>NW_027151025.1:0-692185 GCF_018691715.1 Phytophthora cinnamomi
ACTCCTAAACCCCAAACCCTAAACTCCTAAACTTCCTAAACCCCAAACCCCAAACCCCAAACCCTAAACCCCAAAACCCTAAACCCTAAACCCTAAACTCTAAACCCTAAACCCTAAACCCTAAAACCCTAAACCCTAAACCCTAAACCCTAAACCCTAAACCCTAAACCCTAAACCCTAAACCCTAAACCCTAAACCCTAAACCCTAAACCCTAAACCCTAAACCCTAAACCCTAAACCCTAAACCCTAAACCCTAAACCCTAAACCCTAAACCCTAAACCCTAAACCCTAAACCCTAAACCCTAAACCCTAAACCCTAAACCCTAAACCCTAAACCCTAAACCCTAAACCCTAAACCCTAAACCCTAAACCCTAAACCCTAAACCCTAAACCCTAAACCCTAAACCCTAAACCCTAAACCCTAAACCCTAAACCCTAAACCCTAAACCCTAAACCCTAAACCCTAAACCCTAAACCCTAAACCCTAAACCCTAAACCCTAAACCCTAAACCCTAAACCCTAAACCCTAAACCCTAAACCCTAAACCCTAAACCCTAAACCCTAAACCCTAAACACTAAACCCTAAACACTAAACACTAAACACTAAACACTAAACACTAAACACTAAACACTAAACACTAAACACTAAACACTAAACACTAAACACTAAACACTAAACACTTCACTCTTACCTACCCAATTTCTCAATATACTCATACCAATTTCTTTACAACTTTCCTCTACAACCTTTCTCCATATTCACCCACACTCTATTCAACATCTCACACATCCTCTCTAACACCTACCACCTTCCTACCATCCATAAACCATTTCTAACCATCACACACCACTTTTCACAACATCCCTTCTACACCCCAATCTTATATAAATTCACTACTTCACAAACACCTCCACACCAACACTACCTTCTACACCATCCACCCCCACACTTCCTCCCCAACATTAACCACTTCCCACCCACTTTCAACCACAACCTAACAACCTTCTCCACCCTTCCCAACATCCATCCTCCTCACCAACTTTATCCACAACCACACATTCACAATGGGGCCGACCTCCACGTTCCGCAGTGGCAACTTTGGGGAGGCGTCTTGAGGTCACTATTTGGAGATAGAGGGCAAGTGATGGCGCAAAAAACATCTACACGTCGCGTACAATACATTGGAATACGCAATACGACCCCTACCCTCGAAGCCATGTAGCCCCGTCTATGCAAACATTGCATACACATAGCATCAACACGCGGCTCGTGGGAGACCACCCAAGCCGCCTGACCGATGCTAAGACATACTCCGACAACCCACCACAGTATACCATCTGTTTCGGGCGACACTTTTGACAGGGAACGATGCACCATCACGTGTGAGTCGCTGAAAGGGCGCATTTATTCCGCTTGTTTAAGATCGCAGCGCAGCCTTTTTATCGTGCGCTTTTCCGCTTATCTTTACTTGAATGTAGTATGGGATCGTTATGAGCTCACATTGGCTACAACCCTATGATTTTGCGAGGTAGAAGTTTGTAAAAGTGACTATATAGCTGCCTGTTCGCAACAGCCAAATTTCTGCGTCAATATGGTTTGTATGCCGTCAAACGCGAATGCTAATCGCTGATTGGCTGAATATTGGTGTTAACCATATGGATGGGTACTATAGTCAAGTTCGGCGTGGTTCAAAACGTACCCTCCCGAATTTCCAGCTTCCGAGTAGCTATATTTGCTGCAGAATTGCTATCGTTTATTATTATGTGGTATGCCCTTTCTATGGCACACGGGAGTGGTACAGTTGAATTCGCCACCTGCGAAAACCTATCTCCCCAAATTTTCAGCTTATAAAGACGAGGTGTTGCTGACCCGCAATTGGTGCTCTTGCGCTCCTCAGGACATGTTCTTACATTTGTTCAATCAGAACACAGGACACAGCCTATTATGGACCAATCACAGAGGACCTGCCTCCATCGACTGCACGGTTCACCTCCATCGACTACAGTGCAAAAGTGCTCTGCAACTGTAGTTCTGCCTCCATCACCTCCATCGACTGCAGTTCAGACCGCGTATCATTATTACAGCCCTAAACCTAAACCTAAACCCTAAATATACAACACAAACCATAAGCCATAAACTATAAACCCTAACTTCATACCCCCCCAAAAAAAAAACTCAACACAAGCATACCACTTCCTTTACAACTTTCCTCTACAACCTTTCTCCATATCACCCACACTCTATTCAAAATCTCACACATCCTCTCTAACACCTCTCACCTTCCTACCTATACATAAACCATTTCTAACCATCACCCACTAATAAACAAATCCCATCACACACCACTTTTCACATCCCTTCTACACCCCAATCTTATTTAAACCCTAAACCCTCACACTCCCTCCCACCCCAACTACTTCCAACCCACTTTCAACCACCACTTACCAACCTTTTCCACCCTTCCTAACATCCATCCTCCACATCAACTTTATCCAAAACCCCACATTCACAAACACCTCCACAACAACACTACCTTCCTCCTCATTCATCCCCACACTTCCTCCCCAACTTCAACCACTTCCCACCCACTCTCAACCACAAACTACCAACCTTTTCCACCCTTCCCAACATCCATCCTCCCCACCAACTTCATCCAAAACCACACCCTCATCAACATCCCACAACAACACCCCTTCCTCACCATTCTACATCACACTTTCTACCCAACACCACACACCTACCTTCCCATTTTCATCAACCACATTCAACCATAACCTATCCTTCACAACTTCCATCCGCCCCACCCACTTCACCCACAACCATACCCTCATCATCATCCCACAACACCCCTTCCTCACTATTCTACATCACACTTTCTACCCAACACCACACACCTACCTTACCATTTTCATCTACCACATTCAACCACAACCTACCCTTTACAACTCCCATCCTCCCCACCAACTTCATCGACAACCACACCCTCATCAACATCCCACACAACACCCGTTCCACCCCATTCAACCTCTCACTTTCTACCCAACATCACCCCCATCCCTTCCCGTTCTCACCTACCATATCCCACAACAACCCTCCCTTCCCATCACCTGTAGTGGGTCTAACTTGACTCACTACTTTAGCTTACACGTTGCGCAACGTGTATGAGGAAGCGTAAGTACTTAGTAATTACTTAGGTTAATTATATTTGAATACACAAATATAAGTTAAGTAACAAAAGGATTCCAAGTGACTTAGATTAGGTAAAATGAGAACTGTATTGTTTGTAAATTGATCTTCCTCTAAAATCTGCTAAAAACTGTTTATCATCTATGAAAGGGTTGGCAGCGGCTGGCTGTCAGAGCCCCGCTAATATGCATGTCTCTGATTGGTAGAAAGATGCTGCTTTCTACCAATAGGATCTTTTGGGTATGTGTGGACCACTCACTGTGGTGGTCCACTTCAATGTATCCATTGGTGTGTCTTACACCAAGGTGAGGAAGTATCCAAAACTTTTAACAGATAACCTATCTGTTAAATTCACAAGTGGCTTGCAGCCACTTGTGCGTGTAACCCCGTTACACCATCCCCCCCTTAAGGTTAGACGCGCGGGGTCCCCGCACGTCAATCTTTTGGAATTGACCATTCGTCAATTCTCCGCGTTTGGAGAAGAAATCCGCGCTCATTCAACGATGAGCGCGCCTCAGAAGAAGTCCGCAAAGTCGATGGGGAGTCATCTCTCCATCGACGACTACTTCGAGCGCCAGAAGGCGAAGTACGGTGACGTCATCGACTTCGACGACGACGATGAAGACATGGAGGGCGAGGGGGACTCGCCCTCAAAGCGTAAAGACTCAGTGTCGAGCGAATCGCTCGACCCTCACGCCAAGAACGTTCGCCCGCGTGAAGGGGACGAATCGGACGCTTCGAGTTCGAAGCGTTCGCGTACTGAGAGCGATACCCCACTCGCTTCCGCTGGGGCTCTCAGTACTCCGCGCGCTGCTGCTGCAGCGCGTGATGTTAAAGCTCAAGGCTCTCCGCGCGCTGCAGGCGCAGCGCGCGATCCGTGGATGCCGTCCGCATCCGAGATTGCGGACCGGTATGGGAACTCGGTACCTCCGAATGAGGTGCCGCTGTACGTATGCAGCGCCATCAAAGATGACGCTGTGGCTGCCAAGCTGCACTTTGATGCGGAAACGCATCAAAGGCGCGATTACTACATCGGACTCTTTCATGAGCTCCGATGGTTTCAAAGCAAGAAGACATCTTCTCGCAGCAAAGTGCCCGAATGGCAGGCACTTTGTCAAAGCTGGAACGCCTTTGTTGAAAACTTCAACAAGAGGCCGAGTGCTTACCGTGATCGGATTAAGCAAGCGCGTGATCGCTTCGAGACGTACTCGAAGCGTGGAAAGCTGGAGCAACTTCATGTTGCTGCTGAGGAGGCAAGTGTGCCGTGCGCTGTGCCCGAAGGCTTTCAGTGCACGAAGTGCTTTCCAGGCGCGGTCCGCTTGAGCGACCGCGACCTGAACGGGTACACGTCGTTCCGTGTGCCCGAGAGTCTCAAAGAGCTCCGTGCTAAATTCTTAGCACGTGAGGGTTCGGGCGCTGGCGATGATCGCAGCGCTCGTGTTACTTCCGCTGTGCCAGTGCGTACTGCTCTTCGTACGCCCTCACCATTTCCGGAACGTCCTCCAGCAAGACGTTCCGCGGCTCCCATGTATCTCGATGGGGAGGAAATCCTCTCCAACGAATACGAAAACGAGCCCCTTGAGGGTTCGTTTTCGGGATACTATGGTCAACAATCCGCTCAACAATCCAGCGGGTTGAGCCGTGGGCGTCACGGATCGGCGGTGGCGGGGGTGGGAACACGCCCCGGGTATGATCAGCCCCGGGCTGATCAGTATGCGCCTCTCCACGACCGGGTGACCGCCGTGGAGCGTCTGCAGGGCGCTGAGTTCGCCGCCCTGAAACAGGAGCTGGCGAACCAGAAGGCCCAAGTTGCGGCGGTCTCGCAGATCGCCTCGAACATCCAGGTCGAGCTGGGGACCCAGATGAAGGGGTTGCTCCAGCGCGTCCGCGCGCTGGAGGAGAGGTTGCTCGTCGCCGAGGCCAAGTCCTCCGCTTCTGCCGCGGCTCCTGCCGAGGCTTCGGGTCAGCCGAGCTAGATGGCTCGTGCTGCAGGTATGGCTTCAGCCGTCCGACGTAAAAGGTCGGATGGAGGCGCATGCTAGACAGTATGTCTAGCGTGTATGCGTTGCCGTGCCGTGCCAACACAGTGAACGGCCCGATGAAGCGCGGAGCAAGCTTGCTTGCTCCGAAATCCGAAACGGCATGTCAAGGCAGGTTTTGTGTAGCTAACAAAACTAATGAACCAACTTTAAATTCATTTGTGTTGCCTCTGCCCGCATTGTCTGCGTTCAGCTTCTGTTGATCAACAGAAGCTGCTATTGTGTCTTGGACAAACCGAATCACGGCTTGTCTTTTGGTGATGAAACTGATTGCATCCGAGCTGAAGTCATTCAGCTCGCTCTCCGCTAGAGGCCCGGCCTCTGCGTGGTTCTTTGCGGTGTCTGCGCCCTGCGCAGACCCGTGGTCGTTAGCCTTGTTGTTGGGGGAGTCTGCGCCCTGCGCAGACTCATGTGGTTTGTCCATTTTGTTGCAGCTGACACTGTGCAAGTGTCAGCGGTTTTCTGCGGCTGCTGTATTGCAGTCGTAGATCCTCCCCCACTTAAAGTGGGAGCCATCACCCCGAGTAAACTCGGTAGGCGTGGATGCCGCATGGCATTCACGTAGAACGGTGTATGCCCGGTCGAGGCATGCACTGAGTTATTGATGGCAAACTCTGCCATCGATAAACACTCGCTCCAGTATTGGAACGAGTGAGCGTAGCTCTTCAACATGTCCACGAGCACGCGATTCACGCGCTCGGTTTGACCGTCCGTCTGCGGATGATCCGCAGTCGACATGGAAAGCTGGCTCCCAAGAAGTGTAAACACTTCTTGCCACAGATGCGCTGTGAAGCGCGGGTCTCTGTCCGACACGATGTCGGACGGCATGCCATGGTGTTTGAACACCATGTCGACGAGCAGACGGGCTGTCTGCTTCGCGGTCACCTCTGCTGGCACCGCAGCAAGATGTACCATCTTGCTGAAACGGTCTACAAAGACCACAACACCGGTGTTCCCTCCGCTGTCCGGGGGAAGACCAAAGATGGCGTCCAAAGACATGGACTTCCAACACTCCGACGGAGTCGGTAGTGATTGCGAAGGAGCCTGCGCGAATGGCCCAGACTTTACGCGTTGGCATACCTCGCAAGCACGGATGTACTTGCGCACCCATGTATACTGGTGGTGCCAGTAGAAGTCGCGCGTGAGAAGGACGTATTTCTTCTCACGTCCGAGATGTCCCGCAGTCGGGGCATCATGATACTCGTACATGATCCTAAGGCGCAGGTCATGATCGTTCGGCACGACAACGCGATCCGCGTTGTCGTCGACTGCATTATAAAGCAGTAGTCCGTCGTGCACACGAAAGCGGTGTGCACGCGCTCGAAGGTGCTTGGGCAGCTTCTGACGGGACTTGTCAGAAGGCGCTGCGCCATAGGCCAGCAAGAGCTTCGCGTCCGCGTCGTGCGCGTACGCGGCCTTCACATCATCCAACAGAGATGATGTGGGTTTGCTCGATCGCATGGCGTCAATGGCATTGACGTCAACAGCTTCTGCATAGTCCGGCCGACGTGATAACGCGTCGGCCACCACGTTCAATCTTCCGGGTTTGTATTCGACCCGGAAGTTATACTCCGCAAAGAATGAGAGCCATCTCGCCATTCTTTTGTGAAATGTGGCGACTTCACTGCGGTACGCAGTGAAGCATGGTCGGTGTAGACCACAAATGGTCTACTCCCAAGCAAATACACTCGGAACTTTGCGAGTGCATACTTCATGGCAAGGAGTTCCTTGCCGTGCACCGGATAGTTGCGCTCAGCTGGCTTCAGCTGACGCGATTGGTAGTAGACGACACGATCACGGCCCTCGTGATCGTGCTGCATCAACGCGCATCCGATCGCGAAATCGGATGCGTCACACACTACGTGAAATGGGCGATCTTGGTCAGCCACTGCCAAGATCGGCGCCTCAGTCAAGCCCCGCTTGACTGCATCGAATGCCTTTTGGCAATCGAGTGTCCAATTCCACACAGCTTCTTTCTTAAGAAGCTGTGACAGCGGGCGGATCTTGCCCGCGTAATCCTCCACGTACTTGCACAAGTACGTGGCCAAGCCAAGGAACTGCCTCAGTTCCTTGACACTTGAAGGCGTTGGCCATTCATTAATCACTCTGACCTTTTCCGGGTCAGGGCGAACACCATTTTTCCCTACGAAACACCCGAGGACGGGTATCTCGCTCTCCCCGAAGATACACTTCTTCAGGTTCGCGTAGAGCTTATGCTTTCGCATAAGCTCAAGTAGCTGAGGCTTTCGCATAAGCTCAAGTAGCTTCCGGAGATGCACCCTGTGCATCTCTACGTCGGTCTTCCCGTCCACAGCCCGGCTGTGGATGAATACATCACCGAAGTAGCTCGGTGCGAAGTCGCGCACCGAGCGCAACAAGTGCGTCACGCACCTGTTGAAAGTCGCAGGGGCATTCTTAAGCCCCTGTGGCATTACTAGCCATTCCCAGAGCATGCCGCTTGGCGTGCTCACTGCCGTGAGAGGGATATCGCTCTCACGCATTAGGATTTGATAAAATCCATCTCGCAAGTCGAGAGCACTGTAAACGGTGCTCCCGGCCATCGAATCGATGATAACATCTTTTCGTGGTATCGGCGTCTGCGCCGGTACCGTCGCATCGTTCAGCTTGTTGTAGGCATGAACGATGCGCCATCCGCCCTGTGGCTTCTTGACACAGAACGTCGGAGCACTGTGCGGGGACTTTGATTCCCGCACTTGTCCTGCTTTACGACGACTTTCAAAGAAGTCGTCGATCGCTTTCACTTGCTCTCGCGGCAGTGGCCACTGCCGCGTGACACAGTACTTCGTGCCCGGCACGAGATCAATCTCGTGCTGAATGCCCTTATCCTGCGGAAGCTCCGCAGGAAATCTCTTCCGGGAGTACGTCTTTGTACTCCCTCATCAATTCGTAATAGGGACTCGACTTCAGCGAGTCCCAACCTTGTTCCTCGAAGCGCTCTCGCTTCGTCTTCGCACTGAGAGTGTCTTCACTCTCAGTGGTACTTCCCATGAAGAGCTGCCTCAGCTCTTCGCTCTCGCTTTCCGTTCTTTCGCTGTCCGAAGAACGCAAACTGCTCGATGCGTCCATCGTGCAAGTCGCGCGTGAAGCGCTTCCAGCTCATGGCTGGAAGCGAAGTCAACTCCGACGCTGTCGTCGGAGGACTAGCGAGTTCCATATCACGATACTGGAATCCAGTATCGGTGCGAGTCAAGACGCTTAGCGTCTTGACATTCGACGTCACCGCCGCAGTCTGCCCAGCAGACTGCTCTTGTTGCGTCTCGGTCCCGGACCGAGACTTGCGCAGCGTTTTCCGCTTACGCCGTCTTCTTGTTGTGCGGAGCCCGGCTCCGCACAGTTGTTCTTCTTGTCCAGGCCCGGCCGTGGACAGTCGTTCGCCGGCGGACCCTGTCCGCGGGCGCGCGGTATCAAGCCCGGCTTGACCGCTTTTTCCTTCGTGCAGCCCGGCTGCACGGTAATGTGTCCCTTCGCCGGCAGACCCTGTCTGCGGGCGCGCGATATCAAGCCCGGCTTGATCGCATGGCGCTTCGTCGTGCAGCCCGGCTGCACGACAGCATGCAAATTGCGTCAGTGCGGTACGTTTGCAACCGCCCGCACTGTTTGCAGCGTCAACTCCCGGAGTTGACACGCCTTCGTCACCTCGACGCCAATCATTGGCGGAGCCCCTCATGACCGAGGGTGCGTCGGCTCCCGGAGCCGACGCGTCGTTGTCGACCTGACCGCTTCGGGTCAGGGACTGTCCCTTACACGCTTGAACGTGGGTGTTGGTTCCCGGAACCAACACATCTTCTTCTTCCGACGTCGGCAGCATTGCCGACGTGGGTCTCACTTGTGCGCGCCCTCGCGCACTTCTTGGGCACTCCGGGACAGCGGCATTAAGCGCTGTCTCGACTGGTGAGTCGCGCGCACCTACTGGTGCGCGCGCTGCGGTAACAGGGCCATCGCTCTCTGTTCCGCTGTCGCGTCCGAAGCGCACGAGCGTGCGCTTCTTCCAGTCTCTCACCGGATCATGCCGTGCAAGCCACGGCATGCCCATTACCACGTCGAACTTATCGTCCAGGTCCAGGACGATAAAGTGTTCGACAAACACTCGTTGTTTGTGCGAGAAGCGCACGTTCACGACGCGCTTCTCGGTCTTCACGATGGCACCTGTTGCCAGTCGTACCTCCAGAAGACTTCGAGGTGTATCTACCTCCTCGAAGTCAAGTCTCGACAGGCTTCGTAGTCGAACAAAGTTGTTCGACGCGCCTGAGTCTACCAATGCTCGCAGAGAGTCACTCGCTCTCTTCGAGTAAACCTTCAAGATGACTAGGTTTGGCCTGTCATCTTGTTTCTTGCAGTGAGAGCTGGTCTCACTGGGGGCTGCAGTCCTCAGTGTCGCGTGCCCGATGTCGGCACGCGCGACTGCATTACCAGTAGGGCGCCCCGCGCCTACTGGATGTTCGCGTTTTTTGTTGGTCCGCGGCGATGCCTAGCATCGCCACGACGGCCACCTCCAGGGGGCATGGGAGCTGTGCACTCCCGTGCAAAGTGACCGATCCTTCCGCAGCGGAAGCATCGCACGTTACCTCCCTGCTGCTGGTAACCAGCAGTTGTTGCGCTCGAGAGGTCCATTGGCTCCGGACCTCCCGTCCTCGCTACCGGGCGCGGTTGCGGCCTCGGTACGTTTACATGGAGTTTAGCCTGCCGTAGGCTAAACTCTTCTTGCATGGCAAGGGTGATTGCAGCTTCGAGAGTACTCGGGTACTCTCGGAAGAGATAGGTCTTCACAGGCCCATCTCTAAGCCCCTTCATGAACGTGACGACCTTGGTCGCCTCGTCAATCGGGTTAGTCACGATATTTGATACCAAATATCGTGCGCGCTGCGCGTAAGCATGGACGTCATGCTTACCCTGCTGAAGGTCGAGGAACTCCGCCCTCGACCGGAACTCGTTTTGCGGGGGCTCAAACGTTTGTTTGAGCTCCTCTTTGAATACTTCGTACGTGCTGAAGCACGTAGGATCGGAGAGTCGGCGTCCATACGCCCAACTCCTTGCGCGTCCGCCAAGGCAGGACATGGCGAACGCGACCTTCGACAGCGGGTCGACGATGCGTCGAGCCGCTATGGCTGTGTCGAGTTCGACAAGCCATCGGAGGAGAGGCTCGCCCTCTCTTCCCACGTAATTGCTTACGCTCAACTTTAATGGTTGAGCACGCGGTGTCGTCCCTGACGACGCCGTCACTGAGGAAGCAGCGTCACGCTGCTCCTTCATGATGAACCCCAGAGCAACACCATGTTGCTCCGTCGGCGATAGCGTACGCAGCATTGTAGCTATCGCCGCTTCTCCAATGACTGTTGACAGTCGTTGGAGGGCCTCCCACTCTGGGTCAGCCAGGTGGGGGCAGTCAGCGCGTGCAACATGCGTTGCAGGCGTGTTGGAGCTCTCCATGGGCACCTCCGTGCTCATGTGGTTCTCGGCTCCGCGTTCGTACGCCGCGTACGAACGTCAAGCAGTCGGTCGTTGGACGGACTACAAAGTGCTACCAGGTGTAGTGGGTCTAACTTGACTCACTACTTTAGCTTACACGTTGCGCAACGTGTATGAGGAAGCGTAAGTACTTAGTAATTACTTAGGTTAATTATATTTGAATACACAAATATAAGTTAAGTAACAAAAGGATTCCAAGTGACTTAGATTAGGTAAAATGAGAACTGTATTGTTTGTAAATTGATCTTCCTCTAAAATCTGCTAAAAACTGTTTATCATCTATGAAAGGGTTGGCAGCGGCTGGCTGTCAGAGCCCCGCTAATATGCATGTCTCTGATTGGTAGAAAGATGCTGCTTTCTACCAATAGGATCTTTTGGGTATGTGTGGACCACTCACTGTGGTGGTCCACTTCAATGTATCCATTGGTGTGTCTTACACCAAGGTGAGGAAGTATCCAAAACTTTTAACAGATAACCTATCTGTTAAATTCACAAGTGGCTTGCAGCCACTTGTGCGTGTAACCCCGTTACATCACCCACCCTCACCCTTCACAGCTCTCCCGAGCATAACCCGGCTAGAAGCGCACTGAAATGTTCACGGACGTTTACGTTGAAAAGCCCGTTCTTGGTGAGGGTTTCCTCGGCGTCGTCGAACTGGATGCGGATGAACTTACGTAGTGCTGGGTTCAGCACGCACAAGCCCAATTTGCTGGAGTCCATGTAGAGATGTACATCAGGGGCCGATAGCTCGCATGTGACGAGATCCCAGCCAATTCTAGGCCAGGGCCCATCAGTCAGAAGCCCAAACCCTATCACATATCGGCCACATATCACTCGAATTGTGGGTATTTGTTGATACAAGTCTGGTCTTTGTACAGGCTTCAAGTTGGACTGGCTATATCTGGAAACCGGTTCTGTGGACGCCCCGATGCAGTGACCCCGAATCCCAAGTCTGAGATTTGAATTCAATCTGGGGACTGAGGTCTGGGATTCGATCTAGAACCCACAAGTCTGGGGTTTCAGGCCTTGAATTCAACCCTGGGCAGAGATCTGAGTTCGGCCTTTTGGATTTGCGACTTGGAGTCGCTTGGTTGCTTAAGTCTCCGTTCAGATCTCACATCTGAGACCTGAAAGTTTGGAGTGCCAGTGGTTCTGGGACCTGAGAGTGATGTCGCAAGTCTGAGACTTTGGGATTTGGAGCTCTGGCTGGGGTTGTCTGTGCATCGCACGCTGAGATGTTCAGTCTGGGGTCTGGGAAGAGAGCGTGGAGTGCGGCGTCTGATTTCACCTCAGCTCTGCGGTGCCGCAGCTGGGATATGGAATCAGTATCGTAATTTTGCCCCCAGCACAGGTTTACAGCCTGGCAATCCCCAAACTTGAACCAAAACTGAGACTCGGCAATTGTGCGCACAGTTTGGACGCTGAGCTGTGTTCCCGGTCTAGGATGATGATGGAGTCTTGGAAGTTAAGCGTCTGGGTGAAGTAAGCTGCCACGCTGAGCCTAGGACGTGACTAAGAGTCTGCGGCGTGCCTGCAGGACCTGAGGTGTGACTTCGTGGTTTGGGATATGAAGTGGCTACATGGAAATAGCTACATTGCTGGTGTGGAATCTATGGTAGTTGCTCTTTGAAGTTGGCGGTTGCCGCTTGGAAGGTCACTCTGATGGGTCGCCCCGTTGTGGCTTTTCGGCCCCTTGTGTCAGGCGCACAAGATTCGGCCTGACCAATCGCCTTTGGATATGGGCCAATTGGAGCCACAGGATCTTGGTGTCATCTGGATTGCACCTGATTTGTACCCAGAGTAATCAGTGTAATCAAGTGATGACAGACCAAATCCGACCAATCCCGGCCACAAGATCCTGGTGTAATCGGGTTACACTGATTTGCACCCGAGAGTAATCATTGTAATCAAGTGATGACTGATCCATACAGGCCAATGGAAGGACGCCAAAGCAGCGACGCACATTCACGAGAGCCGCCAAGCCAGTAACTTAGTGGGTGTTTCGCCCTTGTTCAAGGTGTACCAAGGATATGTTTGCACCCTTACTTGATAGGCCCTATGTATGTCCATGTGCGTGATAACCAATCAGAGTTTGTTTTATCACGAAGGCAGCACGCTGCGGAATTCGTTTTGCGCCGACGGGCGTGTTGCTACACAGGGACCAAGTCCCTGCCCCCGGCGGCGCTCACAAGGGCAAGTGGAGTCCCAACGAGTATTTTATGGTCCAGACTCAGCTAACGCCAAATAAATTCAAGTTCAACAACCAAGCCTTTTCGTGTTTCCGCCCTGTTTGCCTTTGTTGTTGTATACTCCACATGCGGGACATTGGTTTTGCAGGTTTTGATTGCTGGTTGGCTGGGTTTTTGGCAGTGCTTCAAATTTCCGAGCGGAAACTGCTCCTCTCTGAGGTTTTGGCAGAGTGACACCTGCGATAGTGGTTTCTAGTGTTACTAGTGGTATCCGTGTGGCGCGAATAGTCTGGGATAGCGGTTCCCAGCTTCGCTGTGTCTCCTGCATCAAGGCGTGATACACCGAAGTCCTAGGGTGCAGCGCGAGAACCCTGGATCAAGACAGGCTCAAGCCGAGCCAACTCTCGGGACCACTCTGGTCTGAGAGGCGAGTGAAGACCGTTGTGCGGCTCTCAGTCTGAGCCGCCGGAGGAAGTGTCGTGACTGGAAGCGACTCGAAGCCGGAGACGCTGAGCAAGGAGGAGGCTGTTAAGGCCCACAATCCAAGGGCCTGAGAAGAGAAGTGGACTAAGTGTGTGTGAAGTGGACGTGTATATATTCAAGAAAACGGGGCACGGCAAACTTCGTACGTGCGTACAAGGTCCTTCCAAGCAAGGAGCAAGCTTCTTCTGGGGGGCACATGGGAACGTTCGAGTTCGGAGGCAGCTGGTGTGGCCGACGCAAGTCTGGTCCAACAGCGTAGCCTTAGGAAGAACCAAGACAAGGGACAGCAAGCGTGAGGAACACACACCCCACCCAGCTCGAAACCTGAGATCTGATCTCAGATTATGGGTTGAGTGGTCTGAGATCATCGTCTAGCCTCGCGGCTATTCCCTGATTTTGGAGCCCGCATCGCCACACGCACCAGTACGTGAGGGGGATACCTCTGAGTCGCTCGTGGCCCAGGATATGTGTGAATCAATCCAGGTTCAAGCGTATATCTGGGGTTATGCGCACTTGTCCGACTCGCGAGAAGCGTTTGCACACAGCCGCTAACCCGCCAATGCCGAACTTGTCCGATTCGCGAGGAGCGTTTACACACAGCCGCTAACCCGCCGACGCCCGCCGACTTTGTTGATTGGATGCACGAACAGACGTGTCGTAGAGTCCCCAGCAGCTTTGTTAGCTCTGTTCGCGTCGTTGTAGTTGATTACTGCATGGCCAGGACGCGAGCTGGTGTCTTTTGAATCTTGACCTCCGGCATCGACACTGACATCGCCACTGAGTCCCATTCCAACCCTTGAGCGACCAATTTGATGGACTATTTGCTGAACGTTTGTCGTTTGTGGCCCTCGGGTCCAACACGGCAGTCTGATGGCGCTGTCACAAGCTTGTAGCCGGTCCCCGGTGTCACGTTCTACTAACACATGATCGTCTACCCAGTCAAAGCAGAAAAATGGCGTTGAGTAAGGGTCCCTGGGGTTGAGTGTGTTTGGTCTTTCACGCAAAACGGGATATAGCTTTATCGAAGACGCCGTAATGTGCGACTGACCCTGTCCATCCGAACGGCAGGGTTAGACCGATCACCACCACGTCGGCTTCGGGATTTGCACCGGCGATTAGCGCGCTAACAGCCTCGTAGACGTGCATGTTCTTGTACGCAGCCTTTATGTCTCTTTTGATTAGCTTGATTGAAACATCTGGGTCCTCGTCCCGCAGTTGCACAATTCTCCGTGCAACGACGTTCGCCAAATCATACACGAGTAGTGGGATGCTGCCGTGTTCAGACTAAGTGTTGGTAGATGCACCTGGTGGAAACAACGAATCATGAAACGACGACGCCTCTAGTGCTGGGACTTGGAGGAGGAAAGACTGCAGATGAGTGCAGGCTGCATTTCCAGTATTTCGTGGGTCTCCTCCTGCGGTAGTTTTGTTCTAAATCTGGGTGATCCGATCTGCTGGACGCCGATAAGAGCCGATGAGGCTTCTTCATACGTGCCAACGATGTCTTACTCCCGAAAAAGGCACTTTTGACCTCTGACCAAAAGACTCACGATGTGAGTATATGCTTCAATTGGATAGGCGCTGTTCCGCGCCGGGATAAGCCTTAATTCATCAGTAAACGTTGTCCCACACACGACAAGTATGTTGACCACGTCGCCTAGTGGGGTGTTTTCGATCTCTTCGGTAGCAGTCGCGCGAGAGTGTCCTGGTTGTCTTTTATCTTGAAATGCCACATTAAATTTATGTCATCCTGCTTTCCGTTTGGGGAGGATGAGTTTGCTACTAAAGTAGTGTTTGATGGCAAGTCTCGCGATCAGTATGTGTGGCCTCATGGTCACTCTGTCGTTTGTTGCCGTGTGCCAGGACAGCTTCCAACTTCCGACAATAAAAGCGCGTCTGATGATTTTGAGTGTGTACCAAACTTGAAGGTGAGTGACAACTGCGTGTTGTCATTAGAACGCAACTTATTTCCAGTATCGTGCAACAACTTTGGCCAGTTGCAAGGATTAACGGAGATAGCACACATCAGAACACCACCCTTATGTGAGGGCCTCGTCTTAGGGAAAATTACGCTCAGTTTCAATAACCGAGCACGCGGTGTCGTCCCCGATGCAGCATCACACCGCTCCTTCATGATGAATCCTAGAGCAACACCATGTTGCTCCGTCGGCGATAGCGTACGCAGCATCCTAGCTATCGCCGCTTCTCCAATGACTGATGACAGTCGTTGAAGGGCTTTCCACTCTGGGTCAGACAGGTGGGGACAGTCAGTGCGTGCAACATGCGTTGCAGGCGTGTTGGAGCTCTCCATGGGCACCTCCGTGCTCATGTGGTTCTCGGCTCCGCGTTCGTACACCTCGTACGAACGTCAAGCAGTCGGTCGTTGGACGGACTACAAAGTGCTACCAGGTGTAGTGGGTCTAACTTGACTCTCTACTTTAGCTTACACGTCGCGCTACCTGTATGAGGAAGCATTAGCTTTTGTATTAATTATATGACTCCACAAGTATAATTTAAACCAAATAAAGACACCAAGTAGGTAACATACGAACTGTATTGATTCTAAATTAAACTTCCTCCTAAAAATAATATCATCTATAAGAGGGATTATCAGCGGCTGCCCCGTCAATATATAATATACACGTCACTTATTGGTAGAAATGCTGCTTCTACTAATATGATTTTTGGATATGTGTGGACCACTCATTGTGGTGGCCCACTTCAATGTAGGCATTGGTGTATCTTAAACCAAAGTGAGGGAGTATCTAACTTCTAATAGATACCTGTCTGTTAGAATCACAAGTGGTCTGTAGCCACTTGTGTGTGTAACCCAGTTACAATGGGATCTGATGTTGCGCTTTCTGGAAGGTACGTCACCACATTCGGATTCACGGCAAGTGCTACCAAGTGCCCCGGGGTTGCCGAAGCTTTCCATCAGAGGTAGACAGGTTTGACGCACCGAATTTTAACTAAGGACAGTGGTCGTTTTAGTACCAGAACGGCGTAATCCCAAACTGAATATAGTTCTCTTTGTATTGATGTAAATGGATGACGCTCACTACCTAGCATAGCGAGCCCCAATCCCTTTCACATTCATTGGGCGTAAAGCCCATACTAATATTCCTACTGATGTAGGTTAAGATGTGGATCCACAACTCCTGTGTCTGTAACGTTCGGGTAACTCTCATGTAACCCCGTTACAGCGAGTATCCCAACGGGGGGGGGGGTCTTCAGACAAGAAAAAACAAGTGTTGCATACTTGTACACTCGCTGTCATTGATGATTTCGTGGAATATAGTACACGAGTTCGCCTGCCGATTTGTTCGTTATCGTCATGCAATTAACCCGGGTCTTGATCACGTAATGTGGTACTTCAGTAGGCAACATGAGATAACGTTATCAAGCGACAACCTGGAGAGTAATGTAACGGGGTTACACGTACAAGTGGCTGCAAGCCACTTGTGAATTTAACAGATAGGTTATCTGTTAAAAGTTTTGGATACTTCCTCACCTTGGTGTAAGACACACCAATGGATACATTGAAGTGGACCACCACAGTGAGTGGTCCACACATACCCAAAAGATCCTATTGGTAGAAAGCAGCATCTTTCTACCAATCAGAGACATGCATATTAGCGGGGCTCTGACAGCCAGCCGCTGCCAACCCTTTCATAGATGATAAACAGTTTTTAGCAGATTTTAGAGGAAGATCAATTTACAAACAATACAGTTCTCATTTTACCTAATCTAAGTCACTTGGAATCCTTTTGTTACTTAACTTATATTTGTGTATTCAAATATAATTAACCTAAGTAATTACTAAGTACTTACGCTTCCTCATACACGTTGCGCAACGTGTAAGCTAAAGTAGTGAGTCAAGTTAGACCCACTACACCTGGTAGCACTTTGTAGTCCGTCCAACGACCGACTGCTTGACGTTCGTACGCGGCGTACGAACGCGGAGCCGAGAACCACATGAGCACGGAGGTGCCCATGGAGAGCTCCAACACGCCTGCAACGCATGTTGCACGCGCTGACTGCCCCCACCTGGCTGACCCAGAGTGGGAGGCCCTCCAACGACTGTCAACAGTCATTGGAGAAGCGGCGATAGCTACAATGCTGCGTACGCTATCGCCGACGGAGCAACATGGTGTTGCTCTGGGGTTCATCATGAAGGAGCAGCGTGACGCTGCTTCCTCAGTGACGGCGTCGTCAGGGACGACACCGCGTGCTCAACCATTAAAGTTGAGCGTAAGCAATTACGTGGGAAGAGAGGGCGAGCCTCTCCTCCGATGGCTTGTCGAACTCGACACAGCCATAGCGGCTCGACGCATCGTCGACCCGCTGTCGAAGGTCGCGTTCGCCATGTCCTGCCTTGGCGGACGCGCAAGGAGTTGGGCGTATGGACGCCGACTCTCCGATCCTACGTGCTTCAGCACGTACGAAGTGTTCAAAGAGGAGCTCAAACAAGCGTTTGAGCCCCCGCAAAACGAGTTCCGGTCGAGGGCGGAGTTCCTCGACCTTCAGCAGGGTAAGCATGATGTCCATGCTTACGCGCAGCGTGCACGATATTTGGTATCAAATATCGTGACTAACCCGATTGACGAGGCGACCAAGGTCGTCACGTTCATGAAGGGGCTTAGAGATGGGCCTGTGAAGACCTATCTCTTCCGAGAGTACCCGAGTACTCTCGAAGCTGCAATCACTCTTGCCATGCAAGAAGAGTTTAGCCTGCGGCAGGCTAAACTCCATGTAAACGTACCGAGGCCGCAACCGCGCCCGGTAGCGAGGACGGGAGGTCCGGAGCCAATGGACCTCTCGAGCGCAACAACTGCTGGTTACCAGCAGCAGGGAGGTAACGTGCGATGCTTCCGCTGCGGAAGGATCGGTCACTTTGCACGGGAGTGCACAGCTCCCATGCCCCCTGGAGGTGGCCGTCGTGGCGATGCTAGGCATCGCCGCGGACCAACAAAAAACGCGAACATCCAGTAGGCGCGGGGCGCCCTACTGGTAATGCAGTCGCGCGTGCCGACATCGGGCACGCGACACTGAGGACTGCAGCCCCAGTGAGACCAGCTCTCACTGCAAGAAACAAGATGACAGGCCAAACCTAGTCATCTTGAAGGTTTACTCGAAGAGAGCGAGTGACTCTCTGCGAGCATTGGTAGACTCAGGCGCGTCGAACAACTTTGTTCGACTACGAAGCCTGTCGAGACTTGACTTCGAGGAGGTAGATACACCTCGAAGTCTTCTGGAGGTACGATTGGCAACAGGTGCCATCGTAAAGACCGAGAAGCGCGTCGTGAACGTGCGCTTCTCGTACAAACAACGAGTGTTTGTCGAACACTTTATCGTCCTGGACCTGGACGATAAGTTCGACGTGGTAATGGGCATGCCGTGGCTTGCACGGCATGATCCGGTGAGAGACTGGAAGAAGCGCACGCTCGTGCGCTTCGGACGCGACAGCGGAACAGAGAGCGATGGCCCTGTTACCGCAGCGCGCGCACCAGTAGGTGCGCGCGACTCACCAGTCGAGACAGCGCTTAATGCCGCTGTCCCGGAGTGCCCAAGAAGTGCGCGAGGGCGCGCACAAGTGAGACCCACGTCGGCAATGCTGCCGACGTCGGAAGAAGAAGATGTGTTGGTTCCGGGAACCAACACCCACGTTCAAGCGTGTAAGGGACAGTCCCTGACCCGAAGCGGTCAGGTCGACAACGACGCGTCGGCTCCGGGAGCCGACGCACCCTCGGTCATGAGGGGCTCCGCCAATGATTGGCGTCGAGGTGACGAAGGCGTGTCAACTCCGGGAGTTGACGCTGCAAACAGTGCGGGCGGTTGCAAACGTACCGCACTGACGCAATTTGCATGCTGTCGTGCAGCCGGGCTGCACGACGAAGCGCCATGCGATCAAGCCGGGCTTGATATCGCGCGCCCGCAGACAGGGTCTGCCGGCGAAGGGACACATTACCGTGCAGCCGGGCTGCACGAAGGAAAAAGCGGTCAAGCCGGGCTTGATACCGCGCGCCCGCGGACAGGGTCCGCCGGCGAACGACTGTCCACGGCCGGGCCTGGACAAGAAGAACAACTGTGCGGAGCCGGGCTCCGCACAACAAGAAGACGGCGTAAGCGGAAAACGCTGCGCAAGTCTCGGTCCGGGACCGAGACGCAACAAGAGCAGTCTGCTGGGCAGACTGCGGCGGTGACGTCGAATGTCAAGACGCTAAGCGTCTTGACTCGCACCGATACTGGATTCCAGTATCGTGATATGGAACTCGCTAGTCCTCCGACGACAGCGTCGGAGTTGACTTCGCTTCCAGCCATGAGCTGGAAGCGCTTCACGCGCGACTTGCACGATGGACGCATCGAGCAAGTTTGCGTTCTTTCGGACAGCGAAAGAACGGAAAGCGAGAGCGAAGAGCTGAGGCAGCTCTTCATGGGAAGTACCACTGAGAGTGAAGACACTCTCAGTGCGAAGACGAAGCGAGAGCGCTTCGAGGAACAAGGTTGGGACTCGCTGAAGTCGAGTCCCTATTACGAATTGATGAGGGAGTACAAAGACGTACTCCCGGAAGAGATTCCTGCGGAGCTTCCGCAGGATAAGGGCATTCAGCACGAGATTGATCTCGTGCCGGGCACGAAGTACTGTGTCACGCGGCAGTGGCCACTGCCGCGAGAGCAAGTGAAAGCGATCGACGACTTCTTTGAAAGTCGTCGTAAAGCAGGACAAGTGCGGGAATCAAAGTCCCCGCACAGTGCTCCGACGTTCTGTGTCAAGAAGCCACAGGGCGGATGGCGCATCGTTCATGCCTACAACAAGCTGAACGATGCGACGGTACCGGCGCAGACGCCGATACCACGAAAAGATGTTATCATCGATTCGATGGCCGGGAGCACCGTTTACAGTGCTCTCGACTTGCGAGATGGATTTTATCAAATCCTAATGCGTGAGAGCGATATCCCTCTCACGGCAGTGAGCACGCCAAGCGGCATGCTCTGGGAATGGCTAGTAATGCCACAGGGGCTTAAGAATGCCCCTGCGACTTTCAACAGGTGCGTGACGCACTTGTTGCGCTCGGTGCGCGACTTCGCACCGAGCTACTTCGGTGATGTATTCATCCACAGCCGGGCTGTGGACGGGAAGACTTCGACGTAGAGATGCACAGGGTGCATCTCCGGAAGCTACTTGAGCTTATGCGAAAGCCTCAGCTACTTGAGCTTATGCGAAAGCATAAGCTCTACGCGAACCTGAAGAAGTGTATCTTCGGGGAGAGCGAGATACCCGTCCTCGGGTGTTTCGTAGGGAAAAATGGTGTTCGCCCTGACCCGGAAAAGGTCAGAGTGATTAATGAATGGCCAACGCCTTCAAGTGTCAAGGAACTGAGGCAGTTCCTTGGCTTGGCTTGGCCACGTACTTGTGCAAGTACGTGGAGGATTACGCGGGCAAGATCCGCCCGCTGTCACAGCTTCTTAAGAAAGAAGCTGTGTGGAATTGGACACTCGATTGCCAAAAGGCATTCGATGCAGTCAAGCGGGGCTTGACTGAGGCGCCGATCTTGGCAGTGGCTGACCAAGATCGCCCATTTCACGTAGTGTGTGACGCATCCGATTTCGCGATCGGATGCGCGTTGATGCAGCACGATCACGAGGGCCGTGATCGTGTCGTCTACTACCAATCGCGTCAGCTGAAGCCAGCTGAGCGCAACTATCCGGTGCACGACAAGGAACTCCTTGCCATGAAGTATGCACTCGCAAAGTTCCGAGTGTATTTGCTTGGGAGTAGACCATTTGTGGTCTACACCGACCATGCTTCACTGCGTACCGCAGTGAAGTCGCCACACATTTCACAAAGAATGGCGAGATGGCTCTCATTCTTTGCGGAGTATAACTTCCGGGTCGAATACAAACCCGGAAGATTGAACGTGGTGGCCGACGCGTTATCACGTCGGCCGGACTATGCAGAAGCTGTTGACGTCAATGCCATTGACGCCATGCGATCGAGCAAACCCACATCATCTCTGTTGGATGATGTGAAGGCCGCGTACGCGCACGACGCGGACGCGAAGCTCTTGCTGGCCTATGGCGCAGCGCCTTCTGACAAGTCCCGTCAGAAGCTGCCCAAGCACCTTCGAGCGCGTGCACACCGCTTTCGTGTGCACGACGGACTACTGCTTTATAATGCAGTCGACGACAACGCGGATCGCGTTGTCGTGCCGAACGATCATGACCTGCGCCTTAGGATCATGTACGAGTATCATGATGCCCCGACTGCGGGACATCTCGGACGTGAGAAGAAATACGTCCTTCTCACGCGCGACTTCTACTGGCACCACCAGTATACATGGGTGCGCAAGTACATCCGTGCTTGCGAGGTATGCCAACGCGTAAAGTCTGGGCCATTCGCGCAGGCTCCTTCGCAATCACTACCGACTCCGTCGGAGTGTTGGAAGTCCATGTCTTTGGACGCCATCTTTGGTCTTCCCCCGGACAGCGGAGGGAACACCGGTGTTGTGGTCTTTGTAGACCGTTTCAGCAAGATGGTACATCTTGCTGCGGTGCCAGCAGAGGTGACCGCGAAGCAGACAGCCCGTCTGCTCGTCGACATGGTGTTCAAACACCATGGCATGCCGTCCGACATCGTGTCGGACAGAGACCCGCGCTTCACAGCGCATCTGTGGCAAGAAGTGTTTACACTTCTTGGGAGCCAGCTTTCCATGTCGACTGCGGATCATCCGCAGACGGACGGTCAAACCGAGCGCGTGAATCGCGTGCTCGTCGATATGTTGAAGAGCTACGCTCACTCGTTCCAATACTGGAGCGAGTGCCTATCGATGGCAGAGTTTGCCATCAATAACTCAGTGCATGCCTCGACCAGGGCATACACCGTTCTACGTGAATGCCATGCGGCATCCACGCCTACCGAGTTTACTCGGGTGATGGCTCCCACTTTAAGTGGGGAGGATCTACGACTGCAATACAGCAGCCGCAGAAAACCGCTGACACTTGCACAGTGTCAGCTGCAACAAATGGACAAACCACATGAGTCTGCGCAGGGCGCAGACTCCCCAACAACAAGGTTAACGACCACGGGTCTGCGCAGGGCGCAGACACCGCAAGAACCACGCAGAGGCCGGGCCTCTAGCGGAGAGCGAGCTGAATGACTTCAGCTCGGATGCAATCAGTTTCATCACCAAAAGACAAGCCGTGATTCGGTTTGTCCAAGACACTATAGCAGCTTCTGTTGATCAACAGAAGCTGAACGCAGACAATGCGGGCAGAGGCAACACAAATGAATTTAAAGTTGGTTCATTAGTTTTGTTAGCTACACAAAACCTGCCTTGACATGCCGTTTCGGATTTCGGAGCAAGCAAGCTTGCTCCGCGCTTCATCGGGCCGTTCACTGTGTTGGCACGGCACGGCAACGCATACACGCTAGACATACTGTCTAGCATGCGCCTCCATCCGACCTTTTACGTCGGACGGCTGAAGCCATACCTGCAGCACGAGCCATCTAGCTCGGCTGACCCGAAGCCTCGGCAGGAGCCGCGGCAGAAGCGGAGGACTTGGCCTCGGCGACGAGCAACCTCTCCTCCAGCGCGCGGACGCGCTGGAGCAACCCCTTCATCTGGGTCCCCAGCTCGACCTGGATGTTCGAGGCGGTCTGCGAGACCGCCGCAACTTGGGCCTTCTGGTTCGCCAGCTCCTGTTTCAGGGCGGCGAACTCAGCGCCCTGCAGACGCTCCACGGCGGTCACCCGGTCGTGGAGAGGCGCATACTGATCAGCCCGGGGCTGATCATACCCGGGGCGTGTTCCCACCCCCGCCACCGCCGATCCGTGACGCCCACGGCTCAACCCGCTGGATTGTTGAGCGGATTGTTGACCATAGTATCCCGAAAACGAACCCTCAAGGGGCTCGTTTTCGTATTCGTTGGAGAGGATTTCCTCCCCATCGAGATACATGGGAGCCGCGGAACGTCTTGCTGGAGGACGTTCCGGAAATGGTGAGGGCGTACGAAGAGCAGTACGCACTGGCGCAGCGGAAGTAACACGAGCGCTGCGATCATCGCTAGCGCCCGAACCCTCACGTGCTAAGAACTTAGCACGGAGCTCTTTGAGACTCTCGGGCACACGAAACGACGTGTACCCGTTCAGGTCGCGGTCGCTCAAGCGGACTGCGCCTGGAAAGCACTTCGTGCACTGAAAGCCCTCGGGCACAGCGCACGGCACATTCGCCTCCTCAGCAGCAACATGAAGTTGCTCCAGCTTTCCACGCTTCGAGTACATCTCGAAGCGATCACGCGCTTGCTTAATCCGATCACGGTAAGCACTCGGCCTCTTGTTGAAGTTCTCAACAAAGGCGTTCCAGCTTTGACAAAGTGCCTGCCATTCGGGCACTTTGCTGCGAGAAGAGGTCTTCTTGCTTTGAAACCATCGGAGCTCATGAAAGAGTCCGATGTAGTAATCGCGCCTTTGATGCGTTTCCGCATCAAAGTGCAGCTTGGCAGCCACAGCGTCATCTTTGATGGCGCTGCATACGTACAGCGGCACCTCATTCGGAGGTACCGAGTTCCCATACCGGTCCGCAATCTCGGATGCGGACGGCATCCACGGATCGCGCGCTGCGCCTGCAGCGCGCGGAGAGCCTTGAGCTTTAACATCACGCGCTGCAGCAGCAGCGCGCGGAGTACTGAGAGCCCCAGCGGAAGCGAGTGGGGTATCGCTCTCAGTACGCGAACGCTTCGAACTCGAAGCGTCCGATTCGTCCCCTTCACGCGGGCGAACGTTCTTGGCGTGAGGGTCGAGCGATTCGCTCGACACTGAGTCTTTACGCTTTGAGGGCGAGTCCCCCTCGCCCTCCATGTCTTCATCGTCGTCGTCGAAGTCGATGACGTCACCGTACTTCGCCTTCTGGCGCTCGAAGTAGTCGTCGATGGAGAGATGACTCCCCATCGACTTTGCGGACTTCTTCTGAGGCGCGCTCATCGTTGAATGAGCGCGGATTTCTTCTCCAAACGCGGAGAATTGACGAATGGTCAATTCCAAAGATTGACGTGCGGGGACCCCGCGCGTCTAACCTTAAGGGGGGGATGGTGTAACGGGGTTACACGCACAAGTGGCTGCAAGCCACTTGTGAATTTAACAGATAGGTTATCTGTTAAAAGTTTTGGATACTTCCTCACATTGGTGTAAGTCACACCAATGGATACATTGAAGTGGGCCACCACAATGAGTGGTCCACACCTACCCAAAGATCCTATTGGTAGAAAGCAGCATCTTTCTACCAATCAGAGACATGCATATTAGCGGGGCTCTGACAGCCAGCCGCTGCCAACCCTTTCATAGATGATAAACAGTTTTAGCAGCTTTTAGAGGAAGATCAATTTACAAACAATACAGTTCTCATTTTACCTCAAACTAGCTACTTGGCGTCTTGTCTAAAGTTAACTTATATTTGTGTATTCAAATATAATTAACCTAAGTAATTACTAAGTACTTACGCTTCCTCATACACGTTGCGCAACGTGTAAGCTAAAGTAGTGAGTCAAGTTAGACCCACTACAAGTAAACTGGAGCCTCTTGTATTTGCTAATGAGACAGCGCACTTGAGGACTATACAGCAAACTCAAGAATGCTACGATAAGTCATTGCTGGTATTGAAGTTAACCAAGAGTTTATTTGTGGTGGCTGTATATACAACGCGCCACAGAAAGAGGTGATGTTGGGGACTTTCGCTCACAGCCCAGGATTACCCCCCCCCCCCCCCCCCACCCCTCCATATGGTCACCGCATGGTCCAAACCTTTCTCCTCGGACCAATACGAAAATATTTTGCTGTCTCTGATTTTATAGGCTCAAACGGTGACGGGGATCCAATCAACCAGGCCGTCAGTAATTTACTGAAGAAATACACATAAGAAGTCTCTGTTGTGCCCCCAGCGGATGATCGCCTTGTGGCGCCGATTCGGAGGCCGTTTAGATGGCATAAAATGGTCAAAACGGGTGGCATCGATGACATATCCACGTTAATAAGTTCTGTCAAGTTTGATGGTGAAGATCAACTGTTCACGCACGTTTATCCGGTTACGCGTCTGTACTGGGACATCGGTCAAGATAACTGGTGCGGGGTTATATTTGCTCTAGCGTATTTTCTCGTCAAGACGAGACGATGTCCCAGCGTCGAAAATTAATCGAATCTAGGAGAGTGGAAATAAGCACTGCGAAACCTTGGGCACTCCTCTACGTATGGTGCAGATACTTGCATGCCTCCCGTATATAACTTTTGGTGTTGAGGTCAAACCTGAGATGATGTTCCTGGTGTAATTTTTCGCGTAAATTGGACTGCGAGACCGAACGAATTCCTCATCCATCGATTTATTAGATGCAAATCAATATCGGGCGCCACAAAGGACACTTCTGGATTCGTTCACTTCAAACCGGCAGGGCAGATTACGAGTTGGTTTGCCGTTTTGAAGTATTGGGCACGATTCGGCCCTAATAAATATACACCAGTGGACCCCCCCCAGATGCAGTCAACGATATCACTCTATTAGGAATAAAGTCACTTCACTTTTTATCTGAAGGGTAGAAATCGTACGCCTTTTAGCGTAATGCAAGAAGTTATAAGTTTTGGAACTAGCATCGCA
Organism: Phytophthora cinnamomi; assembly: GCF_018691715.1. Classification (NCBI taxonomy): domain Eukaryota; phylum Oomycota; class Peronosporomycetes; order Peronosporales; family Peronosporaceae; genus Phytophthora; species Phytophthora cinnamomi. Next base: position 26,028 of record NW_027151025.1, read on the forward strand.
ATGGCACTTGGCGAAAGACGCATCCCGCAAGTTGTGTACCCCTAAAATAGAAATGGACAGCTACCAAGTGTCGCTGAATAACCTAAGGGACTTGGGTACCCAGCTAACCTCGGGACTTCAACGAGCGTTGTATGCAAACATACTCGCAGGGTTGGCTACAACTCACATTCAAGCTTTACTGCGAACTCCTGTACTAGTCTTCCACGACGATTACTCAAACAGGAAGCCTGGGTATTGGTTTTTGTGAAGATGAGCACAATCGAACCGAATGCGCATAAACTTAGTCACGTATCTAGTTCGTGACGTATTTTCAAGATTTATTGAACTCCGGTCAGACAACACCATAATGTTGAAGCGCGAAGTTATTTCGATGTGGTGATATCAAGTGGATAATTTGCCAAAATATCTTGTCCCACCCGGTTAACCCTAGGCAACCGTCAAGAACATCGGAAACGAGTGCAACGACAATTCAAAACACTGTTGCAGGGGAGCAATCGGATTACATGATGGTAGATCAAGTTATGCTTATTCAAATATATCGTAAAGGTCAATCCAAATCAGGGCTGCCTTATAGCGAGATGCTTACCCAGAAGAGTCACGTTTTAATTTGTGATCTATGTGTCTATTGTCCGCCCCGCCCTGAACCTTTTTTTTTCGGGGTATCTTCGCAGATTGCGATCTGGCCTACGGGAATTGGTCTGTGGGGTGGACTAGCGAGACTTACTGTTACTTTTGCAGTCATCAGACGGAGACGCGTACCGCGCTACGATAAAAAAAAGTCATTTGTAACCTGCAAGATGCCCATTTCAGTCCACCATTTCGCCACATCGTTGTTTCATTCCATGGAACAGCACTCTATATCCTAGATTTCAAAGCCACTCACCCTACCTATACCGCATCAACTGCATAGAGTACGTCACCTGTAGATCCTTGCTTCATGTCTCGGGATGATTTGTCGGGACTTCGATGTACTTCGGAACAATGGCATTTACAATTACATGTAGGAAAAGCGTCAAGTGCTGGTGATGACGAACCAAGCACGTCTGACGTGACAAGTAGTGGCCGGATAAATATTGATTCCACAACTCCTGTCGTACCGGCTCCAGATGAGGTGGTCGTGTCGACACACATCCAACCGATGAGAGATATTACTGCTGCTATCTAAACTTTCTCGAGATCTACAAATCGAGACCTGGTGAAGGCTTTGCTGTCGGTTCATTTTGCAACTGCTCAGAGCCAACTACGTCATTTTTTAAAACTACTGCAGCTGAGTTTCGTTCGACAGACCAGAGCAGTGCTATGACAATTATTCATTAAAGCGTAAGCCACTTGCTTGTTGGCTTGGCTACCAACGGCGGAAAATCACTACTTTATCATCTGGCTTCTTTTTGCGATCCTTCTCGAGTAGTTATTGTAGTGGTTTCTTTGGTTGCTCTCCATATGGAATATGTGTATAAACCTAGAACGGTAGGAATACGCTGTTATGTTTATCACCAAGATGTGAACCCGCACCTCTCTTGCTCATCGGTTTTGTACGTCGGAGTTGAGGGTTAGGAGATGCAACGTTTTAAGAGCTACATTTCGACACTCAAACAGCAGTAAAAAACGACAGGATTTTGTTTTTGACGAGGCTCACCTAGGTCTAGCTACCGAAGATGCGTTGTGCATGTGCAGTTGCTATCATCCATCACTGTAAAAGAAGACGTAGTTGTCGGCAACCCTTCCTGAGGTGCGGGAGGACAAATTTGCCTTAGTTTGGGGAATTGAATTTGCTACCACTCTAACACCCACTGTGCGGTCTTTTAACAATATAGAGTTATGGAAATTGTAACGGTGAAAGAAATGGAGCAGTCCTGCCCATCCTTCTTTGAAATGTCATTAGTGCATCCTGATAAGGGAATATTGTTTGCTTCACCAGATCGGACGTCGATCGTTTGGGTAAGTTCTTAACTTACAACACTGGCCAATAATTCGTTATCGAAGGAAACGAGTGCGCTATTATCCTGCCCAATGCCCCTCCAACGTCGGCAGTGTTTCAAGTGTCTCGGAGACGATCACCAGAATCCCCCCAATGAGCGCTAACACATATTCGTGATATCTCTGTGGGCTACCCCTAGGCCGTATCCTCAGAAATCATCGCTACATTTCGGAAGTGACTCGGGGACGCACTGTGCTACGCGTATCCGCGGTGTGATGATACCCAGCTTGACTTTTTTTACTATTGCAAAGCCAGATCCAAATACGGCTGCTGGTATCGAGGTCCCGATCATTTGTTTTACAAGGACAGATTTTTCGAAATGACTTGTATACATGCCAACAGGAAATGTATTCATAAATATTTGCATTTCCGTGGTACATATGCTAGAGCCAAACACAGCTGGCCCCTCACTATTCGATTTAATTGATTACAACATTATAGTCGATTGAGAGAGAGAGAGAGAGAGAGAGAGAGAGAGAGAGAGAGAGAGGCAAACACCTGCGGTGATATTGTGTCATGGGTGTTTACACGCACCAACGTCTTTTTTCGGACGATGCAATATTTCTACACAAAAAAACTCAATTACATTTGTACACACTTGTCTCTCTCCTATTTGTCTTGCTAACTGCATCGTTCTGATTATTTATCTTGGTAATTTCGTACTCATAAGCGTTGCCTCTATCATTCACAGTAGTCCACCAGGTCGCTTGTGTTTCTTCATGTACACGGTTTAACCTACAAGAATCGGCGCATTCATCTGCTCTTGTCCTGCTGCCCCCCTCCCACTGATTTGTTCATTGAGCCCGCCACTTTGAAACCACTGCGAGCAACTAGACCGCCTTGGTGACCTGCCGCAGGAACCGTTCCCGATATACAAAGTCCCATATTCAAACTATAACCAGAGATTAGGTTACCATTTCAAATCCACATAGATTAGGGCGCAGAAACAAACCCTTCACAAAACAAGCCTCCTCAGCAAAGCATGGAGATGGATGCAGCACTGGCCAAGCGTCGCCGCCCACGCGGCAAGGTGGCTCAGCAGCAGCAGGACGTGGAGACGGCCTCGATGGACGGCGTGGTGCAGGACGGGGCGTCGCAGGTGACGCCGACGCCCGTTAAGTGTGGGAGGCAGCGCAAAAAGCCTTTTGGGATGCAGATACGGGCGGAGGCAAACAGAGAACCCGATGGAGTGTCGCGGGAAGTCCCGACGACTGTTAGGCGCGGACGTTCGCGTTGGAATCTTCAAGTGTAGGAACGTGGTGTGTGTATTGAAATTACGACGGCAAGGACTTCTGCTGTCGCAAGAAAGCGCAATGGTCCCGCGGAAAATCAAGAATCAACGTCAAAGAAACGGAGAATTATTCAAGCGCATCAGTAGCTCTCGAGACTGCTGCTACGACATACAATGCTGTTGGTGGATATCCTACAACCATCACTAGCTAAGCTGACCGAAGGCTTTCTCCTATTGTCGATTCTGAATCTGACGTGAGTATAAGCGATGGTGAAAGCTCAGGTGAAGAAGAATATGACACCATTGAAGACGCCAATCAACTACTTGTCGATGAGGAAAAAAATAATCACAAAAAAGCCGAGGTTCTTGCAACGACAGTCGATATGAACATTTGCAGACCAGAAGACCGAGTAAACTACGATGCACTAGATTCTGATGGACCCTCGGATGACGAGCAGGATTCAGACCCTGATTTTGAAGAAGACATTCGCTTTGTGGACACCAGTTCAACTTGGACTGACGCTGCATTAGCCTGCTATATGGCAGAGGCTGGCGGTGATATGAACGATGACGACGCTTTGCTAAAGATTGCCAAAAATCGAAATGAGATCAAGGCGTGGCAAGAGAATGGGTGGGATCTTGGTAAGCGTGGTCGTTCAATTTCATGTTAGACAGAATGTTCTCGTACTAATATTTTTATGTCATAGAGGAGAAAAGCTGTGCTTCACAAAACGAGTATCGGGGGTTGTACAAGGGCGAGTGGGGTCCTACGCCAGAGGTTCTTGATTGCGCAGAATCTCCTTTAGAACTGTTTTGGTTCTTTTTATCAAAGAGCTTGTTCAAGCATATTGCTGACGAGAGCAATCGCTACGCAGCCCAGACAGTGATTCCACGAGCGCAAAAAAAAAAAGAAGCAACAAGAAAAAAACAAGCGAAGTGGTGTGCGTTCGAGGGATCTTGAGTCCACAAAGCAGATCTGCCAGAGATTGCGGGCAATAAAGACAATTGGGGCGCATGAGCTTGCCGTCGTGATTGGCCTCTTGATAGCACGTATGTTGTGCCCACACAAGCGACGCCTGTCAAACCATTGGTGCGTGTCATCAGTCGGTGCAATTCCTGCAGGGACATTTGGATCATGGATGCCGCGGAATAGGTAATATTTGTCTGCATCGATGGATATACTTGTACTGCTGACATTTTCGTGTGCATTGTGTAGATTTGATGATATAATGCATCACCTTCATTTCGCTGACAATAACGATCCAAGCGCTAAATGTGATCGAGCCTGGAAAATCCGTCCCATAATTGACACGCTTCAGAACACATTCAAGAAAGGATATCGACCAGGGCCTGTACTTTCGTTTGATGAAGGAATGATACCATCGCATTCCAAATTCAATGGCACAAGGACATTTATGCGTGACAAACCCCACAAATGGGGCACAAAGTTGTTTCTAACCTGCTGTCCACGCACGTCCTACTGTCTACGGTAAGAATTTTCTCGGCCAGCTTTCGTCACTGATACTAATCATGCTGGTTGCTTTCTGCATTCTAGCCTTGAGGTATACTGCGGCAAAAAAGCACATCTTGGAGGTCCCCAGACGATCGATGATAAATCCGGTCCTGCTGCAGTGTTGCGGAATCTCAACATGGTTCTGCCGGAGATCCGCAATGCGCACCACACTGTCGTCATCGACAGGTTTTACACGTCCGTTGCTCTAGCATTAGAGCTGCTTGCGCACAAGATTTATACAGTGGGGATCATTCAAACCCAGCGAATCGGTTTCCCCAGTGAGCTCAAGGATAAAAGAAAGAAGCGACCAGCTAGCATCCCGCGCGGAACATACCAGGTAGCACGGTCAAAAGCAGTGCCAGATATGACAGTATGTCGCTGGTAGGACACCAAACCGGTGTACATGTTGGCAACAGGAGCCAGTACACAAGAATTCACCATTCGTAAGTCTGCGTGTGCTGTGATATATTTGACTTGCTTTTGACAAGAAGTTGTGTGTTTTACTTGTAGGTCGCAATGCCTGGAGTGAAAGTGACGAAAGCGTAGTTCCATGTCCGAAACTGGTCAAGGACTACCACCCACAACATGGGTGGGGTTGATGTGCATGACCAGTTGCGGTTGCAGAGATACGCCGATCAAATGGCTTCCACGTTCAAGAAATACTAAAAAACGTACGTTTCACCGAGAGTGCCAGCTTTATCGCTCACTGACACGATTGATATTATTCTTTTAGGCTGTTTCTCGGACTTCTCGATCTTGCGCTCGTGAATTCATATGTCGTTCACAGGGCCTACTATGCTGGTGTTGGGAAGCGTGGCTTGAGCCATTCTGAGTTTCTAACATCATTCCCAGTCCAGTTACTTTCCGTGAGACCACAGCATATGACAGACAGCGAAAGCGTACGTGCAGCTCACAACCAGCTAGCCGAAATGTTTTCTAATTGGTTTGTTGCAGGTCTCGGCTGTACACTCTTCATCCCCAACTAGCGTATTAGCGTCTCGCCCTCAACGAGTAAACATCCCGGCGGAACATGTGCCGGTAGAAACAGAAGACTTTGACAAAGAAGTTGGTCATCCAGATAGAAAGCGCATGGCACGGGCATGCAAAGTGTGCAGCATCCTAGCCGAAGAAGGAAAATGTGGCAAGAACACGAAGTGGCTATGTGAAGCTTGCTCTGCAAAGCACCCTGGAGAGTATGTACTTGCACTTAGCAAATGGTCATTGATGTCTATGCTAATATGTGATGAATTCTTCTGTAGTGTGTATCTTTGTCAGCGCGTGCGGCATAATTCGTTCGGAACAATGTAGTCCTGCTTCGCTATATACCACGAAGACTGGGAATGTGGAAAGCGTATTCCCATGATATCTGACAAGCGCATTCAATATCGAAAGCCCAACGGCAAAAGGAAGAGGCATGCCGCTCAATGAGTGTGGGCGATATCGGTAAGGTGTCCAAGCTGACTCATACGAACATTTGCCGGTCCGTTACCGTGGAGGTGTCCTGCTTGGTTGACAGTCTGTGGCTGCTAAGGAGCGGTGGTGGGGTCGAGCACTTCAAAATCCGGATGAAGAACTGCTGCAATCTAGTCGACACTTGGGGAACGCATGTAGCGCCGCTGCTCAAGGGCTAAAACCTTGCAACGTGAATATTGGCTGGTGAAACAAAGCAGCTACTCTGGAAATCAACTTCAGGAAATATTTCAACGAGTTTGTACCGTCACGAGCTGGATGCGGATATGACAAAAGCAACCTCCCTGTGCTTGCGAATAAGTGTGCTACTCCTGTCTCACGTGTTCGTTGTGGTGCTTTTTGGTATCACGATTATTGGCACCGACTGCGACCCGTTCTCGTGAATGAACTTGGGTGTCGGTATGGTTACCATGACAACGCCTTCTTTGCTATTACGCCTTCACAGGCCGTGCGTTTGCTCTCATCTACTACGCGCGATTTACACTTCCATGAGCGTGCATCACAAACATACAAGGTATTCTGTGACTTCGGTGTCTTGAAGTTGACATAGATCTCTTCCTGTTGTGTGAGTGGCACTCTGTACTCAATCATATTCTGCACCATGGCCGGCTTTGCGGATGTCGGTGCTGGGATTGTGTGCGCTTTGCTGCCTAGCTCAGCATGCTGATGCAGATGGACATGAATCATGTGAACAAATCCAAGACGTGTTTGAGCAGAGTATTGAGTTGATTTCAAGCGATTATTGTTGAGTCGTTAGAAGCTTTCTACGGGTGGCTACGTATATTATTCAGCTGGATCGTAATGTACCGCGCCAAATCGTTATGCATCTCGGTATAAGTGTCTATCAAGCGTGAGTTTAGATTTGCCTCGTTGACGAGGCGGTCGATGATGTCCGTAACCTCTTCAATGGGAAAATCTGGCTCGTTGTCAACCCACTGGGAGCGGCAGCATCTAAAGAAGATGGTCGTGTTCGTTTCCTGCTCTACGCAAGATGTCAGTTAGAAATAATCAGTGAAGCGGGAAAAAAAATGAACGTACACTGCGATTGCCCAGGAGCTCCTCCAGACACCTATTAGCTTCACGCTGAAAGCAATTGCGCAAATCGATAGGGTTGCCGGTCTCGGTAAAAGGAAAAAGGAATCGATCTTGTGGCAACCCGCTAACCACTCCACGAACGTACTTCTCCTGACCCGCAATAAATCGAATTTGGGAAGTTCCTTGGTTATCGACTCGTCGGATGGTCACGGCAAACCCGTGAACTTTAGTCGCATCTTCAGGGGCCTGTGTTATGCGATTTTCACGCCCTCTCAGATCTGCAGCAATTTCACCATGAACAGCAAGTAGTGCACTCATTCGCACGCCAAGATTTTCAAGTAGCGTCTGGCGTTCTCGGTGATGCGTGCGGACGAGCTCATGGATGGTCGATGCGTGGGTTTGTATCATGTCCTGGATAATGCAATCGTTTCTGTTATTTTCGTCGGGAAGTCTCTGAGTTGTCTGGTTCCTTGTTCGTGGCTCGGATGAGGAGACCGGAAAAGGTGCAGGGGAGCCCTCCTCCCTTCGAAGATCAGCGCGGAGTTCTCGAAGCTCTTGATCCGCCAGACGAATGTCTTCGAGGGCGAGGCGTAGGTCGTTTTGCGCGAGGCGAAGTTCCTCGCGGCGGGAGGCGTTTTCTGCGCGAAGTGCGGCTAGCGACATTTTCGCTCTTTTTGCAATGAAGAAAGCGTTTCGCACTGGCTTGACGAAGGCTAATTCTGGCCACGAATTGAAGATAGCCAATCAGATAGTGCTTCTCTCTTGTATCGTGATTCTGCTCGTGTTGTGGACCAGCTATGACGAAAGCCCTTGATTCTTTTCCTTTATGCGTGTCGTGACGCCCTATTTCTAATTTCTTCTGGTGGTACCGCTCCTTTTTCTGCTGTAATCTGTACGTTGTGTGTGTCAATTTGTCGACTCCTCCGACATGTAGTTTTTTATTTTCGCAATTTTGATCAAGACTTGTCAGAGGTATGTCAGAGGTGGGTCGACTTACATTCGACGTATTTACATAAATTTGCCGATGCAGTACAAAAGTTAGCCGCATTCAGTATGACCATACAAATACTCATATGAGTTCATGACGGAGCATCCGACATGTTATAAGTGATTCCAGCAAAATCTTGTAGCCGGTGAACGAGGGGTTAATAATACTAATTGGTAATAATAACATATTTGTAACCGTATCGAGTAATTCAGTTGCGTATCGGATAAATTTGTATCAACGCCTTAAAGCACTGCATTGAGTAACCAGTCGAGTAGCTACGTAACTACGCCTTGAAGCCCTGCACTGACTAACCTGGCGAGTAATTATATAGTCACACATTCACCAACCTGTCAAGTGATTCTGAAACATCGCGTTGAAGACCCAAAATTAGTAACCTGTCGAGTAATTCTGGAACAACGCCTGTAAGAACTTCATTGAGCAACCTGTCGAGTAATTCTAGAATAACACCGGGAAGTACTGTATTCACCATCATGTCGAGTATTTGTGTAGCAATATCTTGATCCACTGCATTGAGCAACCAGTCGATTAATTATGTAACCACAGTGCATTTAGTAAACAGTCCAGTAATTACGTAACCTGTCGAATAATCATGTAACTGCGCATTGAAGCCGTAGCGGGCCAAGTCGCGTGGAAGTACTACTGCAGTCGGAGACCCACCGGTAGTTAGTACGAGCCAGTCCTTGGTGCTACGAGCCGCGCGGCCGCCTCGGAAACAACTGCATGTGGTTCCCAAACTCCGTCGACGATGTGGATCCGGGCCCCGGTCCTATAGTACGTTGTATCGCGTTGTATGTAGGTTGTTCGAGATCGCTGCGAAGTAGTACTTTGAGGTGCTATTCGGTAATGGTAGTGCCAACGCCAACAGCATGTCGATCGCGTGGCAACGCCGCGAAGTCTCCAGCTGCACGGGAGCGAGGCCTGGCATCTGGCGCTGGCCACAGCAGAATTTTGCTGACTCCGTATTTGCACTCCAAAGCTGGCTGCAGCGGTCACCTACCGGGAACGCTAGCAACGACTCCAACAGAATGTTGACCGCGTGGAAAACCGGCTACCTCACTAGCTGCACTGGTGCGCGCCCAAGAATGGTGGCGCCGACCCCGGGTGCATTACTCAATATTTGGACTCGGTAGCAGGCTACTTGTTCAGCAGCCAGTAACGGCGGTGGGGTCCTGCTCTGGATGTAGAAATTCGTGCATGTTTTTGTGATACGTCTCCTTATTCATTGTAAGAGAGATATCAGTGTCGGCAACAGTTGAAATAACTGTTCCACGTGAATGAATAGCAAGGCATACAGTACGATATGAAGCTAAAGAGGCTGCAGGGTTTAAGACCTCCTGTTATTACAAATTATCGAAAAACCAACTACTAGCTTTAGGATTAACCAAAAAATATTGTAATTTGGGTAGGAGGGGCCAAATACCTGACAGCAGTGTCCCCAGCTACCCAAATCAAAAGCCGCTACAGGAACCCCAGAACCCAAGAATACACGCGTATCCATCCTGTAATAAGTATAGTAGTGCCCCCCCCCCGCGCCACGCAGCGACGAGGAACTCGCACCGACGGTTGCTCTCGGGGAGAGATCAGGTCCAGGGTCTCGGAAGAGGTGGAGTGGAGTGTCGTGTTTTGTATTGGAGAAAACGCGGGGCAGAGTGGGTTAGACACGCGCGAGCTGAGACCTGTTGAGTGGGGAGCAGGTTTCGTTTGGAGAGTACTGGAGACATCTGAAATGGGAACAAGGTGCTGTGGCTGGTTGACGTCTGGTCCCAAAGCGCAGCCCCAGGAAGAACCGTCAAGGGGATCGCAAAGGGAGGCGCACACGCCGCGCCTAACCAAGGGTCGGAGCTGGGAAGTTTCATCCGACTCGTTGTTGGGCTCAGCTGAGGTATTTCAGCTGAGACCCCAAGACTCCGTGCCTTCTGTGCTCTAGTCCGACGTCCGGCGGTCTACGTTAATTCAAGGTTCGATCGGGAAAGCCGAGAATTTACCCGCACCTCGCCACACTAGCCCAGCAAGCCCGTTGAGTTCTTGGGCCTTCCGGTTCTAGCCCGATAAGCCCGTTGATTATTTGTAACTTGGTAGGTGTTGTGAGTGGGGAAATGCGCCATTATTTATGTTATTCAGCGTGTGTTCCTACACGACAGGATACAGATCGACGCTGATGTATTTGGAGGATGCCATCAATACTATCTTCTGAGTGCGAAAGGTTTGGAAGAGCGGCAATCGACTGCGATAGCGTAGCAGTAGCACGTTCGTTGCGAATCAAAGTTCTAAAACCCTACGAACTCTGTAACGTGTACGGTGTTTCCATTACTCGCACTCCCCATAACTCGGTCGTTGCCGTGATTCCGTCGCCCTACCGCCCACCGTACGCTTACGTTTGTTATATATAACTAGTTTTAACCAATCGGCTTTTTGTTTCAGGTTCTGATAAGTGTTGACCGATTTGTTCCAGGTTTTGAAAAATATCCCACTTTGCCCCTGTTCAATTTCAATACAGAATTTTATTTTTCACAAATGCAAATGTTTGCTTTGGTAAGGCAATATTTTTGTTTGGAGAGTAGTATCGTGCGACAGTCATAAGGGGGCATTTTGGCCCCCTCGCAGTGAAGGGTTAAAGCGCCAATAACTAGAACATTGACGTAATTACCGTAGCCTAGACTACAACCTAAGCAAGGACGGCGCAAATACCGTGGCCCACAGTATTATCACTTTTTCTGTATTGTGCCTTTCACAAATTCTGCCGTCATAGTTCTGGCGTATAATTCTATTCCCTTATCGATTCTGATTATGACTTGGGTTAACTAATTTCCATGTTAATTCCGGGAAGCCCCATCATGACCGAATTAGGAGCGGCGATGGTGAGGATGACTTCGGGCGGAATAAGCTAATCAAGCCCGTGTTAGATGAAAGCAGCTCGATTGACGATTTGCCACCGCCAATCCATGCTCAGACGGCCACATTCCTCTCGATTGGCTTGTAAATGCTGATCGCGGGAGTTAGGGCAATCGCTCACAATCTTAGGCAGAATTTGCATTAAATAAGAGTTGGTCGCCCATTTGTGGATCTAATTCCGCCGGAATTAACAGCTCACCCGCCAAAATAGGTGAAAGGCACAACACCTGGATCGCGTTTTTAGTCATGGTAGCTTCCTGCAGGCTCTCCTGAACAACACGTCCATCTTTCTAATTTGAATATTCAGCTCTAAATTTGAACCATCGTAAACGGTCGGAACTGAAACTGCGTATGAACATTACGATGTGTCCACACACACACAACGCATTCAGTGATCGCCTCCACGACACTAACCAGTGTACGATACGCCCGTTTTTGTGCCACTTTTCGGACAGAGCTATCTTACGCTATACTAGGTTTTACTATGCAATGGAAATACACTCCCGCACAGCCTATCCTCTGCACAGTCATTGTGGGTCTCACTTTAACTTTCACCCCTTCTCGCTCACGCGATCGCCAAGCGCTATTCCCACCCCACACACCAGCCCTGCCCCGCCGCCATGGTTTCTGCGCATCAGTACCACGTCGATAACGAGAGCCTCTTCGTACTCACAAACGTGATTGAGGTCACCTGCGAGGAGGCTGACTGCCCGGAGTGGTGCAAGGAGGTGGGGTTGACAGATAAGAACAAGTTGTGTCCACTATGCATGCCAGGTGGCTCAACAGCAAGCGAAAGCGGTGGCGCTACTGCCGCTGAACGCAGCATGCTGCATGCTACATGCAAGAAGGTTAACCTGGGCATGCTGACCAACTCGTTCTTCAACAAGTTAATGCTTATCCTATGTAGTGCTGTCCGCGTGCTGCTGGCATGGTGCATGCGCCTTACGCGCGGCCAGGCCAGCGAGCTGGCGGACGTCTCCGAGCGTACGGTCCACAATTGGTGCGCCTGTTGCCGTTCGACGCGCTCCAAGAAGTTAGTACGGTTTGAATTTAAGGTAACTTACGCGCAACTTAAATAGATACTTAACGTTGCACTAACCCGAATGGCTACACTATATATACAGATCGGTGGAGACGGACAAGTTGTCGAAATTGACGAGACAAAAAAACAGAAGTATCATCGCAGCTGCCACCACGAAGCGTTTTGGCTTTTCGGTGGCGTCAAACGCGGTACGGGACGTTGGTTTGGTCGCGATATGTACAGCTCAAGGACTGAAGCGACGAACCTACCGATTATTAAGAAGTTCATTAGGCCGCGGTAAGTGCCAATAAGGGGGATGGATCTTATTTTGCTCAAACTTTTTTTTTCAGTACGCTTATTTTGCCAGACATTTTCGCCACCTACGTCTGCGGACGAGGCGGTAACAACACACACTGGCAAACAATCGGCCGCTGGATGGAATGCATTACTCGCACTGCTGGGTCATCCATACGCTGTATTTTGTTGACCCCGAAACGGGTACAAATACAACCCTATTGAAGGTATCTGGGAAACGTGCACATCAGGCATATGCGCTGCATGACTAAGGATCGCTTGAACGCTTACTCGGAGGGTATATTTGGCGCTCTTGGGTTTTTCCTGTGCGTGCCAGCACAACTTCGTATAGGGCAGGCTTAATTACAGCGATAATCAGAAATGAATATGAAGCTTCTAAATGTTATTTATAATTTGAAAATATAGACACCCGTGATCTAATAATCGGGCGTGTTGTTTCCTGCATACAGCTTCATTTAGCCAATCACAGAGCTATATTTTGCATTCCCGAAATTTCGTGTACATAAAAACTTTATATCACACATCAGATATATATATATCTGGGTGCCCTTATGGGTGGTACCGTACGGTCACTCTTTTAGTGAACGGGAAGCTTCCTGTCACGCGTTATCCACTATTTTCTATACTCGCGCTATCCTGGGCTGTGCAAACCCCTCCTAATACAAGGCTCTGAGTGTACCACAGCCCTTCTCTTGAAGGTACAGCTGTACGTCTCTACAGTGGACTCTTTCTTATACGAGACTACGCCGAGCGAAGCGAGGCGGCTATACACGTGGTTGCCTTATCCCTGTCTTAAGAGCCCCGCTTGCGATAGTGGTGGGACATCCCGCCTTTATCGCCTTTTGAAAAGGCGCCTAAACTAGTTTTGGCGGGGTGTTTAGGCGATGAGGTGGTCGATTCGCGCCGATTCGCCTTTTCCATCAGGTGCCGATTCAGAACTACTTAAAAAAACTGTATAATATGCATTATTTGAGTCAACATAATTCGGAGTCGCTGTCTCTATTAACCCCCCTCCTCCTCCTGAAGTGCGACTTCCTTTGCGTGATATCGCTGCTGGTCATGTTGGAGTAGGTTTGAAGTCACTGTTAGTGAAGGACTTGTCGCGCGTGGAGTAGTTGTCGTTGCTGTCAGTGTCGGGTTTCTGATCGAGGAGTCGCTACTGCTGTCCGTGTCGGTCTTGTCGCGCGTGGAGTAGCTGTAGGGGCCGTCCGTGTTGGGCTTACTGGGCGTGGAGTTGCTGTTGCTGCTGTCCCTGCGGCCTTGTCGCGCGTGGAGTCGCTGCTGTGTTGGGCTTCCTGAGCGTGGAATTGCTGCTGTCCGTGTTGGTCTTGTCGCGCGTGAAGTAGCAGATTGGTGACGTCTGAATCGAACTCCTAGGGTGATAGTTAGCGAAATGGTACACCCTCATGTTCCAGAACGCGATCACTTTACTTTGGAAGAGGATGTTCCAATAGGTAAGGGCAGGTATTCTTACTACACTTGCAAACACTGCTCGCGCACTTACAATTTCAAACCTGATCTTGACGTACCTGAGCTAATTCTCGGTCGTTCCTGCAAAGATGTTAATCATTTGAAGACATGTTCTGTCTATCGTGCTGTTGGTTCGTTACCTAGTGAATCTAGTGGTAGTGATTCCAGTGCTGGATCTGGTCAGCGGCGGAAGCGTCTTGTTCAAACCCGTTTGGTATTTTCAAGCGGAGGTTCAAGGGCATCCCCGCGCCGAGTCACAACAACCCCCCCCCCGAAGCCTAAGAAAGCACGCCGCAGATTTACAAAGCAGCTAAAGCAGGAGTTGGAGCTCCTGCTGGTGGAATTTCAAGCTGGGAATTTCCTTTCGGATTTTTTCATCGAGCTATCGTGCACAGTAGCCCTGCTAGAGTACTTGTGTCCTGGTATTACAGATTACTTACCATCAATAAGAGTGTTAGGTGGCCGAATTGCGAAAAGTCATGCTACACACTGTCGTGAAATACAAACACGTAATTTGAAGCAGGAGCAAATTACTACAGGAGGATTTGTCAACTTTTTGTCGGATGTATGGCAAAATATTTCTCGGGAGCATTGATTGGGTTGCCAACTTCTACTCTTTGGACGATCGCCAACCTACGCGTTGCCGAAAGCAGGCTCAAGGCATGATGGTGTGGCTATTGCCCAAGAGATGGGTGCTATTTTGGTTCGTGCGTTAAATGAAGGGTGGAATACCGAAGCAGTAATTTCGGATAACGCAGGGCAGTGTGAGAGAGCTCGCCGAATTTCGTTGACCTAAGATCACATTTCTATTTTGCTTTGCGCATTGTATTAACAATATTGTCATATCAGTATTTAAGTCAACTTTCGCCGCTGTTGCAAGAGCGGCTACGAAAGCTGTTAAAAGCCTCAACGCATCCTCGTCGAAGTGGCTCGTGCGGGCTAGGGAACTCATGAAGATGTGCTATGGCAAGCAACTTGCATTATTTACAATATGTGAAACACGGTGGAACAGCATGCAAGTTGTTTTGCGTCCTTGCTTCGAGTTCGAACAGTACTGGAGATGCTCAGCAATGAGTACCGTGGTCATAATGATTTTCACACATGTTTAAAAATATTTAGCGATGCTACGTTTTGGGAAATTTTATCAAAAGCTGAACATGTAATTGCACCGCTATCTGAAGCTTCGTACCGATCGCAGTGCGACGAAAATACTTTGGCGGATGGCATCGTGTCTTTCCAAGAAATGTTTTTGGGGTATAATGAGTCGCATCCAGATTACCGAGATAGATTAGTAGATTGTTTAGAAGTGCGTTGGCAACAATATGAACAACCATTATTATGTTGACATTTCTATAAAATCCATTGACTTCTGCTCATACTAGAGAATTTCGTTTCAACAAGATTAAGTTTTGGAAGCAGGTAAAACTAGAAAGGCCAGCAAGTCTTTTACCTTATTTGGCGCTCCGCTTGCTCTCAATAGCGGTAAATACGGCGACGACAGAACGACTATTCAGTGAACTTGGTATGCTCTACACGCCGAGGCGTAACAAGACTTTATCGGTCAAAGTTCAGGACCCGCAGTGTATCCGATAATACATGCGCGAATGTGACCAAAAAATAACGCAAAGTGGGAGCACAGTATTTAAAATATTATATGCCAGAGAACGCCCGCTGGTAGATAGAGAAGCTGAAGACCAGCGCAAGACCGCAGTGCACCGATCCCCGCGTAGAGCTGCTATCCCACATGCTGCTGGATCCCTCCCACCAAGAGCCGGTCGAGAAGCTCCGCAGACCACACGCCAACCCAAGTACCTCCTCGGCGCGCATCTCCATCATCTATACGTCGATCCCCCCGCCGTAGAACGCCCATGTCGCAAGCATCACCATGCAACTTTCTCTCTGAAACACACCTACAGCTCTACCAGAAGTGCGAAAGATAGAGCTGATGGAGGAGGAGGCCGCCTTGGACGACATAGGTGACGGGGTCGATGCCGAAGAGGGGTTTCCAAGTTGAGAAGAATACCTCGAAGAAGTCTTCGATGACGGCGAAATGGGCAGTGATTTCATGGCATCCCACAACGACGGCTCCTACTGGAATTGGGAGCGTGAAGTTATAGCTGCTCCCAATAATACACCCTTTCCGGATGCTGACGACTCGAGGTTTCCGCAAGAGAACAGAATAATGGGCATCCGCGCGCTCAAGTCATCGCTCGCAGTCCTCTACGCCACGGCTCCCTCTCCATCCTCACAAGCCCTCAGCATCACCACCGCTCAACCCGATAGTATATAATGATAGTCATCTCCGAATTTCCAGCGATAGCCGATTAATCCGTCAACAGCTCTTTGCTTGGAATTCGTCTTTGATCCATCTCGGGATAGGATAGCCTCCAGCAAGACACGCTGCAAACAGGAACCACGGCCGACAGCGACCCCATACACAGGCAACCCGACACGCACAGCACTAGCGGCAAGGCCGCAAGGACAGCAGCAGCATCAACTCCACGCACAGCAAGCCCAACACGGACGGCCCCAACAGTTACTCCACACGCGACAAGACCGGCACGGACAACAGCAACTCCACGCTCGGGAAGCCCAACACAGCAGCGACCCCACGCGCGACAAGGCCGCAGCAACAGCAACTCCACGCAGAGCAAGACCGACACGGACAGCAGCAGCGACTCCACACACAGAAGCCCAACACGGACAGCAGCGACTCCAGGCGCGACAAATCCGCAGGTACAGCACCAGCAGCGACAGCACGCGCGATAAGGCCAACATGGCGACGACACGCACACGATGGCTGACACGGACAGCATTAGCGTCGACCCCACGCAAGGGAAGTCCGACACGGACGGTCCCAACTGCGACTTCGGCACGACAAGCTCGACAGGGAGGGCAGCAGCAGCCAGTTCTCGCCTGGCAGGTGCGAGCGCAAGAGATCCCAGCGACCAGTTCCCGATGCGACATTTTATTAAAATTGTAGTAAGATCTAACTACTACACCTTTGTCAATCCAAGTTCGTAGCAGTGTAAAGCAAAATCGTGAGAATTGGCTTAAGTAACCCTTAAATTTTAAAAAAAACACTAAATTTTGATTTCGAGCAAAACAGATTTAGGCCAGAGCAAACTGGTGGTCAATAGCACAAACTCCAACCGCGGCTGAAGCCCCGCTTCCAAGATGCCGTGCGAGCCGAAGCATGGGCTTCCAGCGTGGTCGAGCGTGCTGGAAACATTCCGAGAGGGACGCGACTGGACTGTCGTCGCGGATCATAACGGCATCCCCGTCACAGCCCGTGATATCGTCCAGCGCGGGACGGCCGGCATCAAAAAGAGGGGCGAGGCGCGCGCGGCATGTACAAAGTGCACGCCGGAGATGGAGGCGGCATTGGTTGGGTATGTGGAAGACAACTGTCAGTACACGCTCCAGCAGTTGCGCGATCAGCTGTACTTCGGCTTTGGGGTCTTCATTAGCACATCGCTGATCAGCAAGAAGCTGTGCGACAAGCTCTACACTGTGAAGCAGGTACGTATTAAGCTATTCGGTGACTTGTGCAGAGTCTAATTAACACTGTGGTACTACATGTATATTAAATTAATAGGTGCGCGTTGAGTCTGAAACATGCAATAACGCGCAGAACATCGAGAAGCGGAGGGAGTTTGGTGAAAACCTACTGCAGTACGAGAAGGAGGGGGCCTTCATCGTGTACTACGATGAGACAAACTTCAATCGCTATTGTAAGCGCACACAGGGGCGTGCTCTTGTTGGAGCGCGGGCGGTGGTGAAGTTGCCCCCCTCCAAGGGCGCAAATCTACAGCTACAATGTGCTGTCTCCCCCGAGATCGGCTTGGTGCACTACGCCAAACAGCGCGGAAGCATTAAGATGGAGATCAACGCCGCGTTCGTCGACGACGTCTACGACGCTGTCAAGTCGCACGAAACCTACCGCATGCACTTCTCCAGAAAGAAGATTGTGGTTGTGTTGGACAACGCGCCAGCTCACTCCCAAACCGAAGAGCTGGTCCAGGCGAGAGCCGACCTCGAGCTGCTACGCTTGGCTCCATATTCGCTGATGTGTAATCCGATAGAAGGTACGTGTGGCCGCTTACGCACTACGGTAACGTACATGTACTAACGTGCCGTTTACCATTTATTCTCCGCAGGTTGCTTCAGCGTATTGAAGACCCGCATCAAAAACTTCCTCGCGCTAAGCCACGACGAGATGCTTCACATCCCAGTTGGGCAGAAGACTGAGCTGCGGATGCAGCTTTTGGAGCGTGCGGCCGAGCACTGCATGTCGCGCATGGATTTGCGCCTAGTTAGCAAGATGGCGCGCCACTGTGCTCTATCGGTAGCGGTAGCTATTCGTAGCGAGCCCATGGAGTACGGCACGTAGGCAGTTAGCTGTGGACTAAATCGGCATTCATCTGCATTCTTTCTCTACTTTTTTTTTTTGAAAAATCAAAATTCTTATTTTCGGTCTCTCGGTTTTTCTTTACACTGCTACGAACTTGGATTGGCAAAGGTGTAGTAATTAGCTGTTTGTGTATAGGCGAAAAGGCGAAAAGGTCAGGGGTTTAGGCGAATAGTCGTCGCCTAAACTATTAAGAAGGCGAAAAGGCTCGTCTTTACCACCACTGCTTGCGGGGATACGCTTGGATTGTTTCCCTCCATACTTGAACATTGTATTGTCCTGATTTTTTACCAACATATTGTGCCAACGCCATAAGCCGGGACAAAAAAACCATGGCCTGTAAATATGCGTCGACAAAAGGAATTAGGGTGCTAATTATATCTGTTGCTCTACCACTATCCGCCTGTTCAGTAGCTGTGGCCCCTACTCACATGTCATTAGTATTGCTCAGCTGTTACCTTCGGCACAACGAGTATGATTTTTCTGTTACCTGGTAAATATCATATGTTATTTCGTAGTTTACCTAGACGGGTGCATGCGTGATGTGACTGACACACGAACACCAACTTCAACGAGTTGCAGTGTTACATGTTGAAGTACACATAGTATGGTCGATATCTTCGCTAATACAATTTGTTAGCTTAAACGGATAATTTTCCCGTATTTGCTGATATAGCACCTATGCATTACATGCAAATAAAGAGAATATTAGTATAATTGAAGGATCTTTGTAAGTATGAAGTCGAGCGGGCATGAATCCGAATAACCTGGTTCTAGCTAGTACAGAGCCAATGTTTGAGCGAGTAAGATGTGTCTCTAGTCATTATTATAGGCAGAAATATATAGTAGATTCCAGGAATAGCAGGTCCCTAGTTCTAAGTACCCTAAGTACTTGATACGTCTAGCCTCTAATGCGATGGTCTACTGACACTAAATGGGGCTTCTACAGCATCAAATCTAGTTTGTGATTCGCACCTGGAGGTTGTGAGCTCGATTGACAGCTCTTGCTAGCTGTTCCGCTTCGTAGTCTCGTACAGTTCCGTCTCCAAATCGCACTGCCCACTTGTACACCCCATCAGATAGCCGTAGGGCAAACACCTCCCCTATGACTGAACTAGTTTCTGACGTTTGGGCCTCTGCAATATCAAAGCTCCCCACAATTCTCCATTGTAGTGGCTGACCAGGTCGTTTGAGAAAAAGCCGTACGAGTCTGTTGACATCGTAAAAACCTTCCTCGGCGGTCTCCCGTGTTAGTGCTGGCCGTCTAGATGGGGGCCGGCCTGGTGTGCGTCTTACCGGCACGCTGGTCATGGCAGCTTGCAGGTCTAGAAGGCCTACCAGCGAAAGTACTGCTAGTACATGGGAGCATATCCATCCAGAACGAATAAATCCCTCGCGTGTGCAATGTAAAAAATTTCTCACCTGTGCAATAGATTCGGTCGACTAAACAGGTAGAAGCTGAAAAGGTGGTGGGTAATCGTGATGTTTTATCACCACTCTGTGCAGTGATAACAATTTAAACTCCAACTTCAACGCTTTGATGCCTCTGGGAAAGCGCCCATTGAGAGAGAGTTTAGAAATTTATACGTACGTTCATCATCAACATCACTCCCGAGTATTCCCAGACCGCCCATAATGTGCTTAGACACGTTGAAAAGTACGGGATCTAGATGTTTTCTATCTCCTCTGCCTTTGTATACATTTTTGTAGATGGGGATGGATACCACGTCGAGCTGTTGTAGTTGGTTGCGCTGCATGCCTCCCGGTCGGCTCACCGGCAAAACAAGCCCACTGTTTAGAACGTACCAAATTTAGAAATGGCAACCTAAAACTATTCATTTCTGATTATAGCTACAACTAGTCCACCTAGGTACTGGCCTATGCTTGCCTTAGGAGGGAAGAACCAGGAACGCCACATATACTCGTCAAGGTAGGAGTCTAGCTTTTCCTTGGTCATGCCGCGCATGCTCTTGATATGTCGCTTAATCCGAGTCTCTCACAGCCCCTCGATTGTATTTGTGTGTGTGCCAGTGACGGGGTCTACAAAATTGAGACTGTGGTTCACCCAACTATGCGTATAGTGCATACTTGCTAGAGTGCGGTTGTTCTCTAGGGTATGTTGCTTGCTGCCACGCTCACAAACGTAGGTTGCAAACATGTCAGACATGATTTTTGTTCTGCAAAAGCAAACGTCCCCATTATATTAGAAACACAATACATGCGGATAAATATTACAAAAACCGTACCTGGGTTTGATGAATTTCTTGATAATGGGGAGGAGTGTTTGCTTAGTACGCTTATCGTACACAATACGTCCGAACCAGCGACCTGTTGTGCGTTCAACACCACCGAACAGCCAGAACTCCTAGTAACAACGGCCTCGGTTGTATTTACGCTTCTTTGCCAGGCTAGTTGCGTCGATCTCCACTATATGTCCCTCGCCTCCGATCTATGGAGCGACATACCGCAACATTAGTGCAACATTAGCGCAACATTAAGTTACATGGAGCAACAGAATAGCTACAATACCTTGAACTCTGCCTTCAGTAGTTCCTTGGAGCACGTAGACCGGCAATACGCGTACCAGTCGCGCACGGTACGCTCACAAACGTCCGCTAGTTCAGAAGCCTGGACTTGAGACAGCCGCATGCACCAAGCTAAAAGTAGCCGCACGGCATGGTGCAACTTCAACTTGGTCTCGTTTAAAAACGAGCTCGTAAGCATCCCACGAGACACCTCTTTACCCTCCTGGTGCCCTGCACGACGAGAGCACCGCCAGCGCTTGCGGGCAACCGATGGCTTGATGTCGGCCCCGCAAAGTGGGCAGAGTTTCGATCTGTCGATGAGACCCACCTCCATGCACCAGAGGACGCAAGTCTCTTCGTCGCACATCACTTTCATGACGTGGGCGAGGACGAAGAGACCTTCATCCTCGATGTGGTACTGGAAGAGGGTGTCCATGTTGTAGGGGCGGCCTCCGTGTGAGTGCGATGAAGAAACTTGGGTTGTGTGAGCTTAAGTCCGAAGAAACTGGCTACTGGCTGCAGGCTGTGGCTGGCGGTGAGTGGTGGGCTTGTTTTTCAAAGTATACAAAACGTAAGTAGTAAAAATCGTTCAAATCTGCGTTTACGCGACAAACGTGGGCGTATCTTGCGGAACTGTAGTCTACATAACGTGTACACAACTGTGGGTGTCACACTGTAGGTTGCCATTTCTAAATTTGGTACGTTCTAAACAGTGGGCTTGTTTTGTCGGTGAGCCTCCCGGTCTGTTCAAGATGCTGTCGAGTTGGCGATCCAAGAGTTGTGATGGTTTTGATCTTGTAACGATGCTCACATCCATCGTGAGACCTACATCGATACACACGAGCACGTAGTCGCTCGGTCTCGTAACGTGTCTCGTACGTATAGATGTGATCGTTCTGATCGTTCATAGCTCGATGTGCCGCCAAAACAGATTCAAATACGGCCGTCTGTACGTAGTCCCTGCAAGAGGCTGCTTGATCCGACGCGTCCACCACTACCTCCTCCTCTTCCTCGTGAAATTCATACTCAGAGTCATCAGAGCCGTCGGAGTCGCTCCAAACGAAAATATCTGAATCAGCACTACTCGGTTGTGCACCATCGCTGCTCCCATCCATACTCGACCAAGTCGTAGATGGTTCCTGGAAACACTTCTTGTTGGTCGGTAAACGTGGGAGTGCGAGGCGGGCTAGCCTGTTAACCCTTCTAATACGGCCGCTATTCCGGGAAATCCGGAACTCTAAACATATTAATTAACATATGCCGGAAAATCGGTACTATATATCATGTATTAAGCCCTTCGCGTGACACGTGGTCTGATAAACAAATACGATTGGCTAGTACGTGGAGATGTGCAGAGGAGAAAACGGCCAAATATCTTCTTATTACAATCTCCTTGCAAAACCGTTCGGATGTGCAGTCGCCAAAGGTGTGTATGGGGCGGCGAAAAGGTCATCATTCATTCTTTTAGTTCTCACTACCGCTATCACAAACTTCCGGTTTTTGCTTCTCGATGAATCGGATCTTGTCCTGGTACTCAGCGGGAATAGCAGTCCCATTTCGCCACGTTTGATGCCAGATCTGTCGCAGGTGAGACTGCTACCATGATCAAGTCGTCGAACTTTGTTGCAGAGCGACACTCTCCCTCTCTTGGCTCGTGTGCATGCTGCACAAAAGTAACTCGTCTCAAAACTGCGTACTCCATGGCCTGCAAACGCCGAACACACCTTGCATAACCACTGGCGATTCTTTGTTTTGGTCTTGTTCTTCTCTTCAAGCTTCTGGAGGGTGTGGGGCTAGCGCGGAAGCGGACGAGCAACCAGCTCCTCCATGTCATTGCCGCCGGCAAAATCTTCGCTTGTTTGTCCGAGAATATCAGCGTACAAGCGACGCATAAAGACTGCGTGCGTAGGTACCGGTTTCTGGAGCTTCTGTATTGCTTACTTGTGAACGATGAATGGGTTCACCGTAGCAGTGTCGGCGAGACCAACAAACAGCGTTTTGTAGTACTTGCGCATTCGATTAGAGCGCTGAATTGAGTAGCGCTGTAGGCGGAGTTGGTCGTGAACGTCCACTCCGCCCATCGCCTCATGATAGTCCTTCACTAGTCGAGGACATGGTTCTCGTGTCACCGTCCCACCCGGTTCACGTCTGCTTACGTGTGTTATCTGCGTGGAGCACCCAGTAGCCAAGAAACGAACCGGCTTATTGTCCATTCAATTCAGTGCAATGTACTCAGGATGGTTGCGCCACTGAGCAATGCGAAACGTGCCTCGAGGCATACGCTGAGGACGTCGCTTCTGCTTGAATTCAAACCCCTTCCACCACCCCTTGCGATCACTCCGAATAGTTCCCACGTGCATGTGCCCCATGACCAAGAGCTTGTGTGACAGATGGATAGATGTATAATAGTTGTCTGTGCATATCAACCGCTGAGCAGGTTGCCCTTGAAGAACGTGGCGGAGATTCGTCACTACAGCTTACTGCGCTACTGCCGTTTCGTCCTTGTCAGCCTCGCCACAGTATATGTCGATTCTACACAGCAATACACAACTTATTGAGTACAGTCTCGATCACAAAGCGGAACATCCCGAATATATTCCGGATCTTCCTGATCAAAACTATTCCTTACCTTGCGCAGTATGCTGTCTCCGCACAACGCGTCATATAAAACTTGGTGCCCCACTTGTTGGGCTTATTAGCCAGATACTTCCGCATGGGATTACGTTTGTGACGCATTGGCACCATCCCTACGTCGAAGGAGATACGAGCACCCAGCCAATAGCCGCGAAAAAAGTCTTTTGTATTGCTTGGATTACAGGGTGGATCTTGAACGCTCTGTCTCCACTAGTGTGTTGCAGATCGTTGTCGTTGAAGTGAAGATACCAAGCAATGTCTTGAAAGCGGTCTCGACTTAGAAACTGACCGAAGGTGCCTCGTGAAAGAGCACCCTCTGTCCTCGTGATCCAGTGGCGAGTGAGACTTTCACGTCGCGGCTCCAACGCCCTCGCCATCAAAAGCACGATGAACCGGACTATCTCATGGGGATGAATGCTGTTCTTGCGTCTCTACTTGACGCGGTACTCTTTGACAGAGAGCACACTAGACAGTAGAGCGGGTTCGTCAACCGCTTCTCGCGAGCACGGGCAAGCATGCTTTGAGCAATTTCATCGATGCTGTCGAGGCGATACTTATTTGTTTCTGAAGCAACAATTCCTTGGGCATAAAGAAATAGAAAATAGGCAATGTATTTTCTGCATAGGTAAGCGCAGCTGTAGTTGGTCCACTCGGGCCGTCGTAAAGAGGAGCAACATCCACTTGAACCTGACTACTGTGACGCTCATCGAAATAATCCCACTCCTCATCTTGAAGTCGATCCAAATCATCACCATCAAGGTCGAACACGACGGGATCTTCATCCACTTCATCAGACAGAAACTCCGATTCATCTTCTACGTTGCCAACATCAGAATCTTCGACGACACCATCGCCTTCTCCATCTTGAAGAATTGTGTCTTCGTCATCGTCGAGATCCGAATCAAGGCCAAGCAGCCAATCATCCTCACCAACATTCAAATCGTCTGAATCCAGGGGACCAAACAGCCGGTCTCTGCTAACAGCCTCCAAGAAGTAGTCTGAATCAAACTCATAAAGTAGCAAGCGCCCAGCAGTTGAATCAGCGCCTGTACCAGGCTCTACGTCAGTGGCCGTCACGTCCGGAACAATCTCTGTCGTATCCGGAACAGCATCATCTATATCCGGAATTGAAATGTCCGTACGATCCGGAACAGTTTCAGTCCTATCCGGAACAACTACTATAGTCATATCCGTAACAGCAATATGTTAGACTTTGAATACCAAACCATTGACTAGTAACACGCACCTGTAGCAGGAGGCCCTGGTGTCGTTGCCTTGGACTTGGCGACTGCGGCTCTCTTACGGCGAGTCGTCTCGGCGCTAAGAGTAACAGGTCTCTGCGCAGCAGATCTCTTCGCAGCAGGTTTCTTGGTAGTAGACTTCTTGGCATCGGACGTCTTGGTGTCCGAAGACGCAGGCCCATTGGCTTCAGCAGCTGTGGACCTTGGGACGGCTATAGTAGCAGGCTTACTTGGTTTTGGTGTAGCTCTTGAGGCAGCCCTTGGTTTTGGCGATACCTTCGTTGCGGCCGGCTCTGGAGAGGGTGTCATCTGGGCAGCTTGTGCAGCTGGGAGGTTGCGCAGTTGGAAGGGGGGTCAAACACCAGCCATCTCTGGCGGCGGCAATGGTTCATCAAGCTGGTGTCACCTGTACAAACGAACTGAGTTAGCTAGAGTAAGTCTGTAACAGCTCACAACTCACTTACCCAGAAAGAAATCCACGCCTTCTTTTCCCTGGAGGCTACCACCATGTTATCCGCACTGCTTGGTTAGAAAGCAAAATGGTAGGCCGCTGGAAATTCTCGTTGAGGGTCGGCGAGTACTCATAAGGGATCAAACGGACTGCACAAATCTTGGGAAGTGATGATCCCCAACGCGAGAGCAGGTCCGCCCACACATTCTCCTCACCGACAATGTCACAAATATCGTACGTGTACGCCATGAGCAGCAGAGCCCAACGCTGAAGCTTGTCCGCGGTGTACTTTGGGACAGAACTGAGTACACTGGGAGCCTTCCATAACCGTGCAAAAACGGTTTTATGCAACCCTAACCCATGCATTAAAAGGCGCATTAAAAGCTCGCATTAAACGGCCCTCATAAAACGTTGTTTGATCGCCTATCCATCTGAGTCGATCAAAAAAGTCGCGTTTATTGACGGATTTTAATGTTTTATGCGCACCCTATTTCGCAACCGCATAAAAGCATACAAATCCCTGTCAATAGGCCAACTTCAACACCTCCAACGTGCAATCCTGTTTGAACTCAAGATCCTGCGGAGGCGCAAAAAGTGCCGCGCTGACCAATTCGCATTCCAGAATCTGCGGGAGGTGGCGCATTCAGCTTGGACGAGAAGGTTTGTGTGTCTTAGCACAAGCCGCTGTCGGCCAAGCACCTCAAACTGACCACAGCTTTGTGTTGCAGTGATGTCGACGCCGATCAAGACTCACAAACGGCCATCGACGGAGATCTCCAGCGACGACACTGTCGATAGTCCGGCCGTCGGCAACTCAAGCAAGAAGATTCGGCGCGCTAACTCCTCGGCCACTTCGACTCCTCCCAAGCGCGAATACCCCCCTGGAGGAGTGGGCTGGTCGATGGCCTCTGCTGTCGGGATTCGTCCCAGGCTTCCAACTGAACCCGCTGTCGTAACCCTGTCTGGGCATGCCACGGAGGACTACACGGCACCCACGGCCCTGCACGCTACCAGTACGCGTTCGGTGTCATCGTACACACCCACCGTCGCGTCGTGGAGCACTCAGTCTGGTCAACCATCCGACTGCACTCGTCGGCTTTCTTCCGAGACTACCCGCTCCGTCATCTCCAGTATATCGAGCGATTCCAGCGACGATGAAGAGGCTGACAAGCACGGCTACAACAGCGACAGCTCGGAGAGGACGTGGACGCAGTCGCCGCCGGGTTCTCAGGGCGAAAAATCCGACCAGAATCTGCCAGACGAATGGAGACCAGCGTCATGGCCGATATTCGTCACGCCAATCACCAGAAATGACAACCCGCGCGAATATCGCTTCGAGTCTGTGGTTGTGGGCAAGCCGTGCGGGTGTTCAAGTCTCTGCAGTGCGCTGTCATGCGAAAACGCCCTCAACAACAGGTGCTGTGTCGAAGACAACTGCTCCTTCAGTGCCAAGTGTGGCAACACTCTCAAGCAGAACCCCGACCTCGTGCTGAGCATGAGGAAGACCTCCACGGACTTCGGAGTCACGGCTGCGGGGTTGATCGCATCTGGAGAGGTTATCGGCGAATATTGCGGCTATGTCATGGAGATGGGTGACCTGGAATCGAGAGCCGCTGTGGAGAATGGATACCGCATGTTACTGGACACTCCATCCATCGATGGCAAGAGCATAGGCATCGACGCTCTGTGGTGTGGCAATATCATGCGGTTCGTGAATCATCATTGCAACCCGAACTGTCGATTCCAGCAGGTCCGTGTCGGTCAACGGGTCGCCGTGGTGGTGGTGACCTTACGAGCTGTTCTGCCAGGCGAAGAGGTCACCGTCTCGTACGGTGACCAGCTGTGGTTTATTTGCCGATGCGGGTGGTGGGGTGCCAGCACAGACACCTCCAGCACTTGTGAAGCTCTCGCTGTCTCGCGACGTGAACTGCGGCTATTGAAGTCTGGCAACCGCACCTATCCTGGGCGGTGTGTATTACTTAGTTTTCGTATAGCGGGTGCTAATCACTTAGGTTTTGTATACCACGAGAGAGAAGATCGCTAAATGCATAATAATGATGCGTTCATTCCGGCTTTTGCGATCCAGCGCAGGGGGGAGCAGCGATGACCAAAGTTGTGTTGTGTATCAAACCCGCGCGGGAATGAAGTGCTAAGGCTTTTTGTGTGATGTTGCTCCTGGTATAAAAGGGTAGGAAGTCAGGATATCGCAACTACAGCAGGGAGGAGGTGCTGCTACTCAGCCTGATAGTGCAGCAGCTCAAACCGCTTGGAAAGAATCAATGGGAACGCGTGAAGGAGGCCTACGACATGAGGAGGCCCAGGTCCTGGCCTGACCGAGATTACGACTCGTTGAAGCGTAAGTTCAAGGAGGCTGCAGCCACGCCGAAACCCACGGGTAAGGCCTCGGTCCCGATCCATATTGCAGCTGCCAAACTTGCACAAAAGCATATTGATGAAGACACCTCTGCCAACACCATGGACGACGGCAAGGATGACGGGCAAGACGACGCGGAGCTCCTCAAGCACGTCGCAGAAATGGCAAGAGCTAAGTGTGACAGCATTATGAAAGACCTGCGGGTGAATTCTCGAGCTCACAGTGAGGGATTCTCGTCCGGCGCGGAATCGGAAGAGGATGAGGTCGACGAGCGTTCTCCAGTCAAAAAAAGAGATCACGAGAGGGGCGACGCCCCGTTGCCCCTCACAGAAATGAATGGGTCTCAGAGAACATCGATGTCTCCGCCGGCGCGCCCTGTAGGAGTAATAATTGGTCGGGACGGCTTGGTGATCGACGCGGCCCTGGCAGCAGAGCTCGAGCTGTCGGATATACATATCCCGGGAGACTCGGACGAGGAGAAGGCCGAGGGTCCTGCAGGTTCAGAGCCTGCTGCGGCTAAAGAGCCACTGCAGTCACAGTCAGCCGAAGCCCTTCAGACGCCGAACCGAAAGTCTACAGGTCGCCCGAAGAAGAAGGCGAGCGAGCCCCGTCCGACGGTGACTAGTCCTTCGCGCACACCTCTGAAGCGCAATCCCGCCAGGGCCGTGTCTGACGCAACGGAGCAGAAGGCAAACCCGAAAAAATCGGCCGTTTCCGCTCGACTCGGCGGTCAAGATCTGCGTGTCATTAGAGACAACATCTCCCAGCTTACGAAACGGTCCTCTAGTGAAGCCTCCGCGCCCGCCGATGACACGTCGTATGCCAAGAACAAAAGGATCAGGACCGCTCGCAAGCTCTCAGATCTGGAGAAAAGTCTGAACGCGGTCGAAAAGCAGGAGTCCTCTGGGCGCAGCGACATCATGGAGATGATGATCATGTTTCGCCAAGAGGCTGAAATGAAGGCACAAGCCGAAGAGGTCCGACGCCGCGAAGACCGAGAGACGAGAGAGGCAGCCGACCGCCGCGACCGCGACGAGCGAGAGAGAATTAGGCGCGACGAGTTCGCACATGCCGAGGCGCAGCGAAAGTTGGAGCGCGAAGAAGCGCGGCTGGAACGCGAAGAGAGAATTCTTCTTGAGCAACGTCGGGCGGAAGAGCGAGAACTGGATCGTGCTGAGAGCAGGCGTCGTCACGAAGAACGCCTTCAGCTGGAGCGCGAGGAGGCGAAGAATCGTCACGAGCAAATGCTGCTCTTGTTTGCCTCCATGAAGAAGTAGATAATCTCGTTACTATCACGTGTTTACCTGATTTACTATCGTCTCACTGGTTATCAACAACTCCGTAGAAATATGTAGTTCGTATCTGACTTATTTCCAGAGCTCGCACTCTGAAGTTCGACAGCCGAAAGAGATTATCCAACCTCAGACTACGCTTATCCTTGTCAGGCGGCAATGGCAGTAACAAACGCTTGTAGACCTTCTCGACCGAGCCCATTCCCCACTCCGCTGACTGCCGAATATACGTTATCGCCCTGGACATTATTTTTGCCGAGGCACGCACCGAGGGAAGTAGTCTACCCAAGTCACCTTCCTTGAGCGGGGTCAAGATCCGGCCGGTCATCATTCCAGAGCATGGAAAAGCACTGTCGGCAACGACACCGTAGCGCATGTCAGGACTGAGCCTCGGATCGAGCAAGTTGTCGCGGAACCCCACGCAGTTTTCAGAGTCATTCCAGGACCCGGGGCAATTGTGCCGCGCCCAGACGATTAGACCGTCGGCGCTAAAACACAAAGTCCCTGTTACGAAAACGCTGTGCAACCATCCATTATAAAAAGCATTCTGCACATCAGTGTCCGCGGGCTGTAGCACCTGGTAGAAAGCAAGACACATACGTGGCAGTCTTAGTAGCAACGTTTTAGGCGAAACTAGTAGATGCAGTTGATACCTTCAGGTTTTTCCCGTCAATAAATCCCCACGTAAACTGCAAAAGGGGTTCACGGAGAGCGGTGAGTTTTGCCAAGGCGCGCTGACGAGCTCCAGATGGCCACGAAATCCGAGCAGGGCGGAAACTTGCAAGGGCTTTACCCAAGGCCTCCTCTGCAGAGTTTAAAACCCGACTTAAGGTCGAAGGTGGCGCGCCGAAATACACGCTGGCGTGTTTTTCGTGGTGGGAATCCACGTAGAATGTCAACACGACAGCAAGAGCTTGGTGCTTGTGCTGGAGGCGGGGTGGACGACCTCCTTTATGATTATAACCTGGTAATTTGTAGTAGGGCGAAAACTGCTCTAACAGACGGCAGAACGAAATCCTAACAACAAGAACACCATCAACACCGACGGCTAGCTTGAGAGCTTGACGATATCTTACCGATCCAGGCTAGTGTAGTGGATAAAGTTCTCGTCAGAGCCGTTTCTCCAAAGCTTCATCCAGTCGGAGTCTCGCGGGTCGGGGATGCAATCGAGTGTTGCATAGTGTCGAACCCGCAGGGACCTCCGGCGTACGTCTCGTGCCTGCTCCTCATGCACTTTGCGACGCAGAACCGTCAAAGCTTCGACCATGCGTTCCTGTGTCTTCAAGTGCGTCGCCAAGGCCATGAGCATCACAGCGTGTGGCATGGCGTTCGTCTGTCGTGATTAGCTTCGCGCCATCTGAAGATCCGAGCCACCCCGTCGGAATCCTTCACGTTGTCCCAGGCGGAGAGCCCTTTGCTAGATCATATGGCTGTACAAATGTGACAATATGAAGCGGTCAGAATAAACGAGTTTTAGTGAGGTTTCGGTAGTACGAGTTTGGCACAGGTGCCAACCTGCGCAGTCTATGTCACCTAACCCTAGCATTAAAAGCCGCATAAAAAAAGCTTCCATAAAACCGTTTTTGCACGGTTATGGAAGGCGCCCACTGGTCGGATTAAAAATGAAACGCAAATTGCAGTGATCAGTGTAGAGGGTGAAGCCATCTGAACGATGTAGGAGATAGTCGGTGCGCTGGCAAGTTGCGACAATGGCATAAGCCTCTTTCTCCACAATGGGCCAGGACTTCGCAGAGCCCGAGAAAGTGCCACTTAAAAACATCGAAGGCTCATGGTGCTGGGCCGAAAACAAGCGAGCTGAATGATCCGGTGGAATTTGGATGATAACCGCACCCGATGCGAATCACTTGCATCAGTGAACACCGAGAGATGGTAATTCGGCTTAACACGAGCGAGCTCAACGGTATTGCCCAAGGCGCGTTTGCAAGCCTGGAGGCAAGGAGGCAAGTTTGCAAGCCTGGAGGCAAGCTGTATGCTGAGTAGTCCAGCCCACATCGGCCAGCAGAACCCGCATTACTTGACGCTTCGTACGCCCGCCCGCAGCTTTGTACACTAATTCCATGAGATCCACCAACGGCTGGGTGAGTTTGTTGTGGCCGGGGATCGTCACACGCATCCAGTCCAGCGCACAAATAAATTGCTGCAAGTCCTGCCCGTTGATCGGCGTCCTTAACTGTTGGAGTGCTTCAATTCGTTGGGGGTTATGGCGAACTCCGCTCTTCGACACGATGCGGCCACACCACTTGGCCTCGCGAAGGTAAAAAGAACACTTGGACGGGTATAATTTCAATCCTTTCGATTCACACACTTTGAGGACGCCACGAAGGAGCGTGAGGAGGCCGTCCTCAGTATTGGAATACCCAAGAAGATCATCCAGCCAGATAAGTAACCCGTTGTAGAGATAATCTTTGAACATCTCCTGGACGGTGGCTTGGCAGTACGCGACGCTGTCTGAGCCGCCCATCAAAACGCGTGTAGGAGTAAAAATTCCCATGTCAGTCAGAAAAGAGAAAAGCTCTTGACACTCCAGAGAGAGCAAGAACTGCCAATAACGTTTAAAAAAATCCAAAAGAAAGTAAAACTCAGAGTCATTGAGGTAATCCAAAATGACTTCAATGATCGGCATCGGCCAAAGAAGACGTACAGTCTGAGCATTCACCCGGCGAACATCCACCGTCATTGGAAAGGAATCTGGTTCAGTTTTCTTAACAATCAAGGGGTGAGAGCACCATTTGCTACCCGGATTGCGAGAGCACAGCCCTGCGTCAATAAGTTCCTGCACGTGTGCTTTCATAAACTCGCGGTGGGCCGGCGGGTATCGCCGGGCCTTGCAGCGTACCGGAACCGCGTCAGGCTTCAAAGTGACTTGAAGAGGTGGCATGTCAACGGGTGGGTCGCGACCTAGCCTCACTCTGAAGACGTCGCGAAATTGGAACAAAACTTTTCCGAGCTCCGCTCGAAATGCAGCACTGCACCCCAGACGCTCAGCTTCCCCCAGCTTGTCAGTGAGTATTTTCCACTCTTGAGCCCGAGCCTCCGCCTGGTCTTGGTCGTGCACGTCAGGAAAACAGTGGTGATCCTCCTCAGATTGCAAGGCCGTTTTTTCTGGAGTAGGCTCTGGGTGCTTGGCCTCTTTGTAGGCTAGCACGCGACGTACCCCCGTCTCCTCCACGTTCTCATCCATATCGTAGACACTCTGCTCTACCCGGGCCTGATCCATGAGAGTTTGAGCGGTGTAGCCAAGACGCTCCATGACGCCTTCACTGAGCAAAATGTCGCCCATTCCTGCTGGCAAATCACCAGACAATACCCAACACGTCATATTTTTGAGCGTAAGTTCCCCATTTGCAGTATCAAAACGGAGATCCAACTTAACTTCTTGTCGAATTGGCATAGTTTCGGCCGTAATTCCCTCAATTGCTTCACACTGATTGAGATCGCGCGTGGGAAGCCAATGGCCCTGTGTCGTTAGCTGGTGCAGCACCCTCGGCGTCACGACGGAACCTTCACCCCCGCTGTCTGGCTTAGCCAATGCTGCGACCTGGCCGCCAACTACACACGGCAGGGGTTTTCTGCTGCGCAAAGCACCCCCATCAAGCACTGTCGGTCTCGGGTTTACTGCAATCTTGGTGGTAACTGTCACGGCCCCCACTGGCTTGGATATTTTACGGTTTTTGTCATACAACTCCTTTGCTTCTGTGGCATTGGCATGGGGACATTGGAAAACACCGTGCGTTAGATCTCCGCACTTGAAATGCTTCCGAATCGGACCCAACACCGGCGATTTCTCCATCGCAGCAGAGTCACTGCCTGAGCCTGACGACTTGGTCGCTGTCGTAGCCGCGGCACCTGGAGGTGGCTTGGGACTCGATGTCGTGGACACTGCCCCCCCCCCGCGGTGCTGAGAATCTGGGGTGGCGCTGTACCCGTCCCGTCCGCAGTTTGCTGTATGGCAGACTCAAATATTTGCTGTATGGCAGACTGAAATATCAGGAAAGCGGACACTCTGGACTTAAGCCACTCAAGGAAAACCTTCACGGACCTCTTGGTCGACTTGTGCACTTGTTGCTTAAGCTCCGTGGTGACCGTTTGTTTGAGTGCGGGTGGTGTCAGGGCCGCACACAAAATTCGACAGCCATTTTCCGCTCGTCCAAGGGAAAGTCATCCATATCTTTGGCATCCAGAATCTCGTT
The DNA here is from genome assembly GCF_018691715.1 of Phytophthora cinnamomi. NCBI lineage: Eukaryota > Oomycota > Peronosporomycetes > Peronosporales > Peronosporaceae > Phytophthora > Phytophthora cinnamomi. The sequence goes on from NW_027151025.1 coordinate 59,101, forward strand.
AAAGGTCGTCACCAGCTTCATGACCCTGGATTCTGCGTCAGGAAGCGAGGTGCTCATGGCAAGCGGCCGCATGGCTTGAGCTAGTCGGGCATGATCTTGAACTTCGGGGCGTCGTGCAGCCAGGAAATAGGACTTCCATTCCTCTTCAGTGATCTCAGACTCAGCCTTTCCGATCTCATACATGCAGATCCGGACCAGCGTTCGGTGTTCGATGCACGCACTCAAAGGCATCACAAAAACCTTTCCATACGAACCTTGGTTCAGTGCTGTAATTCGTCGCTTGTATATCAAATAACCGTCCATGAAAGCTTTTTTTTTTTCTTCTACGCCGACCCTCGGTACACGGGCGGCACAGGCATGTTGACCCCCGCTGCGACCGTGATAGCTAGTTCCTTTCTACTCTCTCCAGCCTTATCACCTCCCATCGGATCATCGTCCTCCTGGCCGCGAGCATTTCGGCTAGCACTGCGGGCAAACCATCCCCATCGGCTCTGCCCGCGAGGCGACAACACTTCTTCCTTCAGATCCTCGATCTGAAGACCTTGACGGCCTACCGTTTCCGCGGCCTCCCGCATCAACTGGTACTGCTCCGACAAAGCCTTCTGGTGCTCTTCCAGCTGCGCGCTCAGTGCTACCTGCTTGGAATTCAGCTCAACTTGATTTCGTACTGCTGCTGCAGATACTCAGCCGTTTTAGAAGCCAGAACTTCTTGCTGCTGCTGGAACCGGTTGAGTTGATCAAGAGTAAGTTGTTGTACGACCTCTGCCTTCTTCGCAACTTGCTCCACCTTCTGCTCCGATTCCGCTTGAAGGCTTCGTGTCAGCGATGACTCGAACGTTCGCGTCTTCCGCTGCGCCTCGACCACGACTTCCACACTCACTCGAGGAGAAAGCAGCGCCTCCATCGCCAGTTTACGGTTCCCGTGATCCGGACTGCTTCTCACTTCCGCTGCACAGCGCGAAGGGAGCTAAAGAATACTTTGTTATCCGCACTTCTTGGTTAGAAAGCAAAAAGCAGAATGAATTCAAAAACAGAGAATGAAAACTTGCTAAACTGCGTGCGACTTGGTTGACGTAGACAGCTTGGCGTAAACTTGAACATGCAGCTTATGCGGATTGCAGTAGCGGTTGGAGGGCTTCAACCTCGCCAACTGCTGCTGCTGACGCTCCGCCGTCAACACACCAGGTGGCAGGTACCTACGGTCGTCGCTAAGGCCTACGGCCTTCCAAAACGACCAGCCCTTCTTTGTCAGCTCATTCCACATTCGTCCGAGGGATTTCTCGGGTAGCCTTTCATAACGCGGGAGTGTTGGTCTCTCTTGCGGCGCAGATCTCGAAATGAAAGGCTGGTAGCTCCCCTCGATTCTTATATCAGCAACCCTAACCGCTTCCCGAAAATCGCATGTCTCAAAGCCCGTTGCTGCCTCGTGAAATTTATCTCATACAGATTTCCTATATGCGGACTTTCGTTCATTTGCGGAGAATGCTGAATATTTTCAATCCTATAATCGCATTCAGGAAAATCCGTAACAGTAGTAAGGGTACTGGTAGCAGTAGTGCCCACCCAAATTTGAAAACTGCATAATTTGTTTTTGTAGCACTTCAGAACACCCCGCTTACATGATCATAAACGTTTGGATGTCGGCTAACTACACCCAAAGTTTGATCGGATTTGGCGAAGGATAAAGGTTTGCATTCATCGTTTGAAAATCGTGCCTAGAAAGAAGGCAAAAAAAGATGCGCACCAGTTGTGCCTTCCTTCCCAATACAAAGTACAAGTGAACAGAGGGCGATTATGTTATTACATACTGATCAAAAATTCGACCGAGCATGGGTTGGCCCCGTGGGACGGGTGCGATTTCTACCTAAAAGCCTTCTCAAACGTACCTAAAAATGCCTAAAAATGATACGAATTCTTACCTAAAAATGGCCAAAAACGTATACGGAGAATTTCCTAAAAACAACCTAATCGGAGTCAGAATTCACCTAAAAACGGCCTAATTTTTTGATGAGATGCGAGGGCGCTGCGATGGATTTTTGATGAGGTTCTTACCCACGAAAATAGAAAAAGAGATGTGTTTGTGTCATACCTTGCCAGCCCATGTCATTCCTTGTCTTTCATTCATTATTCAACTAGCCATGTGGTACAACGGCCACAAATTCGACTTCAAGCGAGACTACAAGGGCACAAAGTACGACAGCTGTGCTAACTACGAAGCAACGAAATGTCTCGCCAAGCTCATCAAGTATCCGGCTGAGCACAAAAAGGCGAAGCGAGCTAAATTACTGGCGGCAGCTTCAGCGGCGGCGGCTACGCCTGATCAGTGTTCCAAGACAAGGTCTGATGTCACAGACGGGTCCCGTCACGACGCTAGCAGAGGGAGTGAATACGACGACGTAGACAGCCGGTCCGACGTTTGCGCAAGTGACGACGGTAGCGTCCGTGACGTGGATTTCGCCTCGTCTCTTGGTGACGACCGTAGTCAACAAGATGGGGACAAGTCAGCGAAAGACGGGTCTTTCATCGTATTTCGTGGCGAGCACACGTGTACCGCGGTCGTGACAGCTCCTGCACGTGATGTCACGCACGAGATGGCCGAGCTTATATGGAAAAAGGCAGTCGAAGACCTGGTTGCTACTGCTACCGCCGTGTGGGAATGAGCTCGACAAGAAATGATTACTCGCTACGGCCGTAGGAGCGGCCTCAATCTGATCAAGAAGCGGGCAGGCAGAGATCTAGCATACCGCGCCAGAGATGATGCTACTGGCGGGGATGCCTTTCGCGCAATCGAGATGCCACCGCACAGAAACCTGTCGGCAGTCGACCATCGCCCTTTTCTACAGTTCAACGTTTCGTACACCCACGGGCGCGATTTGCACCGATTGATTGGCTTCGCTCATCCCGGTCTCCTACATGTCCTGAACAATCCAGGACTCCAACTCTTCATTGACGGGACATTTTCAGTTGCTCCCAGGCCGTTCAAGCAGGTGGTAATCGCCATGGTTTCGACCAGGGTCACGAGATGTTTGTGCCTGTTTTCTACATCCTGGCGCAGGCGAAAAACGACTGGACTTACTGGCACATCCTCCACTAGATCAAAGTACAGAGCGGCATGAAGCTCAAGCCAGGTGTCGTCTGCTGTGATTTCGAGCTGGCTTTACTGCAGAGTGTCAAAGACCAGTTCCCAGACGCCCATCGCGTGGGCAGTCTTTTCCACTGGAAGCAAGCTATTCGCCGGAAAATGGTAGCTCTGCACATCCCACGAGACCAAGTCAAGCAAAGCATGCTGCCTGGATGTCTCGATTTGTTGACGGTGCTCCCACGCGCAAAAATGGAGCAGGGCATTGCGCATGTATCATCTCAACTCGAGCCGCGACGAGGCGACAAGACGAATTGGGCTTCCTTCTGGAAGTATTTTCGCGCAACGTGGTTAAAACGCTACGACCTGGATACGTGGAATGTGCACCACATGTTAAGTGACGATGTGGAACTCATAGCCAAGACAAACAATCCTCTGGAGTCTTACAATCGTGTGTTCGCCTCTCAATTCCATCGGTCGCATCCCAACGTGATGACTTTCATGCAGGTGTGCAAGAACGAGTCACAGCGGTTCTTTGAACGCCTGCGTCGCATCGAAGATGGAGTTGAAGATGGGTCTGCCGTTGCCGACGTGACATACCCGACAATCCCTGCAGAATTAGCTGATTGAACATCGGCAACGCGCACGACCCACCCGATCCGCTACCGTTTCTATACACTGCCTCTCTACTGACTTCATTGCATAATCCCCGGTAGCGACGATCAATACACATCTTCTCTCTTTTTTACCCCGATTTTGGTGTACGACACGTCTTCTAAAACGGATCTAAGAAAAAATTGTTCGGAGATTTTTTTTAGGAATTAGGTACGTTTTAGACAGCTTTTAGGTAGGAAAAAAATCTCCCGGTCCCGTGCCACGTAAAACAGGCCGGACAAAGTTCTAGAGCTTTATAAGCGTTCTGGTCCGGCGCTGAGCTTGTTGTATCCTCAGTATTGAGGCGCTGTCTCTTGGTACAGGCCTTCTTAGCTTCAGATGATGTCCCTTTTCTACACTTCAACTTCAACTTGCCTTGTAATCTGGCGCCCTTCGTCCTGCGATCTTGTTGTCTGCGGGATTTCTCAGCGTCTGCCGCTGCTTTCACAACAGCGGCATCACGTTGTTTTGCCGCAAGAGCTTGCTTTCTCTCCTCGATTCTAAAGGCGGCTCTTATTTTCTTGTTTGCCTCATCTTCTGCCTTCATCATGGTGAGTTCGGCAGCCTCTTTCTTCCTTCGAAAGTGTTCGACCTCAACCTTCATGCAATCTTCGTGAGTGGGCAAGCGTCGCGGACCCAGATCTATCATTGTCTTCCGCGCTAGTGTTTCTTTTTCCTCCCACGTGAGTGGGATGGCCACTTCGTTGACAGTTACTTAGTAGCTCCGGAGTCCTTGTAGGGACAGACCATCTCGGACTAAACCACGCACGGCACGGCCTTCAATGTTGTGAATGGGGAGCGGGACTTCCACCACTTCATACTTCGCATACCGCATCGCTTCACCGATCATTCGTGCTCGCAACGGCCGCGGGATGTTTTTGGCCTTGGTTTTATCATGGGTGCAGTGCGGGGGTGAAGAAAAAGGTGGATCCCATTGTCGAGACACTTTTGTCACACACCCAATGCGATATGCGAACCATGGCTATCGAGTACTTGCAGGACTGGTCTCCTTGGAGGAATGTGCTGAACGAAATGATCAATCCAGTCGGAGAATATCACCGTGTCCACGAATGCATTCGGAGACAGAGTGACTCTGCTACCCCCAGGAGCACCGTGAAGAAGATTGGAGGGAGCTTTACGACCCTTTCCTTTGAAAATGAAGAGTGGGGGGATAATCACACCAGTGCCACTGACCGCCATCAAAACGGAAGTAATTCATGGTTACTACCACGACGAATTGACACATTGCGAGCTCCACGAGCTGCGATAACTTTGACGGGCACTCCGCCGTGCGGGTCGATACCTTCCACAGTCGACGTTTCTCCATCAGGGGTCAATGCTGGAGGAGATCCTCGTTTCTTTCCTACTTCTTCTTTCACGTGCCGGCGTAGTGTTCGCGGGTGAACTCCATACATCCTACTTGCTTCCTTCACGGACATTCCGTTTTCTCTGACTTCGAGGAGAGCTCGATCGAGCTGTTCGGCAGTATACTCTGGGAGCTTGGCCGGAGACTTCGTTGGAGAATTGCCCTTGGTTGGAGACTTGGCCTTGGTTAGAGATTTGCCCTTGATCGTAGACTTGTTCTTCTTCGGGGATCGGGACTTGGTCGCAGACTTGGTCTTCGCCATTGTGGGGATCGGCAGTAAGTTGGGGACGACAGAGATTGAAGAATGGCACGTCTTGGACTAGAGGAGCACGGTCGACGCGGACAGGAAGCTGTCCGTGCCTGATCGACGCGGGTAGAAAGCTTCGGGCCATCTATTCCGGTCCGTAGTATTTTTGGTAAGCAAGATACATTATACTTAGCTTTACTATGGAAGTTGAAGTTGAAAGCATGCTGTCTGAGGTGGCCACAACTAGTAGCATGGGCACTACTGCTACCGGTACCCTTATTAGAAGGGTTAAGTTTCGTCCTACAAACACGCATTCGTGCCTCTATATCTTGTCCGACATCGGACAAGATGAAAAGGTACGTGCGTCTATTATTTTTGCGAGCTGTGCATGCCCTCGTATTTATTCTCGTACATATGCCACGCTCGTCCTCACTGACTACTGCTTAACCTTTTGTCTCCAGGCTGAAAGCGTACGGGTAGCATGGGTACAATCCTACCCGTACGCGCGGCCTCCGATAGTCTAATATGAAAGTTTGTACAAAATTACATATGGATAGCAAAAACGCTACGCGGATACGAAATCCGAGATTTGACGATCTTAGCCTACGTTTCCGAGGTATTTTGAGGAAAACTTGGTTAGCAAGTTTTGGTGCGATCCTTGCTCATTTCAAGTATCTCTAAGTTGTTTCTAACTCTCTAAGTGATCATCTTTCCACTGTACTAAGCCGTTTCTCCGTTGCATCTCTAGTTTTCTCAAAACAAAAATTTGGTGATTTTTATCGATTTGTCCAACTTCCGACAGCAGTGTTGGGCTGATGCGTAACTCGAATCGATCCAAGGAGAAAGCTGAGTACTCTTCAGGTTTTCCTCTTTCTCCTCATCTATGTTGTTTGCCTATTCGAGCTCTGTAGCGTTCAAACTTTGTTTTCAAAGTTGAGCCTACCCGTACGCGCGGGAGACTCACTATCCTACCCCTGGAGAAATATTTTCATTTTCATGTTCGGCTGAAGTATATCCAATACATTGTGCTCTTGGTACGTATGCTCTTCGATAACAGGTTTTCAGGTCAACAGATATGCAGTGCTGATTCTCTGTCGATATGCAACATATAAGTAGTGCTTACAACAGGCGAACAGTGACTATGGAGGCCCAACAGGCGAGCAGGGGGATGACAACAGACAATAATTATTTTCCAAGGAATAAGGCATATATCGTATTGATTCAGTCAGTGTGGACAAATAAAAATTGATTGCCTACAAGTTCGATGTAGCGAGTGACCTCATTGTGCTATATGCTATGGTCTGCCTCCAGCTTGCCGCAGTGGGGGAACTAGCCCTGGTAGTTCGCAGCAGTACATAATTTCCAATAATCTCCTCCACCAGTGGAATGTTGAGCTGTCCCTCTTAATATTTAATAGTCAACCAGATACTGTAAGTCTGGCAGCGGGGTCCTCCACGATATCATGGCCCTCGCGAATGGATCACGCCAAGCTGGAGCCGATGCTATTAATTAGTGAACCACGCGCCGGCCATGGTGCACGGTCGCACCCCCGTTCAGGGGGATAGCACCACCGAACGGTAGGATGTCTCTACACCCAGTGCGATCGGATGCCGCGCTGCGAATTGTCAATGCCCTTCATCGATCTTAGCCCATGCGCATCCAGGACCTTATGTTCAACTCCATTTTTTTTGCCGCTATTTACGCGTTCGCGAATGCACCTGCTGGTGTTTCCTGGCAGTCCTCCGCAATGCTCGAACAGCGCCACGCCACCGCAGAAGTGAGCACGGCCGTGAACAACAAACAACTCCTGCTGCTGGAGGCTGGAATCGGTACCTTCGGCATCAATGCAGCACTGCGTTGGTGGGTCAAATCCCGCTGTGCACGAGTAGAGACACGCATCGCAGCACACATCAAGCAAGACGTGCCGCAAAGCCCAGTGGCGGCATACAAATCTTCTGCGATTCTCCTATCATTGGCTAAAATCCCACCCACTTTCATCCAATGAAGATCGCTTCCGTGTTGGGTACGCGACAAAAGCGGGTACGTATTGATGGGTACGCGACATAAATGGGTGTCGGCACTTGGCGTTTGTATGCGGTCGCCAATCCACTCCGAGTGGACCACTCGTGGCGCCGAGGGGGGTCACACCCACCATTTCTGCTTGGAGTTCGGCGTCACAACTCAATCGGGCGCAGCAGCAGTAGATAGGTGATCATGCAGCGCTTCCAGGTGCGTCCCCCAAAGAGAATGCGGTCGCAGCCGCAGCCCGCAGATGGCCTCTCGTGCCTCTGTTGTTGCTGCTGTTGACCGCAGACGCCGCGCCTCGCAACGCAGCGGCGTGGCAGGAGACCTGCCGGTTTTGAGGTTTTGCTAAGTGATTGCCTCGTTTTGTGCTCGGCAGACTGCCCTCCGCAACAAGAACGTGTGGCAGCGTGTGGCCGTCTTTGACGTGCACCACGCCAGTGCTGCGGCGCGCCGTGAGGCCTCCGTGGCCATGTCTGCGCGCGCCTTCAGCTCGCTGCCCGACCACGAGATCGTGGGCCTGCCGGCCCTGTCCCCCACCATGGAGGTGGGCACCATCGCCAAGTGGAACAAACAGGAGGGCGACCTCATCTCGGCCGGCGACGTCGTGTGCGAGGTGGAGACGGACAAAGCCGTCGTGGATTACGAGGCCACGGACGACTCGTACCTGGCCAAGATCCTGGTGCAGGCTGGCTCGGGTGAGATCCCCGTGGGCAAACCCATCTTCGTCACCGTGACGGAGGAGGAGGACCTCGCCGCCTTCAAGGACTTCTCGGCTGACGCCGCCCCCGCTGTGGAGGCCGCTCCGGCCACCCCTGCCGTTGAGGCTGCTCCGGTTGCTGCTGCTGCGGCGGCGGCCCCGACCCCCGCTGCCCCGGCTGCTCCGGCTGCCTCGGTCTCCGCCTCGGGCCGCGTTTTTGCTAGCCCGTTGGCCAAGAAGGTTGCCCGCGAGTCTGGCGCTGTGCTGTCTGTGATCAACGGCTCTGGCCCGAACGGCCGTATCATCAAGGCTGATGTGGATGCCGCTCTGGCTGCCGGCACTGCTGCCCCGGCCCCAGCTGTCGAGGCCGCCGCTCCTGCCGCTGCTCCTGTTGCTGCCGCCCCGACGGCCACCGCCAACTTCACGGACTACCCGATTAGCCCGGAGGCGCAGGCCATTGCCCAGCAGTTCACGCAGCAGAAGCTGGAGGTGCCGCACTACCACCTGTCGACCAACCTGACGCTCGACAAGCTTCTCGACGCTCGTGCTCGCCTGAACGCTGGCCGTGGCGAGGAAGAGCAGCTGTCCGTGAACGACTTCATCGTGCGCGCCGCCTCGCTTGCCATGCGCAAGGTGCCAGACGCCAACTCGAGCTGGAAGGGCTCGTTCATCCGTCAGTTCAACGACGTGAACGTGAACCTGATGGTGTCTTCATCTACTGGTGGCGTCGTGGCGCCTGTGCTGACCCAGGTGAACCGCAAGGGCCTGGACGATATTAGCAAGGAAATCCAAGCTGCGGTGGCCAAGGCTAACGACGGCGCCTTCGAGCCCGCCGACCTTGCCAACGGCACGTTCACGATCTCGAACGTGGGCCAGTTCGACGTGCAGTCGCTGGCTGGCATCGTGCGCCCGGAACAGGCCTGCCTGCTGGGCCTGGGCACGATCGAGAAGAAGGTGGTGCCGAACGACGACCCCAACGCTGAGCAAATTTATAAGTACGCGCAGGTGATGACCGCCACGCTTGCTTGCGACCACCGCGTCATTGACGGCGCCGTCGGCGCACAGTGGCTGGCGTCTTTCAAGGAGCTGGTGGAGGACCCGCTTAAGATGATCCTGTAAGCCAAGTGCGTCCAAGAGAAACAGCACGTTTGGTACTCTTCGATACCAAAGAATAGTATTGGATTGAAGGCCTTGCACGCGAGCAGGATGGCTGAATGAGAGTTAAGCAGCTCCGTTTCCCTCTTGACCCGAGGGTGTCCGCGCTACCCGTTAGATTTCCCTGTCTGAGGCGTAAGAAGCCAAATGACCTGAGCAGTGTTTGTCTTCTGTTGTTGGTGCGGGGGAGGTTTCACTTCCGTTTCTGTCTGTTGTGTATCTGCTGTGAGGCCGCCAAAGTAAAACTGCAGCAAAGGGCAACTGCTGTCCGCGCAGCGAAACACGACCAGCCGCTGCACTGCGATCCGGCATGTGCATGCTTGACTACAGGATTTGTGTCATCGCCGCGCGCTGGTGACGCGCGCCAGGATGGTCTCCGCACCGGTAACGGCAGCAACAACTTGCTGTCCATGCTAGTCATTGCAGGCTGCAGTGCTGCAATTTGCAGCCCGCCGGGATGGCATCGGAGGGCGCAGTGCTCGGCGAGTTCGCCACCGCTTGGTCAAGTGGCGGCCGGGAGGCCAAGCAGATGCAGTGTGTCCACATGCTGCCTGCCAACCCTGGCCGCGACCGCATTGTCGACCCCAGGGCCCCTAATAATCTTAGGCTAAGATACGCCAGTGGTCGCCACAATGGGCGCTTTCTTGTCCGACGTGGCAGGACGTACGAACGCCTGCTGCTCGGAGTTCCGCTGCAGCTTGGCCGTCGGTGGCGGAGCGGCCGCCGTTGCGTCATAGCACTCGCGCTGCAGAGCGCGGCCACACGGGTGGCCAGAGGCTTACCTGACTCATGAGCGCGAGCGAGATTCCAGGCCTGGTCGGAGGAGCCGTTAAACGCCGGTACACCAGCTGCGCGCCTTTCACGGCGCCTTGTTGGCAACGACCCATAGCCGCAACGACTCGTTGCGGCTATGGATGTGAAAAGGCCCTCGCTTGGGCCCCATTGCCGGCCGGCCCATGCTGCATCCGTCCATGCCGCCCTCGCGGCGCGTCATGAGGCTCGTTCACGATTGGCATTGCGAACAGTGGCACCGCGACATGCACGGGGATTGGTGGAAGCCCGGCTTCAACCGTCGCAGAGCCCAAACGGAGCGCTCCGCAAAGAACTGTGCAGTCGCGGCGGTTCCGTGCCACAGACGCGTCAATCCGCCCACAGTATTCCGGTCCGCAGGCGCTTAATTTGGGCTCCTGGCGGTGACGCGCCTTCTTTTGGGCGCCCTGTCACGCCGCACGCCCTTGACACTTCATTGCAGGAAAAGAGGAAGAAGGCCCAAAAGCGGCTTCAATTTCCCCGCTGCGCGCCGCTCGTCGCCCGCGCGCCCCAGTCTGCTTCTGGCCGCCAGCCCCGCGCCGATAGCGTCCGCCGAGCGCCCCCGATCCCGCGGCGAGCGCTCCGCGACCGAGCCACAACGCGCCAGAGGAGCCGCTAACTATAGGCACAGTCACCCATGGCCTTTACGATGCAGACGGAGGTGAACCAGGCGAGCTGGGCGTCGCCGCCCGCGTCGCCCTCCCCGCTGTCGCTGCGGGCCACGCCGGCGTCTCCGCAGGTGCTGCGCGCTGCGAAGGCGCGCCAGTCGCCCAAGAGGCTCAAGCAGCAGCAGCAACAGCAGCAGCAGAGGCGGAACAAGGCCAGCGAGCCGGCAAACAGCGCGCTCGTGCTGGTGGGCATGATCTTCTTCGGCGTGCTGCTGGCGCTGCTGGTCATGGCCTTCTTCGCGTACGCGCCGCTGCTGTGCGCGTCCTGGCTTGGCATTATGTATGTCATCGGACTGTACCTGTCCACCGAGTCCAAGTGGCGCTGGCACGACGCGCAGGAGTTCGAGAACCGCTTCTGGACCGGCACCGCCTTCATGTTCAGCGCCGCGGTGCTCTACATCAAGGACTCGCCGCTCGCTGTCGGCCAGTGGAACTCGACGCTCGGCCTCGTGCTCGTCTTCGGCTTCACAATGAGCGTGCACTTCTTTGACCGGTTCCTGCACCGGCAGGAGATCAGTCGACGGCCGAGACTCAAGGAGGCCACGAGGCAATTTTCGCATAATTTATTCAAGTACAAGGCCACGGCCGAAGAGAAAACGCTGCTCGTCATGGACTGCGTCAACTGCATCGACCGCCATTATTTACCGAGTACCATTAACAATATGATCAACCTCGCCGAGGTCAAGCGGCGAGAGCTCAAGATCTTCCGCATTCTGGCTGGAGCAGGGAAGGACGAACTCAACTACATTTTGAACCACATCCGGTTAGCGCTGCTCTTCTACAAGGTCAAGGACCACTCGAAACTGCGGGAGGACCAGAGTCGAACGCTGATTCTTGACTTGCTGTGCACAACGCGACTAGCCGATTTGTCCGTGATGTCCCGCGCGCTTCTGTTGGATGCGCTGATGGTAATGAAAATCAGCGCCCACCCGATGGCTCAAAAGTGGGTGCGCAATATTATTTTGAAGACGCAGGGCGACGACTTGAGCAACTTGAAGACGTACACGGATGCAAAAGGCGATTTTCACAGTATGCACAAGCTAGTATTTAACGACGTCCGCGACCCGACAATTCGTGCGGACATTTTGACCCACATCCAGCGCGAAGCTAGTGTACAGATCGCGCACATGCGCCTCGGAACGAAGCGCGGCCGTAACCGCAAGCAGCAGGCATGGCGTAAGGTTTTGAGCGATGTGGATGACACACTGTACTCTTCAGGTGGGCGATACCCGGCAGGGTTGGATACGCGGTATCCTCGACACACTCTGTACCCTGGCGTTTTACCATTCTATCGCGAGCTGGACATGGGCACCGTTGGCCCAGATGACTGGACAGATGATCGTGTGGGCAACCTCGTATTTCTCTCAGCCAGACCCCATGTGTACAAGGATGTTTCGGAGAAGAAATCATACGCCAAATTTGCGGCGCTGCATGAGAAGATGGGCATGCACACTCTGCCCACGATGCTCGCAGGCAACCTAAAGTCAGGTCGTGCCTTTATGTGGCAAGGCGATCTGGAGCCTATGGCACAGAAGAAGTTTGAGAACTTTAGCGAGTTCTACCAACTCTACCCGGAGTTCAAGCATGTTTTTGTCGGTGACAATGGTCAAGGTGATGTACGCGCTGCCGAGCTTATCGTGGAAAAGTTTGGTTCTGACGCATTAGAGGCTGCGTTTTTCCAGCGCGTGCAGCCTATGGAGAAGATGTTTAACTATCATTCGAAGGAGGACTTGGAGCGTTGGCGCAAGATGAACATTATTTTTTCGACACATACGTTGGCGCAGCAGTCGAGGCTTTCCGAATGAAGAAAATTCGTCTTAGTGGACTCAAGAAGATATGCGATGATGCCGGGCAGTCGTTTGAGGCTATTCACTCGTGGCTTACCCCGCAGAGCCGGGAGCGTGCGAGGCTGCTTCTAAACAGGGACCTTGCAGCGGCAAACGTGCTACTGGCTAAAAAGCTTGGGCCCTCAGCTCTGGTGATGAAACCTCAAGGACTGGCGCTGAATTCGATTGTTCGCACGCCATTGGGGCGGGGTATTGTTCGCGCTTTCCGTGGCATTGATGGCATTTATCAGGTGGACCTGACGGATTGGCCACCCTCGGCAGTAAATCAGAAGCGAGTGCAAGCCTTTTTCCCGGAAGACGGTCTCACGGCCTACGTCAGTACCGACATCTCGCCCCTCGCTAACAGTTCCATGAGGTACATCAAGTTCTACCACCCCCCACCTGCCCACGTCTTCGCACCACACACCCTGGTGAAAACACTTTTTGGTATCGGCCGTGTTCAAAGCTACCGCGCAGAAGATGAAATCTACACGGTAACCATTCCTGGGGACCAGATTATGCTGCACATGACTGCTTTCCTGAATACAGATTCTCTGCAACCTGTGGATGAGGATTTCCTCGAGAGTTACGCCACAAGCGGCTCGACGTCGCCGCGGATGTTTGCTGGTGTGCGCTCTGGTATCGGATTTATCACAAAAAAGCTGATCACGTTTGTGCCTGGCGGGTCTGCGGCCAAGCCGATGTTTGGCATAGCGGTTGTTGTGGATTCTCCTATTGGCCGTGGTGTGGTTGTTAACTTTCGGGAAGAAGATCGCGTTTACGAGCTACGGTTGTTTAGTAGCGAGACTAAAACCAGGAGTGGTGAACTGCCGTCACACGTCAGCGCATTTGTCCAAGAGCGGTACTTGCAGCTTTCGCCAGTGTCGCCACCTCGAAGCTTCTTCTCGATGCTTGGCCTGGGCTACAGCGCAGCAGAGAATACAGTCGTGCAAACAGCAGCACCGGTTTCGGTTGGCTCTCGCGTAAGCACAGCTTATGGCAAGGGTGTTATTCGCAGCTATCGCCCGGCGGATAATGTGTATGAAGTGGTGCTCACCGATTGGGCCCTAGCTGGTGGCCACGGCGTGATCGCGTATTTGACAAAAGATTTTGTCAACTTGGAAGATCCAGCTTCAGACAAAGTTCCAGCACTCCCGCTAGCGGCAAACGAGGTTTCAACGGAGGGGTCAATCCCCGCGCCGCCCGGTAGCGGTAGCATTTTCCAGTTGCTTCGTTATGGCTTTTCAACGCCCGCTTCCGAGGCAATCCCCAGCACGCCGCCCGCAGCCGCAAAAGCCAACCAGCCGGAGGAGATATTACATGTAGAGTAGTTGGTGGTCTTGGCGTTGGAAAATGCTCCTGGTGGTTAGCACAGGTGCAAGGGACTAGTGCAGCCGTTATTGATGAAGCTTGGGTAAGTAAAAAATATCTAAAGAAATGCAGTCGACTTGTAGATTGCGATAGCACCTTAAACTTCGATCATGTGATCGGTTAAAGTCTATGGGTCATTCGGCGTTACGGTGTTTACTAAGTATCCCACGTGCCACTTCCCACGCAGCAAAGCCGTGGTGATGGAGTCTGCAGGTGAGTGTCTTGCTGATCACCTGGTGCATTGTGGTTTATGAGTTGTTCAAAGATTAGATATACAATCACAACGATACTGTAACGGGTATTTTATTAAAATAAATGTAAATTTGCTGAAGTACTACACGTCTTGATGCCTAAAATTAGAAACAAATACTTCGGGTACGGAATTTGCAAAACAGTTCGTCCATATAGCTTAACATGACGCCGTCAACGCCAAGACCACCAACTACTCTACATGTAATATCTCCTCCGACTGGTCGGCTTTTGCGGCTGCGGGCGGCGTGCTGGGGATTGCCTCGGAAGCGGGCGTTGAAAAGCCATAACGAAGCAACTGGAAAATGCTACCGCTACCGGGCGGCGCGGGGATTGACCCCTCCGTTGAAACCTCGTTTGCCGCTAGCGGGAGTGCTGGAAATTTGTCTGAAGCTGGATCTTCCAAGTTGACAAAATCTTTTGTCAAATACGCGATCACGCCGTGGCCACCAGCTAGGGCCCAATCGGTTAGCACCACTTCATACACATTATCCGCCGGGCGATAGCTGCGAATAACACCCTTGCCATAAGCTGTGCTTACGCGAGAGCCAACCGAAACCGGTGCTGCTGTTTGCACGACTGTATTCTCTGCTGCGCTGTAGCCCAGGCCAAGCATCGAGAAGAAGCTTCGAGGTGGCGACACTGGCGAAAGCTGCAAGTACCGCTCTTGGACAAATGCGCTGACGTGTGACGGCAGTTCACCACTCCTGGTTTTAGTCTCGCTACTAAACAACCGTAGCTCGTAAACGCGATCTTCTTCCCGAAAGTTAACAACCACACCACGGCCAATAGGAGAATCCACAACAACCGCTATGCCAAACATCGGCTTGGCCGCAGACCCGCCAGGCACAAACGTGATCAGCTTTTTTGTGATAAATCCGATACCAGAGCGCACACCAGCAAACATCCGCGGCGACGTCGAGCCGCTTGTGGCGTAACTCTCGAGGAAATCCTCATCCACAGGTTGCAGAGAATCTGTATTCAGGAAAGCAGTCATGTGCAGCATAATCTGGTCCCCAGGAATGGTTACCGTGTAGATTTCATCTTCTGCGCGGTAGCTTTGAACACGGCCGATACCAAAAAGTGTTTTCACCAGGGTGTGTGGTGCGAAGACGTGGGCAGGTGGGGGGTGGTAGAACTTGATGTACCTCATGGAACTGTTAGCGAGGGGCGAGATGTCGGTACTGACGTAGGCCGTGAGACCGTCTTCCGGGAAAAAGGCTTGCACTCGCTTCTGATTTACTGCCGAGGGTGGCCAATCCGTCAGGTCCACCTGATAAATGCCATCAATGCCACGGAAAGCGCGAACAATACCCCGCCCCAATGGCGTGCGAACAATCGAATTCAGCGCCAGTCCTTGAGGTTTCATCACCAGAGCTGAGGGCCCAAGCTTTTTAGCCAGTAGCACGTTTGCCGCTGCAAGGTCCCTGTTTAGAAGCAGCCTCGCACGCTCCCGGCTCTGCGGGGTAAGCCACGAGTGAATAGCCTCAAACGACTGCCCGGCATCATCGCATATCTTCTTGAGTCCACTAAGACGAATTTTCTTCATTCGGAAAGCCTCGACTGCTGCGCCAACGTATGTGTCGAAAAAAATAATGTTCATCTTGCGCCAACGCTCCAAGTCCTCCTTCGAATGATAGTTAAACATCTTCTCCATAGGCTGCACGCGCTGGAAAAACGCAGCCTCTAATGCGTCAGAACCAAACTTTTCCACGATAAGCTCGGCAGCGCGTACATCACCTTGACCATTGTCACCGACAAAAACATGCTTGAACTCCGGGTAGAGTTGGTAGAACTCGCTAAAGTTCTCAAACTTCTTCTGTGCCATAGGCTCCAGATCGCCTTGCCACATAAAGGCACGACCTGACTTTAGGTTGCCTGCGAGCATCGTGGGCAGAGTGTGCATGCCCATCTTCTCATGCAGCGCCGCAAATTTGGCGTATGATTTCTTCTCCGAAACATCCTTGTACACATGGGGTCTGGCTGAGAGAAATACGAGGTTGCCCACACGATCATCTGTCCAGTCATCTGGGCCAACGGTGCCCATGTCCAGCTCGCGATAGAATGGTAAAACGCCAGGGTACAGAGTGTGTCGAGGATACCGCGTATCCAACCCTGCCGGGTATCGCCCACCTGAAGAGTACAGTGTGTCATCCACATCGCTCAAAACCTTACGCCATGCCTGCTGCTTGCGGTTACGGCCGCGCTTCGTTCCGAGGCGCATGTGCGCGATCTGTACACTAGCTTCGCGCTGGATGTGGGTCAAAATGTCCGCACGAATTGTCGGGTCGCGGACGTCGTTAAATACTAGCTTGTGCATACTGTGAAAATCGCCTTTTGCATCCGTGTACGTCTTCAAGTTGCTCAAGTCGTCGCCCTGCGTCTTCAAAATAATATTGCGCACCCACTTTTGAGCCATCGGGTGGGCGCTGATTTTCATTACCATCAGCGCATCCAACAGAAGCGCGCGGGACATCACGGACAAATCGGCTAGTCGCGTTGTGCACAGCAAGTCAAGAATCAGCGTTCGACTCTGGTCCTCCCGCAGTTTCGAGTGGTCCTTGACCTTGTAGAAGAGCAGCGCTAACCGGATGTGGTTCAAAATGTAGTTGAGTTCGTCCTTCCCTGCTCCAGCCAGAATGCGGAAGATCTTGAGCTCTCGCCGCTTGACCTCGGCGAGGTTGATCATATTGTTAATGGTACTCGGTAAATAATGGCGGTCGATGCAGTTGACGCAGTCCATGACGAGCAGCGTTTTCTCTTCGGCCGTGGCCTTGTACTTGAATAAATTATGCGAAAATTGCCTCGTGGCCTCCTTGAGTCTCGGCCGTCGACTGATCTCCTGCCGGTGCAGGAACCGGTCAAAGAAGTGCACGCTCATTGTGAAGCCGAAGACGAGCACGAGGCCGAGCGTCGAGTTCCACTGGCCGACAGCGAGCGGCGAGTCCTTGATGTAGAGCACCGCGGCGCTGAACATGAAGGCGGTGCCGGTCCAGAAGCGGTTCTCGAACTCCTGCGCGTCGTGCCAGCGCCACTTGGACTCGGTGGACAGGTACAGTCCGATGACATACATAATGCCAAGCCAGGACGCGCACAGCAGCGGCGCGTACGCGAAGAAGGCCATGACCAGCAGCGCCAGCAGCACGCCGAAGAAGATCATGCCCACCAGCACGAGCGCGCTGTTTGCCGGCTCGCTGGCCTTGTTCCGCCTCTGCTGCTGCTGTTGCTGCTGCTGCTTGAGCCTCTTGGGCGACTGGCGCGCCTTCGCAGCGCGCAGCACCTGCGGAGACGCCGGCGTGGCCCGCAGCGACAGCGGGGAGGGCGACGCGGGCGGCGACGCCCAGCTCGCCTGGTTCACCTCCGTCTGCATCGTAAAGGCCATGGGTGACTGTGCCTATAGTTAGCGGCTCCTCTGGCGCGTTGTGGCTCGGTCGCGGAGCGCTCGCCGCGGGATCGGGGGGCGCTCGGCGGACGCTATCGGCGCGGGGCTGGCGGCCAGAAGCAGACTGGGGCGCGCGGGCGACGAGCGGCGCGCAGCGGGGAAATTGAAGCCGCTTTTGGGCCTTCTTCCTCTTTTCCTGCAATGAAGTGTCAAGGGCGTGCGGCGTGACAGGGCGCCCAAAAGAAGGCGCGTCACCGCCAGGAGCCCAAATTAAGCGCCTGCGGACCGGAATACTGTGGGCGGATTGACGCGTCTGTGGCACGGAACCGCCGCGACTGCACAGTTCTTTGCGGAGCGCTCCGTTTGGGCTCTGCGACGGTTGAAGCCGGGCTTCCACCAATCCCCGTGCATGTCGCGGTGCCACTGTTCGCAATGCCAATCGTGAACGAGCCTCATGACGCGCCGCGAGGGCGGCATGGACGGATGCAGCATGGGCCGGCCGGCAATGGGGCCCAAGCGAGGGCCTTTTCACATCCATAGCCGCAACGAGTCGTTGCGGCTATGGGTCGTTGCCAACAAGGCGCCGTGAAAGGCGCGCAGCTGGTGTACCGGCGTTTAACGGCTCCTCCGACCAGGCCTGGAATCTCGCTCGCGCTCATGAGTCAGGTAAGCCTCTGGCCACCCGTGTGGCCGCGCTCTGCAGCGCGAGTGCTATGACGCAACGGCGGCCGCTCCGCCACCGACGGCCAAGCTGCAGCGGAACTCCGAGCAGCAGGCGTTCGTACGTCCTGCCACGTCGGACAAGAAAGCGCCCATTGTGGCGACCACTGGCGTATCTTAGCCTAAGATTATTAGGGGCCCTGGGGTCGACAATGCGGTCGCGGCCAGGGTTGGCAGGCAGCATGTGGACACACTGCATCTGCTTGGCCTCTCGGCCGCCACTTGACCGAGCGGTGGCGAACTCGCCGAGCACTGCGCCCTCCGATGCCATCCCGGCGGGCTGCAAATTGCAGCACTGCAGCCTGCAATGACTAGCATGGACAGCAAGTTGTTGCTGCCGTTACCGGTGCGGAGACCATCCTGGCGCGCGTCACCAGCGCGCGGCGATGACACAAATCCTGTAGTCAAGCATGCACATGCTGGATCGCAGTGCAGCAGCTGGTCGTGTTTCGCTGCGCGGACGGCAATTGCCCTTTGCTGCAGTTTTACTTTGGCGGCCTCACAGCAGATACACAACAGACAGAAACGGAAGTGAAACCTCCCCCGCACCAACAACAGAAGACAAACACTGCTCAGGTCATTTGGCTTCTTACGCCTCAGACAGGGAAACTAACGGGTAGCGCGGACACCCTCGGGTCAAGAGGGAAACGGAGCTGCTTAACTCTCATTCAGCCATCCTGCTCGCGTGCAAGGCCTTCAATCCAATACTATTCTTTGGTACAGAGGTATTCAACTCTATGCTAACTTTTAACCAGGCGAAACAAGTATTAATAATATTAACATTAATCTGGTGAATCACTGATATGTTTTGTCGACATTTCTTCTTTCACCACGTGTGTTCCTGCCCATGAGAGCCCGTCCCGAGAAAATCTACTCATATCCAACACGGGTGTGATCCTAGACGTCTTTGGTGTCGGATTTACACTCGTGACGCCCCCGTTTCCACTTGGTTCCAGGAACCATTTCACAGTTTGTAAATGGGCGTGAGCTCCAGCTGCACAGTGAACAGTAACAAAATGGTGCATTCGTATATCGCTGTGCCGATTGCCATCAGTGGTGACTACGGTTTGAAGTTTCTTGGGGAAGAACGAACCGAGTTGTTGGCGACTGCCGAAGGCCTCTAGCTGCCGGGCGATCTGCGGGCTCGCGCAATGGTACAGCACCGAGTTGAGACCCCTTGTGCTCCATTTGGCTACAAATTCTCGCCCACTGGCGTCGCGAACGGAGGGTTCTTGCCATAATACCATCGTCGACCGTCGTTTTATCATACTACGCAGCCTCGACGTGTCACGTGATACCACGTGCACGAATAGAAATCCCAGGGAAATGACGACAGCAACGACTGAACCACCACTTATCGCGTAGAGCTGAGGATCTGAGTGTAGCTCGGCATCACGAAAGACAAGGTCAGCACCCGCCTTGCACGAAAAATGGATCACCAGCACCGCAGCTGCATTAAGCGACCAAAAACGCACAAAGTCGTTTCGCGCAGCATGATCGAGACGCATCGCCAACGAACGCGTTTGCAAGGTGACTCGAATGACCCAGTAGCTACTGCTTAGGGTTGTAAGAACAAGCGAGAGACTGCGCATTGGAATGGATGGGGTGCAATAGATGACGATAGTTCCTTCTTCGGTCGAGAGTTGAGCTGTACAACTAAGTGAGAAAATGTTGCTGAGAGCGCCAATGGCTCCGAGATATAGCAAAACCATTGTACCAGGGTGACCGAGGGCTCCGTCCGCTGGGTCACACTGGAGCAACTCGAAGATTCCGATACGTACGAGTGGGACTTCGCGTTTGAAAAAGTCTGTGCTTCCAATGCGGTTTTGAGACAACGCCCCTGCTACAGGCCGATAAACGCTGTTTCGGATGAATACCCAGACACTCTTGAGGATGAATATGTACTCGATCGCGTAGTGCGACGCACCGATCAAGTTGAGAATCAACAGAAACGTGCGGATCTGCCGACTCGTATTGTCTTGAATTCGGATACACCGAGTCAACATTGTGGTATCGATCATAAACCACTCGATCTGACGCAAGTTATCCTGCTCGAGCGCCTGGTTTTCAATGCTGGTGTCGGCGGTGATAAAAGATGAGCAGGAAGGAAGTTCGCGTTGACTTCCATTGAGAGTGCGAAATATAACTTCTTCTGAAGTCATAAACAGTCTGCACAAGGTTTGTAAATCTGTCTCCTGCGAATCTCGGAACGAGCAGCTACCAAGCCCGTCACCTATGTAGGCTTGATACTTTTGTACATTTCGGCCGCCCTGCTGCATCACTAAATCTACGAGTGCCCGGCAATCTGGTGTAAACAGGTAACCATACGGGGTAGTTGGCGTTTGAGTATTTGTCGCAGAAACGTTAACGCGTGGTTTTGTCCATCTTGTACCATCCATTGACAGTAGTGCAGAATTCGTAAGCACTTCCGGGATTTCCAAAGCAGTATAATCCGTCGCAGACTCGCGTCGTCGCCCCAGAGTGTAAGTGGTGGTGTTGTCTAACGCAGAATAATCGCGCTTGTCCTTCTGAAATAGAAACATCAAATTCACGGCGAATGTCGGAATAATCGGGGCCATACCACTTCCGCATTGTTTGATTTCCTCTCCATTAACGTCGGCTGCGGTGATCGATTTATTCATTGTCGTGTGCTGAATGGCGCAGTTCCAGAATGGAGCCAAGTACATTGTCGATACTAAATGCATCCCAATCGTGTCGATCAAAAAATCTGGCGTAAAGAATGACGCTGTGGCGTGTGATACCTCTGCCAAAATGGCCGCCTCTCCATTAACGTTGACCCCAACGGAAAGTTGTTGCGCGTCCAGGTAATAGGCTAGAAGAGCGTTGATGCCTAGTATGTCGACAAGTGTGATGTGATCAGCATCAAACGAACCAGGTAGTAGCCTCACGACGTCAGCAAGCGATATGCCTTCGCTGTACAGGTCCACAATTACCTCCGCTACGCTGTCCGTGTACTCAGGTAGCGCTGAAGCCATGAAACCCTCCTGCACGTTTTTCATGATCTTGCGGATTACGAGTGCGTCGTCAAAATGGCGCAGGTATATTTCGGACATGTTGACAACGGCAATGAGGCCAAGCGTGACATTGCCGACCTCTTTCAAGTATCTGTCGATTGGTGCTTTATCTCCGTGGTTAAAAAAGCGATCACGAGGAAATCTGTCGTGAAAATCTCGGCAGAACTCGTGCCGAATAGCAGGGAACCAATTTCCGAATAGCAGTTGTGGCTGGGTCTCCCATGACGATAAAGTGTCTGTCACAGGTCCGCATAAAGGCGCGTACAGGTCTTCCATAATGTCAACGCGTGTCGTTAAAACCTCTCCCGGCAAGTTGGCGATGAGATCGGATCGACGCAGGTTCGAACGAACGAGAAAGTCGCTCAGTGAGAGAGTGGCTGCGTCTGTGCGGGTTAGTGCCCTCTTGGTCTCGAGATCTATCAGCGTGAGGTTCTTGCGGCAAAACGTGTCAAAGTAATGAACACCATTAATCACAACGCCCAGGTTATTGAGACTCCGCGCAACGACTTCATAGCGGACTTCATCAAGCGACTTAGTGACGTAGCTGCCAACGTAGTACTCCTTGAGCGGAATCATGCTTATCCCAAGGAGGACGAACACGAAGATAGCAACGCACGTCCTGTATGAAACTTCGTAGTCACGGGGCTGCTTCTTTCGTGACTGTTTATCACAGTTGTCGTTGTTTGGTGGACTCGCCCCACGGCTGACGCCGGTCTTCCTTGTCATTACAAGTTGTGTCGTCAGTAGTAGTGAGGTGTTGAAGTCGTGCTATAGCGCAGGCTGTACTGTCATCGAGTGGGAAATAGGTGAGTGAGAAACAGGTCACGGGTCTTCTTGATCAAGATGGTCAAGCACCCGAATTGGCGCGTAGCTGCGCGCATCCAATACCAAAATTAGCGTGTCGTAGATGGATCCCCAGTTGATGGTATTTACTAACTTCGAAGTACTTACTATGGCTAGTAGTTTTACCCTTCGATCAAGAGTTACGCTATCACTAGCTCAGAGAGCTGCTCTTCATTTTCTGGAACACCGAGGAGGCTAGAGAGTGTTTCCGCTCACCCAAACTTCCGCCATTATTGTAGCTGCTAGCAGTTGAGCCATAACTCGATGCGGACGAAAGGTAATACTCAGATGGCGACGACGAGGCTGAGCGTAGCGCCGGGTGTCCCGGGGGAGGTGGGGTAGCCAGGGAGGCGCCCTTTGTTGGCGACAATGTAGACACGGGAGCACTTGACGATGACGTCACCGATTCGCAACTCTTGCGGCGCTTTTGCACGCACCCGATGCAAACACGCACACTGGTAGACCCCACGTCAGGTAGAGCAACATCCATCTTGGGGCAGCACTCGGAACAGCAAACTTCACCGCACAGACGACAGTGGTGACGGCGACGTGACAACCCAAACTTTGCATCACATATACGGCACCCCTGACGCTCTCGATTGTGCACCCACTGTGGTGCATTCACAAGTAGTGACTGCGATAGGCGTCGACTGGTGAGAACCTCTTCCAGTCGTGCGATTTTGGCGCACAGAGCTCGCAACTTCGCTCGCCGAGACGCCATAGGAAGCTGCGCTTTCTCCAAAATCGACGCCACGAACTGCACCTCGACGTAGCCGTCGCGGCCACGTGCTTGACGAACCATGAATCCTGTTGGCTGGAGGTCTGTGGGCTTGGAACCGACCTCGTCTAGCCATGCCTGGCAGTGCGGACTGTAGCACGATTGTAGCGTGCGCACGTACATTGGCGACGGGTCTGCGGTTTCATCCCAGTCATTCACCAAGATACACTCGTAATCCAGCAGACAGTAAGTAGTCCGCGAAGCAAACATGCGGCTCGACTTTTCTCCTACAACCCACTTGATGCTGAGATTCCCCTGGTGGCCCGAAGCTGCCATTGCGGCACGGTAATCATCCATGTACGTGGGGGATAAGTACGGCCCCGAACTTGTAGCTCGTGTCGTCGGGGTAGCGCTGCCTGTTAATCGATCGACCTCTAGTGAGTCGCCTCGAGTGCCTCGAGCACGTCCGGTCGAAGACTCTCGACTGATCCCTGTGAAAGGCTGTAAATCCTCCTCGCTCTCCAGATCCGAGTCCGAATACGACGACTCGCTGTCGCAGTCAAGTGTCGACGCCTGGGACGCCATTCGCTGAGAGAGCCCATCGCTAGCGTTCCCGTTTGTGTTATTGTTGTTGTTGTTGTTATTGCTGCGACGCAGACGCTTCTTCTTGCGGCGGTACACAAAGGCCGACGAGGTCGTGCGAACCCCCACGAGGTGCTGCATGGGCAGCTCCATGTCCTCTCTGTCCGAGCGCACCAGCAGATCCATGACTTCCTCGATGGAGGACGGCAGCAGCGCGACGCACTTGACGAGATACTGCTGGAGCACTTTGGACGCAAACACGTTGCCCAGCCCCGCCGCTGACGACGCAGCGTCCCACTCCGAGGTGTCGTTCTCCCGTGCGCCGCCGCCACTGACGCCACTGCCTCCATTCCCGTTGACTGCTGCTAGATCCGCGCCGGAAGTCGTAGGGTCGTCGCCGCCTTCGCCGCCGCTGACAAGCGAGTTCATCGTGTTCCAGAGGAAGGTGTTGGTGCCGATGGGGCACACGCGCTCCATGACGCGGACCTTAATCGCGCCGCCCGTGCCCGGGTTCTCGGTGGTGGACACCGCCGCTGCCGCCGCGCTGGCGCTCACGGGGCTCCAGTTGACCGAGTCCACGGCGCCGAAGCCGAACAGACTCAGCGACGTGCGCGCCTGCGACTCCAGGTCTTCCTCCACGGCACGGGAGAGCGCGGCGCTCGTCAGCGGCGCCGGTTGAAGCGACAGCGCGCTGGACATGCTCTGCGTGCTGGCAGTGGGCTTCAGCAGCCGCACGGTGCTCCGGTTCGCCATGCTGCTGCGTGCGGTGGTCCTAAGGCCGTCGGCCCACGAAGGTCTGGAAGCTCAGAGAGATAGTGAGCTCGTGGGGCTCTGCGGATCCGTCAAACGTCGACTGCACGAGGGGAGAGGAACGACTGTTTGTGGGCTGTTCTGAAGGCACGTCAGTCACCGTATTTTCGTGGCGCATGCCTTAGGTTAATCGATATACCACCGAGTCGCATATCCTGTCCAAAAT
This sequence comes from Phytophthora cinnamomi, assembly GCF_018691715.1. NCBI lineage: Eukaryota > Oomycota > Peronosporomycetes > Peronosporales > Peronosporaceae > Phytophthora > Phytophthora cinnamomi. Next base: position 83,504 of record NW_027151025.1, read on the forward strand.
GATAGAACGACTTCGACATGTTATTCTATAGATCAGATCCAACCAAACTGCTTTACGTCATATTGGTCCGACCCCCACTTGTCAAACTCAACCATGGCTCAGCATGCACCAAGTGCGTGTCCGGGGAGGGCTGATGATTGAATGACACGACGGCGCGCATGCGGTCTCACGAAGTCCGATCCGTTTCAGAGCAGCGCGATAACAGGTTCTGAGACTTCGCCTCGAGTCGGTTGCGGTGCTGAGCACCATGTGGTGCGAAGGACAACGTACATCAGAGCGACTCAAGACGAGGACTGGCTTTGCCCGAGCTTGATGACGACACGAGCCATCGATGGGTGGTGGCAGGGTGTGGAGGTGAAGGCAAGGACGTGGAGGTACTTACTTGGACGTTGGTGGAAGGCCAACGGAAGAATTAACGTTTGCATCAAAGAGCAACTGCATTTGGAACACTAACACGCATACTCACTCAGGGCTATTTGATTCAAAGTGCTTCCATGAACATGAGGTCCGAGTCGCCTCCGTCGCCGGAGTTTGTGTTGTTTCCGCCACTGCTACTGTTGTTGTTGTGCCCAGAGCCGCCCGAGTTGCTGCCCCCGTCCTGGCCCATGAAGCCGTCCATATCTAGCAAGTCCATGCTCGAGAAATTTGTAGGCGAGAGATCATTTGAGAAGCTCATGAATCCTGACGAGGTCCCAGAAGACCCCAGGTTTGACGGCATCTGCAGCAAGCCGCTGCTGTCCATTCCGCCGTACAGCGAATCGTCCAGACTCAACGAAGACGCATCGCCACGAGAGGTGGGTGGTTGTGCCTGCTGCGACTTCTGTTGCTGCGCCTGCGGTTGTTGTTGAGACTGCTGAGGTGGCTGTGCTTGAGACTGAGACTGAGACTGAGGCTGTTGCGGCTGCGGCTGAGACTGCTGCGGAGGGCGAACTTGCTGCTGGCTCTGCTGGGGGGCACCATGCTGAGGCTGCTGCGGAGCAGCTTGCTGTTGGGGCGCAGACTGTGGCTGGCTGGTCGGAGCTTGCGGGGCACGCTGGGCCTGCTGAGCTAGTTGCTGCTGCGGGTTCTGCTGGGCAGCAGGCGCCTGCTGGCCATTCTGCTGGTTTGCCTGATTCCCCTGTTGACCGGGGAGATGCGCTTGCGGTTGTCCCGGGTGCGCCCCCTTCTGCTGCTGCATCATTTGCTGCTGTTGCATCATTTGCTGCTGACGTGCTTGAGCCTGCATCCGCTGCTGTTGTTGCTGCATTTGCTGAGCACGTTGCTGCATCAGGTACTGCTGTTGCTTTTGTTGTAGCGACAAGTTTTGACCGGGTGCGTTCACATTTGCCGGGTTCTGCTGTTGCTGCCCCTGTTGCTGCTGGCCAGGGCCTGGCTGTTGTTGTTGCATGTGCATTGCCGAAGAATTAGCTGTTGCGGCGCCAGCGTTTGAAGAGGGGCCGGAGTTTGCAGCGGGATTCGCCGCTGTGGAGGGGTTCACGCCAGCCGGGTTGGGACCATTCCCACCGCCAGCGTTTGGGGTAAAGCTGCGCTTGTCCGTCTCCGTACGCAGCTTCTTTAAATACGGGTTCACAATCTTTACGATGTACTTGTACACCTTGTCCAGCTCCTCAATTTTGCGCGGCGCGTGTGTCGTCTTGTCCTCGTTGAGAATGCTCGCGCACAGCTGCACGTAGCTAAGCAGATACCGAAGTTTTTTCTTTTGTTCGGTCTCGTCGTGGCCCTTCATGTGATCCACGTATTTCTTGAATGCGCTGTGCACCTTCTCCACGTCATCGTGATATTTAGCCTTGAGCGCTGCGTGCTGCCGCCAGTACTCTGCGGTCATATCACCAGGAATGGCCCCATCGGGCTTTGCTGCCCGTGGCGTAGTATTCGCTCCATTCGGAGCTGCCGGGTTGGCAGGCATACCTCCAGCACCCATGGCGACAGGCTTGCCCTGCTGCGGCTGCTGAGCTCCAGGGTGGCCGGCAGGACCGCCAAACTGCGGGTGACCTGGGTATCCTCCAACCTGAGCGCCACTTGCAGCGGCGGGGGCGGGTGTACGCTGGTTCAGGTTGAGCGTGTTGTAGTACGAGAAGTCCAGTCTGGAGAGCATGCCCTGGTTGGGCAGCGTCTGCGCCGCCATCACCGCATTCATGTCCGTCTGCTGCGCGCGCAGCGATTTGAGGCGGGTGAAGATCTTGTTGATGTATTCTTCCTGCGTGCGCGACTCCTTGTAGAGCGTCAGCTCGTACCACGACACGTTCATCCAGAGCTTGATGCCAGGCACAGGGTCCGCCGACACGCGCACCATCTCGTTGTATCTAGAACGACGACGACGACGAGGAGGAAGACGACAACACCAAGCAAATCAGAAAAGTCAGACCAGCTTCACACTACAACAAACAGCCGCCGCACTACGTACATTTTGGCGATGAGATTCGCGCGGTGCTCGCGCGTAAGCTGAATCCGCCAGTCCGCGCCGGCGACACCTCCGGCCTGGGCACCCGCCACCTGCATCCCCGGGCCTCCCGCCGCGGCCGCCGCAGCCGCCGGGTTCATAGCGTTGGGGTTCATCTTCATGGCCATGGATCCCATGCTCATCTGGTTCATCTGGTTCATGTTCATCATCATCTGCTGCTGCTGTTGTTGCTGCTGCTGCTGCTGCTGCTGCTGCTGCGGGACGCCGTAGGCGTTCATGGCCATGCCATTCATGCCCATCGCCATGGCCTGCGGGTTGGCGCCGTTCGCGCCGGCCATCGCCATCGACATGGGCATCGACATGCCGCCCTGCATGCCCATCGCGTTCACGGCGTGCGGGTCCATCGTGCTGGAATGCGGGTCACTCACTTTCCGCGCGCTCGGGCTCCGTTTAAATGGCGCGCCGTCGGCCGTTGCGTCGCTCCCGCGCGTTATGCTGCGGATTGGCTGAAAAACACCGCCGCGCATTGGCTGAAACGTAGAAATTGCGGATTGGCAGAAAATGCATGAGACCCCTTTGTATGGGATAAAATATGCCTGAGTTTGATTGAGCGTTTCTATGGCGATTGGCCAAAACCTAGCACGATCCCACTCTGGGTTGTGGGTACAGTGTACCCACAAGAGGTCGGGGGGCATCTGCGTCCAAGCACCAAAATGCGCTTCAAGTAGTTCATTTTTGAGGACGACACCCCGCCTCTCGACGGCGAGCTCAATACACGCTGAACTCGTTTCTGTCCAGAAACGGTCGTCTGGCCGTCAGGCTGTACCGCACTGGGAGCGGACTGCATTGCATCGGACCCTGCGCGTGCGTGAGTGCTGCAGGTCAAGGAAGACAGGTGCCCAGCGGAGTCTTATTAGGGAAAGCCCTGCATAGAGTCGGTCGCTCGGTCTCCCATGGCGCCGGTGCTCGTGCGCGCGCTGCTGGTGCTGGCGGCCGCCGCCACCGCGTCGACGGTCCGCGCGAGCTCGAACCCGGCGGAATCCATCCTGTCGGCCGTCGTGAACGTCCGCAAGTCAGAGGCTGTATTCTACGCGTCCAGCGCCGCTGAGGAAGGGTGGGGAGCGTCGCTGGAGGCCCAGAAGCTCAAGGACGGTGAAAGGCACGCCTTTTACCCACTCGTGTACAACGTGACGGGACTGGACGACACGTTCGGCTGCACGTCCAAGGAGCAGTTGATCAATGCCACTGCCACCGCCAGCGGCAACGCCTCGGCCGCCAGCCTGTCGGGATCTGCCGGCGCGGCGTTACTAGGGCTGCCTGACGAGCCCTTCGTGCTACTGGTGGACCGCGGGGGCTGCACATTCGCAGAGAAGGCGTTCTACGCGCAGGAGCTGGGTGCTGCCGTTCTCATCGTCACCGACACGCTCGAGCAGCTCTACAACCGCTCTAGCGCCGCGGACGCCACCAAGGAGGAGAAGAAAATGGAATACAGTTGCTCGCGCGGCTCCGGCAAGGCAGCCTGGAACGCCGATATCACCGACTCCACGGCCTCGTCGTGGGAAGACGCCGTGAGTGTGCGTTCCTGCACAGGCAGCAACAGGTGCTCATCGCACATGTGCGTGCCGTCGGGCGGCGCCAACAAGCAGGTGTGCTGCGCCTGGGATATTCCTGATCTCATGGGCTTCGGAACGACAGACATTGTGACGGACAAGAGCTTAGTCAGCGACATTGTTGTGGTACGGATCTCCATCAACGACGGAGATTCGCTGAAGGAGATGCTGACGACCGGAAGCGAGGACGAAGACGGTCAGATCATGATATCCGTGTACAAACGTGATCCGCCCAGGGTAGACCCTGCCCAGGTAATCCTCTGGATCGTTGCCTGCGCTACGGTGCTGGTCGGGTCGTACAAGGGCGCCACTTACGAACGCACAAAGGCGCAGCTAAAGGCGGCGGTGATGGCAGCAGATGCTACCTCTTCGGATGCCGTCGCACAAGCTCGAGTGGCGTACGAAGAACACGACGAACAGGCCCCAGACCAGGAGCAACTCGACCTTAATTCCTGGCATGCACTGGCATTCCTGGTGTTCGGTTCAGGGTTCCTCGTGCTGCTCTTTTTCGTCAACGTGGTCATCGTGGTTGTTGTTCTGTTCGGCATCGGCTCCGTGACCGCCACTTTCCAGATCATCTGGGAACCGCTTATGCGCCGCCTTCCTCTGAAGTTTTTGCACAAACTTCCTTGGCGTGATGTTTTGTGGCAATGGGAAGATATAGTGGTGCCCGCAGCTTGGAGTGTGGGTGACATGGTGGCGCTTGTGTTGGCATTCGGAATCGCGCTCTTTTGGTTTCTCACACGCTTCCAGTCGTATTCGTGGGTGTTCCAGGATATTTTTGGTGTTTGCTTCTGCCTCGTGTTCCTGCGGACCGCACGCCTTCCCAATTTGAAGGTGGCCACGGTGCTACTGGTGCTGGTCTTCATGTACGATATCTTCATGGTCTTCATTTCACCGTACATATTCAAAGAGAGCGTCATGATCAAGGTAGCTACCGGTGGTGCGCAGAGCACTGCGACGGGCGGTGTCTCTAGTGGTTTCTGTTTGCGCTATCCGACAGACACGAAGCACGACTGTCGTTCTGAGTCAATGCCTATCCTACTTCGCGTCCCCAAGATGCTGGACTGGCGCTCGGGTACCTCGCTTTTGGGTCTCGGAGACATTGTCTTGCCTGGCTTGCTGCTTGTGTTCTGCGCGCGCTACGACTACGCCACTCGGGGTCAGTTATTTGGACGCCTGACGCCTCCCCACGGAAAGATGTTTGGCCGCCGCCCGGTTGGCGATGTAATGAGTCGTGCTTCAGCGGTAACAACTGGCAACCGGGATCTGGACATGCTAGGAGCAGAGCTCGGTACTGCGAAAGAGCGCCACCCGTGTCGCCGCGGGCTGTTTTGCCTACTCATGTGGGGTTACACCATTGGCCTGTTGCTAGCGAATATCGCTGTTGTGGTCACTGGCAGCGGCCAACCAGCACTAATGTACCTGGTGCCTTGCACGCTGGGTGTACTGGCGGTCGTGGGGTGGCGGCGTGGAATTTTAAACAAGCTCTGGGAGGGCCCACCAGAACTCATTCCAGGGTATGCTCGTCGCGAGAGCACCACAAGTGGTGGAGGGCTTGACCTTGACGATGTGACTCGACTTCGAGGTTTGAGTATCGAACCAAGCAAGGCTACGACGAGCGAGATGATCCTTCTACAACAGCAGCAAGGCGGTGCAGCCACCCCGGTATCCGGTGGTTCGTATGCGATGAGCGGAGTAACACCCATGGGTCGCGACAGCCAGCCTGGGCAAGCCTTACGATAAGTATAATTCGCCGTTCATCCCCCCTCTCGCCGCCGCTGTAATCACTTTATTCCCATGTAGGTCATCAAAACGAGTTGAAATATAGGTATGTGCGTTTGCTCTTTATGGTGTTCAACATCGACTCCGAGTGGAGACCGATCAAATGCCTTTCACCCACTCGTCATCTTCGCCCCATTCGTCAGCCGCATCAACAGCAGTGAGCTCGTCGTCCATCTCGGCTGCAAACAACGCCGAAGCCTCAGCAGCAGTAGGTAATGTTGACACAGTATGCTGTACCTCCGCCATCGCTGGATCCGCGCTAGTAGTAGCTGCAGGCGGGGGCGGGACTACCGCACTCTTCTTGAATGTAGGCACCATACCAAATTGCTGCATGCAGAAATTTCAGTCAGAATTAAACCACTGCATACCACACCCCAAGCAATACGTACGCTGAACAGGTCGTCGACGCTCTCACTCTCCTTCTCCGCTGATGCACTGCGATTGCTTGTGGGTGGCATATGCGCCTCATCCGCCACGACCTCGAATGAGTCGCTAGAGCTGTTGGATTCGGCGCTTGACCGTTGAAAGTCACCTTTGCCGGCGATAGCAATTTCCTGGAGCTGAACGTGCTGCGGCGGAGGGGGAAGCGGCTGGCTAGGCTGGGAAGGACTTGGGGTGTTGTTATTTTGACGCGGTGTTGTCGGCCGTGGAGGGCTGGGCACTGCCGCGACGAACGGATTTAGCTGGGGAGTCTGCGCTTGCGAGGAGTTGCCCTCCCAGTCGTCCCAGTTGTCACGATCGTTTGCGAAAGTGTCCTCTTCGTAGTCGTCACAGAACTCGTCGTCGTCATCCTGACTGTGGCTAAACGGTTGTTCGTCGGGCACCTGTGTGTAGGCCACTTTGGGTCCCTTGGATCCAGCGCCGCCGGATGCACCCGCACTAGTGGTAGCAGTAGAGCGCCGCTTACGTCCCCAGAGCAGCAGGAAGATGCAGCAAATACCCGCTAGCGCCATCAATACTAGCGGGTTAATGCCTTGGCCCAAATACCCCGGAGCGTGCGTGTCAGCCGCGTCATTCGTCACGGCTGCTGAGATATCGGCCGGCTCCTGCGTGCGAAGAGATGGCTTCGCTGTGGCATCCACGATCGCCACAGGCTGCGTTGTCCCTGGATCGGCTGGGGCGTCTGTCGCCGGAGGCTCCGTGGCCGCGGGCGCCATCGTTTCCGCTGGCAGTGTCGCCTCTTCCTTTTCGTCTCCATCCGCCGCCGGCTGCTGGGAGTTCGTTTTGTTATCAGTGGGGGAACTAGTGGTCACCGCCGCCGCCGCCGCCGCCACGGCGTTCGGGTCCTGCTGCACGGTGGGAGTGCCTGCAGCCGTCAGCATTGCGTCGCCGCCTGCAACGTCCTCGGCGCCGACGGGTTCGTCGCCCACGTCCCTCTGGCCTTCGCCCTCTGCGCTGCCCAGCAGCTGGTTCGCCGCGTGCACCTCCATCCACGCCACCTGCAGCGTCGCTGCGGCTGCAGTTGCCGAGGCCAGCGCGTGTCTACCGGGGACCATCGCTGCCAGAGCAATTGACCCAAAGCTTTTCTGCGATTGCGAAAACCTGTCTTGCATCACAGCGTATGGTTCTCGGTAGGTTTGGCGAAAATCAGATTCTTTTTCAGAAATTGAGGAAAATGTCAACTTCATTTTGGGGAAGTGACGTTGATCGATGAACCCATCGGATGAGGAGCTGCGGCGCGGACTGCTGTCACCCGAGGACGACGAACAGGGGGACGCGGCGCCTGCGAGACGGAAGCGAGCGTCCTCCATGGGCGCGGTGGAGCGCCTAGTGCTGTCGCCCTGGGAGAAGTGGGCGGTGCACGGTCGCTTCCCGTACAAGCTGACGCTTCACGTAGCGTTGGTGCTGCTCACCTTCGCGCAGATGCAGCTCTACGACGCGCAGAACGCCGCCTACATGCGCGCCTCGCATCGCAACTGGTGCGCCCCGCAGTTCCGCAGTTGGCAGTCAGTCTCTCACGTGCCTCGGCCTTCTGACACATGAACACGCTGTTTTTGGCGCAGGGCGTTCTTCTTCCTGCCACCCGCTGCGAACATCGGTGTTGTGTACGTTCGTTTCCTTTGCTTCGGGTAGAATCCATTGGCGCGTCACCAGTGCACTTATCTGCTGTTGACGTTTCGCCGATTAGACCGCGGTTCCAGCGTGACTTTTACACGATCAACCGTACCATGGGGGCCATACACTACCTGCGAGACTCCTATTTCTCGATCGGAAACGAGTCCGTTGCGAACTACGAGTATTTGCGCACGTCATCGGGCGAGATCCAGCCGCTCAAGCTGACGGTTGGGCGTGTGTTGCCTCATGGTGAATTGGAGACGCGAGAATATCTAGTCAGTCACGATGACGAGACAGTGGGGCCTTTTGACCCAAGCATGGCGCCGTGGCAAAAGAAGCATTTGTTTCGATCGCTGCGAGCGGTTAAATTTTCCTTCCCGCTGCGTGATCACCAATTTGGGAACTTTTACGAGGAATGCTTCGAGTGGAAAGTGAATGTGGGGTTCCAGGTGATCGAAAACGCACAGATCCATGTCCAATTGGAGGACTGCGAAGTATCACGATGCGCAAGCACACATCCGCGCCCGTTTTGGGCGACAGCTAGACAAAGCTTTGTTTGGATGCATGCTGTCGTCGCGGTGGTTTCCATTATTTACATGATGCTCAGCCTCAAGGCAATTCGGCGATCATTTCATGTGTACGCTCCCCGAAATATGTTCATGTATACTTCGTCATTTATCGATCTAATCTTTTATTCTGCTACTACATGATTACAGTATGGCGCGAGCAAGAGGTTTGCTACGAGATCACGCTAAGGAAAAAGGGAACTTAGATAATGGGCTATACGACGTGGCTGCACCCAAAGACGGTGATGATAACCGCCCACCGACTTTCGACCGCGAACGAGAAGTGTTCGGTTCATGGACAAAAATTCCCTTTTCTCTTAAGCTCAAACTTCTTAACGGCTTGTACGTGAGGTGACCCCTTCCACGATGTACAGTTCTGGGCTAACACTTGCTTCCTGTATCCGTGCTGTAGGCAGCTTTTGGTATTTACCTCTCTGGTGTTACTGCTTGCGAGTACCATGTGGAGCTTGCTTTTCCTAGAAGCTCACATGCCGATCCGTTTTTGGCATCGATTACTTCACGCAACGGCGCTATTGCTGCTATGGAGTTGCCTTGTTGGATATTTGGAGCACAACCAGCACATCTACTCGATCGTTTTGACGCTCAAGTGGGGGACACCGCGAGTGCTGCAGTTCTTGCTTGGGGTGTCTCCCATTCTCTTTGGGTATGCTCTGTTCGGGACTATCTACTTCGGCAACAAGATTGAAGAGTTTGGTACCCTTAGCGCCTCCATGATCACTCTTTTTTCTCTCATGAATGGAGATATCATCATGGATACGTTTGACGCCATGGAACTGCATCACTTTAACGTATCCGGGAAGGTGTATCTGTATTCGTTTATCTCGTTGTTTATATACGTGGTGCTGAACATTTTCATCGCTATCGTCGAAGAAGCCTTCTTTGCTACTCAATCTACACGCCGCCGACTCCGTGACTTGCTTGCCGATCCACGAGTATCTCGTGTCAACGTAGCCAAGGAGTCGGATATATCGGCCGAGATGATGCGGGTTCTGCTCCAATTGATGGACTCGGATTGAGTAGGTAAGCTGGAAACTCAATATATTGCCTTAGTTATTTGCTGCAGAATCGACTTACGGCTTCAGCTACATGTCCTAGCTAAAGCCTTGCAGACAAGTTTATTCTCCTAGCACCTCGGTAGCAAGTTTCGTGACATCATCGTCGACCTGCACGACGTGCTTGTGCAGGGACTGGCACTGCTCCTGCAGCGTGGTGATGTGCCCACGTTGGACATTCAGGCATTTGTTGAGTCGCTCGATCTCCTCGCTCGCGGTGTTGAGCTTCTTCTGGTAGTCGATGCGAAGCTTGTGCAGCTCCTCGCTCGTGCGGTCCGTGATCTCCTCGATCTTCGTCAGTAGCAGCGCCTTATCCGCCTGGTGGATCGACATGAGCTTTTGAATCGTGTCTTCATGCGACTGCACTTTGCATTCAAGTGAGTACAGCTGGTCCTTGACACTAACGCGACTGCCGTTGGAAACAGACGTGTTGGAGTTGCTGGGCGACATGATGCGCGATGACGGTCGGCGGATATCCCTCGACGGAGACTGGGCCTGCATTTCATCTTCAATGTCGGCAAACATCCGTTCGCTTTCCATCGAGATCTTCATGTTCTTCATGCTGCTCGTGCTGGACAAACGCGACTCCATGGTAGAAAGCGGGGCTGAACGCGAGGTTGGAGGAGATCCGCGGGTGAGCAGTCGAAGCGAGCGCTCGAGAGCAAATTGAAGATTGATTTCGTGCAGCGGCTCTACCGCTCAACGAGCAAGTCAACCGCAATGTGCCAACAAAAGCCAAGCCGACCCAACGCCAACCGTGTGCAGGAAGCCACCATCTTTAGCTCAAGCTAAGAAAAAGACTCGAGGCAACCAAACTGATCTGCATCCAATACCATCCTCGCCTGTGTTAGATAAGACAGGGTGCCGAAGCACGCATATTTAGCCGCGCGAACAGGACAATGAGCAAAGCCACCACTTCAAGACAGCGTCGAGAGAATAAATACATCAGGACGAGCTGCCCTCACCTAAATAGTGTGCGCTGCATTGGCCAATACTTAAAACTCGATCGACTTCTTGCGCGGGTACGGAGCCCTCTCACCAGTCTCCATGTCTGAGCCGCCTTCGACAGACAGCTCGCTGGAGAATGAATCCATGCCACTCGACACTGAATAGCTGCTAAACGATGGGTAAGCTTGGTCGTCTGAGTCAGCGCTGTCTCCTTGTTCACGGGAGGCTGCCAGCAAGGCAGTATTGGGTGTCGTCGTGGTGTCGACGCCCTGTGAATACTCAGACGACCCAACGGATCGAGACGCGTCGCTGATGGGCGAAAACGCGCGCTCCTGGTGCTGCGTCACGATTTCGGTGTCCGTCAGCGTGCTGCTCATTGGGTTTCCGGCGTACGTATGGTAGCTTCCTCCAGAGAAGCCGGAGATCTGGGACGGATTCGTCTCGTGCGAGCGTGTCGTAGTCCTTGCTGCACTTTCGCGGTTGCTCGTAGCCGTTCTCGCCTGGCTCTCTCGCATCGTCACGGGCAGCACATTATTCACGCCGTCCTTGGGTTGCGAGCGACTGAGCTCCAGCGACTGCACCACCTCCCTACGGTTGTCCCCCCGCTGCGGTCGGTGCTTGAACCAATTGTAAAAGAAGACCAGCAAGCCCACCACGAACGCAACCGCGAGTCCAATGAGAGCCCATTCCCACGCCTTCAAGCCACCGCCTCCGCTGCCATTGCTGCTTGCCAGCTCGCCCGCGATGTTCGCTCCGGCTGTAGATGCCGATCCTGCTCCTAGATACGTCGAACTGGGGGCTAAACCAAAGCAACACCAGCACCGAGCACGTGAGTACATTGCCATAACCGCCGGGCGGTTCACTGTAGCAGCTTGATCGCACCTCGAGCGCAGTCCGTCGAGTTCGACGCGGCGTCGCAGTCGAAGGTGGCGCTGCTATTGATGCAAACGCCGTAGACGTTCTTGTCGTTCTCCAGTCGCCTGCAGCTGCATGCAGCCTGGCACTTGGTCGAGAGCGTCGAGGAGCCACTCGCGGCGCAAGGCACGAGCGCCGAGTCCTCCAACACATAGAGCGCGTTGCTAGGAAGCGAGCAGACTGAAACCTCCGAGGCGGCGCCGTGCGCAATGAGCGCCAGCGCCATGGTCCATCTTGCACAGCGCCGCATTCGCGCTGTCGCTCCTCTTCCTTCCCTTTGGCCGAGAGTACTGTAAGAAGCTCGCCAGTGCACGCAACAAATATCAGGTGCAACAGTCGCCTACCTTTTCACTACCGGTGGCGTCTGGCATATCACTGACTGCAGTAAAATACCGGTATCTCTCTTGATGATCACAGCGTGAGTTCACTTTGCATGCTGCGCGTCGCATTTCAAGCTGAAGGGATGGAATCCAGAGCACAAGTGAGGTCCAGGCACGACCAACTGACCGTCAGACGCGTGCTTTCTGCATATCACACGATAGTAGCGAGAGCCTAGACCTTCTTACCAACCTTCATGCATCCGTTTAGATCTTCCTTAGTTGGTTGTTACCGCACCGATGGCATTCAAATTTAAGAATACAACTGGCTAGAGGGATTCGAGCAGTGATGCTCACGGGCAGACTCGCCTTTGTGAATGAAGAAAAATGATAATAGGACTTGGAAATGGCGCATCAACCTAAGAACAAAACTGCAGTTGTCTGTCGAACGTAACTACGCATTCTCGATTGTATCCGTCCATGCGCTAGAATAGTTATTCTAATAGCAACGCTTGCCGAAAATAGCAACTCAAAGAGTGCGCCGAAACAAGCGCTGCACGCGGTCTGAAGGACGAGAGGCGCGTCACGGTCAGGGCCAGATGATGAAACAGATCTTGATACCGGTATTATACCGGGTGTCTCTTTCATGATCGATGGGTTCACCTGACGTGGGGTGGACGCAGATTGTGTGGTGGTGATCTTCCGATCACCGCTGGCCGTTTACTCAGCAGCCTCAGAACGCAATTCGAGCCGCGCACCGCAGTCGCTTCTTCTCGCACCCGATCCACGATGGCCGCTGCACTCTGGGCTAGCTACAAGGAATGGGCCGACGCCCAGGAGACGCTCTTTCTCGACTGGGCGGACCCGTCGGGCCAGTACAAGCTCTCGCCCATGCAGGGCCTGCCCGGCGCCGACTTCGCCACGGCCTTCGCCATCTGCGTCGCCTACGTCGCTTTCGTCGTCATCGGCACGGTGCGTTAGTCGCTCTGATTAAGATTTGGGTGGTGCAGCATCCGCCTAACGAGCTCTGCTGCGTCCTGTGCCTTGTCCCCTCCAGCTCATCATGAAGGCGGGCGTCCCGGCCATCAAGACCAGCCCGCTGCAGTTCCTCTACAACCCGCTGCAGGTCGTGCTGTGCTCCTACATGTGCATGGAGGCCGGCATCCTTGCCTACCGCAACGTACGTCTTGCATTTCCCAGCAACCGCTGCCCAGTGAACTCCCAGCTCACCTCGTGTTCTTTTGCTTCACTAATCTTCAGGGCTACACGGCGACCCCGTGCAATGCGTTCAATGCGGAGAAGCCCGTCATGGGCAACGTGATGTACATGTTCTACCTGTCCAAGATCCTCGACTTCTTTGACACGATTTTCATCATCCTCGGCAAGAAGTGGAAGCAACTCTCCTTCCTGCACGTGTACCACCACCTGACCATCTTCGCGGTAAGATCCTTTCTCCCCTCTGCTGGGCGGCACCCTGTCGACAAAATCTAATGCGCTGCACTGCTCGCTTGTCGCTAACTCACAGATCTACTTCATGAACTTCCGCGTGGCCTATGACGGCGACATCTACGCCACGATCATCCTGAACGGATTCATCCACACCATCATGTACATGTACTACTTCGTGAGCGCGCACACGCGTGACATCTGGTGGAAGAAGTACCTCACGGCCATGCAGTTGATCCAGTTCGTCACCATGAACGTGCAGGGCTATCTCATGGTGTCGCGCTCGTGCGAGAACTTCCCGCACAAGGTGCCGGTCATCTACCTCATCTACATCCAGTCGCTCTTCTGGCTGTTCATGAACTTCTTCGTCAAGTCGTACTGCTCCAAGCCGCGCAAGTCGTCTGACAAGAAGAAGACGCAATAGAGAGGGAGGGCCGCCAATCCTGCTCGCAGGTGGTAACAGCCACCATGCTTTGCGTGCGTGTCAAGCCGACGGCGGAGGTGCTAGGTTGCTGTTTTGTCGTGTGCGAGCGTTTTGAGACCAATACAATGCCGGCAGGAGCGGGTATCTTCTCCTACGGCCTTTATCCAAACCTTACATTGCTTCATTTGTGGTGGTGGTGGTGAATCTTCACGTATATCCTTGCTGACCTGTGCGGTCATTACTGTTGCTTTTTTGTTCGGCGGCTAGACTGGAAATGGCGGAGGCGTATGCGTTGCCTACATGCCTCAGCGGACGCCTTCGTTCGCTCTGCATGCATGTCGAAAGCACCGGAGAGCGAAACTCCGGGTGCACAACTTGGCGCGCGCGGCCTCGGCTCTTGCCTGGACCACCGATTAATTAATGCCGTTAATTCGCCTAGTGCGATAGATAGTGGCACGGAGTTTCGTCTGCGGAGCGCGCCTCGGACGTGGAAATGACGCGCTGTCAGCCGCTCGGAGCTCCGGCGCCGCTGCGACCAGCCACCGTCGGTAATCCGAGCGCCGCGCCTTGAGTCAGCGCTGCGGCGGGTGCACAGCGCGAAGCGGTGTCCACCCCCTGTGGAACTTGATACGTCGCGCTCGCTGTAGTCGTCCGGCGTGGCGTTTATGTCTGCCTCGCGGACTGCGAGTCGCGGTGCTCGCAAGCACGTGGCGAGCGTTGCCTGCCTTGCCCCGCAGGCCTCCAGACTCGGAGCCTGGAGTGGAGGACAACTTGGATACACCGAGTGCACTTCAACGTCCGTAACGAATCCTGTAACGGGAGATGGACGGTCCATGTGCGCGCCAAGCGGACGCCGCGCAGCCAATCAGAGGCTGCCACCCACCCTAGTGGGACACTCTAGCGCAGAGCACCGCCGCGAGCCAACTTGTGCTGACGCAGCGGCCACCGCCGGCCTGCTTGCACGCCTCGGCGCGAGGCCTTTCCAGGGCAATCGTGCACGGAGCCGGGCTCGCCCCCAGAGGCTGGGCCAGCGCGCGCACCGGGTTTGAACTTTGCAGAGAATCGCGCCGGCGGCGGCACGACAGGAAGAGCGGCGCGGTGCGTTTGCACGCAAGTCCTCGGCAAGCGGCGTGCAGGCTCGCTTTGCAGGGCCGCATGGCGAGGTGGCGGAGTGCAGCAATTCCTTGCATCGGCTGCCCGCAGCACCGGCCGCAGGGCTCTCGCCTCAGACTGTTCTGCGCGTGTATTAGCCAGACAGCCGCAGCCGCAGTGGACTTCGGCCCTGGAGCGCACGCTTCACTGCTCGCGCACCGAGGCCGCGAGTGCAGAAGTCGCCAGTTAGTTTGTATCCATCGTGCCGGCTGTTCCGGTTCAAACTTGCATAGCGCGGCCCGAAACCCCGACACTTGATGCGCGGCGCACACGAGCGATCCCTCTGCGCGGCGTGAATCCGAGCGGCGCCGCGGCAGCGACCGGGGCCTGAACCCAGTGGATTCATTCCTCCAGTGCGACACGCTGCTGCTGCCGCCGCGGGGCTCGCGGCTACAACTTCTCGTCCGCTCGCAGGGGTGCAGTTCTCCGCCAGCATTGCGCCCTCTGAAGGTCGCGCGACAGCCGCCGCCGCTACCTCTGCCTGGACTGCTTCATGGCCCCGAGAGCGTCGCCAACGCTCGTATGACGGCGCGCGTACCCATTCCGCGGCAGCTAGCGCGCTGATCACGCCCGAGCAGCGAGCAGGGCGCTCGGCGGCATGGCTGCTCTCGTCGACGTGTCAGACTTGATGTTGAGGCGCGCCCTCGAGCGCCGAGCGACCCGATTATGGTATCCGCTGACCCGTCTCTGTTTCTGAAACCTCGGAAAACCAATTCCCCACCGTAACAGATATGATGCGGTGCTGCTATTCTTACAAAGGTAAAGTCATTTTGAGGGCGAAATCAGGCGAAACCTGCCAAAGCGGATAATTGACACGCTCGACGCGCGCTTTGAATGGCCGCCAGCCGTGACTGGTATCATGCCGGACCTCTGCAGCCTTGGCCCCCTCGAGTCACTTCCTCTTTGGTGCTCGGCAGCTCGCACTCCACCCCCGCCAAGACCCCAGCAGCACTAGCAGCAGCAGCACGATGGCCAGCGCACTCCTCGAGAGCTACAAGCAGTGGGCCGACGGCATGGACGTCATCCTCATGGACTGGGTGGACCCCACCCTGCGCTACCGCCAGTCGCCCATGCAGGACTACTTCCTGGCCGACTTCGCCACGGTCTTCGCGCTCTGCGTCGGCTACCTCACCTTCGTGGTGGTGGGCACGGTAAGATTCTTCTTCTCTCTGCGCTCCTGAGCACGCGGCTAGTAGCAATCCCATGCGCATGGATGGAATGCTGACGATTGTCCCCCGCTTTACCGCCACCAGCTCGTCATGAAGTCGGGCATGCCCGCGCTCAACACGGCCCCGCTCCAGTTCATCTACAACCCCATCCAAGTCGTGCTCTGCTCGTACATGACTGTCGAGGCCATCCTGCAGGCCCGCCGCAACGTACGTAACCCGCAGGAGGGATCTTCCCCCTTGTCCCGTCACTGGTGGGACCCACCAACTGACCTGCGCCTTCTGTTTTCATCCTTGCAGGACTACTCGGCCACCCCCTGCAATGCCTTCAACCACGAGAACCCCGTCATGGGCAACCTCATGTACATCTTCTACCTGTCCAAGGTGCTCGACTTCTGCGACACCTTCTTCATCGTCATGGGCAAGAAGTGGAAGCAGCTCTCGGTGCTCCACGTGTACCACCACGTCACCGTGTTCTTCGTAAGTCTTTTTCTGCTCTACTCTCCCCGTCGGGGCCGTCCAAACCAACCGTACTGACAAGGTTGCATGTTTTTTGCTGTCTCTAGTGCTACTGGGCCAACTTCCGCACGTCCTACGATGGCGACCTCTACATGACCATCGTGCTCAACGGCGGCGTGCACGCGATCATGTACATGTACTACTTCGTGAGCTCGCACACGCGTAAGATCTGGTGGAAGCCGTACCTGACCACGGTCCAGATGATCCAGTTCCTGCTGATGAACGCGCAGGGCTACCTTATGGTCTCGCGCTCGTGCCCCGGCATGCCGTACAAGATCTCGGTCATGTACCTCATCTACGTGCAGTCCCTCTTTTGGCTCTTCATGAACTTCTTCGTCGTCAATTACTGCCTGAGCTCGCGCAAGACCCCCAAGGCCGTTGAGGGCGAGAAGAAGACGCTGTAAATGAGTTGTTGAGTCGATCCGTCAGTGGAAGGAGCAAGCAAGCAAGCGGCTGGGCGCGCGGCGCGGGCATGGCGCAGTCTGCGTTTCTTCGATTGCAAGCAAACGGGTGCCATGGCAGCGGAGACGTCGCCCGCCACAGGCTGGCCCAAGTGTATCTTCTTATTGCCAACGTAGGGTCTCCCTTCCACCTTAATGGCAACACTAATACTACGACAGTTCCTGAACATACGGGTCCCCGCTTCGCGACAGGCGGGCAGCAGAGCTCCATTGGGCCATGCCGGAGCTGCCATCACCAGATCTTGCTTGAGCTTTGTGACGTAGTGCAGCCATGGGAAGAAAAGGGCCATCCGAACAAAGCGTGACAGGCGTCAACATGGGCTCGGATTGCTTGCCGCACTGGAAAGCCGAGACTCTGTAGTGCAGGTAGCAGAGTTTGTGGCAGACGCAGCCAGCAATTGCATTGCATTGCTCCTCTTGGAGACCAAGTCGGGGGCCAAGACGACGAAGACTGCACGGTGCCGGTATCACTGCGATTGAGGTGACGAAATTTTCACGGCCGAGTAGCGCGAGTAAACGAGGCTTACCCCGGTTCAGACCGGCTGTATTATTGCGCCTTGCATACCGCTGCGACAACAGTGATCTGAAGCCGTCGCCACGGCGGCGGCCCGAGCCGCTGGCGCTAAGCTCGCAAATACATGCACACCGGTATGAAATAGCTTCTGTGACGACCCAATACGGAATCACGATGCTGGCAAATTGACGGCCGTTTCGACGAGGAAGTGCGGCAACAGCAGAACGAAGGGAAATCATGTATTGTAGACATCTGCATGGGCAATGGGGGCGAAGATGACGGTCAAATGCAAATAATCAAGCAATGACCCGGCTTTCGCTTGGCAGTCGCTTGAGCGCGTATACACATGATGGTGCATACGTCGTAGGAGCGATGATCTAGAGTCGATCGAGTGTCCAGCGAGCTTGGGGCATGGGCAAAACCATGTATTCTTCATACTCGCAACTCATCGCGGTCTAATTCTCCATACGTGTAAAACATCTCTTCGTTGGACTACTTGGAGTTATTATGCTCCTGATCTTACTCGCACTGAAGAGTTTATTACTCGATATTAATCCTTTCCGCTATGGACCTGAGTGTTCACTGGGAGCGCTAAGTTACATGTCTCTTTGCTGTTGCTTCCAGTAAGGCCTCCAGATGTGTGATTAATCTAAATGTAGTGGTGCTGCAACACCGCGGCGTGGTGGTTGCACCAGACAAAGTCCTCTGAGAAGACTTATCGGGAACTACACATGTAGGATGCACACAGCCACATTCTCAACCACTTGGCGCTCGATATGCTCACAACAGGGTGGGTATGACTAGCTGAAGTGCGATCAAGTTCCATGGCGCTGACACAATGGGAACGCAGCTGATGCCTCCACCACACACGAATGAACAACTGCGACTTTACTCATTTGCGCTCCAAATCCATAGCAAAGCTGAAAGCTGATAAACTAACGGCAGGTGATGACCAAGCGGCGTGAAAATGCAAGGCGGCCGCGCATGGCGCTCCTCGCAGTCCTGCAACAAAATACATCCAGCTCAAGTTCATCGCTTCCTGCATTGCCGCACTACTCATCCAGCGTTAGAGCAGCGAGAAGCTTATCGCTGGAATAGAGAACGAAGCGCAGCTCCGAGACGCACTCGTCACCTTGGCTCATACATTCTGTACTGTGTTCGCAGACTGCCGCCCTCGGTGCAATCCATCTGATTGCCCTTGCCGTCGTCGGACTGCTCTTCCAGCACTGGGATTGGAAGAGCTCGCTCCCGCGCTGCGATTGGCCGAGCCCGTGTCCCATCTTGAACGTCGGTCTTAACACAATGCGTGGCTGGCCGAGACGTACGTCACTCCGCAACTGACAGTCTCCAGCCCACCAACATGCCGCTGCCGCTCCCCACGTCCGCTCTGGAGCGCCTGGACGCGCTCGCCGAGAACTACGGCACGCCGCTGCAGATCTACGACGAGCAGCTGATCCGCGACAACGCGCGCCGCCTGCTGGCCGCCTTCCGCGCGCACTTCCCGGACTTCCAGCAGTTCTACGCCGTCAAGGCGCTGCCCAACCCGGCCATCCTCAAGCTGCTGCAGCAGGAGGGCTGCGGCATGGACTGCAGCTCGTCGGCCGAGCTGCACATCGTCAAGGAGATCGGCGTGCCCGGCGACCAGGTCATCTTCACCTCCAACTTCACGGCGCAGCAGGACCTGGCCACGGCCTTCGACCAGGGCGTCATCATGAACCTGGACGACGTGTCGCTCGTGGACAGCCTCGTGGCTGTGCGCGGCAAGTGCCCCGAGCTCATGAGCTTCCGCCTCAACCCGGGCCTCGGCCGCACGGACTCGGAGACCAAGTCCAACGTGCTGGGCGGCCCCGACGCCAAGTTCGGCGTGCCCCCGTTCCAGATCGTCGAGGCCTACCGCAAGGCGCAGCAGGCCGGCGCCAAGCGCTTCGGCATCCACATGATGACGGGCTCGTGCGTCATGAACCAGGAGTACTGGCGCGAGACGGTCACGGTGCTCTTCAACACCATCGTGCAGCTCAAGAAGGAGCTCGGCATCGAATTCGAGTTCATGAACATCGGCGGCGGCCTCGGCATCCCGTACCGCAAGGACCAGGAGACCGTGAACATTGAGGCCATCGCCAAGATGCTGCGCGAGGTCTTCGACGAGGCCATGAAGGAGCACGGGCTCGAGACGCTCCCGCGCCTCTGCATGGAGAACGGCCGCTTCATGACGGGCCCGTTTGGCTGGCTGGTCACGCGCTGTGAGGCCATCAAGGAGACGTACGGCCGCTACTACGGCGTGGATGCCTGCATGGCGCATCTCATGCGTCCGGGCATGTACGGCGCCTACCACGAGATCTCCATCCCGGCGCGCGAGAACGAGGAAGTCATCCCCTCGCACGTTGTTGGTACGCTCTGTGAAAACAACGACTGGTTCGCGAAAGACCGCCCGCTGCCCAAGGCGCAGGTGGGCGACCTCTTCGTTATCCACGACACGGGCGCGCACTCCCACTCGATGGGCTTCCAGTACAACGGCAAGCTCCGCGCCCCTGAGGTGCTTCTCCGGGCGGACGGCGGCGACTCGCTCATGTGTGTATTTTGTGTGCTCTGAAGCTGTCTGTCCGAATTGCTAGACTAACGTCGTGTATGTGCCTGTGTGGTTGCAGTCGCCAGCGCGAGACGTACGAGTCCCTGTACGGCAACTGTGTGATGCCTGCGGATCTGTAAAATTCTACACAGCACTGACGAGATAGACAATAGACCGTGCTGGTCATTTTCAAGACTAAGCGGTCGTTTTGAACACGCGCATCAAGGCATCTCCAATGGCTTACTAAGCGCTGTGAGCGTGGTTTTTGTTGTGTTTAATATTACAGCGTTAAGCTGTACGGTATGCATTGTTTTGGAATGCAGCATGCTATGCTGTCTAACCACCGATTCCACGCGCCACACCTTTCTCCTCGCTTTGCTGGCCTGCGAAGTTATTGAAGATCTGCTCAAGAGTAGTCTGCGAGACAGCGTACTCGCGAATGCCGACCTGCTGCTTGCTGCCCTCCACGCATCTGAAGACACTCGCCAGCCGCGGCACCTGACCTGTGAGCTTGTAGCGGCACATGTCATTCTGCCGCTCCAGCAGCTTCACTCCAGTGTTAGCGTCGACTGCGAAACTCTCACGCAGGAACGCGTCCAGCGCCAAGAACCGCTCCTCAGCAGCCCACCAAGCGCAGAGCATGCCAAGACGCATGGTACCGTCGCGTTCGAGAGCTGCCGCCAGAGCATAACCTGTAGCGTGGCTCATCACGATTTTGTCGGCCCAAGACGCGTCGCCCAGCGCTTCGCATTTGGCTTGTAGTTCGGCACGGGGGAACGTCGTCGTCGAAGCGCTGCCACCGAACACGGTAGCTACTCGCGCGTCAATGTCATGCGAGGGCGTACCCATAAGTTTCATCTCGAGCATCAAACCATCACCGAAGCGGTGCTTCAGGTGCTGCACGCTTCCAAGACAACGCAGACGACCGCCCACCATGATACCTACACGCGTGCAAAGAGCCTCGCATTCCTCCATACTGTGCGTGGTGAGGATAATGGTCGATTCCTTGCGCTGAGTGGAAATTGCGGCGATGACATTCCACATGAATCGGCGCGAGACAGGATCCATGCCCGTCGATGGTTCGTCCAGGAACACTATAGGTGGTGATCCGATCAGAGCGATCGCCACCGACAGCTTGCGCTTGTTGCCGCCACTAAGCGTACCGGCCAATTTGTTCTCGAAATCGTCCAAGTTCATCTGGTGCATGAGAGTCTTGACGACTTCGTTCAAGTTCGCGCTTGATACACCTTTGATGCGAGCAAAGAGCTCCAGGTGCTCACGCACCGACATCAGCTCAAACAAAGCGTCAAACTGAGGACAGTAGCCGATCAAGCGGCGAACTTCTAGTTGCTCACTTAGAATGTCAAAACCACCCAGTGTGCCGCTGCCCGAAGTCGGGAGAATATCGCCTGTCATCATCTTCATGGTTGTGGTCTTGCCAGCACCGTTGATTCCCAGGTAGCCGAAGCATTCGCCCTTTGGTAGACCAAAGGACAGATTTCGCACGGCCACCTTGTTACCTTTGTACACCTTGCGAATTCCAAGCAGCTTAACGGCGTCACCATCAGCTCCACCACTGCGTACACGCTCAGCCTCGCGAGCCACATCCTCGTCCTCCTCGTACGGAGCATCCAGAAATTGCGGATCTTTGAAGACTGCAGCTTTAATCTTCGGAAAGCTCAGCAGGAAGTCGATGCCGACAGCGATCGAGAAAAAGAGGACAGCATCCAGTGCCAAGTACAACAGCTCCCAACCCATGACATCCATTTCGAAGGGACTAACCGTCCCTGACCGTCCCAATCCTGAGGTGATCTGGTTTAGCAGCCCACTGCCGAGGTTGAAAAGCGGGCTGAGTCGCCAGAAGAATTTCAGAACTTTGTTGGCGTTGGCACTACTCGTACTCACGACGTCCAGGATAAAGGACACCACCGTAAGCACGACGCCGAGCAGGAAGTTAGCCATGATCGTGTACGTTTGAGCGGATGCGTGCTCCTTGAAGAAGTACGAGAGACAGTATGTGAACGGGCAAATGGCCAGGCCGAACAGGATGAAGAGCAGCACAACCGCTGGGAATGTCTGGCTGGTGCAGGTCGCGCAGTCCTTGCCGGTGAAGGCCTCAATATCGAATATCTGGATAAGCACGATGGCCGCAATGAATGGAATGAGGTACGTGAGCAAATCCCAGAGGTAGTTGGCCAACCAAAACGCTGGCAAGCTGACGCCCGACACGAGTTGCTGGTGTTTCGAGTTGTGCTCGGCTTGTTTTTCTTTCACCAAGAATCCGACGATGGAGGCTGGGAAGAACGCGAAAGCAATCACGATGAAAATGCACGCCGGGAACGACCCGAAGAGAGCTTGATTAGCTGCCGTCATGGGTAGCGGATACGTGTTCGCTTTGAGTGTTACGTCAGTTGATCCGGATCCACCGCCAGCCATGAAGCGATATAGAGCTTGGTCCATCAATGCCTTGAAAATCACAGCTCCATGCGCTGCGGTCGTGTTCACGAAGAGGTGATAACCGAACATCTGCTCAGTCTCGGATCCATGTACGAGGTATCCGCCATACTGTCCCTTCACCGGCGTTTGGATAACCTTGCTGTCATCGTCCTTTCCAAATCCACGCTGGTAGATTTCATCCCCCATGCGCAGGCAGTACTCGTTGCTGTGTGGGTTACTCGCGCTCGCAAGATCGGCTTCAGTGTAATTGACGCCGAAAACCGAGGTTGGCCAAGTCGTGTACGGCGGCGAAGAAATATCTGTAGTGGTAAATGGAGAAGCTTTGCCGCCTGTCATGAGGTCCAACGTGTTGGAACACCATTTGGAATCGTCCGTCTCACAGAAGTATGGCACACTTGGTACTGAAGTCTTAAACTTGTCCGTAGCGAGTGCAAGCTTCACGTCGGACCGCCCAAGCGAGCTAGCTTTCAAAATGATGAAGCCGGCAGCCAGCAACGTAACAGGAAGAAAGGCACTGAAGATGAAAACTCGTCGATCACGTTTCGCGATCCGGAAGCGTTTGAGTAGCAGGGCTGAAAGGTGAACGAAAAACATTGTCAAGCCCGTAAGGTTCGCGATGGTAGGACCACCGGGTGGCAGGGAGGCGTCGACAGCATTTGGGCTCGCGGCATTCTTGTTCAGGGTGTGTTGGTTGTCCTCATCGTTGGCCTCGGCGACTTTGATGAAGACCTCCTCCAGTGTCGTGACAGAAATGCCGTATGAAAGCACACCTAAGTCGCCCATTTTGCTGTCTAATTCCTCGAACAGCGTGGGGAAGGAAGCAGTAGAATCAAGCGGTAGCTGGAAAGCGATCTCAGCACCGACATTGCTCAACACCTTGGCTGAAGGAACGCGTTCCGTGATAAGTGATTGAAGCTGTGCCTCCTTGCAAGGAGCAGCGGGATCACTGCTCTTGACCAGCGTGAAGTTGTATCCGGCACCAAAGCGATTTTTAAGGAAGAGCGATGAACCACAGCAGCGCAGTTGTCCCTCGGCCATGATGGCAATGCGGTCGCCCAGAATATCAGCTTCGTCCATGAAATGAGTCGTGAGGACCATAACACGGTTGGCGCGGTTGTTGAGCAGGATTTCCCACGTACTACGTCGGCTGTACGGGTCCATACCGCTCGTGGGCTCATCCAAAAACACAAGCGAGCTGTCACCTAGCAAGCAGATAGCCACTGACAGTTTGCGCTTCATGCCACCGGAGAGAGATCCAGCGAAAACGTGTCGTTTCTCGGTGAGGCCCACTTCGGTGATCTTCGTATTCACCTCTTCACGGAGCGCAGCACCGCGATAGCCCTTGACACGTCCATAAAATAGCAAATGCTCCTCGACTGTGAGCTCGCTGTAAAGCACATCGTGCTGGAAGCAGAGACCCAATGACTGTCGAATTTCAGCCATGTCTTGCACCAAGGACAAACCACGGAAAGATGCATCGCCAGCCGAAGGTGCTACCATGCCAGTAAGCATTGAGATGAGTGTGGTTTTGCCTGCACCGTTGTGCCCCAACAAGCACGTGATCTGATCCTTGTACATCGCGAGGCTCACGCCACGGACGGCACGCTTTATTCCCCCTGGTACAACAAATTCCTTTTTGATGTCCCGGATTACCAGCGCCTCACCCGATCGCTCTTGGTGGCGAAGCTCTTCACTGGCAACCTCCATGTTTGGATTCTCAATTGCGAGCATCGCGTGACTTCCATTGACCACGTTGTTAGCAATATCATTGACCTTACTCAAACATTTTTTTGCACGGAAGCTGCTCAGCCAATAACTCGGTTGCAGGGGGAAGTACCATTTCTCGACGGTGCCGTACTCGCGCGGTATGACTTTTTCGAGATAGAGTCCCAGGAGCGTGTAGAGGATAATGTCGAAGAAGAGCATGCCGATGGAAGACCCAAACTTGAAGTTGTCGACGACAGTGTTAATCGACCCGAAGCTCATGCCTACACCAGTCGACTCGGCCGTGGCCAGCGACTGAACTCCGAACGATAGCGCAACGGGTGGCATTATGCAAGCCCCTGTCTTGGAACCAATGGAGGATGTTGACGAGAAGCCGCTGGAAACAAAGTACATGAAGAAGAAGAGCACCATTCCAGCAAAAGACCCAGTACGCGAGCGCGAGAAAAACGTACTGATGAAGAAACCAAACGCGAGCACGCTGAGCGAAAAGAGCAGGAAGAAGAGGAAGATCAGCACAGGGTCACTGTTCGGGAAAAGACCTGCCCTGCTCGCAATCGCTTGCAAGATGGCGCTTATCAGGAAGATGATGAAGTACGTGATGTACCACGACAGGATGATGGCGTTCTCCGACATACCCAGGATTTTGAGATATTCACGCGAACGAGTCTCCTTTTCCTGGATGAGAACCACCAGCACGCGCGATATAGCGTACAGATATGCCAGGATGAAGACAAGAGGAAACACGATGTTAACTTCGTCGTAGAATGGTGCGGACAGAAAACTGTCAATCGGGAACGGGGCCACGGTTGTCGCGTAGTATGGTTGCGGAGCCTGCCGTAGAGGCACAAGTAGCTGCTCACGCCCACTGGCTGTCAGCAGTGACTGCCAGGCAGTACCAGTGCTGAAAACTACCCGGGACAGCGCAGCATTCAGGAAAACGTCCCCGTTCACAGCATTAAATAGTCTGGCATCGTTTGCGGTGCTCGAAACAGCCGTCGAAAGGTTTTGCTTGCAGACCCCGGTGGTCGATTTCGTTGATTTATCCCATTCGGGCATGCAATTAACGAAGCGTGCAACGAGAGTTTGCAGCGTCATGAATCCGCGTGACGTGTACGCCGTGTAGTACGCTTGCTCGATGGTACGTTGGAATGGCGACTCGAATGGTGGGTCTCCGAGTGTGCGTGGTACGTCTCCCGGTGAACCTCCCCCTCCGCGAGTTGAATTCATGCGAACCGAGTACTCAATCGACTGGAACGTGCCGATGTTGTCCCCTTCAGGGTACTCGTCGAAGACCAGAGCTGCATAGACGATAGGCGCCGCGAAACTTTTGCCATAACCAACTCCTTTGATATAACTATCCAAAGCATTTTCAGTATCGAAGAAGATCACGCTATCCTCGAGGCTCGGCATCGACACTCTCAGCGTCGCACTGGAAGTATTCAAGTCCACTCGAGGATACCATTTCTTGACGGTCTCGAAAAAATACTTGCGCGTGAAGTCCGTGTCCGGGGCAATAGCCAACTTGTACGGGGTGAAATAGTCACGGCAGGCTGGAAGCACCGCATACTGTGACGACGTGTTGGTGCTCACATATCCACCAAGGCCCACACTGAATGTGCACACCTCCTTGTCTGTAGCCGACACTCCAGTCGTGTTGTGGATGGCAGATGCCGTCATCATCGCCAGAAACGACATGAGGCCGTTCAGTGTTGGCTCTTGCACGAGATATCCGTTCTCCATGAGTGAGAAGGACTTGCCACCCGAATCAGCGCTGCTCCATCCAGCCGGAACTTGCACATCCTTCGACAGCGTCTTGAGAGCTGTAATAAGCAGAATGAAAAGCACCGGCAGTAAAATCTCCAGCAGCATGGCCATCCAGTGGCGTTTCTTCAGCAACCAGCTTTTGGCCAGCAAAGTCCGCTGCGTCCTTAGGAAGGTTCGGCTTCCCGGTCGGGGGCGAGTGGTCCCACCGGGCTTGCCTAAGTCTCCCATCGGAATATCTTCGCTTCGGTTCTGGAGTTGGATCGACGACGTGTGCACTAAGGAGCTGCTGGAAGTCAAACTGCAAATGAGGTAGGCTATCTCTGCCTGGGCAGCAGCTCAGGGTGGTTGCATCGGTTTTCAACTCTGCTGGTGGTTGCGTCGGGCTGGTTTGTCGACCGCCTATTTCGAGTTTTCGGCTATAATACCAGCACCATCTCACACTGGGAATAGGGTGCGTGCTAGCGTTTTGCAATGCTAGTAGCATGAATTTGACGCGAGTTGCTCTCGAGCGACATGACCTTCGCCGTTTCAGCGGAGTTGGCGCAAACAATTTGCACGAGAAGATTGCGACACGATCTTCTCCGGGGCAACACCATCGCAGATCGCGCTGTTTAGGTATCATCATAGTGTGAACTTTATATCCTGCGGTCAAGTCATATCTATGCTGGATGCGCGGTCCTACCTAACGTCTACAGACACCGAGGTCGCAAACCCCTGTCAAATCTAGATCTCGGGCTTCACCACCTTCGTAGTGTACGCCTCGAGAACGTCGCCAGGCTGGAAGTCGTGTGTGCCCGCTAGCTGAAGTCCGCACTCTTGGCCCTTGTTGACTTCCGACACCTTCTGCTGGAAGTGACGCATCGACGCCATATCGACGTTTCCGACTATTATTTCGCCATCACGCACAAGCCGGTACTTCGCCTGCATGTTGAGCGATCCAGAAGTCACCTTGCAGCCAGCGATGTTGGTAGTGCGGCTTCCCGACGTCGAGATCGGGATGGACTGGATCACCTCTGCTGCGCCGATCACGTCGTGCACCACGACACCCTGAAGGTTATCCTGCAACAACTCCTTAATGTCGTCCAACAGACTGTATACCACGCGGTGCTGGCGCAGAGTCACTTGCTTCTGTAGTGCCTCTTGATCGATGGAAGCCGGGTGCTTGATGTTGAACGTGTAGACGGTGGCGCCTGTGGCTTCGGCCATGACGAGGTCGGACGATGTTACAGGACCGACAGCAGACATAATACACTTGATCGCAGCCTCGTCGGATGGCAAGGATGCAACTAGCTCGTCGATAGCCGAGATGACTCCCACAGAGTCTGTCTTTACGATGATGGGAACCACATTGGCAATATAGCCCTCGTCTCCTGGCTTCAGTGCTGCCACGCGCTTAGCCTCGTCAGCGGCTTCGCGTCGTCGTACTTCCACTTGCTCCCATTTGCGGCGTGCGCCTGCATAACGGCGGCGACGACGTGGAGAACCGTCACCTGTCTGGTTTTCGGCTTCGTCGTCTTCAGCCTTCGCCATTTGGTCCCAGTCAAGCATGGCCTGACGTGCTGCAACGACTTCCTTGGCACGCTCCTCAGTAGCAACAGACAGCAGAGCGACACCACCCTCAGGTAATCCCTTCAGTCCGATCACCCGCACAGGATTGCCAGGTGTCATTTGCTTCACGCGTTTGCCCGCCTGGTCAACCAGTGCGCGGACCTTTCCATACTCCAGCCCGCACACCACAAATGACCCCTGCTTAACTGTGCCCCACTTGACAATAGTGTCCACTTGAGTACCGACGCCCCGTGCCACATTAGCCTCAAGCACGATAGCTTCGCCCGCTACTGACGTATCAGCACGCAGATCCAACATCTCCGCGTGCAACGAAATCGTTTCCTTAAGTTGGTCAAGACCCTCTCCGGTCTTGCCGGACACGCACACCATCGGGGTCTCTCCACCCATGCTCTCCACAATGATACCTTCGTTCAGCAACTCGCTGCCTAGTCGATTGACCACCTCGTTCTTGTCATGCTCATGCATGTCCATTTTGGTGACTGCCACCACAAGCGGTACGTTGTTCTTGATGGCCAGACGTGCTACTTCCACCGTCTGCGGACGCACGCCGTCGTCTGCGGCAACTACCAGCACGAGCAGGTCCGTCAGTTCCGATCCGCGTGATCGCATGTTGCTGAACGCTGCGTGGCCTGGTGTATCGATGAAGGTGACCTTCGACTGCGCCCCATACTTCTTGCCTAGCTCCACCGAGAAGGCACCAATGCGCTGCGTAATACCGCCAGCCTCCGTGGCTGCAACCTTCGACTTCCGGAGCGCATCTAGCAGCGTAGTCTTGCCGTGGTCTACATGGCCCATCACGGACACAACCGGTGGTCGCCCAGGGAAGCTCGAGCAGTCCTCAGGTAGAGGGGTCAACTCCAAGTCGACAAAGTCCGGCGGCAGCAACACCGGCACCATGTTCTGCGAGTCCACCACCAGCTCGGCGATGTCGTTGGTCAGTACCGACTCCTCGTTGAGTCCATTCTCGCCCAGGTCCTTGAGCGCGCGGAACACCACGCGCGTCTTGACGCTCATGCGTTCTGCCAGGTCCTTCACCGTGAGCGACGTGGGGATCTCCACCTCCTGCGCCGGCATCTCCTCCTTCGGTTTGCGCTTGGCATCCTTGCGCTGCTGGCGCTGGAAGCGGCGGCGCTCGCGGTCCTCCGAGTCGCTGCGCTCCTCCCAGTCGATGTCGCCGAACAAGTCCGCGTCCGAGTCGAAGATGCTGTTCTCGAACTGGAAGTTCTTGAGCAGGTTGCGCGTCCCTTTCTTGCGCTTGGTGTTCATTTTCATGGCCTTGCGGCTGGTGGGCGGGCCTTCGCTGCGGTCGCCCTCTCCGTCCGACGGGATGCCGAGCGCCGCCAGCACCGTGGACGGGTCGTTGTCGCCCGAGAAGAGCTTGGTCTTCTTGGGCTTTTGCCTCGGGTGCTTAGGCTGGCGCTTGGCGAACGAGTCGTCGTCGTCGTCATCGAAGCCGTCGAGGCCCAGCTGGGCTAGTGTCAGCTCCGGGCTGTCGTCCTGCTTGTCACCGGCGGCTCCAATGCCGTCCAGCAGGTCCAGCGACGACAGCTCGCTCGGCCGCACCGGCTTCTTGGCGGGCGCCGGCGGCAGCTCGCTGCTCACGTCCTCGAAGGCGAAGCTCAGCAGGTTCTGGAACTTGTTGGTGAACACGGGCGTTTCCTGGTCCACCGTCTTCTTGGGGCCGCGGCGCTTCTTGGAGCGCTGCCACTGCTGCTGCGGTTGCTGCTGCTGCTTGGGCGTGGGCTTGGGCTTGCTGGCCTCGGCCGTGGGAGGCTGCGGCGTCGTCTCCGCCGGTTTCTGCGGCTGGCGCCTGCCGCCCTTGAACTGGTTGCGCGCGCGATGCGCCTTGGGCACCGACGGCGCGCCGAAGCGACGCACACCCAGCGTCAGGCCTGCAGAAGCGCTCGCGGCGCCCGCGCCGCGCTCCAGAAGCAGCGCCGAGCGGCGTAGCAGCGTCCACTGACCCGCCATTCCTGCCCCAGCTTTATGGTATCCGCTCGATGTGACTGGTGTGCCGCACACCGCTCTTTTTAACACGTGGGCAATGATTGCACCGTATTGAACAAACGTCCCTAATCCATATGGTGTAATCTTTCCAGGGTGCAGCGTGTTGTGTTGATTACCGAGTAGTCAAGGAACGATCCTCCCTTTCTACCCGGAAGTCAATTCCAGCTCCGCCTATCTGCCCATACTCAGGGCAAGTGACTCGAGACCGAGGCTGTCGAGACCGAGGCTGTCACGCGTGGCGGAAGAGCTCCATCTGTTGCGTGCGCGAGCGGCTCGAGGGGCCAGGCGAGCGGGCGCACAAGATGCTGAGCGTGCCGCTGATGTTGCTGTGCGGCGGAGACGACGCGTCCTTCGCCGCGGAGACGCGCGCGGGGCCCAAGCCGCCCAAACTGGCGCCCGGCGACTGGCTCGGCCGGCTTCTAGCGGGCGTCGGCGCACATCTGGCGGTGGTCGGGGACTTCCAGACGCTGCAGATACAAGACAGGGACTCGGCGGTGGCGGCTCCGGCTCGCCAGGCAGCCGCGGCGGAGCGCAGCGGCGCTCGGCGGGAGCGGCCGGCCAGCAGCCCCTGTCCGTCCTCGTCCAGCAGCAGCAATGACGACAGCAGCAGTAGCAGCAGTGCTAGCAGTGCCAGCAGTGCCAGCTCCGACTCCAGTGACAGTGACAGTGAAGATGAAGCGCCGCCGCCACCCGCCAACGGCGGAAACGGCGGGCGTGGCAATGGCGGAGACGACCGGAAGGAGAAGAAGGAGGAGGAGGAGGAGGAGAAGGAGGAGGAGGAGAAGGACAGCGACTCCAGTAGCAGTGACAGCTCGGAGAGTGACGATGAGCAGGAAGAAGAGGACGACGGCGTCCTGATCGACACGGACGACGAGAAGGACAAGCTGCACAACGGGGTGGACCCGACAGACGAGGACGTGAGCGGCGAGAGCGATGGAAGCTCCGACCTAGAGAACTCGTACCCGCGGCTGCCGGCAGCACCCGTGGATACGCTCATTGCGTTCCGGCAGCAGGCGGCGCAGAAGGAGTTGCAGTTGACGGAGAAGCTCAAGAAGGAGGTGGTAGCTGATGCCAGACAGAGACAGCAGGAGCGACGGGAACTGCAGCGCTCGAAGAAGAAGAAAAAGGCACCGCAGCCCAAACGACGACACTCGAAGCAGAGCGACTCGTTGTCCAACGGATCGACGCACCTTGAGCGGAACCATACCAACGGCAGCACCGGCTCAGCCGATGTGAAGATGGCCCCTCAAGAGCAGGAAGAAGCTGAGGATGAGTGGATGGTGGACTGCTCCTGCGGACTGAAGGAGAAAAACTACGACGACGGAACCTCCATGATCCAGTGTGATAGCTGTTCGCACTGGGTGCATGCCAAGTGTGCAGACAAGCAGCCAGAGACTGTTGCGCAGGAGAAGTTCTTGTGCTTCCGCTGTGGTTGGATGTTCGACTGCGTGTGTACTGTTCGTCGACGGCCCAACCACGATGACGGCCAGCGCATGGTGGAATGCGAGAGCTGCAAAACGTGGCAGCATACGATGTGCGTCGACATCCCAATGAGTGAAGAACCTCCCGACGACTATCGGTGTCCGCGCTGCGTGAAGAATACGCGTCGACGCGGGTCTGCGTCGAAAAAGGGAAGTACAAGCCGTGATCGACAGCGAAAAAGAAGCCACTCCGAGTCATCACGCCACCACCGGAAAAGCAGCGATGCATCTCCAGCGGTTGCGGTGGATGTGCGGTCTTCAGCTCGGTCTTTGGATACATTGACGACCCCCACCCGTGCTCACAGAAGTAGGCGTACTGAAGCAAATGCGTCGCCGAAAGTCGAGCGAAAAGCTCCACATGCTCAAGTGCCTCCGCCACCTCCTGTCCCAGCCGTCTCGCCTCCGTCTTCCCCACCTCCGCCCCCATCGACGCCGCCGCCACCTTCGGTTGTATCCAGGTCATCGAGGCATGACCGAAGTCATGGACGTCTGAAGCGAAGAACCGAGAGGGAAAGAGAGCGCTCCTCTGCATCTGGTAGCTCGATGCACCGGGATCGCGGGAGATCGCACGGAAACAGTCCATCAAATAGGAATCGTTCGCACACGGAATCGAGTGAAATGGAGCGCCATGCTCCACCACCAACTACTGTGACACCATCGCCAAGAGGTAAAGGGCTAATGCTCCGAGGATACTCTCCTGCTTCTGCGAGAACGGAACCCCCCTCCTCGCAATCTGTGGACGTGCGACCACCGTTGCCACTGACCCCGCAATCCGGAGGGGCTAGCAGTGGACACAGCTACAGCAGTCATAATAGCAGTAACAGCCACGACCGTGGTGGCCGGAAGCGTAAATCGGGCTCGGCGCGCGATCGTTTGGCGAAAAAGCTCAAGATCAAGAAGTCTTCATTGCGGTGAAGGGGATACTGGAAACTCTGAGGTTGGCGAAGAGGGGGCACGATACTCATGGTGCGATGTTATTATAACTGCGTTTGTTATTCTTTTTGAATTCCAAGGTGTCATGAAGCTTATGTCCATGGGTAAAAAGAAGGAAAGAGTACGCTGCCCAATACCGTGAAGAGTAAGAAGTAGGCCACCACAAGTCGGCCATACCTTGTCAGAACGGATGCATCTTTCCTTTTCGCGGCCGGGCAACAGACCAGTGCCGCTGGATGCCAGAATAGCGG
Organism: Phytophthora cinnamomi; assembly: GCF_018691715.1. Taxonomy (NCBI): domain Eukaryota; phylum Oomycota; class Peronosporomycetes; order Peronosporales; family Peronosporaceae; genus Phytophthora; species Phytophthora cinnamomi. The sequence goes on from NW_027151025.1 coordinate 115,609, forward strand.
AGGGCAGGCACACAATAGCCGCGTGGTCACCTGGATGTGCACTACTAGCAGCGCGTTCACTACCAGGAACAGCCAGTGCACGTAGTACGGAGTGAGCGCAGTGCCCCGCCAAGTGCGCCCTTGTTCCTGAAGTCGTCCTGGCACGACATGACCTCGAAAGTATCCTTGAAGTGCATGCAGGCTGAGTCCGACGATTGGCGCAGCGAGGAGGAAGTTTGGCACTTGCTTCAGCTCGTAGTAGCGGAACAGCCCCACGTTCCAGTACTCGCTTTGGATGAACGTGTACATGGCTGTAAAGTTGGGCACCGCCTTGGCGCACCAGCTCCGATCCTCCATCTCAACACCGCTAGACAAGGCCTCACCGCCGAACCGCTCTACGATTGAAGGGCAATACGACACCATCGCTGCAACAAAGTACACAACTTGCGGTGCCACAGCCAACACGCCTAGACCTGCGGTGCGTATCCAAAAGCCCAAGAACCGGAGCAGCTCCCTGGGTGATGGCGAAACTGTCACGCGATGCCACGCAATAAACACTGATAGACAACCATAACGCTTAGCGATGAACACCGACCACTGCAGCACAGCGCAACGCATTGCAATTGAACGTACACGAGAGCAGAATGCCGTTGGACCGCGTCGCGGAGGCCGCTCCGAACAGCAGCGCGCAGTACACCAGGTCTCGGAACGCTCGACGGGGCTTGGGGGCGTGTGCGTGTCTGGCCAGGAAGTACATGCCGCTGAAGCTCAGCAGACACATGAGACTCTCCGAGTACACGGCGGACATGAAGATGCTGGAGGGCGCCACGCAGAAGAGGTAGGCCGCTCGCCGCGCAACGACCTCGTCCTGCAGCACGACGCAGCCCAGGCGGTAGAGGAAGAGCGCGGCCAGCACGAAGCTCACGTTGCTGAGAAGCCAACCGGCCGCCAGCACGCCCGACGCCTCGTCTAGTGGAAGCAGACGCGCAGCCCACCGAGCCAGCAGCGGGTAGAGCGGGAAGAAGGCGTGGAAGTGCTCGAAGTCGTAGCCGCTGCGCGCGATGTGCGAGAAGTAGACGCCGTCCCAGTTGCTCAGCGCCGCCAGGGGCGAGCCGCCCGCCTGCAGGTGCGAAGAGGTGTCGTAGGGCGTGACCAGCGCGGCTGTGGCTAGAGCCAAGAGCGTCACGCAGGCGCGCGTCGCGCACGCGAAGGTGACGACGCTGCGCTCCATCTTCATGCTTTGAACACACTCTATTAGGTCTAGCTTAGGTCTTATAAATCTAAGGGCGGTCTATAGGAAATTATCTACAAAAAGCTTGAAGCGGGCCCCAACTGGGACTGTAGCCATCTGCTGCAGCCTCAGTTGAGACCCTCGAGCCAGGCGAGCGTGTCCTCGGCGCCGCCTTCCTCCGCGTGCTCCAGCGCCTGCTCCACGGAGCACGCACTGCGGACGTCGCTGTAGAGGAACTGGGCCACCTCCAGGTGGTCCATGTACGCCGCGGCGTTGAAGGCCTCGAAGTTGCTGCAGACCTCGCGGTGGTGCTCGGTGAGCCACTGGACCGCCGGGAGGTGACCGTTAGTGGCCGCCAGCTCCAGCGCCTGAGGAGTCCAGCGCGAGTCGGTCGGCTCCGCTTCCTCGTCGTCACTGGCCTCGTCGTCGTCGACCGGCTGCTCGTCCTGCTCCGCCACGTAGTGGCAACGGTCGAAGTGCAGCCAGCGCAGCACGTCCACAAAGCCCTGACGCGCAGCCTCATCGACGGCCTTGGAGCTGGTCTGCCACGCGCTCGTGGTCGGCTCGTCACGCAGGAACTGGAGGATGTCCACGTGACCGACAGCGGCGGCAGCGTCCATCGCGGTAGTCGACGCGGGTGAGCTTTGCTCGTACAGCACACGGAAGTGCGCCACCAGCCACTCAACGCAGTTGCGGTGACCTCCCTCGACGGCGGCAACCAGCGCGTTCATGGCATCTGACTCGACCGTGAGGTTCACCAGGTCATTCTCGTACAGGTAAACAAGCACGTCATTGTGGCCGTTGCGTGCTGCCTTCTCGATAGCCTCCACGGTGCACGCAGGGAGGTGGCCGTCCACGCTCATCGGCAGCGCAGTCGCGTGATCGTGGAACCACTTGAGGATGGTCACTTGTCCGTACTCGGACGCAACGTCCATCCACGAGCCGGCTGCCTCCTCGCACTTGAGCGACTTGACCGGCAAGACGGCGATGAGCCACGTAAGAATCGCCGCCTGTCCATTGGCAATCGCGGCGTGCACCATCTTGGGGCCGATGCTCTCGAACAGTTGGGGAAAGTGCTCGCCAAGGTACTCGAGGATGTAGATGTGTCCTCCACGGGCGGCGTTGACCATGGCGCTCGACGAGCACTCCTCCTTGCGCACCTCGCACAACCAGCGCACAATATTCAGGTGACCCTCCGTCGCCGCGTAGTTAACAGCGCTCGGGGTGCAGCCCTCGGTCCGGTTATCGTGCAGCCATTGCAGCACATGCAACTGTCCATTTTGCGCCGCTAGGTCCATGGCGCGGGTGGTGCAGCCCTCCGAGCGGTGCTGGTGCAGCCACTGTACAATCGGCAGGTGGCCACTGCTGGCGGCATAGTCCATGGCCTTGGTGGTGCACCCTTCGCTGCGGTTCTCGTTGAGCCACTGTACAATCGGGAGGTGCCCGTTCTTGGCGGCGTCGTCCATGGCACGGGTCGAGCAGCCGCTGAGCTGCTCCGTGTTGTGCAGCCACGTGAGGATGTCCAGGTGGCCGTTGCAGGCCGCGAAATCCATGACGAGCGAGTTGCTGCTGTCCTCCTGCGGCTGCTTGGGGGCCGTGAGCGCCAGGTGCTGCACCAGGAACTTCATGCCCAGCGCCGCCGCGCGTTCGAGCGTCCACGCGCCAGAGTAGTCCAGGTACTGGTCCATGGCGCCCCACACGTGCGAGAGCTCAGTCACGCCGTCGCGGTTGGCACACACGAGCCTCGCCGCCGTCAGCACCATCTTGGTTCGGTCGCGTCGTCGTCGGGCGGAGGTCGAAGGAACGCGGTGGCGATGCGGCGGCTGTGAGGCGAAAGCGGAAGTGCTGAGCTGTGCCCACAGCCGTTCCTGCCCACGCATAGGCAGCGCCACGCACGCCCTGTCGCAGCCAGCCAATCACGATGCCACGAAAAAATGTCAAACCGATGCGCTGACGTACTCTGCCTGCAGGAACTGGTGGCCAGCAAGAAGACAGGCGGAGACAACTATTTTTTAACATGCCGACGCGCAGCGCAACCGCCGGCCTCGACGCGATGGATGTACATCGCGGTGAGGCGGCGACGCCGCCCACATGGCGACAAGAGCGCCGCCTGCCTGCGCCCTCGTTCTCAGATTCGTCACCAGCTTTTGCCAGCTTTTCGAGCACAGGCGGGGCGGAGCCACACAAGTCGACGCAGTCATTTCAGCACACATGGTGTGTCTGAATGACCGCACCAGTCAACTTCGCCTTCGCGCAACGTAATCGGGATATCTTTAAAAGATCGGCGCCGACTTTCGGCCAATCATCAGCGAGACTACCAACCAATCAGCGCGCGCCGCGGTCCGCATTTCTTCCAGTCGCGATCTTTGTCCGGGTCATTCCCGTTCTTCTCGCGTGGGTTGAAGAGGACAAGACCATCACTCCTGGAGGAGACAGAGAGAAGAGCAAGCGCATCCGCCATGGCCGCCGCGTGGCGCTCCGCGGCCTTCCTGGGCCTGTTCGGCGACCCGTACCTGCGCGCCACGCCGTACGAGGCCGGCGGCGACCCGCAGGCGCTCGTGGGAGCGCTCTCGGGCCTCGTGCAGCTGCTGCAGCCGCAGGCCCCGCTACCCGCCGACCCCGTGGCTTTCTCGCTCTCGGTGGAGCAAGAGCGCGTGCTGCAGACGACGCTGCTGCCCCAGCTGGCGTTCTGCGGCCAGTGGGCCGAGAAGGGCGCCAAGGTGGAGGACGCCGCGCAGTTCCAGGCCTTCCTGGCCGACTGGAAGGCCGAGCTCGCCAAGCTGCAGCCGGGCCAGCCCGTGCTCGTCCCCGGCGGCTACGTGGGCAACAGCACGAGCCATAGCATCATCTACGTGCTGGAGAGGACCGCCGACGCCGAGTACTCGTTCACGGTGTGCAATAAGGGCCCAGGCGCCGAGATGTACCACCCCTGCAAGGTGCAGGGCGGCGCCGACAAGATCCGCGTGCAGCCCTGCGTCCAGGTCGGCGGTATCCCCGCCGGCCGCTTCCTGGACATGGCCTTCTGGACGCTACTGTTCTCGCTCTGGGTGCGCAAGCCCCCGTCCGAGTACCACCGTGTGGAGACGATCTACGACGTGCTGCTGCCGTGGCTCGCAGGCGACAAGTTGCTGCCGCTGGCGAGCGAAGCCACGGAGCAGCGCGCGCCTACCGACTGGACGACCGCAGCTCTTGGGGGCGTGCACACGGCTCAGCGCAGCCAGCTGGGCTTCTGCAAGAGCGTGGTCGAAGCTGTGCGGTACCTGTGTCTGCGAAGCAAGGCCTTCACCAACGACGAAGTGGAGTACGCCATTCTGTACAAGCTGCGCTACCGCCTCTTCCAACAGGTGGTCAAGGGACTGGAGGTTGCTGAAAACCCGGCCAAGGGCGTCCCTGAAGGCACGCTGGAGAATGCACTGCGCACACTGTCAACCATTTCGCTGCAAGACTCGCTGCAAGGCACGCATACAGTGGCCGATATCGACCCGGACGCTGTCGTCGGCATCTACTTTGCGCAGTCGACGTCTGCAGCCTCCAGAAAGTTGACGAAGCTGCTCACGATCCTAACTGAGCGACTGCATGCCGCAACCAAGAAGTTTGCTGTGATTGTGGTATCGGCTGACCAGGAACAAGCAGATTATTCGGCACTTGTGGAGAGCTTGCCTGGACACACATGGCTGATGGTGCCGTTTTCCGAAATGGAAGCTCGGAAGCAACTTATTCAGACATTCGGAGTAAGGAAGGTGCCTCAACTCATTTTGCGGGGGCCTGATGGGGCTATATTGACGCCGATGGGCAAGGAGCTGGTGATGTCAGATCCGACCGGCGAGTTTTATCCGTGGACAGGTGAAGAGTTTAATCTTCCGAAGTCGACGCTCACCGTGTCTGAGGCCAAGTGCATCGCCATGGGTGTCAAGCAAATTGGTTTAAAAACGCTCAAGCACCACGAACGCAAGAATATACAAGACCGTGGCCTCAGCCACGTGAACAAACTGATGAGCCAAACAGAACGGCTGATAGAGTCTGTAGGGGTTACTCCTAGCTCCGACAGCAACATTAAACGCGAGACTGCAACACTGGAAGAAACCTTTCCGTTTGCCCCTCACGCAAATGCAGATTTATTGCAGTTACAAGGAAAGGAGAGCGAATATGCGGGAAATGCTTCAGAACTTGAGACTCCTACCCTCAGTAACTTCCTGGACGTACCAGAACGCGTCACATCAATTCCACTGGCGGTAGCAGCGTTTGTTCGATGCGAGGCTCTGTGCGAGTCCCTGCTCAAGCGAGCTGCTGAGGGCTCATCCTCTTCTCGGGTTTCCCTACATCACGAAGTGATCCAGCTTATAACGAGCGTCCTGGTTGAGGTTTTGCCAGTACCAGAGCCTGTTGGTGTTGATGGGGTCGCGTCGCCTACGTGCATGTGGCGGCAACCTGTCGCCAAGGACATGCAGCTTCGATGCCTGAATCACCTCCATTCATTACTGATGATTTTGGGCTCAGTGTGGCAGTCAATGGAACAACCAAGCCGTCAGTTTGATTCAGAACGCGCGCTTGCAGCATTATGCGTGTTGTGCATTTACGATGTTTTAATTCGCACGCCAGCAGCTGACGACCCACTTGAGATTTCACTTATGATGGAGGAAGAAGGGGGCTATGTACTGGCACACACCTTTTGCAAAGCGAACTTTTCGATTCAAAAGATGACGTCGGCCATGGAATTTGCGCGGCCAAACTTCTGTGTAGTGCGAGGACAAGTACTGTCATACTTCCACAGTCAGGATGCACGGGGCAAACGACAACTTTTTGACTACCACATGCCAGAGGACAAGATCGAGGTCAAGAAGTATTCCACAACGCTTCTGTTCTTCCGTCAGCTGATGGAACGGTACCATTACCAGCTAATTGATCCGAACAACCAGACTCCACCAACTGAAATGGAAGCGCTCATGGAGTGGTTTTGTAGCGATACCACGCCCATGGCAGATGAGCATCCGGAAGTAGGACTGACTCGTGATTTAGTTATGGTGGTGAAATTCCTAGCTACTATGGAGACGAAGGAAGTTGAACTCATGCGCCGCCGTACCGCACACCAACACTGGCAAATGTGGCAACTCTCGTTCGATGACTCATCAGCGACTCACCGCCGTAACTTTTTCGGGATGCGCGGGCTTAATCAAATCTTGCACGGTACGTTGAAGTGGGAGGTGGTAAACTTCAGAGGAAGTGATCAAGATATCGCTGATGTGGAGGTGGAAGGGTTCATGGAGAGAAAGGTCTACTTTGGTGAGGGTCCAATTGTGACGAGTCCAGCAAACCTGGGCGCTCTGCTCGTCAAAAGTTCGAGTAACGCTTCAGCGGGAAGTTTGCCTACAGTGATCACAGAAGATGACATTATGCACCTTACAGATTTGCCCACGTACAATGGGACACTTTCTGCGGAAGAATCGGAATACCTCATGAGCTACTTGACGGTTCCGTACACACGAATTCCACTAGTAGCGTCTTTCTTCTCCTCGCGGGATCGTGTAACATATTTGTTCAACCCGATGCTCCAGCAGTTGTTCCGTGCTGTTTTGTTCGAGGGCGGGGACTGGGTTTCCGACGAAAAGTCCGAAGAAATCTCCCATATACCATTGCGGAAGTCCAATCTTGTGATGCATGAGGAAGCTATCCAACGAACATTTGATGCCCGAGTTCATCACCAGAAGTGTGAAGACCATCTTGGTACCATGAATGGGTTGCTTCTGAATGAGTTGATTCATGCGCCAGAAGCCATTGTAGTTCCGTTGCTGAAGATGCTGGACGCAGTAAAGGAGCTTGGTGAAGCATCGGTGCACTCAGCGGACGCTCGTTTCATTCTCTTCATGATCAAGCTGGGCGTGGACGTGCTTCGTTACATGACATTTGCTCTCGATCGGTGTATTGCAGGAGACGATCGAGCTCGTGTCGAGAAGCTGGAGGGATATCGATCACAGCTGATGGCATATGCCTTTGGTTTTGCGCATTCAACTCTGAATAAATGGAGACAAGAAGCGGAAGATGCTAACAACCTCCAGACAGCATGCGTCATCCATTCGTACCTAGTACTGCTTCATGTGAGTCTGCGTTCTTCGGAATATGATGCTCAGAAAATCTCAGAAATGATCGGCTCGATCGCCTATGTTCACAATTGGCATTGCTTTGGAATGAAGCTGTCTACGGATGGTGGTGACGAGAAGGGTGGGCTATCCGCAGAAGAAAGGTTGCTTCGCTGGCTTCAAGCACAAGGTATTGATACGGGGAACGTCGGTAAGAAATCTCTTGAGAAGTATTTGAAAGGCCGCCCTCTGTACTTGAAAGTAGGAATGCAGACTATTCAAGCGCCAAGTATCGTTGCTCTACGGAACAACGAGGGAAAAGAATTGCAGCTACCACCTGGTGATGTTCTTGAGGCAGAAATTTTCGAGACAATTCAACTGCATCGCCGTTCAATCGTGCAGTGGCTAGTAAGCCTACCAACGACAAGTCGAAACAAAGTCCTGGGAAATATCGTTCGAATTGCCTTGCGCTCAAAAGAACAAACTGACTCTTGGGAATGGATCGAAGAATCTGAGATCGGGGGTGCTGGAAAATTCAGCTGCCGTCAGCAAGAGTTAAAGCTGGACGCTCAAACGGGAGAGATATTATGGAGAAATGACGAGCTCAAACCCGTTCCGGACTCAATGACCCAGTTTGCAGACTTTATGGCAATTTTTGGGAATAAATCTCTCCATTGCGGCCTTGTTGCGCGCCAAGAACATCGCCTGTGGGTGAACATTGTTGGTACCGATTACCAACTTGTCGAGTGGGATGACCCTACACATGAAATCGATCAAGGTGTTGGAGCTCCAGTGGTATATGAACCTGGAATAGGTGGCGCTTCGGATGACCCGAACGAAAACCCTCAAGAGCTTAAAATGTACTGGGAGTGCCCGGCATGTACGTGTGCTAATTTCAATGGTGACAATCCTAACGCTACTTGTGAAGTGTGCGGTACACCTCGTATTGCGCGTGCACCGCCTCAACAATCAAGGGGTACGGAAGAGAAGCCGAAGCAGCCTGGTGATGATGGCTTTCGTTATCTTGGCAAAACATTTTCGCGCCCATTTGATATTTACTCGGAGAAGGAGCACCCTCATACTGATGAACAGTGGTTTGTAGATTTGGTGGGCAACGCGCTTCGCCTCATTTACCCTCCTGTACCGGATGACAAAAAGTTGCCATACACATTGTTCTTACCGACCGACCCGTTGCCAGCTAACGCTACTCATGTACGTCTGATCGGACTGGACAGAGGTTCTGATGATAAGGAGAAGGAGAAGATTGCGACTTTCAAGGAAATTGTGGCGTATCGAACTATGCAGGTGATGCATATGTACGCACTTGTGTCGCACGGACGAAGACTCTATCGCAAGCTCATTTTCACGTCGAACTCGCGCTTGAGCCTTCACAGCTTCCCTTTAAATATTTCCCCGGATCAAGGCCCTCTGGACCCAGCTTTGCTTCGTGCGAGCGGTGAACCTACTGAGCGCCAAACGCTTGGTGGATCTCTGGTCATTTTGCGCAAAAACCATTTGCTTAATGGCACCGAGCAATTCGTCCCCCCACGTCTTTTGCAAGGCGTGGTTCCAAGCTGCTTGCTGGAAAATTTCCGTTTCTGGATAGGTGAAGATGGACGTCTGCGGGGTGAACCGGTTGACTCGAAGTCGCAGTGGTTCCGGTACCGAGTTGAAATTGAAATGAAGGAGACTGGACAGGCTTTTATTAGTCGAAAGTCTATCGTGACCTCTTTTTCTCCGATTCATCGTGATAACTACGATAAAGAGCGCTCTACAGCGAGTAGCCAAATGCAGCCACCACCAGCACCCGTTCGAGTACCTGGACGACCTGCCGCAGAGTCTTCTCGTTCTCCGTCGTACCCATCTCCTGATTCGATGGAAATTAGCGATGATGATGTAGTCCAGCTCATGGCAATGGGATTTTCGTACGCAGGATGCGGTCTTGCATTGCGTGAAAATCGAAACAACGTGGGCTTAGCCGCACAATGGCTTTTGGATGAGAATAATCAGATGAAGATTCTTGCAGCAGAAGAAGCCGCCGCATCAGGTGAAGTTGCTCTCAGTCCTGAAGAGCAACAAGAACAAAACATCGGGCTGCTTATGAGTTTGGAGGGATCTCCCTCGCGAGTCGCTGTTGAGTACGCGTTGGGGCTCTTTGCTAAAGATTTGGAGCTGGCAACAGCGTGGCTAGCGGACCCAGCTAATCGTCCGGAAATTCAACGAGTTGAAGGTGCGAAGACTGATGGTACGGAACGAAATGAGTCCATAGATGATACTCCTACACCTATGGAGATTGACCAGGAAACCAAAGACGCCGAGGACAACGACGTAGAAGCGATGGAAGTCGTGGAAGAAATTGTCGGAGAAACGCTGTATTTATTGAGCATGCTCGAAGCCAGTTCTACTCGCGAAAATGACGAGGTTCTTGCTTTATCTGAATTACTCAGTAGGGTAGAGGACCTATCACATATTTTGGTTTGGTGCATCAAGAAGGATGAGCAAAGCGTACCTACGACATTGTCTTCAATTGCTTTCATTGAGCTTCCGAGATTGAAACTAAAGCTCCAGCCAGCAAAGAACCCGTTGTCTGGGCGTATTCGCCTGAACGTGATGGATCAGAATGGTTGGTTTGTGAGCGACCTGACTGTTGCAATGCCAGAAGGTACTTCCAGATACCTCCGAGGGCTTGTCAAGATTGCACCAGATTGCTTTGTGCTAGAGTCGGATACTACGGACCTGAAACTTATCTGCCCCAATCACGACTTGTACCGCCCAGCAATACGTGGAGAACCATTTTCCTCGATTCTCGTGAGCGACCGTGGCTCAGTGGGCTGGCAGCAGGCGATGGAGACAAGATTCTATACGTATCCTGTGCATTCGAGCAACACCTTCCTTCTTCCTTCTTCTCTCAGCTCTACTTTGTACCTGATTCTGACAAGCCTGCTTACTCGAAATTATGCGGCAGCAATGGAGCTCATCATGGGGTGCAATGTGGACGTGAAATTTACTGACGAAGAAAAGCGGGTTTTTGATCAATTGGCCAAAACGCTAGATGACCGCCACCCAAATGCATGTGCGTGTCGTATCCGACTGTCCCTAGGCATCGCCTATAGCGACAATAAGGCTCCGTGGAACCTGAGTGGGGAACTGCATGACTACCTCACAACAAGTGCCCACGTTGATGCCTCTTGCAAGTTAACTTTAGAGGAAGAGAAGGAGGCTCTAGCACACTGTCACCAGCGATCCCCTCTTCTGTTGCTGCGCAAAGAGTTCTGTGACCATGCGCAAGCAGACGGCGAAGTGGATTTTAAGCTGACACGATCACGAGTTGGTGGTCAGCCGTGGATGAAGCTCTGCCTGTACAGCAAAGGTTACCTTGCGGCGCACGGCAAAAAGCTTTCGACGGTGCGGTACAACCGACCGAAGCACGGGGTCGGGATTGACAACAAGTTTTTGATTGATGAGGAGGAGGCTGGGAAACTGGTTTGGAATTGTGCGGTTGTTGGTGACGAGATCAGTGGAACAAACCGTGGTCTTGGCTTTCTGTTTTTGTATGAATGTCTTAACCAGCAGCTTGTTGTTCGTATGGGTGGTGATGACTGCACGCGGTCGTTTGGCGACTTGTTCACGCGCTTTTTGCACCTCAAGCTGTCGAGGTGGGGTCGTGAAACCGTGGATGATGGCGAAGAAGAGTGCGCACCCTCGTATGCAATGGCACAATTGGCGATGATAATCGCCCATCCAGATGGGGGGTGGCCTTCGTCCCCGTGCGATCAAGAAAGTGTGCACATGCTCTCGCGGGGTGCGAATTTGTATTCCAAGATGACGGTTGGAACGATGCTTAAGCACTTTTTCGACTTCGGTGAGATGGAGTTTCAATCGAAGCTGGAGTCTGAGGACCACCAAGCTCGCGTGATTGCCCCCATCAAGGCTCAGTTTGGCCAGCTGCACCACACTGCCGAGCATGTTTTTAAGATATCGGTCACTTCCACGGATGAGTCGAAAACCTTCGACGCATCAAACGCGTCCTGTAGCGAACGGAATTTCCTCGGAGCCAAGAACAGCCCCATCAACCCGGAATTCCCGCTGGAGGCAATTGATGTTAAACGTTTCATTACCTTCTGCGATCCAGAGGCGGAAGTGGCGGCAACTCTACCCTTCGACCTTTCCAAGCACCCGGTAGCACAAACTGCAGCCGCAAAAGATCTGCTGAATAGACTTGGTGACGACATTGCGATTAACGCGCAAGCTGTAAACGGAAGCAAGGATGCTTTTATCACGGGCGCCACGCCGATGAATTTATCGTCGTCTACCGAGCAGAATTCAATCGCTCCAGTCGTCGAAAGTCTTCGAATGCTGATCCTCCTCTGTGAAAAAATGAGAACAAGTGACCGTAAGATGGTTGAGGAAGGGATTGCTATGCTTGAGGTGTTACTAAATGAGATTCGTGGCGACATCCATGGAGACGCCGAAAAGGTTGTTGCTGCTGACCGCTTTGTGATGCAGCGGCATGTAGGTCTATACCCTCGAGTAACCTTCGACTTCCTCACGTCTCTTGTGGCGTCGGATTGCTTTGAGGCAGACCTGAAGGCCCGCAATCCTTTCGTGGTGAACGTGACAGCGGATCTGTTGGAGAAGATTTTACTAGTGCTTTTCCTCTGCAGTCGGATTGTACATATCAATCGAACTATCCAGGCGGCGCGCGCTCTTGTCCTGCATTTGAGTGAACTCGCTCATTCTCAAAGCGAAGATGACAAGTCTAGCCGAATTAAGATGACGCGTCAAGCATCTCGGGACTTGGCGGGCATGCTGTTATCGAAACGATACTATCTTCATGGTCCAACCGAGGGTGGTGGTTCGTCGGGGTGGAGGTTTGATCCACGTTTTTTGGTATTTGAGTACGTTTTTGACATCTTATTGCGTGGCCGACAAGTCCAAATGATTGATAGCTTTTTGACGAGTTTAGAGAAGGGCAATTCCCGTGTTCAACAAATGATCATGGGGGCAGGAAAAACTACGGTAGTTGGACCTTTGCTAACATACATCCTTGCCGACAAGGAGCATCTAGTGACTCATGTAATGCCGACAGCACTTCTGGAGCAGTCTCGACAAGTACTTCGAAGCCGCTTTAGCAATCGTGTGCTACGCAAACGTATTTTCACGTTTGAGTTTGACCGCGCTATTAGCGACGACCCAGCTGCTGCTCTGCAGCTGTATACAAAATTGGACCGCGCTCGGCGCCATGGCGACGTTGTCTGTGCTTCCCCCGAGTCAATAAAATCGATGATGCTAAAACTCGTCGAGCTACTTCATTCTCTGGACGAGTCTTCAGACATTATTGAACTGCCGCTTACGTCAGCGTCGCAAAATATTAGGCGCTTGAGGGGTGTACTTGAAGACCGCTCAGAAATGGCAGACGAATTACACAAGACACTCCGACTCTGGCAAACTGGCATTTTGATTATGGATGAGGTGGATGTCCTGTTACACCCGCTACGATCAGAGCTCAACTTCCCGATCGGCAACAAGTTTCCAATTGACCTTGCTGCCAATCGCTGGGAATTGCCCATTTATTTGATCGACGCTGTTCTTGCGCCGCCGAACACTTCCAAAGACCCTTCTGGTTTGGTTCCACGACTGCACGCTGTATTGGACGAAGGTTATGCCGCTCACACTCTACAGCGCTTCCCACATCTGGTGCTGCTAGACATGGAGTTCTACGAGGCACGCATGCTTCCACTGCTGTCAGAAATTGCAATTGAATGGTTGTTGAAGTTGTTCCGCATGGGTAAAATGGAGGTATCCGTTGATCGGATCAAATACTATTTGGAGTGTCCTCGGACGGAGCTGCATACGGACACTATGCTTCGCGCTGATATCGAGCACGGGCTGTCTGAATCATCTATTAAGCTGCTTAACCTTGCACGTGATTGGTTACGAACAATTCTTCCGCACGTGCTTTCGAAAATCAACCGTGTCTCCTATGGATTGCTAAGAGGGGAACACCAAGCGGCTGCTGCGTCAGGAAATAGTGGCGGGAACGCACATTCACGGCTGATGCTGGCTGTACCATTCATCGGAAAAGATGTGCCAAGCCGCTCTTCCGAGTTTGCGCACCCTGATGTACTGATCGGGTTGACCATTCTGGCATATCGTTACGAAGGTATTCGTGTATCCGACCTTGTACGTATCGTATCGCAACTGAAGCAAGACTTTAGCCGTCAGCTAGGACCGCGCGACCAGCGACCAGCTTGCGCCATGTTCAGGGAGTGGGTCCGCACCGGTCTTGCTGCGCTTTCGTCAGAAAAGCAAGAGGCTTCTGGTGGCGTTCTTCCACTGCCTTTGTTTCAACTTCGCGACTCGGCCCAGGTTGCGCGGCTGCACTTCCTCGTAGCCAAGCTTGCCGGTGTGGTGTATTACTATGTTCGGCAGCATGTCTTCCCGTCATGTATGAACTTCCAGAAGCTCAAAATTTCAGCGTGCGGTCATGAACTCGGCAGTAATTCTCTGTTCGCAAAGCGTATCGGGTTTTCAGGAACACCATCGAACTTACTACCGATGGATCTGGGCGAGTGCTATTACGAACCACGCAGCGATGGCAGCATTTTTGAAGCCTTAACCAACAAACGCATTGTATCTATTGAGCGCAAGGTAGAGTGGACAGCGCGGAGCCTACTGTTGGATATTGCGCACGCCCAGCCGCCAGTACACGCGCTCATTGACACAGGTGCACTAATCACAGGCTTCGACAACCAGGAGGTAGCTGCTTTTCTGCTGGCGGAGCTACCGACGGAAATGGAAGGAGTTGTTTACTTGGATGAGGACGATCGACAAATGATCTTGTTGCGTGACCACAACGCACCCATGCCACTAGTGCAGTGCGGGTTGAGCCCAAGCAAGAGATTCACCTTTTACGATCAAGTGCACACCACAGGCATGGACATCAAGCAATGCGTTAACGCACGCGCTGTTGTTACGCTTGGCAAGGATATGACATTCCGCGACTACGCCCAAGGAGCTTATCGTATGCGTGGAATTGCTACGGGACAGTCCATTTGCCTCTTCCTCATTCCTGAAGTTGAAAATCGCATCCGCCACGAAATGAAGCTTGCGCACGTCGAATTAAGCACGCAGGCTTCAGCCCAACAACGGTTGAATGAGTTCCTCCTGCTAGTGCCAGCGTGGCTTCTCATCAACTCGATGCGCATGGAGTCAATGCAGCTTGTCCAGCTGTCGCTTCAAGAACTGCACAACACTTGGCGCAGGCGCGCACTTCACTCGTTGTTAGACGAAATTACTGCAGCCACATCACAGGAAACCTCCTTATCATCCCGACTACGCCGTTTTATTGGCCGTGAAGATGATAGAGCCAAGGCTTGGCTGCGCAAATGCATCGCAATATTCCGTGTGGAAATCTCCTATAATGTGGATGCAGTCGTCCCGACAAGAAAACAACTGTCCGATGTTATCGGCAAGTTAGTTGAAAGCCACGTCGACTTCTTGAAAACAAATGAGGAAAACGCACGAGTCACCGCTGTTAAACAACGGCTGGCGCATTCGTCGGGAGGTCAGCAACAAATGCTAGCGGAGGATGGCTCAGAGCAAGGTGACCTGCGTCTAACAGCTGAGGTCGTTCACGAAAACGAGGCTGAAGCTGAAGAAGAAGCTGAAGAGGAGGCGGAACAAGAGGAACAGAAGATGAGCGCATTCACGCGTGATGACGAGCATCCAATTCCGTGGAGTGCCACTGTCTTAGCTCAGCCACCACCCGGAACTGGTGGATCTAATGTAGATGAAGAGATGAAGACCGCTGTGCAACAACAAGAAGAAGAAGAGGCGAACGTGTTTTACCCGTTCTCTCAGTTCCAAGCCCACGCCGAGTGTCCGAAGATTGCATTTCCACCGGAGTTGCTCATGTCGGGAAACTTTTTCAGACGGAGATGGGTGGGTCTTGGTGAGCGGCGCGTCAAGAACGTCGGGCTGATTCTCGAGTGGTCTCCACTGCTCCACCAAGAAGCTATGAAGACGGTTGTTCAGCAGCTCTTTATGGCTACTATGGCTGCTGGAAGTGGTGGCAGCGCAAACGAAATTGCAGTAAAGGCTCTTCAGGCAGCTGCTGAAATGGCTACGACGAGTCCAGATGCAGTTTCTACTGCAGTGAAGGATGCCGTGGGAGTCACGACAAGCAAAATCCCAGTTTATCTAGCCACGTTATCGCTTGCTGAGGGCGAGACAATTCGTCGCATGATCCACAAGAAACACCCTGTGTTCCAGATAAGTCAAGTGCAGTTACGCACTAGTGAGGGCGAGCTTGTCGAGAGCTCGTCCTTCTTCTCTTCGTGGGCGTCGAAATCTACCTTGACTACGCTGAGTGAAATGGCGCCTCGGGAGCGCACCATCGCCGTTGGCGTGCAATGTTTGCGCTTTTTCAACAACGAGATGTACTATTTCCCACAGGAGCTTGAGCTGCTGTTGGAGGGTCTCGCGACCGTTCCTATTTCCCTGCGCCACGAGTTCTTCGAGTGTCTGCTTCGCCTTCGTCGCCGCGAGCGTCATCTGTGGGGAGACACGCCGCTGGCGAAGGTATTCACAGCACAGAGCGAGTGGCACTTGCTCACCGCACGAGCGCGTCTGCAGCAATTCCAGCAGAGCCTGCTGCGAAAGCAGCGACAGTACCAGAAGAAGAAGGAGAAGGGCAAGGATCCAAAGCCGACCATGGCTGCGCTCCACTTGGCGGTGGTACTGCGACGCTTTGATGAAGACGAGGACAGTCGACTGAGCGCCGAAGAGGTCCACAAGTGCTTCGAGAGCTTCCAGCTGGGGTTCTCGTCCAAGGAACTGAACGAAATCATCGGGCTAATCGCGGACGCTCGCTTCACAGACGGCGAGAAGGGGCACGAGCAGGGCATTCCGATGGAGACTATCTGCGCGGCCTTCGGCATCTCCCGCGAAGAGATGAAGAGCGCGCTTCTTCGCGACGACCAAGAGAGCGCGCGAGCGGCAGCAGGGCTCAGCGCCGAGGCGTCGTGGGGATGTCCTGTGTGCACGTACGTTAACGATGGCGCCACGGACGCGTGCGGTGTCTGCAACGAGCCGAACCCGAAGCACCAGGACGAGGAGCTTCAGCGGCAGCAGCAGCAGCAGGGCTGGCGCTGCAGCAACTGCACCTTCATCAACCAGCCGGACGACGTGTGCTGCGCCATCTGCGAGCTCGACATGGACGGCCAGCGCGGCGTGCCCCGCGGCAAGTGGGTCTGCGCGGGCGAGCAGGGCGGCTGCACGTTCTTCAACGCCATGGCCAACTTCTACTGCGAAGTGTGCAACCGCGCGCGGCCCGACCTGGCGTCCACGCGCTTCTGAGGCGGCGACGCCCAACCTTTTCACCCCTGCATGTTGCAGTTTTGCTGCTCGATCAATACATTCATTTGAATACATTCATTTGAATACATTCACCCATGTAGCACATTGCATGTTGTATCTTTTCGACTTCAACAGTAGCCACTTCAACTCTCCGATTGGCTAAAACGCCATCTGCTTTTCAGCGAATCGCCGCGCGCAACCAAAATCGCCGAACGTTCTCTTCAAGTGTCCAGTGCTGCAAGTCAGACCATACTCAAGCCAAGTGTCGGCCGCGCTCACTTCCCTCCGACTCACATTCGCGAAAGAGCGAGCGAGGCGCGGCACGGCACCAGGTCCCAGCGAGCGGAGGACGCCATGGACCCGCACGCGATGGGCTTGCAGCAGGGCGGCGGCATGTCGATGCCCGTGAACTCCATGGCCATGCAGCAGAACCCGCAGCAGGCCATGGGCATGGGCATGAACATGAACGGCATGTACCCGCAGCAGCAGCAGATGATGATGAACATGGGCCCGCAGCAGCCCCAGCCGCAGCCGCAGCAGATGCCCATGAGCTCCATGGCCATGACCCAGATGAGCATGTCGCAGCAGGGCGCCGACTGGCGCATCCAGCTCACGCGCGAGCACCGCGCCAACCTCATCGCCAAGATCTACAACGAGATGGTGCGCGTGTCGGCCGACCCCGTGCCGGGCATCAAGCTCTGGATGAACGTGTCGTGGTACGAGCTGTCGCTCTACAAGGAGTCGCCCACGCAGGAGGTGTACATCAACAAGATCTTCACGCGCCTCAAGTCGCTGCGCGCGCAGCAGTCGGACATGAACGCGGCCATGGCGGCGCAGGCGCTGCCCAACCAGGGCATGCTCTCCCGGCTCGACTTCTCCTACTACAACACGCTCAACCTGAGCCAGCGCGGCGCCGCCGCCGGCAGCAGCAACGGAGGCGGCAACAACGGACAGGTGAGCAGCTACCCCGGCCACGGCCAGTTCAGCGGCCCCGGGCCGCATCCAGGAGCTCAACAGCAGCAGCAACAACAGCAGCAACAGCAGCAGCAACAGGGCAAACCCATGTCTGCTACGTCTACCCCAGTGAAGGCGGAGCCGAGCATGTCGACCAACTCGGTGGCCGAGTACTGGCAGCAGCACGCGGCGCTGCGGGCCAAGCACCAGGGCGACGTGGAGAAGGTGCACAGCGCCTTCAAGAAGTACGTGGATCACATGAAGGGGCATGACGAGACGGAGCAGAAGAAGAAGCTGCGGTACCTCCTCAGTTACGTCGAGCTCTGCGCCAACATCTTGAGTGAGGACAAGGCCACGCACCCGCCGCGCAAGATCGAGGAGCTGGACAAGGTCTTCAAGTACATCGTGAAGATCGTGAACCCGTACTTGAAGAAGCTGCGCACCGAGACAGACAAGCGGAGCTACCCTGCCCCTGATGGTAGCTCCGGCAGTGCCGGCCCAAGTGGCCAGCCTACTACCTCTGTCGGCCCGACGGCTTCAGGCGCACCGACGAGCTCCGGATCTTCGACGATGCATGCTAGCACATCGAGTGGCTTTAGCAGCGCCATGACGCAGCCGCAGCCGGCCGGCCAGAGCCAACAGCAGAACGCGGCAAATACGTCAGCACCAATGCAGCAGACCCCGCAACAGAAACAACAGCAGTATATGATGCAGCAGCGGGCCCAGCAAATGCAGCAGCAACAACATCAACAACAGCAACAAATGCAGGCACAAGCGCGCCAGCAGCAAATGATGCAGCAGCAGCAACAAATGATGCGCCAACAACAAATGCAGCAGAAGCCTCAGCAGCAGTTCTCAGCTCAACAGGCAAGCCAAATGAACCCGCACCAGCAGCAGAATAGCCAAAACGCTGCGAACCAGCAGAGCGGCCAGCAGACCCAACAGCAAATGGGGCAGCAAGTACCAACGCGGCCGCAGCAAGGACAACAGCCCCAGCAGAATCCTGTGCAGCAACAGCGGCCACCACCACAGCCACATAAGCCCCAGCAGCCCCCGCAGGCTCAGCCTCAACCGCAGCAGCCGCCGACATCGCGAGGAGAGAGCCCGTCGATCAACTCTGGTCTGAGCTTGGGCCTGGACGACTCCCTCTACGGCAGTATGGGCAGCGACTTGTTGCAGATGCCCACGCCTTCCGGTACCTCGTCGGGGCTTATGGACTTCTCCAGCGCGCTATCACCCACCAGCTTCGGCGGCATGGATCTGCTCGACTGGGACGACGGCACCGCCGGCCAAGGCACGTCAGGCACCAGCGGCACCTCGGGCGGCGACAGCGCGGACCTTATGACCTTCGTGGAGACCTTGTAGATGGTAGAATGAACCAACTGGCGTCGCGCGCGCCTCGGAGCGGAACGCGTGGCTAGGTGCTCGGTCCCAGGGCATTTCGGGTCAACCATCCCCTTCGTCCGCCGGCGTCTTTGGCAGTGTAGGCTTGTGCTTGCTCGTAGCAGTAGGTAATTGTAATTCAACCCCGGGGGAACCAGCCCCCTCCTCTTCCAGCTAAAAGCCCTGCAGTCCCAAGTACATGTACTTGTCCAAGTTGAAGTGGAGCCGACGTCACGTCACGCCGACACATCCGTGACGAAATGGCTCACCAGCTGTTCAGTCAACAAAATCCCATTGCGATCGTCCATCGGAGCATGGCGTCGCCCCTGCCGTCCGCGCTGCCGCCGCGCGTGCCGTCCACGGCCTCCAACATGCACGTGACGGCGTCGGACATCAGCCTCTTCAGCCGCTCGGACGACGAGGGCGACGGCCACGACCCGGGCGCGGGGGACGCGGCGTCGGTCGAGGACGAGCAGCTGGCCGTGCGAACGCTCGCGAGCGAGCAACAGGGCGGCGACGAGGGCGAGACGCTGGCCCAGGAGCTGCTGGAGGCGCTGCGTCTGGGCACCAGCAACTTCCTGCTGGCGTACAACACGCGCGCGGGTATCGCAGCGCTGCTGCGGCTGCTCAAGCTGCTGCAGCGCCGCGACTGGAAGGCGGCGACGGACCTGCGGCAGCTGCTGGACGAGAAGCACT
Source organism: Phytophthora cinnamomi (assembly GCF_018691715.1). Classification (NCBI taxonomy): domain Eukaryota; phylum Oomycota; class Peronosporomycetes; order Peronosporales; family Peronosporaceae; genus Phytophthora; species Phytophthora cinnamomi. The sequence continues at coordinate 135,286 of NW_027151025.1, forward strand.
TGGCCTTCCGCGTGGACGCCGTGCGGCTCGGCCTCTTCCTGGGCTGGTTCACTGGGGGCTACAGGGGGCTCAGGGCTCTGCTGCCGGTCATTCTACGGCGCGTCCTACCCCAGAAGCAGCTGCAGGACGACACGAAGCTCAAGGACATGTCGGCGCTGGGCTCCGGCGCCATTGCAGCCATCGCGTTGGCATTTGTGGACGCCAAGAGACGTCGATCGCTGGCGCTGTATGCGCTCACGAGAGCGCTGCAGTGCGCATACAACTCGGCCAAGAGGCAGAAGCGCTGGCACTTCTGGGGCAGCGACTGGCAATACGGAGACGCGCTGCTCTTCGCGCTCTCGAGCGCGCAAGTCATGTACGCGTACGTGATGAGGCCAGCGACGCTGCCGCCCGAGTACTACAGGTTCATTGTACAGACCGGCCCCGTGGAGTTGGAAACGTTGCAGCTCGTGCAGCAGGTGAACCGCGGAGGACCGGCCAGTGCAGCTACCCTTCAAAAGCTGCTGGACCGGAAGCCGGGAATCCCGAGGGACTTCGCATTGCCGACGGATATTGTTCCGTGCAGACTTGTGCACGCAAACGCCGACTCGTGTGTGGTGGGGTCGGTGCTGTGCTTCAAACGTGCTTTCCAGAAGACATTTCCGCTTTACTTGTCACTCTTCATCGTGCCGGGGGTGGTCATTCACTTCAAGCGCTTCCTGCGCACCCCATTCCGAACCCTAACGCGCTCCATACTGAACGCGACGAGGTCAAATTGCTTCCTCGCGTCCTTCGTGTCGCTGTATCTGTCCCTCGTGTGCGTGCATCGCCGCATGGTCAGTAAAGACCATCGCTTCATCTATTATTTGGCTGGACTCGGAGCATCGACAACAATTCTCCTAGAACCCAAAAGCCGACGCTCCGGTACGTTTGCTTGACAATGACTTTGGTTTTTCAGATAGACTGATGTGACTACATGTACATGTGGTTGTGCGTTCAGAGTTAGCGTTGTATGTGCTTCCACGAGCTCTTGACAGCTTGGCAATGATCTTACACGACCGCGGGATCTGCTCGGGCTTCAAATACGGCGAGATTGCCCTCTTTTCGGCTTCGATGTCCGTCATGATGTACTGCTACGAGGTAAGATACACCCTTTTCGTTGCTGGCCGTGGTAATAGACTAACACCTTATTATGAATGACGAACAGCATGAAAAGGAGTCCATGAGTCCTTTCCTGTACAGCACCATGAAGCGCTTCTTGCAGACCTCGACCGACAAGAAGCAGTTGTATGCAGCTTCCCTCGAGAAGAAGGAAAGACGACGATCGCAGTCACTGGTGCAGCCTCCTGCAATTTCCTAGTCCACGTGAGAGGCTACATCGGGCTTCACGAGTCACGAATCACCAGTCGTGAATCACGACACCAGTGCATCTGAGATTCTTCGACGCTGTACGGCACTGGTTCATGTTTGTATTATTTCTTTCATCTTGAGCGTAAAAACCTGCACTCGCTGGTGATGCTGGAGCTCCTCAGCTCGTTGAATTGATAAAAGAGAGCAGACGATAGCTTTGGTCGCTGCTGTTTGTTGTCTTTCGTTGAGCATTGCGACTGTTTTGGTCTATACTCGAGCATCACCAGCTATTACAATTCTCGCAGCCCGAAGGATTTGCGAAATTTTGTGCAGTTTACACCTGCGCAAAACGCACGCTGCGAACACTAGGCAGATCCTTGAGCGCGTTGAGCGTCTCGTCGGAAGGAACGGAGTCCAGAGTAAGAATGCCGAGCGGGAGCTCCACGTTGTTTTGGCGTGCGAGGCCGAAGTTGGCGATGTTAATCTTGGCCTCTGATAGTTCGCTGAGGATGCCAGCGATAGCACCGGGGACGTCCTCGTTGTTGAACACCAGCAGGTTGCCCTTCGGGCGGAAAGCAGGGAAGTCCGAGTACTCGTTCACACGCACAACACGCGGGTCCTCGCCAAAAACGCTACCCTTCACGAGGAGACGGTCCTTGTTCTTGGTCTCAACCACCACGGCCAAGCAGTTCTTGAGGTGGCGACGGACAGCAGCCGGATCGGTCTGCAAGTCTCCCTGACGCACGTCGATTCCCTTGGCCATGGCAAGCAAGGAGGCATTCAGAAGGCTGACATCAGGCTGGTCCTCGTCCTCAGCACCTTGCTTGTGTTCGCGCATGCTCTCGAGCATTCCTTTCAGTAGTGAGTTTTGAAGCACCTGGCGGGCCTGTGGCGTGGTAATATCAATTTGGAAACCACCAGTAGCAGCCAGCGACACATTCGTGATGTGATCCTTGGGATCCGCCGACAGCGTCAGCTGGTGCACGAAGCGACCCAGCGACTCGCTCAGCTCCAGGAACGGCTTCATCTCCGGCAGTAGCGTCAGGGGCATGAACACGCCATTGGCAACACCACGGTAGTAGCGTTGGGCCAGAGCATCGCCCACATTCTCCGCCAGAAGGCGGTACTTGCGGCCCTGCAGCACGTCGTCGGACGCCGCACCGTCCGCGTGCGTGCGCGTGATGACGTTCTCGTGCTTCATGAGCTCGAGCCACGTGGGCGACAGGTCCAGTCCGTCCTTGGAGCCCGCGGACTGCAGCAGGTCCAGCGCGACGCCGCTGATCTTGCCGGACTCGAGGCCGCGCAGCAGCGTGTTCTCGTCCAGCAGGCCGTGGCTGCCCCTGTACTCGGCGACGGACACGATCTTGACTCCAGGCTTGCACTTGTCCAGCGCGGCGTCTCCGAACATGCCGCGCGTGCGGGCCGTGAGCGGCGCGTGGAACGTGATGAAGTCGCAGTTGGCGTACAGCTCGTCCAAGGACACGCTCTTGACGCCCATGAGCTCGGCCGCCTCCTGGTTCAGGTTGGGGTCGAAGCCCCAGACCTTGAGGCCGAGCGCGTGGGCCATGTCCACGACGCGGCGGCCGGCCTGGCCGATGCCCACGACGCCCAAGCTCTTGCCGGCCAGCTCCGTGCCCGCGAACTGCTGGCGGTCGAACGGCTCGCCCGAGCGCATGCAGGCCACGCTGCGCGGCAGGTGGCGCGCCAGCTGGATGAGCAGGCTCAGGCCGATCTCCGCCTCCACGGACGAGCGGTCGCCCACCTGCTTGGGCTCGAGCTGCAGCAGCATCACGCCCTGGTTCGTGGCCTCCATCAGGTCGATGTCCTCGCTCGGGATGGCGGCGGCGGGCACGGCCACCAGCTGCAGCCTGCTCTTGGCGCCGGCGCGCAGCAGCTCGCGCGGCAGCTTCGTGCCGGGCGCCACCAGCAGCGCGTCGTAGTCCTGGGCCACCGACGTCAGGTACTCGGCCGAGGCCGCGCGCACCTGGTCCACGGCGTGGCCGCGCTGCACGAGCTCCTGCACGCACGAGGCGTCGGCCACGTGCTCGGGCACGTCCACGCACAGGATGCGGCGGCTGCAGTCGGCCGCGGCGGGTGCGGAGGAGGACGAGGTCGTCAGCAGGCGAGAGAGCGCGGGGACGGCGGACACCCGCCGCGCGGGGAGCAGACGCTGCCACATGCTGGTCGGGACTCTTGCGGATCTCTTGGTGACGCTGGAAGTGACTTATAATTGCTGGATAACTCTAGATTCGTTGTGATTGGGTGGAGGATAAACTGGGATTTTGACCAATGAACGATGCGTGTCAAAAAGCTGACACTTCGCTTTGCTAGAATATGTATCGGATGCGCAGAGGGGGCGGTCAATGGCGAGAGGACTGGCGCCGCATGCCGCCGTATTTGAAGGCTGTCGTTGTGGGATCGACAGCCGTAGGAGGACGTACGTGCAGAGCATAGGCTGACCGCCGCTTGAGCTGCGCGTTGACGTCTGGCTCGTTGCTACTGCTGCAGTGTTCGTGCTGACCCACGTGGAGACGATGCCGCTCACCGGCCGCCGCCGCGTCATGTTCCTGTCGCCGGAGCACGAGCAGCGGCTGGGCGAGCAGGCCTACCGCGAGATCCTGGGCAGCTCGCGTCTGTTGCCGCCGTCGCACCCGGTGCGAGCTTGGACTCTGCAGCCTTTCACAGGGTGGAGGAGGCGCGGCTCATTTGAAGCTGTTCTGCTCCTAGATGTCGCGTGCGGTGGCGCGCGTCGGCCGCAAGATCGCGAGCGAGTCGGACGCGCCCTCCATGAAGTGGACGTTCCACGTGATTGAGGCCAAGGAGCCCAACGCCTTCTGTCTGCCTGGAGGCAAAGTGTTCGTGCACTCGGGGCTGTTCAACGTGCTGCGCAATGAGGACGCGCTGGCCGCCGTCATGTTCCACGAAGCCGCCCACGGCCTGGCCCGTGAGTTGCTCTTGCGCACGGTGAAGCTAGCTGTGGACAGTGATAGTAACGGTGGTGGTGTTGCTATCGCAGGACACGGGGCGGAGAAGATCTCGTTCAGCTTGCTGGTGTACGGACTGCTGGCGCTCATTTTCCCGGACTACGGCCAGATCAGCGACTTGGTACGGATGGGATCGGTCCTTCGAGGAATTAATCCGAGTTGGTGGTGACCAATTTATGGTTGCTGCGCTTTTGCAGATGGTGAAGTTGGCGGTGGACTTGCCGTTTTCACGCAAGTTGGAACTGGAGGCCGACTCGATCGGTCTGCGACTTATGGCGCAGGCATGCTACGACCCTCGAGCCAGTATTCAGATGAATACGTCGCTGGGCCAGCTGGATAAAGGGCCCCAGTTCAAGTATTTTTCGACCCACCCACCGAGCGCTGAGCGGGTGCAGGCACTACGGTTCGTGGGAGTTTTCAGTTGGTGTCACGAGACATGGTTGTATGCTAAACGATGCTTGCGGTTGATTTATTTTACCCAGGGAACAACTGCGAATCGCGCTCGAGATCTACGAGGCATCGGACTGCGGCTCACGCAAACAGGCATTCGAGAAAGCCATGAAGCCAGCCTTGTCACCGCAGGGTAATGCAACTTTTGACTGGTGATGAGGAGGAGGCAAGCGCGCAAAATTGAATTAAAATGAGCATCCTGCGCAAAGTTCCTAAAGGTTACAGTCATCGTTTTCCTCCTATTCACTAGCTGAGCACAGACATATTTGATGTCCTCTCAATGCGTTATCAATGACAAAGGCAGAAACGTCATGAAGGTCACTTGGATGACTGCCCCACAGTAGCTCCGCGACTCCGTAGGCGTCTGATCTAATCGCGTTCAGCAGTGCGCGCCGAAGGTCATAAACGTCAGACTCCCTGCATCTCTCAGATAACCCGATCACTCGGTCAATATCATCATATACAGCTTCCCGTTTCAATGCCGCGCCCAAGGCGTTCAAGCGAGTATCGTCGTCACAGATGCTGATCAAATACTCCTCCATGTCACGCTTTGCGGCCATTACGGCAGTGGTAAGAACTTCCGCGGTCCTCTCACCAGAACATGTTTTCATTACCCACTTCACCACTTCCAGGTGCCCAGCGGTACCAGCCTCACAGCAGCATCTTCGACGACCTGGAGACTCGGCTTGAATTCCACCTCCAGCCAGTCAAGGACCGTCAACTTTCCGGTGCGAGCTGCTCCCATGAAAGCCTCCACCGCCCGTAGTGATTGCTCCATCATAGCATGCCACCATGCACATGTTAGTAAATCTATTGTACCAGACCCAGATGACCTTCAGCTGCCTCCCCACCGATCGCCTGGGGCGACCACGGAATGACGTAGAAATACTCGCGAACCAGATCAAGTCGGCCACTGCAGACGATGTCGTCAAGAGTCGATGGCATGGCGAACAGATTCGCGGCTCCAGACACGTGCGAAAGCGCTTGAACATGCTCAGGGGGCGCCTTCGAGACGCCCGCTAGGTTAAAACGCACTCGTCGTGAGTCACCAACTGAGCACTGCACAACGGCTTGGAGTTTGTAGTGCGTTATGACAACGCACTACAAGCCTAGGAAAAGTGTTCATGCTGTGTATGTATGTATGTTTGTATGTATGCATGTAGTAGTTTGGTGATCCCTACCTTTCCTATCTAGGGGTCTACGTTTTGGATCGTTTCGCAAACCATTCTGGAAGAGTACGGGTTGCCACGAATTCCCAGCCACTAGCGAGGAAAAGTTCTGCGAGGAAAAGTAGCAATAGTTTGCAGCGGAAGGAGGCGGGGATTGGCATCACTTGGAACGTGTTGTTGATCACTCCCGAAGTGTCGAGCAGAAACCACAGGTTCACGCCCAGAGCCGAAATCACCAGCGTGGTGAAGATGCGGTTGGTGTAGAACGGGAGACGGAACCGGTCTTTTAGGACGTTGAAGGCAATTGCCACTACGATGTAGGAAAAATGCACGAACAGCCACGTCGTAGTGTCCTCGTATGAGTATTCCAGCGCCTCCATGTCATAGTCCTTGAATACTGCGCAATTGGATGATTCGGTTGCGTTTGGGTCATTCACGTAGACTAAGGCATTCTTGACCGAGCAGAACCAACTGTCTTCATGATGCAACACCGCAAACGCTGAGGCAAACCCTGCAGCAAAAATGAAGACTTGCCCAACGATTGACGCGACAATTCTCACTGAGAATAGTGTATTGGGCGGCTTCTCCAACGACAATCTGAGAGTAGGTCCAGTGTATAACATCGCTATCGAGAGTCCGAGAACGATGCCCATGTCATCCCATACGTACTGGTTGTTTGTTAAAATCACTTCTGTTCCAGCGTCGGCACCAACCTGCGCCAGAACCACAACCATACCTAGCTGGACGATAGGATATAAGCACATGAACTTGAAACTTTGGAACGATGTCGTCAAAGCGCAGCGGCCTTCGCGTAGAAGTACCGGGACATCTAAAATCGCTTTTGCTTTGCTCGTAAATGGCGCAACGATCGACGCCTCAGCACTTGACAACGCCAGTCCCACATGCGCAGCCTTCAGGGCGCCGCAATCGTTAGTGCCATCTCCACACATTCCAACGACCAGACCCATTTCAATGAGCTGTTCAACAATCCATGTCTTCTGCTGAGGACGAACTCGAGCAAAAATGGGCGACTGCTTGATGATCCGCTGTATGGTGTCATCACCGCAGTCATTCCGAATTTTTTCCAGTGCTGCACCTGTCACAGCGAGATCGTATTCTGCCATGACTTCATCAATATTACTCGAGTTGAAGCTCTGCCATTGTGCTGAGGCTGATGCCTTAACTGCACTTGCTGAGATGTATACCGTATTGCCTGTGGTTGCGTCCACATGCACAACTGCAATTTTCGATTTCAATGGCATCTCTAGCTCTCGGCAAACGTGAATCGCAGTGAGGGCATTGTCACCTGTGATAATGCGAACGTCGATCTTGGCTTCTGCTAGTTCATCTAGCATCCCCCTTGTCTCGGGCTTGAGCTCGTTCTTGAAAATCGCCACTCCCTGGAATTCAACAGCACACTCCACTTCTTCGCGATTGATAGTATCAATGGGTGTGCTACTCGAAACTAGCTCTTTCATGCCAAATCCGATGCAATAGTAGCCATCAGCTGAGTATGAGTGCACTTTTTGCTGTAAATCTGCAGGCGTGGACACTGAAATCGCACTTATTGCTTCTGGCGATCCCTTAACGACCACGAAGCGCTTCTTGGTTTCCACTTCCTCGATGATAGTGCTCGACCGCTGGTGTGTAGCATCGAAAGCAAAGCGCTTTAAAACCCCGTACTTACTTGTTTCATCCTCGGTCGTAGTCACCATCGCGATAAAGCTGCCCTTGACCTTCTCGTTGATATACTCCATGCTGTAGTGTGATGCGTTAAACATGGCAAGCTCAAGTGGGTATCCCTGTAGTTCACCTTCGTGTTCGGATAAGCTGTGGCAAGTGGCCATTACAAGTTTAACTTGAGGAGGAATCGAAAGTGTGGGCACGCCAACAGCTTTCGGGTCGTCAACGCCTACGAAGCTGAGGTGTTCTTGCGTAAGTGTGCCTGTTTTATCAAAGCAATAACACGTCACTTGGCCACACGAATTTACCCGACGAGAGTCGATGCAGAAAATACCGCGCTTCTGCAACCTTTGCATGGCGAAACCAATGCCAGACGAGAGGACAAGTGGCAGCGCTGGTGGCACGGCAATAGTGATAAGATCCAATGAGTGAAGCATCGTCTTGAAGAATGGTGTGTTAGTTCCTGCTCCATCGACGACGCGCTTGATAAATGCAGCGATCGCGATCGACCAAAGAACGACCAGATAGCGATAGCTGTCACGCTCGAACTCAAACGAAATTGGTTTTGGGAAGAGAATGCTGCGAAATAGTTCGCCACGACCAGTGGAAAACCCAGTGCTGAGTACAACACCGCGGCACTTCTCGCTTCCTTCTCGCACTCGGGTAATGATTGACCCAGCATGCAGGCATGATGCCTTGTACTGAGCTCGAGCCAGTACCTCCGTGACTTGACCTGATCCTATCGCTGGTTCCTTATTAACCGGTAGTGCTTCGCCGGTAAGAGAAGCTTCATCAGCGACACACAAGCCAGAAAGCAGTAGGATATCTGCACACACGGGACCTTCCTTCAGCTCGACAATGTCACCAGGGACTAGTTCAGATTCATGGATCTCAGCGGTAATACCAGCACGCACAACAGGAATCCTGTGGTCGCTTCGAACAAGGCTCCTCAGACGATTGCTGTTGGACACTTCGACATAAATTTCATTCGTGATGGAGAGCGCCGACAAGCAGACGATAATAACCGCGTAGACGGTGTACGCTTCAAAGAACCAGATAATGGCGCTGATGACCTGGAAGATGTAGAAGGGGGCCACAAGCTTGCGAAAAAGCAGCACGGGGACTCGTGGCTTCTCGATCAGCACCTTGTTTGCACCAAAGTGCTCAATTCTCGAATTGACTTCGCGATTGGCAAGCCCGCTGTCGATGCGGGCTTTCATTGCACCAAGATCCTCTTGAATAGTAGCTAAGTACCTTCTGAACTCGCCGCGTTCGATACTGTAAACGTAGCGGTGCTTCTTGAACTCGAACCAGATCCACGGGGTTTTGGCGGCATCGTTTGCATTATTCTCAGCGGATCTGTTAACGCGGCACTCAAGCCATTGAGCGTGAAGGCCCTTGCCATACACGAGGATAAGCACGTAGTCGGCATTTGCTGCTGATGAAAGTGGCAACTGGGTGCGAGCGAGGAATGTGAACACGTGTGGGTACCAGACGGAGAGAATGAAGACCAAGCCGCCTGAAGCCACACCAACAACCACGTAGAGGACCAGGTGCAGGTACGAGAACGCGAATGGGATGATTCGCAAGGGTTCATTCGGGGCGTGGACCACCACTTCCTCGTGTTGGTCCTCGGGCTTGTGAACAGGCACCAGCAGGTGTTCCTGCAACCTGTGCATGGCGCCTGCGGAGGGCCGACAGCAGAAGGTGTTGTGTGTAGTGTGTGGTGGTAACAGGACGGTTGCACCTCTTGAGCTCTAAAAATGATGTTGGTTTCGCTGCGATAAATGAATGCGGCGGTTGCAAATGACGTTGGTTACGTGAAGGCGGTTGCAAATAATCGTTTTTCCGGTAATATTGTACGTGCATGTATGTTTTCTGGCCCGAAGGCACGACTAGCGCAATCAACTTCAACTTGACGACTGAAAAAGGACAACTATTCAGGAACCAGGTACATCCGTTCAGCACAGCAAGCAGTCCTACAGTTTTTGCTCGAAACTCCTCCACCCCGTCCTCCATTTTCGGGACCGCGCCTCTTTGGATACAACCCTCGCCATGACCAAGTGGAGTCCGCACAAGTCCAGTCAATGGCGCGCTCCCCAGCCATGGCTGTATCGCCTGCCAGTGCTGCTGCTGACTCTGGGGTCCGCAATGCTCTTGCTCCAGATGCTGTCGTTGCCACACAGCTCCACGTTGCGACGTGAGCGCACTGTCGGCTTAGTAGACACGTTGACCGCCGACTGGGAGGTGTCGGAGGCAGATTTGCTGCACTTGAGCCTGCTCCACGAGTCTTGCGTGACGGATGCGAACGCGGTGCTGTCGTGGCAGTACGGCTCACCCGGCCACCAAGGACCCAACGGGGTGGCGAGCAACCCTCATGAAGTGATCCACGAGAACGACCCCGACCTGTTGCAGAAGCTGCGGCAGTGCCCCGAAGTCGACATCTTTCTGCCTATTGGCCTGCACGGCAACGGCTACTGCGAGGATGCAGTCGCCTACGCCAAGTGTGCGTTGCGTGATGCACTTGGTAGCTTATGGTAGTGCTAATATGACTGTGCTTGTGGTTTGGTACAGATCTCAAGTCTCGACTGCTGCCTCTGTGGGCTCTGGAGGTGAAGTTGTTCGACCCCGAGGTCGGGCACGAGGTGGACTACTTCGACCTGTGCCCCACGACGCCAATGATCTTCTTCCAGCACTACTGGGATGGCGTGCCGGCTTCGCCAAACTGGCCCGAGAACAAACCCGTGTACCTCATGCCGAACATTGAGATGGTCGAGCTTACGCCGGAGCATTACTGGAGAGTGGACGTCGTGCTGTGCAAAACGAAGGTGTGTTACGACCGAGTCACGCAGTGGTACAAGCAGGAAGGCAATCCTCGCAACGTGCAGGTATTTCACACCAAGCACACGTCCTCGGACCAAGCGCATTTTGCGCGCAAGCGTCTGGGCGAAGATGCTATCGCGCCGAAGGATTTCTCGCACGTCACATTTGTGCATACGGCCGGCACTAGCATTTGGAAAGGAACCAAGGAACTGCTGGATTGCTGGACATCGACGCCAGGCTTGCCGCCTCTGGATCTGTACATGAATGAAGGCTCGTATAACTACTTGATGCAAGGAGCTTACGGCAAGTGGGTGTGGTGGTACAGCCGGAGTACCGTCAACCTCCACTTCGGCATGATGGAACGGCTTGCCTTCACAAAACTCACCGCTGAGGCAGCGTTCCTCATGTGCCCGAGTCTGAGCGAGGGGTACGGTCACTATATCAATCAAGCGCGTGCATCTGGAGCGGTCATCGTCACGACAGACGCGCCACCGATGAACGAGCTCATACTTTCCAGCTCAATGGGAGTCCTGACTCCTACGAAACTTGAAAAGCATGATCGAATGATGCTGGGCGGGAATTATTCATCCGAACACGGTTTAGAGAATGCTGACGGTCTTCTGGCTGCTGTTACTGGAGCGGATATTTGTAAATCTGTCAAATGGCTGGTGTCATCAACGACTCCAAAGCAGCGCGCAGCCATGGCGGAAAATGCACGCAAACAATACCACAAAGACACTAAGTTCTTCGCTCAGGCAATGCAAGACTTGCGGAAGTTTGCGGCAAAAAAGGCATAGCATAAGCCAAGTCGATGCATATATTTTTAAAGGAATCCACTGTTTTTTATTTTGATTTAGCAGTAGCGGCAAGTTCCTCAAATGATACGCTATCGACCAGCTGTGACTATGATACTGCGGGAATCGCTCCACGACGGTGTAACGACGATGTATAAGCTTATTCCTTGGCAATTCCCATTCGCGAGGTGCAACGTACAGATCTTCATGGGCCTCGACCAGACCCTCTGGCGGGTAAGCCAGGTCAACTCGTGCAATGTGGCATATACTGTAGCCCGGTCAACAACGCTAGCGTTGAGTCAAATGATCGAAGCGGGACAGTTCGTTCGGAACGGGACAGTCAAGCCATCTGTAGAGACCAGATCGGTGCAACATCGCGTACGAACGCCACGCTGAGGCTACAGATGCTGCGCAACTCAGAAGTATTCGTGAAGGGAACTTGAGCTACACTGTACACTATCCACCGAGCCCCGGCGATTTCGAACAATGAACTCGTTTTCTTGTTGCAAGCAGCGGTTCGGGTCAAGTCGATGCTGTCCGATGGCCAGAAAATAGTCAAGGAATCCATTTGAGTTTTTATAGTGGTCAGACTCCCACGCTCTACCATCAGCGCATCTGGAGACAACCAAGAGCCTACGCTAGTCAAAGCGATCGCCGCCACAGTCTCGCTCTCGACGACAGGCACAGTCGCATCAGGCCATCTGTGTCAGCGGCACATGCGGGCGGCTAGCAAGAGTCGTAAGACTCCAGCCGGCGAAACGTACTTGCCACATTGACGCTCACAGGGGTTGTCCACGAGGTGAGGGTGCGAGCCCCCAGCTGGCAAGTCGATGATATCGCTGGGGTTAGTCGCAGCTTCAGCTCGCACAATTCGCGATTCGCTTGAGACTCATTCACACAAAATCAACCCGCAGCGTACCATGAATTCTTGTCGAATGCAGCAGTGGTGTCTATTTCTCGTGGTGTTGGCGCAGCTTTATGCTGTGCGTTGCCACGGTGCATCGTCGACTGACACAACGTTGAGTGCGTGCGACTTCGCGTCCGAGAATCTTTACATCGTCAACGCATCGGCGGCGCCTGGGGCGCTGTTCCCTGCAGGCTACGTGGAGTGTGTAAATGCTACTGGAAATGATGTTGAGCTTTGTGCAGTTTGCTCGTGCCGTGAGAAGAAGGTGGAGTCCGTGGCCGGTGTGACGGTGGCTTGGGTCGTCTGTGCCGGGCCGGGAGATGCTACGACGTGTGCAAGCAGCGCAGGGTCACAGCAAGAGTTCTGCGGGAGCAGAAGCAGCTCGTGCTCGCAGGATAACTCCAGTTCCTGTGCGGGCTTTAGCGCCAACGTCGGCGAGTCCTCTTCCTCCAGCACAAGCTCTGAAGTCGGTATCACCAGCGGCAGCGCTGCAAGCGCAGGAGTCGGTCCCGCGTCGAGATCGTCCAGTTCAAGTACTGATACCGGTGTAGACGTGGGCAGCAGCAGCAGCTTCGACACTATCTCAAGCTCCGTTGGCTCAAGCCTCGAGGAGGACACCACTTTGACTCCGAGTCCGACCTCTGTTGAGAGTCTTACGTTGTCTCCAGAAGAGACTAAGTCTCAGGCGACGAACGAAGACAATGTGATCACCAACACTGCAGGAACGGTGGCGCCCTCCCAAACTAGCGCTGCTACCGCCTCGCAGGCGAACATCATCCGACCTTCGGACAATGGCTCCACCCACGAGCTCGATACCAACACCGGCACCAAAGCCAGCTCAGGGTGGAGTGGCAAGAGATTGACCGTGATCGTCTCTGTCATGTGCGGGATTGCAGCCGTCGCAGCGATCGCAGTCTTCGTGGCAGTACGCAATGATCGACTCAGGAAGAAGAAGACACTGGGCACCCCCTCCGGTATGTTCACCGATGATGGTTCTTCTGTGGCGACGCCGATGGATTCCAGGCTTGATCCAAGGTATCGTCACCACGGTCACGGGCGACGCTATGGCGGTTGCAATTCCAGCTTTGACTTGAGTGACAACACACCGCTGGCTGCAATCGTCGTGCTCGACATCGATGACGACTTCAATACTCCACCCACCTACGCTTCGAGAAACCGGAGCCAATCGCGCGAAGCTCAAGCGCGGAAGCTGTCAACCAGATACGTGCGAAGTGAGAGTGTCAAAGCCGGTGAAGGTAACGTAAGACTCGACAACGCTCACTCTAGCGACGCAGCCGCCATTCCACCAGCACCACAGCTGTTCAATGCCTCCCTTGGCCCGTCGGCGTCGGAGTTGCCTTCGCCCAGCCTCAATCCCATCTTCGACACCTCAAACACGCAAGTGAGTTTCTCGTCCAGCATGAGCTCCGAGTACGACAGCCCGCCGAGTCCACGCGTGTACGAGTCGGAGGACATCGCGGCCGACTCCATCCGACTGGTGTCTGCGACGTACAGCGACTCGATTCGAGACTCGGACGCGTCAACGATCCCCAAGGAGCGCTACACAACGAATGACATTGTCGAGGAAGGCGAGGACGCCCTCAACACGATCGTGAGCTTCGCCTCGAGTCTCTCCAGTCTGGACAGCACCGAGTACGAGCTCCGCAGCACAGAGGCCAGCGAGCACTTGCACGCGTCGGAGCTGCCCTCGAGGTCGAAGCTCTCGTTCGACGTGGGCTCGAACTATTGAGGGCCGTCAACACCACGTAGTCTAGTTTACTGTCCCCATCCAAAAGTACCATAGGAAAAGCGTGTGGTGTATTCGTGTAGTGCGTGCATGCGTCTGACTCACGGCTGAATAAGTATCTAATGCACGTTGAAGTTGAAGTCGGAGTCGGACAAGGTGCAGTCCGTATTTCGTGATGTGCATCGGCGCAGCTAGCAAAAAGGAGAGCGCCGAGCTCATCTGCACAGCCGACTCGCAAGGCGTCACCACCCCAGCAAGCACTCTCATTCGCGGCTTGATCTCTTCCCAACCAACTCGGCGCATCAACCAGCCTCCATGCAGTGCTTCAAAGCTTACGACGTCCTCCTCTCAAGAATTTGAACGGGGATGAGGGGCGGTGGTACCTGTACACGTAGGAAGTGCTGGCGGTGCCGCGTTCATCCTTGTCGTTCGTCCCTCGTCCCTCCTAGGCAGTGTTGGTACACTTTTCAACTTACAGCGCCTCGCAGAAGTTGATCGGCCAACATGGCTGCCCGTACGCCGTCGCCCGCCGCCAGGATGAAGAGCTTGCAGGAGCACTTGGTGGTGCCTATCGACGAGTCGGCAGATCAGCGGGCGCAGTTGGTGCACGCCCCCAACGAGCCCGTGCGTCTGCAGCCCTTCGTCTTCTCCTACGTCCGACTGGCGCTCTACTGCGCGTTGTCGCTGTGCTCCTGCAGCATCCTGGTCATCGTGTCGGTCTGGTTCCCGCAAGTGTTTACACGCATCGCTCGCAAGAGGATCCCGTACTCATCGGTTGGGGAAGCCGACTACATGCTCGTCCTGGTGCACGGTGAAGGTCTCCACGCCCAGTGGGTAGAGTGCGTCGTGCACCGCCCCCAGTCCGGCAGCGCCGAGGAACGAGCCAAGGTGCCGTGGGTTTGGTTCGAGTTCAAAAAGCACCGCTACGTGTACAACCTCGAGCGTGGCGAATTCGAGCGCTACTTGTCGACAATCCGCGAAGACCTTGCACACATCCAAGCGCGCTTGTACGATGGACTGGACGAGCACACAGTGGCATCGAAGAGCGAGCTGTTCGGTCCCAATCGAGTGTTGATTGACAAGCCCCACGTTCTGATGCTGATCTTCGTCAAGTTGGTGCATCCGTTCTACCTCTTCCAGCTCTTCAGCGCTGGGGTTTGGTTCTCGGAGGAATACACGGTCTACGCCATCATAATCCTCGTGCTTTCTGCGACCTCCATGGCCTACGAGATCTACGCTGAGGTCTCGAACAGCAACCGACTTCGTAGCTTGGTGCGCAGCGACCGTCTTGTTGATGTAGTACGATCCTCGGAGGTCATTCGAACCCACGAAACGGAGTTAATCCCTGGGGATATTCTAGTGGTGTCCGGAGGCCCCATGTGCGCTGACGTCCTGCTGCTTTCGGGGACTTGTACCGCTGACGAAGCTTCCCTGACGGGTGAAGCTTTGCCAGTCAACAAAGAACCCGCTCTCGGTTCTGGTCACCTCACCGAGGTCTCAGCTCGATCGGAATACAAGACGTCGTTTCTGCATGCCGGTTCTACCATCACCTCGACCCGTGGAGGCGACGAAGGGTGCAGGGGCGTGGTGTTGAGCACAGGCTTCTCCACCGGGAAGGGTGAGCTTTTCCGTAGCATTCTGTTCCCCAAGCCCATAGTGTTCGAGTTCGAGCGAGATAGTTATCGCTATCTCGCTGTGCTCTGGGCGGTGGCTATCGCAGCCTTCATCAAGCGTGTCTCCGAGGGGTCAAAAGTCGGCACACCTTTCGCGACGACTTTGGTGAACTCGCTCGACTTGATCACAGTGGCTGTGCCTCCAGCGCTCCCCCTTGTTCTTTCGTCTGGTATTGGTTTTGCCATGAAGCGACTGCAAGAGGGAGGAATCTTTTGTATCGACTCTCAGCGCGTAAATTCCTGCGGGCAGCTCTCGTGCTTTTGCTTTGACAAAACGGGGACGCTCACTCAGGAACACTTGAGCTTTGTCGGGGTGGATCCATTGTTCTCTTCGAGTGCTGCTTCATCCGTAACGTCAAGCATCCCGCCGCGTTTCAGACTTGCAATGGCCACGTGTCATGGCTTGTCGGAGCATGATGGTGTATTGCAAGGGTACTCTCTCGATTTGGCAATGTTCGACTCGTCAAAGTTCACTTTCAAGCACCACTACGACAAGAGTGAAGGAAATTACGTCGCCATCGCAACTGCTTCGGATAATAATGCTTCGAGGTATGGCATCGTCAAGAGGTTCACCTTCGATGCTACATGCCAGCGATCCAGTGCCGTCGTCGAAGAAATCGATACAGGAAAACGCTTCGTCTTCGTCAAGGGATCGCCAGAAGCTGTAAGCGCCATTTCCACCACAACGCCACCCGACCTCAAACACAAAACGCTCGCCTACTCCACCGACGGATACTACTGCATCGGCTTCGGCGTGAAAGAGCTCAACCCAAACGCTCCCATCGATGTGAACAATCGCGACGAGGTGGAGAGCGCAGTCGAGTTCGAGGGTCTCGCGCTGTTCAAGAACGAACTCAAGCCCGAGACCAAGAGCATGCTCGACGAGTTGTACGTCGCCGACATCGACGTCCGCGTTATCACGGGCGACAACGCGCTCACTGCTGTGCATGTGTGTCGCGAGCTGGAGATGAAGATGAAGAGCAAGGTGGCCGTCGTGGACGTGGACGAGCTCGCGGGTGGCACGGTATTCGTGTCAGTGGACGACGTGAAGAAGTCGGAGGTGGTGCAGTGGACCAGCTTCAACAGCACCAATATGGACGAGGTGCTGGCGGAGTTCGATTTGGCCATCACGGGCGCTGCGCTCGACAAGTTGCAACGCGACTGCGGAGACGAAACAGTGAGACGCATTATCCAGCAGACGCCAGTGTTCGCTCGCGTGCGGCCGCAGCAGAAGGCGTGGATCGTGGAGCAGCTCATCTCGCTTGGGCTGGTGGTGGGCATGTGCGGCGACGGCACAAACGACTGCGGCGCGCTGAAGGCTGCGCACGTGGGTCTGGCCCTGTCCAGCGCGGAGGCTTCGATCGTGGCGCCGTTCACGAGCAAGGCGAAGGCGATCTTGGACGTGCCGGTGTTGATTCGCGAGGGTCGGTGCGCCTTGACGACGTCGTTCCTGGGTTTCAAGTACATGGTGCTGTATCCGATCATCCAGTTGGGCATGGCGAGTGTGTTGGCGCAGATCGGGACCTGGGCAGATGTGGATATCCAACTGACCAACAACCAATACTTGTGGGACGATTTGGGTATCGTGCTGGTGCTTGCTATGTGCATGCTGTATACCGGACCGTCCACCAAGCTGTCGCACGAGAAGCCACCGAAGACGTTGTTCTCCCTGCCAATTGTGGCCTCGATCGTCGGTCAAATTGCCATTTACTGTGCGTTTTTCGCTGCGGCGTTCGCGTTCATGGCACAACAAGATAGTTGGTATTGCCCGATCAAAGACGCGCTGGCCTACGTGAACGAAAACGACACGTCGGTCTCGGAGAACTGTGCCATATTCGTAGACTACGGCGCCGACGACCCGGACGATCTCGAGTACGGCTATGAAGACACCGTGACGTGGCTGTTTGCTCATCTGGACTACCTGGCCGTGGCCATCGCCTTCAACATCAAGGACCCGTTCCGCTTGCCGTTCTGGAGCAACCCCATCTACACGGCCGCCATCACAGCCGAAATTGGCGTGAACGTATGGTTCTTGCTCGACACTTCGGGCTCTCTGGAAGACGAATTCCAGGTGATGCCTATGCCCTCTTCGTTCCGTTGGAGCTTGGTCGGATTCTTCGTAGCTGAGCTAGTCATCGCTGTCGGTTGGGAGATGTTCGCCACTCGTACTCTCCCTCGCTGGTGGGAGAAGATAGCTAAGACGTAGTGTGCTTTCGTCTACTTTGACACGAAACAGTGAGTGCCGGAGATCAAGATCAATACATGTTGCTATCTTCATTCATGCAACGTGCGACTCGACATGAAGCGACGTCGGGATCTTCGGCACTGACCGTTGGTCGCCATTATTCCTCCCGCGTTGTGAACGATGATGAAGAGTCTGCGTGAGCACCTGCTGGTCCCTATCGACGACCTGGCAGGCCAGCGGGCGCAGCTGGTGTATGCTCCCAATGAACATCTACGGATGCTGCCCTTTGCATACTCGTGCGCACGCTTGATGCTTTATTGCGTGCTAGTACTGGCGTCTTGGGGTACGCTGCTCGTCGTATCTGTCTGGTACCCTCAAATCTTCACGCGTGTGGCTCGAGTTGCATTGCCGTATTCGGCTGCGGGTGATGCCGACTACATGTTGGTTTTTCTTCACGGAAATGGAGTGCAAGCTCGCTGGGTCGAGTGCGTCATACATCACCCAACTCCAAGTGGCGACGACTATCGCACGAAAGTGCCGTGGGTCTGGTTCGAGTTTAAGAAGCAACGATACGTCTATGACTACGAGCGGGGCGAATTTCGTCGATACCTTGCAACTATTCGAGAGGACCTGGGCAAGCTGCAGAGGCGATCCGATACTGGACTGGATGAACACGTTGTGCGTACCAAACAAGAGCTTTTTGGGGCGAACCGCATTTCGATCGACAAGCCCAGCATTGCGGAGCTGCTCTTCGTGAAGCTAGTGCATCCATTTTACATTTTCCAGATATTCAGCATTGTGGTTTGGTTTTTCAAGGACTACACCAAGTATGCCATCGTGATCATGTCGATGTCTACACTGTCGTTGGCTTACGAAATCTACTCCGAGGTCTCGAACAATAACCGTCTGTGTAGTCTTGTTCGTAGCAATAGACACTTCCAAGTTCTGCGAGGATCAATTGTCTTTCGAGTTCACGAAGCGGAGTTGGTTCCAGGCGACATCATCCTAGTAAGTGAAGGACTCGTGGGCGCGGATATTTTACTGCTATCTGGTGGCTGTACTGCGGACGAGGCGTCTCTGACAGGTGAAGCAGTGCCTGTCAACAAGGAACCAGCAACTGGAGCAGGGTTCATCACTGAAACTTCAGCTCGAGAAAAACACAAGGCCTCATTTTTGCATGCTGGGTCCACCATCATTAGAGTTTACGAGAGCGACACCCAATGTAAGGGAGTTGTGGTCAGCACGGGATTTTCCACAGGCAAAGGAGAGCTATTCCGTAGCATTTTGTTCCCCACACAGATCACATTCGAGTTCGAGCGCGACAGCTATCGGTACTTGGTTATTCTTTGGGCAGTAGCAATCGCGGCGTTTATAAAGCGGCTTCTGGATGGTATTCACATTAGCAAGACCGTCAGTGAGACGATTGTTGATTCATTGGATCTCATTACGGTCGCTGTTCCTCCCACGCTTCCCCTCGTTCTCACTTCTGGAATTGGGTTTTCAATGCACCGTTTGTACCGACGTGGAATATTCTGCACTGACTCACGGCGTGTGAACTCATGCGGACAGCTCTCCTGCTTTTGCTTTGATAAAACTGGAACCCTCACCAAAGAACACCTCACCTTTGCTGGAGTGGCCATCACCGAGAAATTTTCATTGAGCGTTCAGCCTACCCAAACAAGTTCCCCATCGAAATTCAAATTGGGCATGGCGACATGCCATGGATTGTCTGAGTATGGTGGAGCTTTCCAAGGATACTCTCTTGATCTTGCGATGTTTAGAGCTTCAGGCTATTCCATGGAATTCTTCCCCATACCTCCCTACGAGCAATACATTGCTGTTGTGACAGCTCCAGACGAAACAAAACACGGGATCATCAGTCGTTTTGCATTCGATGCTACATGCCAGCGATCCAGTGCCGTCGTCGAAGAGATCGATACAGGCAAACGCTTCGTCTTCGTCAAGGGATCGCTAGAAGCTGTAAGCGCCATTTCCACCACAACGCCACCCGACCTCAAACACAAAACACTCGCCTACTCCACCGACGGATACTACTGCATCGGCTTCGGCGTGAAAGAGCTCAACCCAAACGCTCCCATCGATGTGAACAATCGCGACGAGGTGGAGAGCGCAGTCGAGTTCGAGGGTCTCGCGCTGTTCAAGAACGAACTGAAGCCCGAGACCAAGAGCATGCTCGACGAGTTGTACGTCGCCGACATCGACGTCCGCGTTATCACGGGCGACAACGCGCTCACTGCCGTGCATGTGTGTCGCGAGCTGGAGATGAAGATGAAGAGCAAGGTGGCCGTCGTGGACGTGGACGAGCTCGCGGGTGGCACGGTATTCGTGTCAGTGGACGACGTGAAGAAGTCGGAGGTGGTGCAGTGGACCAGCTTCAACAGCACCAATATGGACGAGGTGCTGGCGGAGTTCGATTTGGCCATCACGGGCGCTGCGCTCGACAAGTTGCAACGCGACTGCGGAGACGAAACAGTGAGACGCATTATCCAGCAGACGCCAGTGTTCGCTCGCGTGCGGCCGCAGCAGAAGGCATGGATCGTGGAGCAGCTCATCTCGCTTGGGCTGGTGGTGGGCATGTGCGGCGACGGCACAAACGACTGCGGCGCGCTGAAGGCTGCGCACGTGGGTCTGGCCCTGTCCAGCGCGGAGGCTTCGATCGTGGCGCCGTTCACGAGCAAGGCGAAGGCGATCTTGGACGTGCCGGTGTTGATTCGCGAGGGTCGGTGCGCCTTGACGACGTCGTTCCTGGGTTTCAAGTACATGGTGCTGTACCCGATCATCCAGTTGGGCATGGCGAGTGTGTTGGCGCAGATTGGCACGTGGGCTGACATTGACCTGCAGCTCACAGATATGCAGTACTTTTGGGATGACCTTACAATTGTCCTAGCTCTTGCTATGTGCATGCTGTATACTGGTCCTTCCGGGGTATTGTCGCGGGCAAAACCACCTACAACACTGTTCTCGCTGGAGATTATCGCTTCTCTCCTGGGACACATCGTGATTTTTGCTGCATTTTTCGCGTTGGCATTCGTGTTGATGAGTCATGAGACCGGATGGTATTGCTCTATAGAAAATGGCTTGGCTTATGTGAGCAGAGTTGATGTAACTTCTTCGAATTGCGCGGTTTTCAAAGATCACGACCTTGAGAACATCAAGTACTCTTACGAAGATACAGTTACGTGGTTGTTCGCTCATTTGCAGTACGTGGCTGCAGCAGCAGCCTTGAACGTGAATGATCCATTCCGGCTGCCGTTCTACACAAACCTTGTTTTTACGGTTTTGCTGGTTGAAGAGCTGGTTGTGAACTTGTGGTTGTTATTGGACAACTCGGATGCAATCAATGATACTTTTCAACTGATGCCAATACCTTCAGAATTTCGCTGGAAATTATTTTGGCTCTTTATCGCGGAATTCGTTGCAAGTATTAGCTGGGAGTTGATTGCAACACGCGCGCTGCCAAAGTGGAGGCGAAGGAGAGCTATCACAGAGGAGGATAAAGAGTGATATCGCTGTGCACATCGAGATTGTACAGTAATGGATTGACACTTCAACTTGCTAGAATTCCTCCTCCAGCAAGCTATCATCACTGTCACTACTATCACTATCACTGTCATCATCGTCGAAGAGAATCGAGCTGCAGTCTTTAATCGTTTCATCGTAGTAGTCCGAGTCTACTGAGAAGTAGGAGCCCCCAGATTTGTTGGTTTCTACTATGTCAGCGAGTGAGTTAGCCTTCCGTCGGCTGTCAAGGGCGCTAAGCCCTCGTACTCGTCGAGGGGACGAGTCATCGAGCATGCTGATACCCCTCTCCCTTCGAGGAGACCAATCGTCCAGAGAGCTCATAACACGATCTCGTCGACGAGAGGAATCGTCAAGCGAGTTCACCTCGTGGTCCTTCAGAGTTCCTTCCTCGTCGATGTCGGCGATGTCATCTGAGAGCGTGGACAACCGACGAGGGTACAAAACAAGTGCTCCAGCCTGAGGGTACGAAGCTGCAGCAATCGAGAACCGCTCACTTTCTGTCTCGCTGTCACTGCCCGGACCAATAGACCAGCATGTCTCCGAGAGATCTCTCCAAGCACCCCCATCCGTATGCCTCTCCTCGTGTAGAGGTGGTGGTGCAGTGGCAGCGTTCGAATTAGGAGCTGTTGGTACGGTGCGTGCAAATTCCGCGGTCGATGCAGATACATCCGTTGCTTGGGGCTCATTTGTCTGGTGCATTCCGCTGGTGCGTGAGCCCCAGAAAGATGCGAGGCTCGGAAGAGTAGAGCGCAGCCCCCCACGCATGAGAATTGATGCTGAGAACACCGACCGTCCACTGATGAGACTGGTTGTTCGAGATGCTTGAGTATCCCGCCATGAAGTCATCCCCGCATTGCCCGGGGTGTGGATTTCAGGGACGTCAATAGCAATGTGGTCCCCGGACGCGTCTTTCGTGGACAACCGCGGCAACTTGAACGTTTCCATGTAGGGAGGCTGGGGAGAAGTCACGATTGTCGACGCCCCGCTTGCTCCGAGTGCATCCGAAGAGTTCTCTAGCGATTTCGTCGATGCCACCCTCTGGAACCCCGAGGTGTAGCTGGGCGAGGACAATTTCGGCTTGTATCGTCGACGTCGGGAACGAATCACGAACAGGACGGCAATGAAAATGACCACCAAGGCGGCGATAATCCCCACAAGTAGAGGCGTGCTGATCGCAGTCGAATCACCGCTGTCATTGTCTGTCCCTGCTGGGGGCGACCCCGCCAACGGTTGATGCGTCTTCGAATCCGTAGCGTTGAAGCTGCCTGATCCCAACACTTTGCCGCCGTCCATTGACGCAGCTTCTACGGTGCCTGCAGTTGAGGAATCTGAAGTGATAGACGCCATCGAAGCAGGCCACGGAGGATTGCTTTGAGCACGACTAAGGAAATGCGAAACTGGCAGATCCGAAACACACGCCGAGGTGCCCGAATGATAAAATTTTCTCTTTTGCTTGGAAGCTAACAGCGCCTGATCATCGGAGCCGCTGAAGCCCCACAGAATGTCGAAGCCTGTCGAAACGGAATCGATGACACAAGAGGAATTGTACGGCTCGAGGCGGAGGGTGGAAGTTGGCCAACCCACCTCAACCACGCTGGAGCCACACGCGGAATTGCCTAACGCTTCGGGTCAGTATCACCTCGAGCCGACCATGATGGCCCCTCATGAGTGCTTCAGTGCCTTCACTATTTTCTGCTGACTCCTTCCGACGCCAATTTACACACATGTGCAAAGACATGCTTTTGACCCAGCGTGTCGTGCCCAAAGAGAGCACCGACGAGACGTAACGTTGCCACGGAGCCGTACACGACATGGACAGAAACCTCGTCACCGCTGTTTGTAGCTTGGCGACAGTCGCTCGATTAGGCGAAGCTTGCAAGATGAGGAAAGCCTTACCGGTATTCCAAGGCTACCGTCGCTCGGTGAGTAGCTTGGTGTCGAAGCAGAAAAACATCGGCGGAATCGGAAGGACCAGCCTCTGGAATCGACAAGGCGTGGCCAATTACTACAGTACTAAACATGAGTGCCGGAGCACCGATGGATGACAGCACATTACTTTATTTACTTGGCCACCCCAACTGTTACAATATCCACTGATCTACTTGCTCGCTCACCGCATGCATACCTATCGTTGAGGCAGGCGGCGATGACGAGTCTAGAACTCGCTCTCCTTGAAGACGTTCTTTGAGTCCGCGAAGTCCGAGTTCACGGAGAAAAAGGACGCGTCCGAGGCTGCAGTGCTGCGGAAGGCATCGGATTGCTGCGTCGAATGACCCCAGTCGGAGTAACCATCCTCGCTCCTGTCATCGTCGTCGTCCTGAGGCGCCTCAATGACAGGGATGCGGGCCGTGTTGCTCGCCGCTGCATGGTAGTAGCTGTCGTCGCTCACCCCTGACCACGCCATGGAGCTAACCTCGCTCACGAACGAGTCGTCGAAGCTGTTCGTAGCCTTAAAGTCCTTACCGCCCTTAAAGCGGGTTTCGTCGTAGCGGCTCTCGTCGTATCGACTGTCACCATACCTGCTCTCGTCGTACCTGCTATCGTCGAACTTGCTTTCGCCAAACTTGCTCTCGTCGAGCTTGCTCTCCTCGAAGCTGTTTTCGTAGTAGGTAGGAGGCGGCGGCGGTCGTCGGTTCTGCTGGAGCGGGGTCGGGCGATTGCGACCAGGTGCCACCACCGTTGTGGCCGACGAGGCGACTGACGGCGCCAACGACCTCGCTGTCTTCGGAGAGAGAATGTCGTAGTCCATGGGGCTTTGGCTCTCGTCGATGGTGAATCCGGGATCTGCAGGCGGAGGTCGCACTGCGCTCGGCGGTGGTGCTCTTGCATACTTAGGAAGAGGGTCCGCGACGGGCACCGGCTTAATCGGCTTCTGTGGTCTAGGCGGCGGCGGCGGAGGTGCCTCGAACGCTGCTAGGTGAGCAAACTGCGCCACTCGGTCGTACGTGTCACGACCATATACGGTGCCACCTGGAGGCTCGGGTGCGTTCGGCCTAACGGGCCTCGGAGACGCGATCTGCTTTGCGCGCTGTTGCTCACGCGGAGGCGGCCGCATCGGAGGCGCATCCGGGTTTCTGCGACCGTGCGCAGAGGTTGGCTCGCGCTGCATGCCCGGGCCCGGGCCGTATTGCATGTCGGGCTCCCTACGACCATGCCCGGATTTCGGTTCGCGGTGCTGGTCGGGGCTTCGACGACCGCGGGCTGAAACTGGGTCGGGGCGCTGCATTCCAGGCGCGGGCATGGACGCCATGAGGTCCTGCGGCTTCAGGCCGCGGCCCGACTTCGGTTCACGCTTCATGTCGATGGCGAGCTGCAAGTCCATCGGCTTGAGGCCGCGGCCAGACTTCGGTTCGCGCGGGCCAAAGTCAATTTCAGGAGCTCGCTGAGATGTCGGCTCGCGGTTCTCGCGGTTGACGGCGCGCGGCGTGCCCCTGCCTCCTCGTTGCGTGTTGGGGTTTCCTCGTCCTGAACGAGCCTCATCGCGCGCGCGTTGGCCGTTCGACGGGGACTGGGCGGCGCGCGCTCGTCGGTCGAACGCGGGGAACGAGGGCGTGGGCGACGACCTGCTAGAGATGTTGGTCGGCGACGTCGCGTCGAAGCGGGTGCTGTTGTTGCCGCGGTTCCGCCTGGACGCGAGCTTCTTCTGCGAGGTCGAGCGCCGCATGCAGTAGGCCCGCACGACCCAGGACACGAGCGCCACGAAGATGACTGCGACGATGATGATCACCACCATGACCGTGGTGCTCATCGAGTCGTGCGAGGCCGCCATGCTCGCCACCGACACCGCGTCGCTGCTGCTGGCCGCACTAGTGCCGGCACCAGTCTTCGTGGACTGCTGCACCGCATTGCTCTCTGTCGTGGCCTTGGTGTTCGGGGAGGGCGCTACCCCGGACTCGTTCTGCGATTCCGCGGTGCTGGAAGGGGTCAGCTCTGCGGACCCGGTACCTGTGGTGGTCGAGCCTGTGGCGCACGTGATATAGTCGTCTCCGCTCGTGACGCAGTCCGCGCCCTTCTTGAGCACGACGCAGACCCCGAAGTACTTTGTCGTCCCGTTGACCGCCGCGCTGTTCGAACTGCGGCAGCTGCAGCCGTTCTTCATGCACGTGTTGCCCATGTCCGAGCACAGCACATAGCCTGCGGGCTCCTTGTTGTTACCCGGGTCATTCAGGTACAGCGCCTGCACGTCGACGCCGCAGATGTCCTGGGTGGACATGGCGCTCGGACCTACAGTACGCTGCCGATCGATGCTGTGTCTCGGAGGAAGACAGTGTCAGCTCGCACGGCCAAAGCGGCAATGAGGAGAGCGGGCCCTCCCCATCGATGGACGCTCGAGCAGAGACGGAGACCAGGGCAGGGTCAGGGTGGGAAGATCGACGCCCGCCGCATACTCAACGCAAGACACCGAGGCGCTTTTCCAACGCGGAGCTCCATGCAGAGCACGGCCAAGGCAGATCCGATGATAGAGCCCCAAAGGCATCTGACTCTCCATCGATTCCGGATGCGAACCGAACCGCATCGCATCGCAGTTCTGTCGCGAGGCGCGTCGACCGGCCGGACAGCGAAAAGCGAGCAGAGATGCAAAACAAGCGTCGTAACGTTAGGTACAGGTAGGAGCAGGAGCTCCATGGTCGGGTAGCTGGAAGCTCCATGCCTTGATAGTTTTTTCATGAGAAGACTTGCATTGTACTCACGCTGAGAGAGGCATTTTCGAAAAGTCACTTCAGTTTTCCTCAATTTATTTGCAGGTGGATACTTTTTCGGCTTGCGTGATGGAAAGCAGCGCCACTCTTCGGCGAGGTGCTCGCATATCCACAGTGGCCTTTACGGGGAAGTCCACACAGATGTCCTCGGTGGCGTCGTGTGGTCTGTTGTCGTGTTTACACTGCGCCGGGCAGTCAGTCTTGTCCTGGCGGAAAAAGCGCCCGTGTGGGCTTCAACGCTGCGTTCTTCAAAGCAGCTTATACCTGCACAGGTTAAATTTGATGTGGAGGTTACTGTATCGTGCTGCAGCGCGTGGACAAGCCGCCGCCTCACAGTAGTAGATGTACTTCAACGAGTTCAACTGCATGCACTGTATCAGCAGGCCTCGTTCTTCGCCAAAGAGACCCCGCCGTTGTAGTCCTTGACATGCTCGGGGAAACCGCAGATGGCTTCGATAAACCTGCACGACCGCGAGGCGGCGACGCGAAGCACTTGTTGCGGTGCAGCTACAGTACCAGTACATGTATTATTCGCGGCGAGCTGGGCCGTGAACGTCGGCTGTTTTAACAGAATCGCTGCTCGCGCGCAAGCCGACATGGAGCACCGTTAGTTTCGCTCCAAACGTGGCCAATCGGCAGCGTAGCGCTTGGGGATCCACACGCAGAAAATTAACACCCCAAACAGCGGCGGGGGCTTGCAATCTTCAATTCGACAGCGCGCCGAGCATCGTACAGGTGCACAGGTGCAAAGTAAAGGCCTCCTCGAGCAAGACGCTTAATCGTTTTCCCGTCCTCACCGAATCGAGGTGTCATTCTCGCGGGGGAAGCACTGTACAACATTCGTCAAGGGGGTTGTATCAATTATGCGAAAGTTACATGTAAGCGTTCTGCCACGATTCGGCGCGACCAAAACGTACTGTCCTCAGTGGCCCCAAACCCGCCGCATCAAGATTGGAAAGTACTCCATGCAACACACTGCCAAGAAACCTTTTAGATGGATTATCAGGCCTCTTAAAATTAGGCAGTGTGTCAATAGAAAATGCTGAATGCCTAATCCTATTTTCTCATAGTGCAATCTATTCGTGTCGCTGCCCCTTCATTCCACCTTTCGGCAACTCCCAGGAAGGCAAAAGGATCAAGGCGAGGGTCTAAGAAGGGTGCTCGTGGAGACCAACAGACCGCATCACAGGCTAAAGCCACCGGTGCAAATCGTTGTTAACACTCCCCTTCCGGGCTATTGAGACTGCTACGCTTTGGCTCTTCGAGTGTGACCCCGTCCAGGGGTTATTGTGGAAGATACGGGAGCCATGGGCTCCAGCTATTCGATGCTCCGTGGGGTGGAGGCTGTTGGCCTTCCCGTCCGACTGCGATGTCCACGACGAATGGCGCCATCTTCGTGACGTTCTTCTCATTTTATGGTGCATCCACACAGCCATTGTGTTCCACGCGCTATGATGTCTCCGGAACGATATCTATTTCCACGGTGTGCGTGGGATCAGCCCAAACATTCCCCGTTTGAGCTGTTCGTTTCAGCAACACTACCTGCACCTCTATCGTTGATCAACCGAGTTCAATCTTGATAGTGACGAGATCAGGACAGTTTTGCGCCGCCTGGGGTTCCCTGAACCAGTTGATTCCAACTCGCAAGTACGCGTGTGTGGATACCTCAGCCATAGGTTTGATTTAGTTTTCACTAAGCCAACACTACTACAGGAAATGTGCTGAAGAACGAGCCAAGAACCAAGACGTCGCGATGGCCACGTGAAGTGTGCGCATTTGTACGGCAGTATGTGAGAAATCACCCTTGCTTCTACTTCGAGGAGCTACGACTCGAGCTTCGCACTAACGTTCGCGATAATATCAACTTGTTAGACTCAACTATCTGCCGGGTACTTCGCTTCGACCTCAATCTGAGCAGAAAGGTGCTTACCAAGCGGGCGCGAGAATGTGTGCCTAGCGAGCGCCGTGAGTATGTCGCCCGGCTTCTTTCCTTCTATAGCGGCCACGACCAACTCGTTTTCACTGACGAAACGTCCACGGATGGAAGGTATATTTCATGATTAAAGTTGTTATTTTACTGTGAATTACTGTTCTGACAAATTCTTACGGCTCCTAATTTTGGTTTGATCTCTACTTCGTCGCTATGGCTGGTCGACGAGGAATATCCCTGCCCAAGTGACCCTTCCGTTTAGTCGGGGAAAGCGAGTGTCCATGTTGGCTGCAATGGACGTGCGCGGCTTCTTTGGGTGGGGTAATGTGGAGGGGATATTTACGCGTGTTGACTTCCACAACGTGTTCAAGGAAAAAAATCCTCCCATTCCTCGACCCATGGCCTTTGCCGCGGTCTATTGTGGTCATGGACAATACCAAGATCCACATGTACAAGGAACTACAAGAGCTTATGCACGCAACGGGGGCTCTATTATTCTTTTTGCCTCCGTACTCACCGGATCTGAACCCAATTGAAGTGGGGGTTTCGCTCCTAAAACGCTGGATCCAGCGGCACGCTAATATGGCCTTTCGTGAAGATCCGCTTGCCGTACTGAATGTTGCGATGTACAAGTGTACTAGGGAGAAAGAGGAAGTGGGACAAAAACTGGTATTGCCATTGTGGATACAAGCCGAATAACCTAGCAATAATAAGTTAAACTAATACAGACTCACGTTCAATTGTCGTCCTTTTGCTCCATCGATTCGATTGTTGAGTTTCTGTGCTCCTCATCATCAATGTTTGTGGCAGGTGCAGGCGTTTCAATATTCGAGGGAGGCCGAAACGGGGGTCGCAAACTGTAATTTGGCAGTCCGAGCGCGTCGCGAAGGTCACAAAAACTTACTAGCAATGGGGCGGGTACTCCATGAAGCTTGACGCGGACAACTCGATACTCCCAGGCGCTCAGCTGTTGCTCTGCTTCCATCGCTTGATCCATGGCCGCCTGCTGAGCATCCACGTGCTGAAGCTGGTGGAAGGTAGCGCTGTCTGGTACTGCTAAAGGCGTTCCTTCGGGTAACCGTGCTTGAGACACAGCCATGTATCTTTGTGAAGATGGACCTGCTTCAATTTGGTGCTCTCTCAGAAATGCTGCCACGCGAGGCATCTGATCTTGGATCCGGGCAGCGCTTGCTCGACGAAGCGATGTCTGTGCCTCCGGCTTTGGAACGTTCACGAATAACTCGAGTTCAAACCCCGCCTGCCCATTGCGTCTACGTCTTGCTCTGTACCAAACTTCCTTCAGTTGAGCAATAAGCGCGGCATTTTCTTGACACACGACTTCAAAATGCTTCTGCTTCGCATTATTGAGATATATATCAAATTCAGGTCTCCATTGACCAGGAAGTTTGCTCTCAAAATGCTCTTCAACCATAGCTCCTAGCGAGCGATACCACGCTGCAACCGTGTACTCGAATGCCGGTGACGGTGGGACCTTGTCACGACATGCTTCAAGGGGGTCGCCGTTCTTGATGTTGAGCCGACAAGTCAGCGAATCTGGTAGCGGAAGGCTCTCCACGCGCAACTTCCCACCCAGCAAGCACTTTTACGAGTGGTGAAGACAGGATGTACTCGCAGAGAGTCCAGAGCTAAACGCTGTGCAAACGTACAGCGACATTGCATGCCATGCACGTTTCCTGGTGTAAACGGCTACTTGTTCCTTTCCACCGATCCACATGCTGCGCGGCCGCATGCTAGAACCACGCGGAGGCATCCTGTGGGTTTCAGAAAAAAACACACGGGAAACACAAACACACCAGCAAGTCACGCTCGCACACAATGCATCTCACTCAGCTGCTCCGTGTAACCATAACCCTTTAGCGCCGATCCTCCGTAAGGGTTCCGAGAGACCTGTTAGACAACTAGATCCAAACTCTGATTGGTCAGCGCGAAGACTGCGGGGTAGGTTGATGTTGACGCCTTCACTTACAGGTATCGACAGACCTATACCACAGCCACTCGTGAACAGATCTGATCAGCACCTGTGCGCGGTATAAGGCTCGTAGAGATTTTCATTCTCCGACTGCCTGGTTCACGCCACAAAGTAATGGAAGAGGACGACGTTCCAGGCAATTGGGATGTTCAGCCCGACTGTGAGAGCGTTTGGAGCGACAACGAGCACTTCGATGACCTGGCAACAGGAGACGACCTGTCCGACGACGACGATCTGATGCACGACCTGTCTCTCGACTTGGGAGACCACAGAATGCCACCGCCCCAGCCCGTTCCTGCATCGGCTACGGCGCCGACGTCAACGCAACCAACATCAGCAACACTGTCTGGAAACGATTACCTCATTGCCATGCAGGGAGAAAGTGGCTTGCACCTGTCAATGGAGACAACAGTCCGAAGTGCATTTGAAAAGGACGGCGCCTTCGGCCTATTCGCGCTGTTTGCGACAGCATCGCTGCGATAGAGCATTCGTGGATGGACTTCGGTCAAGCTTGAGAGTAAGGGAAGTAAGGCTTTGACTAACAGCGAGCTCAACGCGTACATTGGACTCGAGATTGCAACGAGTCTGTGTCCCCTGAACACTATCTCGGACTTTTGGTCGACTGAAAGATTTCTAGGGCAGCCTGCTTTTATCGAGACGATGTCGCGCGATCGCTTCAAACGCATCCGAGGTGCGCTTCAATTGCACCGCGCAACTCCAGTGACTTTTGCAACAGTGTGTGACTCCCTTTATCGATGCCGATAACTTCTGCAGCACTTTCAGAAGCGCTTTGCAGAAATTGCAGTGTCTGTTGGAACCAGCAGTCTCGACGAGTTATCCGTCCGAACAAAAGCTCGCTCTCGCGCTAGAACATACATGTCTTCCAAGCCAGATAAATACGGCCTTCGATTCTATGCTGTTGTTGGCTGGCCTTCATTGTACGTCCACTCCGTGTGGGATAATGGGTCTGACCATACAACACAAAGCACACCAGCTGAGCGCTATACCGAAGTGTTCCCGTCACTTCGATCGTCGCTTTACAATACACTATCCCGACCAGAAATCAACATCGACCCGAAGTCAGCAACAGCACTGTGGGTTGCTATGGCCGGTCACCAAAGCAAGACGTTCAGATCTCCAAGCGGGCACCGCTTGCTTGTATTAGACAATTTCTATACACGTCACACGTATGCAAGTGCTATTGAAGCTTTTACCGATGGAGAGGTTCGGCTGCTTGGAACTGCTCGAATGAATCTCGTGGATAGATTCAACAAGTTCGCACTGGAACCTGCCGTGGAGCGTATTTCTCAACAGGAACGCGGTTCTTGGGAGCTGGTCGCAGCAGTCGACCCCGAGAAAAAAAAGCAGAAGAAGCGTCCAAAGCACTTGCAGACAGAGTATATGCCGACCCTTGCGTATACCGAGCACGCTGGCTATATAGTGTTCAAGGACCGCAAGGTAGTTGTGTTTTATACTAACGACTTGAAGGGCACTATGTCATCGAGCTATCTACCATCGACTTCTGGAGACGCTGTCTATTTATGCCACAGCACCGCGCCGCTTCTGCGTTGGACGGGAGACAACATTATGCACCGAAAAGATCTTGTTGCGCCTGCGCTGGTAGCAGCTTACAACCAGTGCATGAACGCAGTGGATCGAGTCGACCAGCTTCGAAGCACGAATCCGACACGGCGACGGGAGAAGCGGCTTCATATGTCTGTATTTACCTGGCTGTTGGACATTTCGATCATAAATGCTTACGCATTAGGGGGTTTCAGTTTTCGATTTTCTTGCCGAAAGATCAGACCGCAAAATCAGACCAAAAATCGATCATTCTTCTGATAGCTTGTCGGATTTCTCGCGAAAAGGCCAAGCGGCGCGCTGGTACATCTACTTAGTGCGGGGATATCTACTCAGCGCCCCCCCCCCCTAGGTCAGTAGCGCGCGTCGGTTGTTCACAGAAGTCCTACTAACAATGCTGCGCAGGTCGTGCTAAATGCCGCAGTCGGAGCGTGCACAGCTGCTTCGGTCGCTGTCGAGTGCGACCTTTTGCCAGGTCCTTCTAGCGGAGCTCGACGAACTCGACGAGAACGAGAACGACGATGAGCTTGATGAACTCCAGGACTTGTACTGTGGGGTGCGCGTGCGTCGCTACCTCGGGGAGAGGTCGAACGTAGAGCGTTCCAATGCTCACCAAAGACTTGTGTTTGACCTCCGGGACGATGAATTCATGACGTCCCTGCGCGTCACAAAGCATACGTTTGAGTTTGTCTGGCAGCTTATTCGGGGCGACCCGCGCTTTGAGCAGCGTGGCACGAAGCCGCAACGAGATGTTAGCATCCAACTTGCTGTTGCCCTCGAGTGGTTTGGGGCTTGTGGCAATGGAAATTCCAATTGGAGAATCGTGCGGCACTATGGCGTGGGGGCTGGCACGGTTACTACGTATGTGAGGCGCGTGCGACGGGCGCTGCTGCGCCACTACTGCGCCTTCGTCAGATGGCCGCCTTTGCACGAACGCGAGGTTTCCTCTGCTTTTCACCGCGAGCGGTACGGGCTACCTGGAGTGATTGACATGGTGGACGGTACGCACATTTGCTTCGATCAAAAGCCACACATCGACGGTGCTCTTCACTTTAATCGAAAGTCTCGCTGCTCGCTGAATGTGCAAGTTGTATGCAATGAGGACAAGCGCATTCTTATGGTATACACGGGGTGGCCAGGATCATGCGCGGACTCGACAGTGTTTGCTAAGTCACCAGTCTTGCAACGCCCCGCCAGGTACTTTGTTAATGATCAATATCTACTTGGAGACTCGGGATACGCAGTTTCGCGTAATGTTATCACGCCGTACAAAAAGACCGCAGCTTTGGAGGCCGATAAGAAAGCGTTTAACGACGTTCATTGCAGCGCTCGCGTAGTGATGGAGAACACGATTGGGAGGTGGAAGAACCGTTGGATGTCTCTCAAAGTGATACGAACACAGATTCGGAAGAAAAAGGATTTCGATTTGGTAAATAATCATGTGATAGCATGCGCGATGCTTCATAACATTGGGTTGGGGCTAGACGATGTTTGGACAGACGAGAGTAATTACGACGACGAAGACCATGCAAACAACACACTCGAGGAGGGCGCTAGTCTTCGGTCTGGGTTTAACAAACGCGAGCAACTCAAACATGCACTGCTACGTAGTCAGAACTAGCTACGACGAATACTAGGCTGTGCTAATCAGGGAAAAAGGTCTTGAGGATCTCATTGACTTCAGCGAGTGGCTTCGCGCTCAGAAGAAGTTGCAGTGCCATCTTGTTTTTTTCTTCAGCTCGTTTGTCGGCGGAGCACTGGAGACGGTCGCGCTCTCTCTGCTCGATCTCCTGGCGACGAAATCGATCGTCTTGCTCCAGTTTCTTTTCTTTGAAAGCTAGGTCTTGCCGCATCCGCTTCTCACTGAACCCGAGGCGTTTCTCGGAGGCCTCCGTGTATATACTTGCGAAGTCACGGCGCTTTGCGTTCTCTGCCTTTTCCACACCGCGAGCATCACCGCTTCAAGCGCTGACGGGGTTGTCGCCAGAAGCAAGAGAAGGGAGCGATGGTCGTGACGAAGCATTGCGTCTTGGAGCGGCGGCTTCGGCACTTGTCGATGAGGCCGCTGTGGCTTGGGTACTTGGTGTGGCGGGGGACACGGCGGCCTGAACAGTTGCCGTCGCGGAGGACGCGTCGACGATAGCTGCGGCAAGATCCGTCTCTGACAAGCCATCGGGGACGCTGAATTCAGACGAGGGAGGTGTGACGTTGCTCCTAGCTGGCGTGGCTTCTTCGTCCGTGCTCGCTGAAACCTCTTCATTACCAGGGAGACTTGCATCCACACCAAAGTCTCAGGCGTCTGCGTCGTCGTTATCATCTCCACTTTCTTCGCTGACGGGCGCCGTGGTGTGTGAGTTAGGCTCGACGTTCGACTGCTCACCAAAAATGTTGTTCAGACGATAGTAATGAGGGCACGCCTTCTCAACAGCATCACGAAGGGTGTAGCCAAGGGCATACATTTCATCAGTGATGCCAAAGCCGGTCTGCAGAAGGAGCTTGTCGCGTGTGTTGCTGTAGCGGCTAAAGTAAGACTTCCAGCGACTTTGGCAGACTTGAGCAGTCCACGGCTCTGCCAGGGTGGCGTCGTAAACCCCGGCCTTCTTCATCGAGCTGATAGTCGCACGATTCACTGCGGCTGCCATTCGCTTGAAGCCTTCGATCTTCGTAACACCGACGCCGTGAGAAACACCCTTGCCTGAAGTGGATTCCCCCATAGTTATCTTGTAGTTGCTGGACACCTCGAGCCACTCAACCATAGCGAGGGATTGCTGCTCCGTTGTGTGCACATACTTAGCCGTCTTCTTCGGCGTCTTCGTCGCTGCTGCCACGTCTTGCTGCGGCCTAGGCGATGCCGCCGCATTCGCACTGGACTTGCGCGCCATGACCTTGATGCTGGGCGCGCGCAAAATTTGAATGAGGCTTGCTGCGCGGGAAAGTGACCTTTCGACGTGAAGAGATATCTTTCGAACCGTCCGCCTCAGAGGACGGTCGGTTTGGCTGATTTCTTGCGGTCGAGTTTTGGCGCCGTTCGCGCGAGAAATCGGACCAAAAAGACGGCGGCAAATCGGAGAACTGAAACCCCCTATTATTTCGCCACATTACTCAATCGACTAAATCATTATCGATTCGTGAATTCAAGCGAAATATTGCAGACGCACTAACACGCAACGAGAAACACTCAAGCAACAGAGAGATCACCGACAATGAAAACGACAAGCTGATGCAATCGATGATGTCGTTGGCAGCGATGACTCACTGCATATAATCACACCAAACTCCCCCAACACAGCAAAGGAAAACTGAGTGTTATCTGTGCAGTTTGCGTAGAATGCCTTCAAAAAAGGCTCGATACGGCTGCACCAAGTGCGAGCGCGGATTTCACGTGGAGTGTTTCAGAGCGTTTCATTACAAAGACATTCTCCAGGCGGACACACCTCAACTACGAGTTCGTTTGCGCACGCATTATGATGCCACTTCAAGGCGAAAATTGATCTCAACATTGCTTTGATGGTCTAGGTTCATGGACATTATTAACTGTGCGTGAACGTTGAGGAAGTGTTTCCATGTCTATCCTCAGGCGAGAAAAGCTTGACATAATTGGCCACCGCATTCCCTCTTTCCGAAGTCAGTACTACAGTATTGCTCGCCTAAACGTTAGCGAACAGAAGTAATTACAAACAAATATTTGTTTAGTAAATCAGGGACATTTAGTACATGTCAGCTATCCTCGGCTATGTTTAACTGGTTGCCATTGCCATGCACTCTACAAACATTATTGAAATTTACAATAAACTAATAACCGTGCAACGTATTGTCCGCTTGCAATTCCTACAAACTAGCTACGACGTGTTGCTCGAGACCACCATGCACTATGACGAGTGGACACATCATTTCACGGTCAAATTGAGAAAATCTATAATCAAAATGAGAAAACCTCTATGACTACCTGAAGTTCAAACCAGAGAGCCACAGTGACCAATAAATTAAAGCTCGGCATGTCGTATTTGGACTCTCTATATGCAACATTGATCGAAGCCTCCGGGAAAACAATACCCAGGACAGCAAATCCCGTGTTGGTAGCTTCTCGCTTTGACTGTAGTTTTTCTCGTGTTGATCCTACAAATTCTCAATTTGAGCGTGAAATGGTGTTGTTACCTTCAATAGCGCACCCCTTGCCAAAGAGGCCTTGACTGAAGAAGCAGTGCCTGAGCAATGTATCGGCTACGAAGGACAACAAACGCATTCCAAACAATTACTTTCAGCTAGTCTAAGCAAGTTTTTTTTTTTAAGGAGCCCACAATCGTTTATGAGGTGTTCATCCATGTCTGTTTTTGGGTGTAGAATAAAATTATCTGACGAAAAACTCGGAAAGTCTTGGATCATCGAGCACTCGCCCTCGCCGCCTGTGTGCCCCGCTACCTCCGCTTGCCGCCACCGCTGCCTCTCCCTCGCCGTGGGGCCCCTCCCGATCATGACGTCCCGCCCGGCCGGCGGCGAGCGTGCGCGCCCACCCGGCAGCGAGCGTGCGCGCCCACCCGGCAGCGAGCAGTCGAAGGTCAAAGTTCACAAGTGCCGGCCAAAAAGTACTGCCCAGAACGAAATTCACTGCGCACAAACTTGTATGTCGGGGGGAGTATGCAAAACAGTTCCTCCAGGATGCTGGAGGATCTATGGGGTTATGACTCTCTTCTGCTCCTCCCCCGCTTGCCGCTGTTGTTGCCTTGCCTGCCGGGTCCGCGGAGAGGCGGCGAGCAGTCGAAGTTCGCAAGTGCTTGGGCCAAATGTACTACCCAGAAACGTAATTCACTACGCACAAACTTGTATATGGTCGGAAGTATGCAAAACAGTTTCTCCCGGATCCAGAAAGATCTATGGCGAGATCTTGTGTCCGCCTGTTTGGCAGACTCGCCGAGTTAATTTCGGGAATGGGTTATTCCCGGCCTAATTTCGGATTTCAGATTTTCGGAAATTCAGGTTTCGCCGACTATCAAATCTCGAAACCGAGCCAAAATCGCAACGGGAGTTAATTTCGGGCGATTCGATTCGACGATGTATCGATTCCCAAAACCGGTACACTGTTCCACTATGGTCGGATTACACGGGTTTCTAACCCCCAATGGTGCTGTTTCTAAGGTACTTGTTGTGGGCCACCCACACCGCTGTGGACCACACCTCGCGCCGGGTCCGCCCACTGAGTCGAGGCAGAGTCGAACGCGAAGGATAAGGGAGAATGGCGTCGTACCCCAAGAGTTACGTGTTCCCGCTGGCGCTGACGGACGCGTGGAAGCAGCAGATCACGGCCAAGACGCGCGAGAAGCTCACGGAGATGCTGGGCGTGGAGGTGGACAACGTCATGGCGGTGCGTACACAAGCATAGCGAGGTAGA
This sequence comes from Phytophthora cinnamomi, assembly GCF_018691715.1. Taxonomy (NCBI): domain Eukaryota; phylum Oomycota; class Peronosporomycetes; order Peronosporales; family Peronosporaceae; genus Phytophthora; species Phytophthora cinnamomi. The sequence continues at coordinate 172,160 of NW_027151025.1, forward strand.
TAGAGGAGAAGGAGTGGGTGGCGGTCCTTTTCGCCTTCTTTTCCTGCCTGTTAGAGAGCGCGGGCGGTTCCCAGCCGACCGACCACCACAGCGTAGGCCGCCGACGCGAGAGAAGAGAGAGAGAGGGAGGGAGGGACAGCAGCACTTGCTAGCGGCGGGCGGGGAGATCGGAGACCAGTCGCTCTCTGTATATGTAGTAGATTGCATGTTGAAAAGAAGACCAAAGGGACGCCACAAGAGGGAGGAAATCGACCCCCAATTAGGAGACGGAGGGGGACGCCACCTACGGCAAAGAACCAACCGCAGGGCAGGAGGAGGCATGACGTCCATTGTGTATCTATCGCTGCAGGAATACGTGATCGTCATGGTGGGCAACAAGAAGAACATGGAGCAGATCGCCCACGACCTCGTCGACTTCATCGGGGAGGAGTCGGCCGAGCAGTTCGCGGCCTGGCTCAGTGTGCTGCTGCCCACGCTCGAGGCCCAGGCGCAATCTCAAGAGCCCCAGAAGGAGACCCCCGCTGCTGAAGCTGCCGACGAGACTGAGCAGCCCCAAGCAGAGGAGGAGGCCCCCAAGGATGAGAAGATGGAGGAGGAGGCCTCGGCCAAGCGCGTTATCAGCTTGAAGGGGCTCTCTTCGTCGTCGTCCGAGCCTCCGAAGAAGAAGATTGTGTCGCTGGGCGGCAACCGAGGCACGATCCGCTCGCTGAACTCGTCCAAGTCCGACATGGACGATGTGATTGCTCGACGAGCGCAGCGTTTCGGCATCGTGGAGAAGAAACCAGCAGCCAAGAAGTCGCCGTCGTCGGCGTCGGGTAAGGAGGACCGTCGTCAGCGCGACGAGTCCAAGTCGAGTGGAAACAAGCGACGAGCAAGTGAACGGGAAGGTGGAAGCAAGCTCTCGCAGCGACTGGGCCCGCCTGTTAATGTTGACCAGGCTGAGCTTGACGCTCGTGACACCATGGGTTCGCACAAGAAGAGACGTAATGACCGTGACCGTGAGCGCGGTGACGACAACCATCGTAGTGGAGGACGTGGCAACCGGAGAAATGACCGAGACAGAGATCACGACATGGAGGATGCAGGACGTGGTGGGAAGCGGAGAAACAGCGATTCGCGCGACACGCAACCGCCCCTGCCGCCGTCGGATGACAAGGATGACAAGCAGGGCTACGGACGAGGCATGGGCCCGCCCATGGGATTCCAGGGCGGCCCGATGGGCTACGGCGGCTATCCTCCGGTACGTTACTCGTTGCTGAAAACAGTGCTCTCGTTCTCGGAACTATTCACGACTAATTCTTGTTATTTGTTGTTGATGAACAGCCCTATGGAGGACCGATGTTTTACCCTCCGCCAGGCTACGGACCCATGAACCCGTACGCGATGGGTTTTCCGCCGCAAGGTATGCCGCCCTACGGTGGCCGAGGCTTCCCTCGCGGACCTGCTGGAGGAATGCACAACGGTCCGCGTGGAGCGCGACCATTCCAGAACCGAAAGTGGGTTAACCCGAATGTTGCCAAGGCCGAGGAAGCAAAAGCTAACGAAGGCAAACCAGAATCGGACGCGACCGGAGGTGAAGGTAGCGGTGACGCGTCACAAAACGCTGTCTTGAACGCCGGTGCTCCAGCTTTTGCACCGCGCAACCCGTACTTTTCATCGCAGATGCGGCCGCGCTTCCAGAACAAGACGTGGGTGCGACAGGATCCCGCGAAGGACGAGGAGTTGAACTCGAGCTTGCCGAAGACGCCCCCCAAGGAACTGCTGGAGAGCACGGAATAGGCTGAACGCTATTGCACTTGGCATCTACTAGAGAGCGCTCGGGTGAAAGGAAAAATCAAGTTGACGCGACCCAAGAAGCAAACCGGAGAGTCAGGGCGATACGCTACAACCAGCGCTTCACTCTCTCTAGTCATCATCATGCACAGCAACAACGGGTGATCGACTTGTCCTGCCACGGGCAACCCTCGTTGGCATTAGGTGAAATATATGGCTGGCCTCAGCCACTTCTTCCTTTTCCTTACGAGCCGATAACTTCCTTATACTTGCTGTTTAGCGACGAGAACGGCCCCAACCTTTACGTGCGGCGGGGGCGGCTGGCGCAACTCCCTTGGGTTCTTGGGACTGAAATTGGGAAGCCGCCACCATCGATAACGGCAGCTTGCGCCGCGACGCACCTCCCCCACGAGCTTGGGACATCTGTGATTCGGACTGCGATTGCGACTGGCCAACCATGTCTCGGGCCTGCACATTTGCCTGCCGAGCAAGCTGGGTAAACTCGTGGTCACTTTCAACATCATCATCCTCATCTCTTTTCGGTTGTTGCTTCTTGAATAAGTGATCAATTTTGTGCTGCTGGGGAATCTTCGTCTTCGTCTGCTTGGCCCGCTTTTTCGGCGCCGGTTGTTCCGGCTCAGAATCCGAGCACAAATCGAGCACATCGCTTGCTTGTGATTCACGAGCGGTTGGACGCTTGGTCGGAGCTGCTGCACTTCTCTTGCTGACAGCGGGTTCAAAATCGTCGTCATCTTCATCGTCATCATCATTGTTCTTGCGGAGTCTCTTACGGTTGGGCGGTGACTTTTTGGCTTTCGTTGACCTGGAAGCAGCTCTGCCTCGTGGTTTCGCCGACGGCTTTATATCCTCTTCCTCATCTTCGTCCTCGTCCATTTTAAAATCTTCGTCTCCATCATCTTCGGCTGTGACAGAGGCCTCGTCTTCAAAATCGTCATCAGACAGCAAAGTCTTGCGTGCCTTGGCTCGTGCTGAGCGAGCAGGAGCTTTCCGAGGGGTAGTCTTGCGAGGTGTGGTCTTTCGCGGGGCTGGTTTCCGCTTTCGTGGACTCTCATCACTGTCATCTTCGAGATCTGAAAATACCGATTTCCTCGCAGTCTTCCTCTTTGGCGCAGGCTTTTTTGCTTGAGAAGCCCTCGGAGTTCCGAAGCGGCCATTCTGTGATTTAGTCGAGTTGTCGTCTTCCTGGGTAGTTCGCTTGGACTGAAACCCGTCCGCTGACGGTGTGCCAGATGCAGCTTTTCCGCCCGCGGACTGTTCATCTTCCTCCTCTTTCTGTAGTGCCAGCAAAGCATCTTTCTGCTCTTTTTTCTTGCCAACAACGGTGAGAATGTCTTGTGCAGACTTAGCATCGCTCTTGGAGCTTAGTTCGCGCTGAGTTTCGTCAAGCACGCTGTCAACAAACTCCTGAATGGCTGACGCATTATTCTTCAGTGTGAACTTTTCCAATGCGATTCCGAGTTGTGCTTCAGGAAGAAGAACCAACCTGCGCTCAGGAACACACAACTGCTTGCTTAAGATATCTTCGATGGTAACTGCTGCCAGGGGAGTGGGGCGCACAGGGCGGCCCAACAGGGATTTCTCCAGCTCCGCGCTGGCTTTCTTGTCCGAAGCATTTATACGATCTTTCTTGCGGCGGTAGAAAAGCAAGATATCATTGGGGTTGGCCACTTTCCCCACAAATTTGGCACCAAATCGTTGGTTCACCAACACCGGGAACCCTGTGTGTTCTACGCGCAGACGGATCAGCACCAGTTCCTTTTCTTCTTCAGCTCCATTTCCAAAATCAGGGAGCGGGAACGGGCTCTCCTGCTGCCGCTGTTCGCGTTCTTTCGCACGCTCTCTTCGTTTTTCTTCCTGCTCCAACTCAGCCTCATGCAGCAACTCCATCACTCTGCCCTCCAGATACTCTCTAATCCGTTCCGCCACACCAGGGTCGTTCGGCTCCAGCTCCTCAACCTCCCCCAAAATCACCTCGCCCATTTTGAACGGGCGCACTGTATGGAGCTCACGCGTGTTCATGCGGAAGCTCTGTCCATTAATCTCCAGCACGGCAACATGTTTCGCCTTGGCTTCTCCCTCCACAAGCGACGTGGCCACCGAGGACCCGGGCTGCGTGATGAAAAAGTCGCCCTTCAGGCTCTCCTGGACGTCGATCTGGCACTCGTGCTCGTGGCCCCAGACCACGAGGTCAATGAAGTCCGGGATCACGCTCTCGGGCACGCAGTTCTTGCTGCCGCGGCCCTTGTCGTCCCTGTTCTGGTGCACCACGAAGATGCTGAACCACTGGTCCGCGTGCTCGGCGGGGCGCCGGAACACCACCTTCTGCTGCGCGAACATGCGGTTGAGCCGCTCGTCGCGCATGTTGCCCAGGCCATAGACGGCCACGCGCGTCTCACCTTTGGTGAGCAGCACGGGGAACACCTCGACCTCGTCCACCTTGTCGCTCTTGCCGAAGTAGTTGACCAAGTTGGCGGCGCTCAGCAGGTCCAGCGCCGCCAGCGACTGCGCGTGGTCGCCTCCGCCCTCGCGCGACGGGTCGTCGTGGTTGCCGTGGATGCTGAAGACCGGCAGCTCCACGTTGTAGTTGGGGTCCTCGAAGTTCACGACGCCGAAGTTGGGGAAGTTGAGGCTCTGGTCGCTCACCACCTGGAAGTGCACGGCGCCGTCGCCCATGCAGTGCGTGCGCAGCAGACGCATGGTCTCGTACAGCGTGCGGCGGCTGGGCTTGTTCTCGTGGAACAGGTCGCCGCCCAGCAGCAGCAGGTCCACGCGCTCGCGCTGCGCCAGCTGCAGGATCTCGCGGAACGAGCGGAACGAGTCGTTGCCGCGCACCGGGTCCTTCTCCGCGTAGCCCAGGTGGTTGTCCGTCGACAGCAGCACGCGCAGCGTGTCGGCCTCGCGCGGGCCCTCGGCGTCGGCCTGCGACTGCGACATCAGTCACAAGAATTCACCAGCCGGGGTTCGAAGTAGCACAGACGTCGGGATATTAATAATCCATTGAATAGTATAGTAATATTCATGTTATAATATAGTATATTTAATATATTATAGTATCATAAATTGATAATATTATGGGGAAATTCTAAATTACGTCCGTAACTTTGAACTAATTCCAGAATACGCAGCGTTGTACGGCACTCCATCCGTTTCAGATTACTTGACCAGAATCCCAAAATTGGATAATTCAAAGTAATTTTGAATGGCAACCCCATTCAATGGGGGACATCAAAATAACGTGCATAATCTACTCTGCAAGAGAAGCATACAAACCTGTTCGCGCTACAAAAACCAAGTGCTCGGAATACCACAGATTTCAAACCAAAGCATCCGATCCCCTTTAACGGCTAATAATATCGTCTTATTTTCATTTTCGACATATCAAATTGAGTAGGTCAAGCAATTTAATTAAAACAAGTCAAAAGCCGAAATTGGTCAAGTAATGTGAAACGGAAGGAGTACATCGTTGTCTGTATGGTTGACTGGTGAGTACACGCACAACTTTGTCTGTCGGCATTTTGTGTCTGCCGGTTTGTATGTCGTTGTCTGTACATGTATGACGCAACAGACACTGAGTTTTCACTTAAAAAGGCCACGCTTTCTCTATCTGCCTCTGGAAGGCCCAGTCGTTAATGGGAATGTTCGCTTTCCCCCAGCTCACCGAGTTGAGCGCGCGGCGAGCATTCTCCGAGAGCTGGCTCCACATGATCAAGTCTTGGAACTCGCCGCCCTTCGATGTCGAGCCCAACTCGTGGTTCTTCGGCCAGTGGCTCTCGTAGTTAACCTTAACACTCGTGCCGTCCACGTTGTCAGCTTTCGGAGGAACCTGCTTCGTGAAATCAGCGTGTGCTGACGGCGTCACCGCCAAGATCTTCGGTTCCGGGACGTCGGGGTTGTCGATCCACACGATGACTTGCTCCCAATCATGGCGATGTCCAAAAAACGGAGAAGGCGAGTCCTTCGGGAAATACCAGACGTACATGATGGCCCACACACCCCTGTACCAGGTGGAGCGACCGTACACCTGCGAATTCCACCCAGACCTCTTGCACTTACTATTGTGAGAGCCTGTCGGTTTGAGACCACTACCCGTCTCTCCGGCTTCGTTCACCGCAGGGTACGGATGACATCCATTCGAGATGTGAATCTGCGGCTTGAACTTGACACCGGCCCTTTCGGATATGGTGACAGGTTCAGGTTGAGCAAATGGCTGCACCTTATCGTGGGGAATCCACACAGGCGTCCACGGACCCGGGTCCGGTGTGGGCGCGGGGGTCGGTGGTGGGGTCGGTTCTGGAGTGGGTGCGAGGGTCGGTGGCGGGGTCGGCTCTGGAGTGGGCTCTGGAGTTGGAGTCGGAGTTGTTGGAACCGGTGTTGGGGGCGGCGTTGGAGCTTCAGTCTCATTCGTGGGGTCCAGCTGAGTTGTCGGCTCCAGCTGAGCTGTTGGCTCCGCAGTGAACTGTTTTAAGCTCGAGAAGTCTATGTACTGAACCTTCGAGCGAGTTTGGTTCTGGGCGTGCACCAAGGCAAAAGCAACCAAAGCCGCGCACAGGATAAAGCAGGACTTCATCGTCCCCAGAAGTTAGCGATTCGTATCGGGGTGGAAGAATGAATTGCGGAATGAGTCGAACGACTCAGCGAAGACTGCAGGCTTTCGTGCTTTCGTTTGAAATGATGTGGGGACTTTCCATCCGAGATACAAGCCGGTACTTGTAACACGCGGTGTGCATTACCGGCTGTTATTTTTGTTATACCATACGGAAATGGGGTGTAGTGCTCGGATCGTCTGCGATTAGTTTACTCCCTATACGCTAACAGTGTAGTTCACTATAAATTAAAAGCTGACTAAAACTTAAGTTTTACTGATACAACTGCGTCCTTGATATCCCTTTTCGATATATATATATATATATATATTCGGGCCTTGCCGAGTTCAGACATCAAAATATTTGCGTAATATCCGGGTTGTTTGTCTGAAATGGTGTTGTTCGTTCGGCAACCACACGTTAGCAAAATTCACTATACACTAACTAACGTACTTCGAACTATATGATTATTTTTCTGCAACTAACTCTTCCATTTACAGTTAGCAAACATACCACTTACAGTTAGTTAGTGTGTTACTAACAACAAAACGCCCTACTCTAACAGCGATCATTTACATATATTACGAAATAGCTTCAGTCTACAGATCAAAGTCATTGTCAGGGTCGATGATACCGACCTCTATTACGACTCCTGCAGAGCGGTTCTTCTTTTTTTCAATGGCGGCTCGTTTCTTTGTCCACGAACGCGGATAAACGGCCCGCTCTCGCACTTCCGTCTCTACCTACAAGAAGTTGGACGTGATTAACCCGTTACAAGGACCATGATATGCAGTCAATCCTAGAGCGCTTCTTGAGCCACATCGCTCCCAACAGGCAGACGACGTCTGCAAATCAAGTGTACGAGGCCCTTCGGCATCTTGACTTGTGTGAGAGGGATTCTTTGAAGGCGTAATGTACGACCGGTATTTCAACTGTTCCTTCAACCCGTTATAACTAAACCTGACTGTAGGTAGTCTGTACCGGTATGGGTGTCTCCGTTCAGTTGTTTCCGGATGGGATATATTTCGTGATTTGTCACCGCGCAACGATCATACATGTACATGTATCTTTCTTACAGTTGAAGTTTTTTTTTTACACTTCCACTATGAGATTGACCGTGATGCAATTTTTTTTTAATTAAAATATCAACAGCGTTTGCAAACTACATGTACATGTACTAAGTAGCTCGCAACGTTACTAGGTAGCCCAAGGAAATACAAAGTAAAGGCTTGGGCACTACACTGCACATAGTGAGAGGATTCTCTAATGTATCGGAGTTGTCACAATCCCGATACTTTAGAGACTGGACATAATCATTGTGTGCAGTCATTGTGTGCAGTCTCGAATGTATCGGGATTGTGACAATCCCAATACCATTAGAAAATCTGGTCATCAATGATGACCGTTAGTGATGGGATCGCAGCCCATTTTCATAACAGTGACGCATGATACTCCCTGTAGTAGTTCTTTCGTGATCTGTACGGCTCTGGGATGTACCTAATGTAGGCCGCAGACAACTCTACAATAAACTAACTGTAGACTGTTTGCATACGAGTTAGGCTGTGCGCTCCCTGACGCAGCCTCCATATCAGCCACAGATTCGTTGCACAACGGGAAACTCCATCTATCGAAATCCGTCTTCATGGAGGACGCTGCCACAGGTACAGTATTCTGCCTCACTAAGGTGTTCTTATATTTGCGCATTGGCAAAACAACTTGAATTATGGTTTGATAGATTTTTTTAAAGTCGCACCATGAAATGTCGTAAATACAATTATACTACTGGTACGGTGTAGATATCACGCCTTCCTCAGTGAGGCAAAATAATGTATCCGTATACACCGCAGCGACAAAACTACATACTACATGAGCTCTTACACCATTCAATCAGTTATCGTAGCCTACAGAAAGCTTCAGGATCAGCGCGTGTTGGTAGTTTTTGTTATACACTAGCATTTGCTAATGTTTGCGCGACTACAGTGGTACAATTATTCTCTAGTGCCAGCTATATGTTTTCTTGAGTTTTTTACTTTAAAAGTAAAAGAAAGAGTTTCCCTGAGAACGAGGGATATAGTGTGTAGAATCACCGGTCGTACATTTCAGACAACTGATTAAATCTACAAGATGTAGATGTAATCGGTTGCAGTACAACGGTATCGTGCATTTCATGCCTACCAGATGGGTCAGACGAAGTTCGTGATCATCGATTGCGTGAAATGTATCTAAGGTGTGTCCCATTGGACGTCGTTAGCTAGAACTACCTTATTGAAAGCTGCAATTTGGCGGACGCAGAAGTTGGATCGGACGACGACATTGACGCAGGTGGGAATACTAGCAGTGATGGTGAAGGTGATAGTAATTCGTAATAGGTCACTCCTCAGTAAAATCAAGATTTGCTCCCAAGTGATTTGGACCTTCTGTTATTGAAGTGATACGACTATACGATAAGTGCCATCAGAGAAAACGAAGCGTACTTATGAGTACTAAACCAGATGAGACCACCCAATACAAAAACGTAATTAAATTTTATTACAATGGAGATACTGTCGTTTCAATGGGGACGGGGGGAAGGATCGTACTTAAACGAATTTGTGAGAAAACGCGTTTTGAACATTTTGCTCCAACGTGTTCATCCTGATTTTTTCCCGCTGAGCGCTCGCTCGAGCCACTCAACAGTTCACAGTCAACTGCGCGGCTTCAAGGGACTCTAGAGAAGTCTACAAACTTCGTATGCGAGTGAGCGAGACAGTAATAAGTCTGTGGAGCTGGACGAGGCCCTTCAGTAGCACATCACCACAGTGCTAGGTATATCCTGCTGCGAGGAGGAATGCATCGAATACCACGGCGACGCATCTATAGTCTCCGTGCGGGGATCATGAATATGACGGACCGCCAGCGAACTAGCCTGGTGACTCTGCACTGGGTTCCCGGACACATGGCAACGCCATCAATCAACGGTGGTGCGATCAGTATACACCTACTTTCTGCATCTCGTTAGCCAAGTATCCAGAACCACGTTCCAGACAGCCTACAACGTCAGCAACATGTGGCGCAGGGAACCTTTCAATCCCGTCGAGCGACTGGAGGTACCCAGGCGTCAGAATGCGATCCAGTCTGTTGTGAATCCCCCTAGGATGCTCGCCAGGTCAAACAGAATCTGGGAAAGTCAAGACAGTATCTCGTCAGTCTTTCAGTATGAAGCAAGAATCTTCGGTGCCCTGCACGGTAGCTGGACGCCAGAGTGCGTGGCTGGATCAAGAGATACCAAGGCACCCAATAGGACGCACTGAAGGACTAGTAGAAGCGTGCGGGGGAGTAGTAAACGCCGTTTCCCACGGCCGCATCCCACGTCGGGACAGTTACCATTACTCTAAACTACTCCGTTGACACCTCCTGGAGATGAGCCTTGCCTAGAACGGGAGCATGACATCGCGGGATGTTCCAGCGTTAGCTGGCCCTTCGTTCACCGTTGGCGACAGGGATAGGGACAGTGAAGAGAGAGATCAATTATCGGCGACCGCAGCCCCGGTAGGTCTTTACGCTGCTCTGCACTAGCGTTCCGGTTTACATGCAATATACGGCGGACTCGGAGCAACTGCACCAGTGCGCTAGTCGCGCTCCACGTCCTTCGGCACGACGCCAGCTCGCATACTGCCGTTGAAGCCCCGCGACTTCTCTCCGCGGTCCTCACCACCCTACCACTCTACCACGTCCATACGTGAACCCCGAACAGCGTACCTCGTGCAGTGCAGGCGTGCCCCAATTCCCGATATGTAGTAGCACTAATTCCGCGTTTGACACCAAGTAGCTTAGGTTAGTTCGCCGTTAATGCTCTTCACGCACGAAATCCAGAACTTTGGGCCAGGCTTGCCAGACGACAATGCCGCACCCTCCTATCTACTGAAGTCACCCCGGTCCGCGCCTATCCTATCTGCTATGGTGTCCTTGCTAACCTACTTACCTCACGCTGTCTCTCAACCGTTCATCGGTTCGTCCTCGCCGATTCTCCTTCTCCGCATACTACACGCCGCTCGCCCTGGCCGTGTCGTCTCTCCTTGTGATCTTCTCGAGTCACCCAACTTTAATGACAATCCTCTGCATTCTGTCTAGATCTGTCACGGGGTTACACACACAAGTGACAACAGTCACTTGTGCATGACAGCGGTCACAAGAGACAACTGCCACTTGTGCGTGACAATTGTCACTTATGGTTTAACAGATAAATGTCTGTTAAAGTCTTAGATACTTCCTCACCTTGGTGTAAGTCACACCAATGGATACATTGAAGTGAGCCACCACAATGAGTGGTCCACACATACCCAAAGATCCTATTGGTAGAAAGCAGCATCTTTCGACCAATTAGAGACGTACATATTGACGGGGCTCTGACAGCCAGCCGCTGTCAACCCCTTTCATAGATGATAAACAGTTTTAGCAGATTTAGGAGGAAGATCAATTTATAAACAATACAGTTCTCATTTTACCTTAAACTAGCTACTTGGAGTCTTTATTTGATTTATATTATACTTGTGGACTCAAGTATAATTAATTCAATTTATTAATAAACTCCTACGCTTCCTCATACACGTAGCGCAACGTGTAAGCTAAAGTAGTGAGCTAAAGTAGGCCGACTACATAGTGTGTGAGTGACCCACCGTCCGAGGGTCCAAAAGCGTAAGTGACGGCTAGTTGCAGTGTTGTATATTCTGTATTTGTTAGTTATCGGGCTAGGAGAGCACTTGGGTAAGGTGCCTTCAAAGTTCCAAGCTTCACCCAGAGTCGAAGTGAAATCCTGGATCTTGAATTCGCGATATTCTGGGTTCGAGTGATCTGGAATTCTGTGTTTGCCTTCAGCAACGAGGACGTGTTCTGAAGTAGACGTGCACGTCAGCGCTTCTTCAAAGGCTACGTTTACAAGCCGATGAAGTGCCGTTCCGTCGAAGACAAACGAGCGGACAGGGATTACAAAAGGTACTCACGTCAAACAAGGAGGGGTGCAATTCAGGGTTTGCTTGCGGTACTCTGGGTTTTATTCTTCCTCTGTTGACTCCCAGAATTTTCATGTGCCACGCTATACAAAACACCCCTGCGCGATCAAGGTTTCGTCGGCCTCGCCTCATATGAAATAGCCAATTGGGGGATGGATGTGTGAAGGTCAGAGCGGAAAATCAGCGAGTTCATGCTCGGTAACCAAGCTAAGTGGGCAAACAACTTTGTCGTCGGGCCTGAAGTACCCACCCTGATTCGCATCCGATCTAGATACGGCAGCGCAAGTCATCTCGAACTTGAAAGCAACGTGTCGTCCGATCAGTACAGAGCTGCGTATCGCTATGGTCGAAGAGGTTCTGAAAGCAAAGTATCTCTCAGAAATCACCGCCGCGTGAACCAGGCGCGTTACCGGGGGGGAGTGTTCACAAGCGAGGCAGACACTCAATCCGCCGACATCAAGCTTCGAAGCGAGATCGAGGACCTCGAATCGAGGTATGGAAACCTCTCGATCTTCCCAGCAATGTTTCGGAAGTTTCAACTGCTTCGTGTCTCCTAACATTTTGCAAAAATGCTGCAACAAAGTTCTTGCGCGGAGCCATGGTCTCCGATGTGGACACACGAGTAGAAAGCTTGAAGCTATTTGCGTTTTACTTTGAGGGCTCTCAGCTGGAGGTCGAAAAGTTGGCAAATTCGACTGAGATTGCAATGGTCGCTAGAATAATCACCGAAATCACTCTCACCCACCTGCCGTACCCTCCCTCGTGTGTTCCAACATTTTTACTGTGATGACTGCGGCAGTACTCAAGGCAGTGCCAGATCTCACCTTGTTGCTATAATGTTCGGTAAAACGACTGAAGATCGCGGGTCGGTTCTCTTCGGCTGCGATAGCAACCACGATAAATGGATGAGGCTACGTGTGCTGGCAGATATCGTGGCGCAGGCAGATATGCTGTCTCCGTAGTTTTTATTGGACGGGTCTTTCCCAGCCCAGTCCTCCCCATACTACAGGTAGCCAGGTACCATCTAGCCCAGCTGCCCATATTATTACACGTCCACCCGATAGATAACTAGACTCCGTCTAGTCCTGTTGTCCGCGGTGTCGCGCGTCCTCTTTTCCGAACTTAACACTTTCCTTGTCGCGTCCACGCCTAAGTAGACCAGTATAGCGCCGACGGCCAGCAAGCGAGGCAGTACGATGATCGACCAGACTATTACTGGCCTGTTCACTAGACGTGTTGGAGACAGGTACGGCTGGGAATGAAATACAATTGACCTGGGCTCCTGCAAGCCACAGGCGACCCCACCGGACATGCAAACAGGTCGAGCGACACTCCGTCACCGCACTTGGGCACGCCCGAGTACTCGAGAGCGCTTTTCTTCACGGTTTCTCTCCGTGGTTCTGCCTCCCTACTCAATACATCGCCCTCACCTGTGCAGCGCCCGCACTTTCGCTTTCCTGTGTCACTTACTCCTGTGCGTAGCCAACACGTCCTGGTCGCACGGCACTACCACTCCGTTTCAGAATACTTGTCCTCTTATGCTTAAGTGCTTCGGGATTCGTCAATATTTGCCTAAAACGACTACGATTGGTCTTAATAGAACGCAGGCGCTCTGGCGGTATGGATGGTGGGTAGACCTTCACAGAGCTCTCAAAATTGAAAGCGTGATGGTCTCAAAGGAGATTTTGCACCCGAATCGTCCACAGATGTCGCCCAGCCTTCCCCTCGTACCTCAAATCTCAGGTATGAATGTCAAACGAATCAGGAGAGAGCTTACAGTGATGGAGCGTCGACAGGCAATCAGCTCTGTCCTCGTGCGTTCAAACGGAGGCAAACCGCATCGAAAAGCGGTGCATGAAGTGGCCAGCCTCTTTGGCGTTCATAAGAGGACGATTGCGAGGCTGTGGAAGCGCGCCAAGGCGAATGCAGAGCTTTTGGGGTGTACGAGGCGCCGTCTTTGAAGCACCGATGTGGCAGGAAGCCACGTGACTTGGCTGCTGCCCTTGAACGCCTCCGGAACGTCAGCCCCCATGAACGAACAACGCTTCGCTCGGCGGCAACGGCTTCGGGCGTGCCGACTACGACGCTGTTCCGTCGTGCAAGTTGCGCTCGTGTACAAGCGTGACCCGCCCACTGCTCACTGCCGACAACATGCAGGCCAGTGTGACGTTCTGCCTCGACCACGTTGCTCACATGGTAAAAGCGAGGCTTCGCCGGGAGGGAAGACTTCCTTTATGCATCCCCTGCTCTGACCATACAGTCTCGGTTATACGAACAGTAGCTAGCGTAAACACGACTGGTCATAGTTAAACCAAGTATATTTAGCGACAAGTTGAGGGGCGACAAGTATTCTAAAACGGAGTGGTAGACGACAAGAACCCGCGTTTCGGTACAACTAGTGCATTACAAGTCTTGAATCGTTACTATCCAGCAACATTTCACAACTGAGGTCGAACTGCCAGACCGCGGCTCGCTGACAACACTTTCTTCTACTTCCCCCCGTCGCCTAGCTACTCTATCGTATACACTGGCGTCTCCCTCTCTGGACTACATTCCCCTTCTCGCGGCCTCCTGGCCTCACGCTTTCTCTGTCCGACGCCGCCTCTCCTTTGCTGTATACTCACTGTCCTTCTTGCTCACGTGTCACCTCGCCTTGCAATCTTCTGCGGACGCTATTACCTCCTGTCGCAAGTGGCTCTAGTCCACTGGCTTGCATCCGTCACTGCTCACTCGCCATCACCAATCACCGCTCGGTGCACCACACAGGGGTGCCGAAAATTGCATTGTTACGGATTGCAAGAAACCGCAAGCAATAGATTATCGACTGCGTCTTCGCGGGTGGTTAAATAGATTATCGGATGCATTACGTCCACCTCAACACACTATTTCCTTACTCTGCATTTTCAACGGTGCGGGCGTCCCAATATCCGCTGTTTTGGCGTAGGAAGAGCAGCATTTCGAGCGTGTACGGCTGCAGCAAGTGCCGTTGAAGCCCAAATGCAGCCCGCGCGACGCTGAAAACCCGCTCCACCAGGGGGGGATCGAGGACAGCAGCTCGTACCCTGGCTGCTGGTCCTCGAGGCGGCGGCGCTTTTGGAGGCGCTCCACAAAAGAGGCTTCGGCTTCGTTCTCAGCGTCTGGTTCGCCTTCAGACTGTCCGGCGGCTAGGAACGGCTCTAGCGCCGCCTTCTCGGCACGGGTCAGGCGCTTCGCTTGGCGCTTCAGCACTCGGACACAACCTGACTCGAAGTCAGGGCTGTTAACAATGGCAGCCCTTGGAGTTGCATACATTAAACCATACCAAATACGTGTTAGTAGCTCATAAATAGAGAAAGTAATGGGAAAACTGACCGAGATAACGGGAGTATGAGGGCTTCGACGCGATAAGTCCGTCGAACCACACCCGCACGTCGAGCATGTTAACCCCTTCTCCTTGAAGCGCCTTCGACACAGATTCCACGTTCTTCAGCTCCTCTAGAAGGGCGCGTAGACGCCGTTTGGCAGCGGCCGAAGGCAGCACGTCCACCAGCTCCTCGTCATCACTATCCAAAAATGGCAGCATCTCGAAAAAGCGGTGGAGCATCGCAAAAGTGGAGCTCCACCGCGTCTGCTGGCGAATGATTGGCCGAAGGTGGGTTTGGCGGCTGTGCTCACATATTACAGATTTAGACATAAATACCGAAAATAATGTCAGAAAACACTTACCGCACTTTAGCAGACTGACGCAAAGTGCGTAGCTTACCCATAAGCGTTTGCACCAACTCCAGGTCCTCCGAGTGCTCTTGCATTTGTGCTGACGCCGCGAGATTGAGCCGGTGGCTCGCACACCCGACTAACGGGACGTTCATCAGCCTGGCCAGACGCTGATTGACGGAGCAGTTGTCTCCAACAAGGAAGACACACTGCTCCAGGCTCTTGTTAAAGTCACGCAGCAGCATTGACGCCAAAAAGACCGGTGCGACTCGGCAGTGTGATCATCCGTATCCTCGTTGATGAGCGGAGCCATGCATAGAAGCGGGCAGTACACCGAGTCGCCCATTTTGTACCAAGCAAACACGGCGATGTAGTGCTCGGATGCGTGACTCCATCCGTCAAAGACGAGACCGAAGCGGTCAGGCATCTCGGCCGCGATTGCACGCTCGACAGAGCGCGTGACGCTCTCGAGAGAGCGATGCAGCGTTTCTACCAAAGTCGGCATGAGGTTCGTGTAGCTGGTGTTAGAAGGTGACGTGTATGTTAGTCAGTAGTTCAGACAACGTAGGCATAATTCAAACGAGAACGTACCGTCGCGCTAGCTTGTTCTCGCAAAACGAGAGAGGTAAGTTGCATTTGACCACCCACTCCAGCCAGCCAAACATGTTTTGTGCGGAATGGCACACGTAGTGAGCCAGCGAGCCCGTCTCGCCGGGTGTAGCCGCCAGCATTTCGGTGGTGTGGGCGGGGTGCTCACGCCTGATATGCTGCATTAGGTTCGTGTACCTCGCACCCGCAGCACGCTTCCGGACCGCGCCGCACGAGCACCGGAAGTACTCGAGGATCACCTCATCGTACTGGTCGCGGCATGGGCGGAAGTAGAAGTTCGCCACTTGCCAGTTGGTGAACGTGGCGGGGCGAGGGGCAGCAGACATGGTCTTGGTGGGGTGGTGGGCTCGATGTAAGATTGAGTATGCGGGAAAAGGAGTAAAAAGGCAGAAGCTCAGCATGAACGTGTGGCTTCGCTCGACAGCCACCTATTTGAAATGGTTGGAGGCTGAGCGCTCCAATACATTATCGGTAACAAAAAGGTGAATACGATAGATAATTGTTATTAGCCGTTAAGGTTAGAAAATAAATTATCGGTTCAAATTTATTGCAATAATTGCAGCATCAATCTATTTTTCGGCACCCCTGCCACCACACCACCAACGTCGTCAAGTCGATCACGACTTGCACGGTGTTCCGAAATCCTGCTCGTGTTCCTGAGAGGAGGGACATTCCACCACACTACATCTCCAATTATCAATCTGTTAGGTAGAGTATCTTGCGTTTTTCAGCGACGCGCTCATTTCCCCGAACGGTAGTTTCGTAAAGCGAGAGTGAAAAACTGGTTACTCATTTTGTACGAACATCTTGGTCGTAGCTATCGTCACGTGACGTTCAACAATATTGTGCTACATGTTGTTGGATCAAGGAGCAAGATCGAGAAAGTCAGAACATGTTGGAACAACAAGAACAACATGTTCTGACTTTCACGATCTTGCTACTTGCACAATGTACAGTGTATGTGTTTTTTTAAACGATTAAAATCGAATCCATTGAAAAATGCCAAAGAAAGCTGCTCATTCCACCATACTAACTAAGATCTAGGGAGAGATTTCCTTCATGCCCATCGATCTCGACTACATTCAAGCACTGTTCACTAGCATTTCTATCTCTCTCGGCCGTGCCTCCTTCAGCGCCGACAACAAATCAGCCTGTGCCAGCTGTAAGACTAGCTCCCGCTGCGAATTGAAATACAAGAAAAAGCGCACTGGGCACGTGATCCTCAATCCGATCACTCGGGCTAACAGCATTTCATCCCCAGCAGCGTGGGGGAACAGAACCATAGCGAGGTGGTGCATGAACGGAAATGTGAACTTACCCGCCACCTCGACCATACATCCCCCGACACCACAGACTCGACGAATTGTTGCGGCCTTTTCATCGTCTGGGTTCTCTTCGTCCTCAGCGAACACCGCTCGCATGCTAGAAATGACGCACGAGAACCTCGCCTTGTCCAGTTGAGTAACGAACTCATAGATGCCTCTCCGAGCCATCAAAGCAGCGCGTGCCGTGTCGGATTGGGCCCGAGTCGTACTGGTACGTGACAGCCTGCACTCTGGGGCCACAGTGCTGTTCTCCTTCACCCCACGAATCATCGCCTCGACTGTCTTCAGCAGCTCATTCTCCATACACTGGCGACTCATAAGCAGACGCCTCGTCTGCAGATCCCGGTACTCCAGCAACCGCATCACTTCCTGCCGGAGGTTGTTGATGTCCAGCGTGAGGTTGAACACGCGCGACTCGTATGCCTCGTGGTCGCGCCGGTGCCGCTTCTGGGTCGCACTCATGTAGTAGCGCTTTTTGCGCTTCTTGTCGGGCACACCTGCGAATGAGGCGGGGCTGGGCAAGCGGGGTTTTCGAGGTACCGTGCACGCCTCTCCATTGTCTTGCAACTTGGACAGCTCAACGCCGTCGTCCTCGGCTTCAGCGAGAGCTAACTTGACTGGCAGGTCCTCGAGCTCGCGCTCTGGTGGAGACCATAGCAGATCCGATATCCTCATCCGAGCTTATTAATAATGCGGAGGGAGCTCACACAGACGACAGTGATGCGAGCGCTTGTATCTTGGGGCAAATTCCAGAGTGACGAAGGAGAAGCCCAGCCAGCGGCCTGGACTCCAAATTCGACGGCAGAGTTCGGTACGTCTTTGCTGCCCATGGCGTGCCTCTTGGTCGAAGAGTCTTGGGCATTTCTGAGGGGCTTTTCGCAAAATGGAGAGCTACTTCGAAGGTTTTGGAACTATTGGTTGCAAAAAGGGAGCCCGGGAAGGGAACCAGACGGCAATGTGCCAAGCACAGCTTACTTCACCTCGTCGCCTCCGACACCAAGTCCTGCGGCATTGCATACGACATGTGCTTTCCTGCCCAGAAGTCGTACACATGTACGCAGCAAACGCAGCAACGACGCACAGCATGAACCCAAAGCTGGAATCGAGGCATCATTGGGTCGAAATGCTTACGTACAAGTGTGATAGAGGATGTCACTGCCGGTTCGAGGTTGTTGCACTGTGATCAAGCTTGAATCCTAGCGGCTACCTTATTTATCATTGCGATGCAGTCTCGTCATGTCGAAGCTGGCAGCTTCCAAGGTCAGTGACGGTGTGTTCTTCCCTTCATTACTAATGAGTCATTCGTAGTAGGCCACCCGAGCATTAGGCAGTTGAGTGGCGACCACGCTAACATATAACCGTATGCAGGGCGGCGAGGCCAGAGCAAAGGGCTTGAGTCTAGACAATCTATCCTATATATGTGTATAACTCTCTGGCCCCGTTGCGAGATATTCTGCTCACGCTCACGTTTCCACGGTGTTTACGGGAGCAGCGAATGAGATTGCCCTGGTCTTCCCAAGGTTGACGAGCAACACCGAGCACCTCCTGTAGAAACTGAGCATCAAGACTTGGCGAAAGAAAGAGATACGACTACATGTAAAGTTGATAAAGCGAAGAGGGCGTTCATGTGCAGCAATTGAGGTCAAACACGCCACAACAGGAGAAACTGCCCTTCGAAGTAGCGCGCGTGCTGCATTTGCTAGGCGTGGTGCATGCATAATTATGTTGACCAAAACTGATTGATCGCCTCGGGCTCCCTTTTTGCAACGAAGAGTTTCGAATGCGAAAGGTTTCGAAATAGCGCGCGGTCTTGCTTAAGCCCCGCGTTTCTCGACTTGAGGTCTCGATACACCGAGTTCGAGAGTTGTATTGAAGACCGACCCGCCTCAGTAATCGCTGCGCTCACTTGGTGAGTCTAGCAACAAAGCTGGAAGCAGGGTGCAAGCCTAACTAGGGGTGTTTGGCATCGATACTGTATATCCAGCGATCGGAGCCGTTCGCCATTCACCATTCGCCATTCGCGACATTCCGCTTATGACGTGCTTGCAATGCAAGTTGCATGCAGAGGCAAGCGTCAACATGCTTCGATCGCAGCTTGGTGATCGCCATCGGCACAGCGGCAGACAGTCTGCTTTCGTTGAACAATAATGGACTCGCGACTGCGAGCTGGTCCCGCGCGAACCATGAGTCGAAACGCAAGGTCGGAAAAGTGGCGACACCGCAGGCACTCGGCATCCTCACTCAACATGCAGGGCCAGCCAGCGCTCCTTCATCTCCTGCAGATTCCCCACGCCCCCGAGCACCCGCTGTCTGTCACATTCGGCGCGCTGAAGTTGGCCGCGCATAGAGCGGTCGGCCCGCTCCGCCGAGCCACGCTCATGACAGCGGCCGTGTCAAGCCTTCCTGTCGGAGCAAGCCGAAGCATGCAGCGGCGGGGCGCAAGCGAGTGCCCGCCCTTGCAGTGGGCCTGGTGCTTCGAGGCACACCACGCACGTGTCCGTGTCCCCCATGTGTGCTTTTGCCACCGAATTTTGTTGATGTCAAAGTCCCAAGTTCACGTCCGGGACCAGCAGCGCATGTCGCACTCGCACTTAGTCAAGTATCACGCCTCCGATTGGCTGGTCTGGGCGGCGCGTCACCGCTGGGATCCACCCAGCCGCTGACGGACGGGCTCACTTTCGGCCATTCCGCAAAATACCAGCGACCTCCGAAGAGCTCCCAAGATGGACGTGGAGAACAGCCTCCTGGTGCGGCTCGCGGCCAACGGGCCCACGCTGAGCGACGCGCCCGTGCTGCTGATGGCCGTGGTGCTGGTGCTGGCGCTGTCGGGTGTCGTCTCGCAGCAGCGCCAGAGCGCGCGCGACGCCGCTGACGCCTCCGACCCGGACGACAAGCTGCAGCGCCGCAAGCTCACGCGCAAGCTGTCCAACATCGGGCTGTCCACGCTCGTGACGGAGGTGCCCTCCAACCTGTCCATCCCTGTGTCCGTGCTCACCGTGGAGGGCCACATGACCGCGGCCGACTACGTGGAGCGTCTGCGCGCGCGCCTGCCGCACGACGCCTTCTTCCTGCGCTGGCGCAGCGTCGTGTGCGGCGACTACCAGACGGGCGTCTACAAGTACGTGGAGCTGCCCGACTACGACGTGGCGCAGAACGTGGTGGAGCACACGCTCGGGGAGGGCGAGACCATCATGTCGTACGTCGAGTCGGCGCTGGTCAACTCGCCGCTGGACTTCGACAAGCCGCTATGGGAGATGCACGTGATCCACGATCCCAAGGGCAACCCGGGCGTCACCAGCGTGGGCTGGAAGGTGCACCACTGCCTGGGCGACGGCGCCTCCCTCGCCACGGCCATGGCCAAGCTCAGCGACCAGAGTGAGCTCTTCGACGCCATGCTGGAGAAGCGCGCGCAGGCCAAGAAGAACCCCAAGGCCAAGAAGCCCAGAAAGCCCCTGTCGCAGACAATCAAGGACGTCATAGTCTTCCTGTACGTGTGTTTCTGGTCCCTGTACGTGATCTCCTACCACATGTTCGCGCTCGTGGCTCGCCGCGAGCCGGCCACGGTCTTCAAGCGCCCCGGCGGCAAGCACAAGCGTCTGTCCTACAACATGATCTACTCGGTCAAGACTACCAAGGCGGTGGGCAAGCACTTCCGCGCCACGGTGAACGACGTGATGCTCAATGTGGTGGCCGGCGCCATGCGCAAGACGATGTTGGCTGTGGGCGACTCGGTCGCCCCGACGCTCAAGGTGCGCTGCGCCATCCCCGTGGACATGCGCTCCAGCACGGAGGTCATCCGCCACACCAGCAACCGCTTCTCGTCGCTCGTGATCGACCTGCCGGTCGGCATTGAGGACTCGGCCGAGCGTCTGCACAAGGTCACTGCTGCCATGAACGAGGCCAAGAACTCGCTAGAGAAGTACTTCGTGTACTGGTCGAGCCACCTGGTGTCCATGCTGCCGGCACCGCTTATGCGTGCGATCGTGCACTTCACCACTGGTCGCATGTCCGTGGCCACGAGCAACGTCCGCGCCAGCGTGGTGGAAATGAGCCTGTGCAAGAGTCAGGTGTCGGGCTTCTACGGCTTCGTGCCTCCACCGCCGTACGTGAACCTAGGCGTGGCCATCCTGTCGATGGGCGATAACCTCGGTCTGAACGTGCTCGTGGACCCGTGCGTTGGCATCAACGCCAAGCAGTTCTTGGACTTCGCGAAGGAGGAGTTCACCGCGCTCCAGGAATCGGTAGCCGCGTTGGAGGCGAACACTGGCGAAGAGAAGAAGACCAAGTAAATGAGAGCGATGGCGCTTGTCGTTGCATATCCAGGCAAGGTTTGAGGCTTGTTGCTACCGCTTTGTTAAAAATGGAAAGTATGTTGTATGCTAAAATGCACCAGGCCTCGCTGTCTTAGTGGTATTCCTGGTGTTGCACTGTTCGAAGTCTTTGCTGGATGAGTATTTTGAAGCAGGATCCGTTGCTAAGGTGCAATCGGGTTGCACGCCGCAAATTCAGCCTGCCGTTGCCATTGTCAATTCGACTGCGCCAGCAAAAAGTGAACTCGATCCGATCTATGGAGACTGCTCAAGTCATTGTCGTGCCAGCGCAACCTGTCGACGTGGTGGAACCCGTGATCAATGACAAGCACGCCGAGCATCCGACTGAAGCGGATGTCATCAAGGAGGAGAATAACAGTCACGCAGAACCGAACAATTCCGCGGATAACGTTAAGGTTTCCGAGCCAGAGGTGGTGCCACAGGATCATACGGAAGAGAACCGTCCTGCGGACGTTGCAGCCTCCCCAAGAACCGGCAATGGTGGATATGCCACGCCTGCGGCAGTATCTGAGCGCGCAGCGACTCCGCACACAAGCCGTGCATTCGAGGGAGGGGCCGAAGTGGTGACTCCTGCCGGCACGGTCGAGGCACCGTGCTCAATTGATACCCCGAGAGAAGTTATCGAGAAGGAAGGTATTCCTCCTGTGACTAAGGAAGTTCTCCCAACTGTGGCTATAGCGAGTGATCCTCTACCAGCGAATGCTGCTGTTGGAAATGATCTACCAAAAACTGAGCAGCGCGAAGAGCACAAGGTCGAACCAACGGTTGAACATAAGACCGAGCAATCGGCTGAGCACAAGCACGAAGTAGCCACCCCTGCTGTGTCAGCCCCGGCAGTAGGTGAAGCTGAAGAAGCACCTGTGACAGCAATACTAGTCACCACAGAGCCAACTCCAACCGCAGCACCCGCACCTTCTCCTGGAAAGAAAGCCAAGAAACAGGTGCCTACACACCTTATTGGAATTACGTTTCTCGTGGCTTCTAACCTTCCGATTACGCTTTTTTGTCAGAATGAGTCTTTTGTCAGCGAGGAAGTTTTAATGGAGGTGCAAAAGTTCCTCACACTCCAGGTTTGTCCGCGTAGACATTCTAGTATGCAAACCTTCACTCACTTTCTCGTCTTACGCTTCGTAGATTACCGAGAACAAATGCAGCTCGAATAGTCAAGAAATCAACGAATGTAAGCCGCGCAGCTTCTTGTTCTTCTGTACGTGCAGTGAGCTGACATCGACTGCCTTCTATAGTCGTGGAGAAGCACCTAAACGAAAAGCAGCGGAAGCGCTACGTCGCCCCGCTGGTGGAACGGATCGTGCAGCACTTCGCGCAAGATGCTAGTAACAGGGGTGAAGAGGTGTCGGTGGATGTGCAGTCAAATATTTGCCTCGTCGAGCAAATGTTCCTCGCCATCGGAAGGCGCTCACCCTTGCAGGATATGTACACAGCTGAAGAAGAAGAGATGCTAGACCTGCTTTTCCACAGCAACAGCAGCGACAACCTCCCGGTCGGTATTTAAATGCTAAGCGATGCAAAACAATTATGAAACGAATTTCACTACACCGGAGTACTTAGAAGTATTAAGCACTGACAATCAAGCGCTCCGAAAGACTAACTCGAGGGAATGCAATTCGATCCTGTCATATTCAATAGTATGAGCTCTCCCTATAACTAAGTTTCTGAACTTCAGCTACTGTTGCCTGCCAACGCTGGAAATCGCTTTCCAACACGTCGTTGCGTTCCAATGGTTTGCCAATCATAAGGCTACGCACGGGAAAACACAATCTTATCATGCAGCGGTCACCGATCGAGTGAGTCGCTGAGGTACTTCACAAATCTCACGCGTTACGTGTTGCGTTCGATCTCGCTCCAAAACGCAAAAATTACCGTGAAGTAAGATAATAAATCCAGGGAAGCTTTGCTGCAACGCTCGCATGACCCCGACGTACGCTGGATTAGTTATACAGACAGTCTTGCTCAACAGTAAAACCCGCAAAAGGATCCACGTAGTTTTATCATAGATGTACATCGGTGCACCATTATACGTCTCCAGTGAAAAAAGTTTTTCACAATCTCGGACTCACAGCAACGGTAGTCTATGAAATCAGTCGCAATGACACACTTCATGAGCTGGCCGTCTCGATCAACAAGTGCTTGACCTGGCCTGGCCGGTGTTGCTGTGGTCTCGACCACTTTTGCTCTCAAGCCTTTATCAAATTGTGCCGACCAACGATGGCGTTCTACGCTGCGTCGGGTTTTGGCTTCTGCGAACGATTACGTGAAGGTTCACGGTAAAAAAAATGGTGGCAAGACGGTTTGTAGCATACCAAACACCGATACAGAAGAGGGAAGGCTCCCCCCTCCCGTTTTGTGGTTCTAAAAGACCAGGTCATCGAGGTAATAACAAATTGGTTCATTCAGTTTCTCTCGTCGCCTATCAAAACATCATGCTCACAGCGCGTCGCATTGCCCCGTAGGGATTATTCGGACGACTTTGCCGATCCCTTTAGCTTGGCCGTCGCGGAAGACAAAGCGCATTCCCTTCTTCAAAAATTCCGGCGCATGAATGAACCGGAAGCGCACGAGCGCACGGTCCCCTGTTCGGATGACCTCCTGGTTCGATTCAATCGAGATGATCTCGGCGGTCTGTCGAATCGTTCTGCAGTTAACCATCGGCTGGTAGCCGACGGTGACGGTGGTCTGGTGGTGCAGGATCACGACACGGGCCTCGAACACTCGCGAGACGTAGTCGTCGACCTTGATATCAGGGCTCAGCAAAATCATTCCTTTGCGGAAGGTCGCGCGACTCAGTGTGAACTTCTTGTTCACGGAGCGAACTGCAAGCGCTGCAGTCTGCCCGGGCACGAGCTCTTTCAGAGGCATGTACATCGACTCCATGGAGCGCACGGTAACCTTGTGGAAGTGTCCGTTGTAGTCGGGTCCGATCTGCAAGGCGTCGTTCACCTTGAAGCTTCCAGTTACCAATGTCCCCGCAAGGATAAACCCCACGCCAGGAACCTGGTACGTCTCGTCGATCGGCATTTCAATCACGTCGGCCACAGATACTGCCTTTTGCTTCGAGTCACCGGCAGTCGCTGATGCTGCAACTGCGATGCTTTCCTCCTGGTTGATCGACTTGGTCGTCGCCAGCGTCGAGGCAGACAGCCCCGCTTTGAACAAAGCCGACGGCGACGTCTCGTACAGTATTCGGCGGAGGTTCTCCAGTCCGTCGCCCGTAACGTTGGAGATGGGCAGAATGGGCGTGACGCGGTTGGACGGGATGCCCTTGGCTGCTGTCACGGCCTGCTCCGTCGTCTTCACCAGCATCGCCATCTTCCCGTCTACCAAGAAGAAGAAAAAAGTCGTCACAAGACGTAAATCTACAGAATTTAGCAACTGCTGGTGCAGTTCTGGCACTCACAGCGTCTCAGCGTCTGGCGGACCGTCGCGAGCGTCTCCTTGGCCACGTTCTTGGGCGCGATGTCGATCTTCGTGAGCGCCACCACGATGGGGATCTCCAACTGTCCACAGCCACAACATCAACAAGGCGTCAGTGCACCTCAGCACACACACACACACAGCCTCCTCTCTTCCACTCACTGCCACGGCGATGGCCAGGTGCTCCTTGGTCATCCGCTTGACGCCCATGTTGGCGCCCACGACCACCACGACCACGTCGGGCTGCATGCCCGTGAGCCCGAAGACCGTCGTCTTGAGGTACTTCTCGTGGCCCGCCAGGTCGATGAGCTGGATGCGCTTGTGCGCCATCTTGGCCAGCTCGGCCCACGGGATGAGCTTCCCCGCGCGCCGCGACAGGATCTGCTCGCCGCGCGCGTCGAAGCCCAGGTAGGCCGTGGCCACGCTGCTGGTGCGGCCCGACTCGGCCTCGTGCTTGTGGCGGAAGATGGCCTGGCGCGACGAGCCGCGGCCGTCGTCCAGCTCGCCCTTGATCAGCGTCCCGATGAGGCTCGACTTGCCGCTGTCCACGTTGCCCACGAAGGCCAGGCGCAGCGTGCGCAGCGTCTCGCGGCGCGCAGCCTCGTCCTGGGCGGCCAGCGGCTGGGCCTCGTCCTGGTTCGAGAGCTGCAGCGCCTCCTTCAGGTCGTCGGCCACGTCGTCGGGGCTGAGGCTGAGACTGCTCCTTCGCTCTTGGACTTCCATGGCGAATTGCGGAGTGCGGAATGCTGAGTGCGGAGTCCTGGGACAGCGGGCGGAGGGATGACGAGCGGAGTTCTTCGGCGCTTGTGCGGCTTTTGGAACGGCAGGATCCGCGTCGCCCACCCCGTCTAATCTGATACCGTGAGTGATGGTAGGTGGGTTGAAGTTGCCTTTTTGCGTCTTGTGGGGCGGTTGGCGCACCCTGCAGCGCAGGAAAAAGAGCGTGGCGGCAGGAGCGCCGAGTGCATTTATATACAGCTGGAGCTGGCAACCTTCACTCGCGAGCGAGAGCCTTGAAACCGCGGCCGTGAACTTCACAGTGTGAAGTCGCCAACAGCTCGTCGTGGAGATGGCGAAAACGAGCATAGGCTGATGCGATCGTCACCAATTGTCGACGGCGAGTACAGGCACTTGTGCCTAGAAACACATTGCGTTCGAGTAGAGAATTGCTCAGGTCTTCCCCGCCCCAGCATTAGTTAAACTCCCAAGGGCAGAAGATTTCGGATCTGCTGTGGTCTCCACCAGAGCGCAAGCTCGAGGACCTGCCAGTCAAGCAAGCTCTCGCTGAAGCCCGAGGACGACGGCGCTGGGCTGTCCAAGCTGCAAGGCAAGGGAGAGGCGTGCACGGTACCTCGAAAACCCCGCTTGCCCAGCCCCGCCTCATTCGCTGGTGTGCCCGACAAGAAGCGCAAAAAGCGCTACTACACGAGTGCGACCCAGAAGCGGCACCAGCGCGACCACGAGGCATTCGGGTCGCGCGTGTTCAACCTCACGCTGGACATCAACAACCTCCGGCAGGAAATGATGCGGTTGTTGAGGATTAGGATATGGCATGGCTCTTACTTACAATGGGCTACTGAGGACAGTCGAGGTAGTTATAATAGTTTTCTGGATTTTATTTATTCAGAGTTTTTGGTGCAGGTGCAAATCACTATATAAACGCATATGTCTGAATCACTTATAAGGTGGCAAAATAATATGATATCGGTACGAACCTATTAGTTTTAATACCGATGTGGATAGTCTATTATTATCTATTGTGCCTTTCAGCCCTTTTGGCAAATCGGGCTTCAAATAGTGCCTCCTTCGCACAGAAGGTTAGGTTTCTTAAGCATTTTTATGGTGTGCACAATAGCAATTTATTCATTGTGGTTACAGTTTTATCCAATCAGATCGCACCAACCCAACTCCTACCAAACTCCTACGAAAGTGCTTACGAAGGTACCTCCGACTTGAAAAAGTCCGAATGGCTGAGATTTACCTAGCCATCGAGCGCTTAGCAACTGGAGCAGAGTTTAGAATGACCTACTCGATAGAAATGCGTTGGAGAGGCATCGTGCTAATGTATGTGTACTCTGTTGACAACGCAACTGTAGCTAGTGTTTTAGGAGTATCTGTTCGTAGTTTAAGTCGCTGGTATACAAGGTTTCGCGCTACCGGAAACGTTTTGAAGAACCAGCCACGTGCCAAGACTTCGCGCTGGCCAAGTGAGGTGTGTGTATTCGTGCGCCAATACGTAGCAAACCATCCCTGCTTCTACTTTGAGGAGCTACGGTACAAGCTTCGAGCTATCTACAAGGACACAATTAACGTTTCGGACTCAACTATATGTCGCGCGCTACAATTCGACCTAAATTTGACGAGGAAGGTTCTAACAAAGAGGGCTCGAGAAAGCGTTCCGAGAGAGCGCCGAGAGTACGTTGGGAGGCTTCTGCCCTTTTACAGCGGCCCAGATCAACTAGGTTTTATTGACGAGACGTCAAAAGATGGATGGTAAGGCACTTGGCTTTATTTTTTATTGCGGATTCCTAAATGTCTAACGCACCGCAAACTGCTTTTCTGTTAGATCTGTACTACGTCGATACGGTTGGTCGGAAAGAAACACCCCAGCGCAGGTGTCCGTTCCGTTCAGCCGAGGAAATCGCGTATCTATTCTGGCAGCTATGGACGTGCAGGGCTTTTTTGGGTGGGGCGATGTGGAAGGAACTTTCACGCGTGTGGGGTTTCACAATGTGTTTAAGCAAAAATTCTTCCATTGCTCAACCCATGGCCTCTGCCACGATCGATTGTGATCTTGGACAATGCCAAGATCCACATGTACGAAGAGCTTCAAGAGCTTATTCACGCAACTGGAGCGTTGCTCTTCTTCTTGCCGCAAACTGTAGCTTGGAAGTCCGAGGGCAGCTCGGAGATCGACAACGTTCACCTCCAGAGGCACCGGGACGCCGTGAAGCTTCACACGCACCATGCAATACTCGCTGTCAGCCCGCTGCTGCTATGCACCCGTCGCTCTATCTATAGCAGGTTGCTGGGCGTCAATGTGCTGCATCTGTCGAAATGTGGTGCTGTCGGGCACGGTCAATGGGGCTCCGTCTGGAAGACGAGCTTGCGTGACCACCATGTATGGTTGCGAAGCTTCACCCGGTTCGATCTGTCGCTCGCGGACAAAGGCTGCGATGTGTGGCATTTGTTCTTGAAAGCGCGCAGCAGTAGCACGCCGCAATAACGTTGCCTGCGCTTCTGGTTTGGGTACGTAAACGAAGAGCTCCAGCTCAAACCCAGCTTGGCCGTTGCGCCGCAATCGTGCCTTATGCCACACGTTTTCTAGCTGCGCAAGCAGCGCCGCATTTTCTTGGCACAGCACTTCGAAATGCTTCTGCTTTGCGTTGTTGGTCGGCTTGAGGTAGGTGTCGAAGTTGCTATTCCATTGGCCTGGTAACTTGCTTGAAAAATGCTCCTCCACCTTCGCTCTTAGTACACGGTGGCCATCTGCGACGTCAAACACGAACGATGGAGAGGGGGGGGGGGGGCACTTTGTCACGGCAAGCTTCAAATGGTTGTCCATTCTTAATGCTTAACCGGCAACTTAGTGAGGTGGGCAACGGGATTGCTGAATCCATCACTATGCTGACACAACACTGTTCACGCACGAAGCACTTTAAAGAATACTCGCGCTCTTGCGATCTCGGCGGCCATAATCTCGTCAGTGCCGACCGAAATCCTCGCTCAGACAGGGCTGCCTCTGCCTCTCGATATCTGTTGCCTCATACAGCAGCTCGATCTTCTCAGCACCACAGCGCACCGTGATATTGCTCCTCTCACTTGGGGCTACTCGCACACTGCACCGCAAATACGTAGCCGCCATGAACCTGCTGCATAGCATATATACATACGTTCATCCTTGGCCGCTGAGCTGCGCTTGTGCTCCAACGCCACAAAGCTGTAGTACGCATGAAGTGCTATTAGATAGATGTGCCACACACACAATGCCTACAGTACCTGCGCGGTCTGTCTACCATCACGTTGCAGTACTGCTAATCGCCTTCGTCTTCTTGCCGTCGTGGTACTGCTAACCGTCTTCGCCTTCTTGCCGTCGCAGCTGGCTTGTCTTCTATCTTTGGCAGCTGGCCCCAGCTTCACCATACGCCACACGCACGCACACCGAGATATACCAACAGGAGGAATCGAACCTCCACCCCCCGCGAGCGGGACTCTGCCGATAAGCTACGCTGGTTTGGCGTGTGCGTGCCGTGCAGCGCTTTGGTCGCGAGGTGATGCTAGCTTGACCGACGAGCTTCGTCTTGAGCCGGCGAGTCTGCGAGGGAAGACCACCCGTTGTCCAGTCGATAATATTAGCCAACCAGAGCGCCGACAATTAGGGCCGGTTTTAGCAGAGAGACTGACAAATTAGGTAGATCCTTTGAGATGGGCAACTGCTTGCGTAACTACCTCCCAAGCAGAGGCAAAACGACAGAAAAGCACAGTAGTTGCGTGTTCTTCACGATAAAAACCCAGAGCTTCTCCGTGCTTTAACACGGCTTAGTAAACGGTAGTGTGCGTTTTCACTCGGTTGTCTATGTGTCTATTCTAAATAAAGACGTCTCCATGACAATAGTGGGCGGACCACTATTTGTGCTCCCCACAGACTTTTCATATCCATCGGTTATAAATGCCCTCACCCCTGCATGGACGACATGCCGGCCTTGGTGGCTGCGCGTCCTCCGCTTCGATCTCCCCGCTGGTTAGTATATCTTGGCTTGCCTTTTGTCAGCGCACGGCTCCCTTCTTCGAGCAGCTGACGCGTCAGCCAGTACGCCGATAATCTGTGGTCTTTAATACTGCTGCGCCTTATGCCGGTCCCCTTGATCTCCTTCCCTCTTCTCCGCCCCCTCCCCCCCCTTCCCCAGATATACACACCTCCCCGTCAAGGCGCGTGCCGTAGTCGTCAGACAGCAAGAAGTGGATGATTGAGTACTGCGCGTCATTGGTTCGTCTGCGTCCGTAGCCGAGCTGTGCCCAGCCACGTTTTCAGCCCGGAGACCATTGGCCTCTACATCCTTGTCCGCAGCAAAACAGCGTTAAGAATTATCGTAGTTGTAAAGTCGCGTTGACGCCATGCTCAGAGGAATTGCCAGGGCAGAAGCCAGGCAGGAGGACACGGACACTGTCGAAGTGCTGTACGGCGTCAGTAGGGCTCTCCATACGTGGATTACAGTAGGCGTTTTGAAGGACTGGCAATCGGCTCAACTGTCTTATGATGTGCATCTACAACTAGACCACGCCGGGGGTCTCGGCTCTGGCGAGCCCAGCACAGATAAGTTGTACAGTACCTCACAATCCCACGCGACGTCGGTGTCATCGGCATTGAGATGTCGCTGTTGTCAACCGTCAGATATAGCCAACAGGATTTGCCGGTACCCACCTTCAGCCAGGCAGAACAGTGCTTGTCCGGCAATAAGTCTTGCAGTAAGGCAATTGCAAGGGTCAAGTTGTTGTTTCGCACGGCCATTAGCGTCTCCAACTTTATTAGCACTTCGATCAGAGTCTTCGGTCTCAGGCAAAGGGAGGACCTCAAGCATGTCACGGCAATACCCGCAGTTACTTTTGTGGTCACCAACTTCATTTGCATAATCAACATCCGTGAAGTAGGCCAAGCTCACTGGGATCCGTCACCAACATCATTGACAAGTCCGTAGTTTACTGTTCTCGCTATGTAGCGCAGAACACGCTTCACCACGAAGTAGTGTTCGTAGTTGTAACTGCTCAGAAACTTGCCGAGGTTACTAACAGCATCGGTAATGTCTGGTCTGGAGGCCGAATCCAAATGTTGCAACGCTCGCACTAGTTCACGATGGAGAAGATATGTATCGTTCGGCGGTGGCCTGACCTGCTGTGGTAACGAAGCCTCAGGCGTCGTGCAGCCATTGCACGCAATCCTGTTGAATCTTTGAGGACGTTGCGTACAAGCTGGCGTTGACAATGAGCGACCCTCTTGTCGGCGGGGTCAATCACTATCTCTACACCCAACAAGTACTTGACCGGACCAAGCTCACAGCTCAAAGTCAGCTGCCAGCATCTGCGGTACGCGTCGGCACAAATCCGGTGGGCTTTTCGGACGTACAGGTCGTTATCAGAGTCACGGCGACTGAAACCAATACACTGCAACGCAGTGTACAGCATGCGGTTCTACACGATGGGAGCCTACCGTAGGCCTACACAGAAACCCTCCCGGTTGGCTTTAGAAGCGTGGAGGCTGCTCCACGATAATCAGCTCTCTCAGGGAGCCGTACAGGAAGGCTTCCTTCATGCCATACAGTAGCATTGGCCAGTCGCGTTGGAGGGCAAAGTAGATAGCCGATCTTTCCATTTCGAATCGGATAACTGGGCGTAGGTCTCCGTGTATTCCAATCCAGTCAGCTGCTTAAAGCCGCGGATAACAAGGCGAGCCTTAACGCGTTTGATCTCTCCACTTTCACTCCTCTTGATCACATATATCCCTCTGCACGTAATTGCTTTGGGTCCTCGCCAAGTTGAGCGCGGCACCAACTTCCAGGTCCCGCGGATACGCGTTCTTCCAGCATAGCGCGTCTTCACTGTAGCCACTGGGGTGATACACGCACTTCCTTGTAAATCGTAGGTACAGCCTGATCCTTAAGGACCCACACACTGTTCACCACATGGTCATGTAGGTGCACAGGCGATTTTCTCTGGCGCTTCGACCGCGAACGTGGTGATCCAGGCAGTATGCGTGCCGTCGGAGACGGCACAAAAGTCATCATCAAAACACGCATCACGAATGAGAGCAGCCCGAGCTGCTTCAGACCGCCGCCGCTGTCCCATTGGTGCCATGTCGGTTGCAGCACGTCACTCATAACCACCACTTTGGGTGTAGAATCGACGATCTCAACCGGAGCTCTCGCCTTGGAGCCTTCCGTAGGGTAAGTAGGTGGACCAACCTTTATACGCACCACAGGAACGCTGAATTGTAACTGATCATCGCCTTGAAAAAGACATTGACCTCGAGCGTCTCGATAAAAGCATCATCAACTGCTTCTCTTTACTCCAAAACCAACCTTGTTCTTGACAATCTCCTTGGTGATGCCCCTAACGACACGGTTCATGCGGTTATGGAGCCGTTCCATCACGCTTCGACCATCCGTTCGCTTCTGGACACTCGGCGCGATCTTGTTGTGGCATTTCATTCGCATGCGATACAGGTCATTTTGCAACACAAACGTTAGCTTCAACTCAGGCTTCGTCAACCGAGGTCACGCATTGGTCGTCAGACATGGTGAGTTTGCAGCCACAGTCAAACAGCATATGAGGCTGCGATATCAAGTTCACTTTTTATCCTGAGAGTAGCGCACACCCTCAAGCACACGTCTCTCTACACGTCCGACAAGTTCGTTCACTACTGTCAGCAGCATAGAGCCGGCAACGTCTACCAGCCCGTAAGTTCCAGTTGCAGACTTAATTAGTTCCTTTTGCTCCAACACTACCACATTGTTGGGCAGAGCAGAGGAGGGGGAATACAGTACTGTACGGAACTGGAAACGCTACAACGACGTAATAAGCACGGCCATCTAGCTTGCGGCAGTAATAATCACGGTCGAAATTACTGTGTATTCGCTCTGTTTAAGAGAGAGAGACTCATACAGTCAGACCTCGGCGTCGACATCGATCAGCGTGGTCACATTCCACAAGTCCGGTTCGCCCTGAGGAATGATAGCATCTCGAAGTTTGCCGCGCGCATGCAGCTCTGCTGCGGCGTCAAAATCATCTTGCTCTCAGAGAACAAACGCTCGCACGCGTTGGAGGTGGCGGGGATAAGGTTGAGAAGGGCGCTGTACCGTACATCTTGCTCGCCACGCCGCTGCTTGCGCCCAGCTGCCATAACTTGCTCAGCGTAGCCGGGCTCGCGCGACTTCCTCTTGGAGCGCGTTGCAGCGCCGTTGCGAGTCACCGCTCCTGAGCGGTCGGTGCCGTTGTCCTCGTCGACCTCGAAAGGTGCCAAAACCGCCACCTCCGCGCTCGTCAACTTGGTGCCGTTGATGACCTTCATAATGCCGTTCTCAAAAGCGAGTGAGTGTACGATCCTTGCACTTGGTATGAGATGCTCGCCCATGACGGCATACTCACCGAGAAGAGAGTCGAAGAGGAGCCGCACCTCAGCGATGCTGACCTCTGGCCGCTGAAGCCACTAGGTCACACTCTCAAACCTCTTCATGTGGTCGAGCAGCTCGACCAGCTTGCGGTAGGTGGCGCCCGTCGGCACCAGGTCCTCGACGGCGTCGACCTTGCGGATTTCCGCCCGGATGCGCACGTAGCGGTGCAGCATCTCGAACGTCGAGGACCAGCGCGTGGCGTTACGCTGAGAGCGTGTAACTCGGTGTGCTTGGACAGCTCGGCCGCGTTGTTGGTACGCCGCAGCTGAGACATGAGGTTATTCACCTCGTCTAGCGCTGGCTCGTGGTCAGTTAAAAAATATGTTAACCGCCAAGTTGAAGCGGTGACTGGCACAGCCTATCAGAGGGCAGCCGAGCCGAGTCGCTGTGGCCTGGTTTGAGCTGCAATTGTCGCTAACAAGGAACCGGACCATGTCGAGAGTCTTGTGGTACACTGAAAGTACCGTACGCAGCAGCTCGATGTGGCATCGGCGTCTTGACGGCCCTCGTCCAGCGGCGAAAGAGCAAGGAGGCGTTGGTGCACAACGCCATCGACCTCATGCCGATGTACTGTAGTGCATGGTGTAATGACTCCACCCGTCGAACATGATCCCGAACGCAGTACCCATCCCCTTGTCCAGAGCAGCGCCAATCTTGGCAGCAACCGCCTTCACGCACCGGCGCAAAGTCTTGGAGCTGATGGGCCGCCACTATGACATGGCGCGGTGGACTCATTGTCCACCTCGCTGATCGGCATGTTATGATCGACAACCCACCGTATCCACTGGTAGCGGTGGGTCGTCTCCTCCGACACGAAGCCGTAGTCTTGCAGCGACCGCTTGCCACTGCCGTGCGCAGCAGCGAAGTGCGAGCGGATGTCGTCGTGCTTGCCGGCGAGGTGGCTCATGAGGTTGGTGTAGCCCGTCGCCGGCAGCTGCTTCCTGTCCGCGCCGCACAGCTTGCAGCGGAACATAGAGTCACCGAGGGACTGATAGAAGTAGGCTGACATCTCCTTGTTGCCGACCATGATGGCGAATTGGTGGGAGGGATGGGAAGGAGGCAGAGGGTTGCGTGGTCAAGAGGCTGATGATTGAGAAATGCCAAGTGGTCTCAGGGCCTTGTGGGAGGTTGATTCTCGGTTGGAGGCGGTGAATTGGTGGTTGTAAGGGTCTCAGCTCGGCTTAGCCACCCGTTCTCATTTGACAAATGGTGTAGTACTGCAATTATTGTCTAATATATTATTATACGCAAATCTCTAGACACCGTAATACATAATTGAATGCGTCCAATTCAGTAACTACGGAACGGCAATCATTTTGTTTCACCCCTGGGGGAGATAGCTCACCCGTCACGTTAATTTGAGTCCCCGAATCGAGTAAATCCATTCGGTCTCATCATTAGGGATCGATTAGAGTTGACCCCGGTCTTGCAGAGCATGCGCTCGCCGAATGGCAAGATGGCCGGCATCTCCGTCACCATCCTCATTATCAGCTGGCGATGACGTAGGTGAGTATTCAATCGAGCGTTCTTCGCGCTGTGAGTCTCTCGCACGATGTAGATGTTGTTGAAAGTCACGCCCCACCAGTGCAGCAAGTTTATACCGAATGTAGATTGTAGAATAGCCATTCACGTCACGTTGCTAGCGTTGCAAATTCATTTGAACAGGCTCTGTCTCTACAATGACCAGTCGAGGGCGCTCCGTCTGCGCATTCTGACTGGCTTCCTGCTGGCTACCACCGTCTATTGGCGGAGCACCGCACCTGCCATCGTGCAAATCTCGCTCGTTGACTTCAGCCTAGGACACTCCTTCCACCAGTGGCCACGCTGGTGGCACGCATTGCACCCCGACTTGAGCCTCTTCTCTTCAATCTCCTCACGCCTCTTGCGCACGTTATCATCCGAACGGCGCTTCATCTTTCCACGACCACCCCAGCTAATACACCTGGTACCGTTGCTTGTTATTACCGCCGGGTTGGTAATTGTTGCCCTGTTGCGACCCACTACTACTCGACGAACTCTGCCGCTACACGAGATTAATATTCGTTGGACGCCACGGCAATCATCACGAGTGTCGCGAAGCTGTTGATCTCGCGAAGGCCTCTCTGGAACAATTCGCAGATTGACTGCGTCTTGCACCCGCTGGCCTTTCTCGTAACCCACACACAAACGAGACAAACGCTGCGTGTGCTCATTAGCAATGAAAGGGTGCATCAGACAGAATGATGCTTGTAATTTCACATTCAGCTAAAGAAATATCGATACGCTTAACTTCTCGACGCATTCGTTGCAGGTCGTCCACATAATCGATCACCCCTCCCCTGCCGAAGGCGGCGAGCGTACATGTCCTGACTTAGGTACAGTGCATTACTTCATTGGGTGCCGCCGTAGGCACGCAGCCGCGCGGCGTATACACGCGCAGGGCAAGCGTTTTTGATATCGATCCAAGAGGTCGCCATGCAGCGACAGCACAATATTCTTATGCGCATTGTGCTCCCGGGTCTTGAAGCAGTTCTTGTACTCGTGCACCCGGCACGCGCCCGCTTCATCAATACTTTCTCGCCCTCGCACCAGCTGCAAGAGCCCCTGCCAGTGGAAGATGGTTTGTATCTCAGTCTTTCACCGGCTCCAGCCCTCCATCTTTACATCGAACTTGGTGGAGGTGAGGTGGATCTGTATCGCCTGTCAGTGTCCCATCGTGTCTTGGGCGGGCGTCGTGCCGTGGCTCGGCGGATCCGCCGTCGTAGGCACTGCGTGCATGTGTGTGTGTGTGAGTGGGGGGGGGGGGCTCCAGCGGCACGTTGTCCCGGGTGCTATACGGCACCACGGTGTCTGCGTGCACAGAGGTCGCGATCCCAGAGTCCCTGGGCGCAGAAACAAAGCTGCGAGCGCGGAGCTCCGAGTGCGCGGGGTTAAGGCTGCGAGCTCCGTGACCAGATTTCTTTCTGGTCTGAGAGGAGGAGCTGAGGGAGCGACGGGTTGGTGGGCTTCCTCCAGCCCTTTCACCGAACTGAGCGGGCTGTAGTGCGATCGTACGCGCTACGGAACCAGCAATCACGTGGACCAGCATCTCGTCTGCTTGCGCATGTTTTGATTCTTCTTCACCAGTGCCCTGTGCCCGCGTCGGGCTGATAGCCTGTTGAAAATTGTTGTCGCTGTGGAGTCGCGTTGACACCATACTCAAAGAAATTACCGTGGCAGAATGCCAGACAGGAGGGCACTAACAAAATCGAAGTGCTGTACGACGACAGTAGTGCTCTCCATACGTGGATTACAGTAGGCGTTTTGAAGGACTGGCAAGCGGCTCAACTGTCTTATGATTTGCATCTACTACTAGACCTCGCCGCGTGTCTCGGCTGTGGAGAGCCCAGCTCAGATGAGCTGTACAATACTTCACAAACCGGGACACCTTCGTCTTCCGCCTTAGCGCTCCCGAGAATACTTCACCACTTCGCTCCCCGGGAGGGAGTCATTGAAACGTTCTTCCCGATACCGGAAATCTGGAGGTGATAAGCGTGTTTTCCGATGTCAGGGAGTGTCTAATTAGATCTACGATCTGGAATGTTACGCCTTCCAGGATGGATCCTCTCAATTTTCCAAAATATTAGATCTCATTCATTCCTAAACCGGAGAAGCAACATGGTAAGGCAAGAATTCTGCGATTGCGTGGTAATAATGGCCTGGTGTGTGGATTATGATACAGCGAAGGAGGGAGCGACGAATACTAGCTCGGCGCCGTGCCGCTTGAAGGATGAGACCGTCTGGTGGTGCTGCAAGGAGGACGTCGAGACCTGGAGAATGGTAGTAGGCAGTGCGTCAACAGCAGCGCTGAAGTCGATAGATTGAAGGAGACGACACAAGCCACTGTGTTCGAATTGGCCCACGAAGTCTGTAAGGCAAAAGTGAACCGAGTATGCAGCTAAGCATGCTCCGCTGGTGGCGCCGGCGGATGCCAGTGTTTAGATACGGCCGCCAGAGAAACGCGGCAGGGAGTGGCAATCAAAGCTCTTCAGTGATTTGGTGGCTAACCGTTATGAATCCTCAAACGTTGGAGACAGCGAGTACGTGTCGGAAGGCTATAGAACCCTTTGCGATCGAGGAAAGTATCTGGGCTTAGCAGTTCGTCTGGCGAAGTTTCGGATGCCTAAGAAACCACTGTAGAAGGAGTGCGATTTAAAGACACACAAAAACCCGGAAGGAAACAATCCATGCACAGGAGTTTTGCTCAGATTCCCGTCTTGGTGGTGGTCATGGAAACGATTTCATCATGCTTTTAACACTTTCGCGATGAGAGGGCGCATTTATCGCCCATTAAGGTGTTTTGCAAAACAAGGTACGAATAACCCCCACTAAAAAGGCGCATTTTAGCCCTTCTACCAAACTTCAACAGCAAGTCTACCGTATTTTATGACAAATCAGAAAAGGTGTCTGGCATAATCATCATGTAATCATGTTTAATACAAATGTCAAGATATATTTTCCTACATACAGTGTAACTGGCAAATTGTTGTGCAGGAATTCACGAATTTACGAGTCCTCGTCCCCTCTGCCTCGACAAATGGGACGTCTCCTACCAACAACGCACGCGACCCTCGAAAAGTAGGCGAATATCGTTGGGATAAAACGCGAAGACCAGGTCCGATTCCTTGAATGTGCCGGTGTCGAAGTCTCGGTCAAATAGGTAGAGTCCACACAAAGGAACCACCAGCCACGAGCAACGGCTGGGGTGCGTAATATACACGCTTTTGCGGTTAACCCACTGTAGTCCCTCAGAAAGGAACGGTACCGGGCCGGTCAAGGCCTTTACAGGGGTACGGAGGTGAACCCTCGATGAGAAATCAAATACAGTGGGGACCACGCCACGCACCCAGAAACACGTACACACGTACAAGAAGGACTCTCAACCTCCCGGGAGGACTCTCTACCTCCCAACACTCTCTCGTGGCCTTACGAGGGAGAACTTCCGGTCGGTGTACCTTACGTTCACCGGCAGGCATACCCCGCGTCGGCCGAGCGTATCCACACCCCGCGCCGTCGCTAGCTAGACTTACCGCAGACGGACTTGACCCTGTGTGGATTGGGGGGGAACATTCCGTTCTGATTTAATAGATAGAGGCGGTAAGACCTCGACTATAACTAATTCCTAATGGCTATCCAAATATCTCGTGCTAGCCGAGCTTCGGTTTGATCCTACAACCGGACGAGCTTTCGACTTAAGTCCGGGCTCCTAATAAGAGGCAAAAGGCGTATCCACTATGACTACTTGGAGAGCTCGGCGGGGATTTACGGTCACTAACTTGTTTTCTGTCACTCTGGCGCGGTAAATGCGTGTAGCCAATAGGAGACCTCGGTCACTTTTCTCGTAAAACTTCGATACCGTTAGGTCACGGCGCGGAGCTCTCGCTTCGCAGCCAAAACACAACATCACAAAATCATAGTAGATGACATGTCCCATGAGACATGTGAACCGCAGTATCGTGATTTCGTTAAAGGGCGAATTTTGCGACCTTTTACAGTTGAATGCCTCAGATTGTATAATTAATAAAAGTGGCTCGCGAAAGGGTTAATCCATCAAATCGATAGCAGTGCTCGCCCATCAGCGTTAACCGCCCAACATAAAAATGAAAAGACGATTGATTGCTGTAGTGTCACCTACAATTTAGGACTAAGTTAACAAAGTCACAGCAGCAAAAAGTTCGGAATTCCCCGTGTAATATCCGTTCCCGGTTAGATCATCTCTAGCAGTTGGACCCAAAGGCAGTTTTATCTTAAACGTAGCATTGTTGAGACACGAGCGAAACGTACGACCCTCAGCGGCAGGTCCTATTGCAGGTTTTAACTTCACCAAGACTTACAGCTTGGTTCTCGAGTCTTAAAATCAGACTCCAGTCTCTACGTCAATCATACACTATGCAAAATTCACGGACTTGAATGAATGCGCCAAAGATGAGTATGATTTTTCACTCGCTGAATGTACTTATAAGGCTCGCGTTAGAACTCACCGTTGGGAGAAAATCGCCCAGCATGAGTTTCAACTATAAGTCGGGGGATTTAAAGGCCATGTAAAGTGTTCGGATTGGTCCTCACCGCTGGAGATGTTTTTTAAAGATATTCTATACATCTGTCAAGGGACGGTAATGCTTAGGGATTGCTGCCCCGATAACCCTTATTATCAAGCCTTTGCTACCTCACGGGGGATGTTTTTAGGGTTAACGTTGAGACCAACAATTTGTGTGCATGACTAATGGACGTGGAGTCACTTGAGCAATCTAATCCTGATACATCTACTTCCTGGGATCCATTCTCCAACTTTGTTGGGTGCGTTGCCACGAGCTCACGTATTTCTTACAAAGCGGACTGACGTTCCAAACGCCGTGGCTGGAACATCCAACCCAAAATCCAGTATAGACTTTTTAGCCTAGTTGAGACCTGCGTTCTCAACCTCTAGATTGACTCGTTGACTACATCCCCCTGCTGGTTCGAAGCAAAACAGTTTTCCAGGATTCACTAAAAACTCCTGACTTTGTCGCCCGATCCCCATTCCGAATCGGAAGAACCCGATACACGTCGATGACAGGTCCGGTCAATGTAGATCAAGTCCCTGGTGTTGCGTCTGATGGTCATTTGACTTGGAATACACATCATTTCGTCATCAGTTCCACTGTAAGTTATACATACACTAATCTAGCCCGACAGCAGCGTGTACGTGCGCCAATCTACCACAGCTCTATTAGAGGCGAGCCATATAAATCAACTGTAAACTCGCCATCATCCTACCAGCAAACCCCTCGTTTCCAACAACTTAATCGTGAACATTATGATCATTGATATGATTCCGCAGTTTCGTGGTGATACAGTATTGAAGTGTGGATGTTGCACCTTTGAAATGTTACCCCGTGACGAATATTGCTCTGTTGTCTCTCTATT
The DNA here is from genome assembly GCF_018691715.1 of Phytophthora cinnamomi. Taxonomy (NCBI): domain Eukaryota; phylum Oomycota; class Peronosporomycetes; order Peronosporales; family Peronosporaceae; genus Phytophthora; species Phytophthora cinnamomi. The sequence goes on from NW_027151025.1 coordinate 212,004, forward strand.
TCATTAAATATGTATGGACATGGTTATACATCAATTCTATCAGAGCCCAATTTTAATAATTGGCTATAAGGTTTCCGGCATTGACATGATTTGCTTCTTCTCAACTACTTCATGGTAGGTTGACCAACGTTTCGTCAACGTTTCATCAAAAGAGTTACATTTTTTCTCGAGTACTTAGATGTCTGAAGGCTCTGGGACGCCATCGGTCCGTCGTAGATATGTAATTCGTGTAGTGGTGTCTGCCGATATCGGTTGATGGCTTTCGTCTTGATATTCAGGTTTAGTCCAAAAGTCGATCTTGATGCTGGTGGCTCCTGATTTCTTCCTCGCCTTCCATTCAGCTTGAATTCCGGTGGGCCCTCCTTGGAAATCTTGGTCCAGCTTAGCTATGAACCAACGCCTTTTAGCTGCTTTCGAAAGCTTCAGTCGTGATTCGCGTAGTCGTTGTCTACCACGACCACTAAGCCACTTGGAGTCTTGAATAGTTTGTTTTGGCAGCGTCGAGGGGCTTCCTCTTTATGGCATAGGCACGGGTATACGCATTTCTCTTCGTTTCAGCATCAACCCAAACCGCTAGGTGGACCTTCATTCGAACGCTGTGGCAGAAGATAGAAAGTGAACCCAAAAGTACGCGCGAAATCGGCAGGGAAAATCCGCGGCCGCTATTCTTATACAATAAAATCGTGGTCAGACACTTATGGGTGTACTTATCTCGTAATAAGCGTATTTTTCATTAGCGCGCATCTTTTAGTAACATCAACAGTTTTATACGAAAGAAAACAAAGAAGCATACTACATTATTACACAAAATCATCCTTTAGCTAGTAAACTTTTAGTGCTCCGGTACTTTACAAAAAAAAAGGGCCGACGGAACAATATTCTCCACGGGATACCATTTCCAAGTACAACTTCCACGTTTTTATACTGTAATTACGAAACAGCACAATTATACCACTGCCGGAAACCTTACAGTCATTTATTATATTGTGCCCTTCACACATTTTGCGCTCCTTATTCTGTCACAATTCCATTCCGCTCCTCCGGCTAAAACCGGGCGCTTTTCGCTAATTCAGCCTTAAATACGATTCCGATCGGCAGCTAAAACCGCACTAATTAGGGCCGCTCCCAACCAGCAACGCTCAAACGGGTGGCACAGACAACAACATCAGCGCTTAAACGGTAAGGACAAGCAGCGCAGTCTCATGCTAGAAGGGCGTGCCTCCGATCGAACTAATGGGTGCTGCTTCCTGCTCATTGTGTTCAGCGTTCTGCCTGTCGTCTGCCCTCCGCAATTCTGACTCTGCGCCGCCGCCGGTGCTGCTGACTCCTCGGGACGTCTTCAAGCGCGCTAGCTGTCCCACCATACGCTCTCGACCGATTGTAGCTTTTGTGCTGCGTTCGTACTGCGCACGTGCTGGGGACGCGATCCGGCTAGAATTGCGACCTTGCAGGGATCTCGAGCTTGGATACGTCGTGTCTACCTACTGTGAGTTGCATATCAGCACTACGATCGTGTATGCTTACGATTTTGACGCGCTTATATTGCTTCTGACTGTCTAGTTGTACATTGGTTCGGCTCGTGCAAGTAGCAGAAGTGCTGTAGAACACAGGCAGCGTTGTCGAAAGGTGTTAGGACCAGTGAGTTGTGGTGGACGCAGTACCGTATGTGGTGAATTCAGTGCAACATGACTCGCTTCACCCTGCTCATATTGTTTTTTTATGTTGCTACTGTAGGAGAGCTCCTCGTAGCCGCGCTTCCAGTGTGCAACTATACTGAGTTTATGCTGAAGTGCCTATCACCCCTCGCGGTTCTAACTTAATTTCGTTTGGACATTTGACTATTGTAGAGGCCATGAGCATGCCACTTCCGCCAACACTGTCTGTAGTTCTGACACTGAAGGTGGGCGAGCCCTTCGGTACGAGCAGAACTAGCTATGGGGCACCTCGTCCGATGGAACTCGTGCTCGGTGACGGCTACCTTGGCTTTCGAGCCCGAGATCGCCGGTTGGTGGACAAACTCAAGGAGATCGAGTGGCCGGAGGCTGGGTCAATATTGCTGAAACCTACAATTAGCGCGTCGCAAGCTAAATTCGTAGCGTTGCCGAGTCTGACGAGGAGCTGTCAGTACAGCTTACGACGGCTGGGAACCTCGCCGCTTAGCGCAAAACAGGGTACGATTCAGATGTATTGTAACATTGGGAATTGACTATGATGCTGAATTATTATTTGACTGTTACGTGTGATGTAGGCAAGCAGCTTTCAAATTGGAGCTCTATATCTATGTCAGTAGAGTGTCGGCTTCAATAACCATCCGCCGGGCAACGGAGGGTCGCATTGCGGCGGCCACATCGCTGATTGACGAGCATCTAAGTGCGCTTCCGGCGGAGGAGCAGCTCGGCGAAGCTTCGCGCGCGTATTGGGCGGTGAGCCACGCCCGTCAGCCGGAGCAAACCCCTTTAGTGATGCCGACCAACGCGATATTCACTCAGCTGCAATGTATCTATGCTCTGCAACGTGATGTGGACGGCGAGGCCCAAGCTCGAGCGAGTTCGTGACGGTACGTTGTCGACTCAATGCCGCTAGATCTCAACGTGGCGGACTTGCGGGAAGCACTGGACTTGCCTAGCTACGACCTCCCCCCCCCCCCCCCCCCCCCCCCCCGTTCCGACCTCCCATTCCTAGCAGCAGCCCTACCGTTAATGTGGAAGATGTCGATCACATGAGCGATGCAGTATTGAGTGAGCATGGTATTCAATTCAAGAAGAATATATTCGCTTCTTACTGAAAAAACAATTCTTGTTGAGGTCTTGAAGTTCATAGCCGCAGTGTTGGTAGAGATTGACATTTTCGTTTTCTTGTTACGTTGTACCAGTGCCACACTCAGTGTTCTTAACGGGTCTTGTTTGAAAGCCAGCGGCGCGTGTCGAGTTAGTCAGCGTTTAAGCAGAGAGAATTGGGTTCAAATTCGGTGAATATGGTGGCAAGAAAAACAGGATGCTACCCCGAGAGTGGACAAGCTCCTCGAGCTCCCTGTGAAGCTTGGCATTATCTAGGATGACGATAGATCTACAGCATACGAAAAACAGAATTAGCTTAAGACTGCATCAAATGGTTAATAGATTTGTGTTGTACCTTGGTAATCGCCACAGGTTAAGATACGGCGCAATTTTTCATCGGAAGACGTCATGAAAGGCAACTCTGTCAAACGTACCCGACGTCGATTCCCATCCAAAGAACCCTGTCACATCAAATACAGCCAAACCCGATAAACGCTCCCCTCGACTAAAAGGTAAAGCGACAATCGCAGGTGTGCCTCGACGTGACCAAGCATACTTTCTAAGCGCATCGCTACCGTCTTTAGAAGTCTCATCAATTAAAACTAACTGATCGGGTCCACTGTAAAATGGACGTAGTTTTCGATTAAAAAAAACTTCTACTTCGGTCGGCACACTTTCGCGCGCGCGCTTAGTGAGTACTTTTCTGGTAATTTTGAGGTCAAACTTTAGCAAACGACAGAGAGTAGGAGTAGAATAGTTCAGTGTGCTGCCAAACTTTTCCTTCAGTGCCTCCTACAATTCCTCTAAGTAAAAACATGGATGGACACGAATGTAATCCTCTACAAAATCGACTGCCTCCGAAGGCTATCTTGCCGACTTGTTCTTGCTATCTTCAGGCAGCACATTTCCCTTAGTTTTGAAGAGGCCATGTCACCGCTCGATAGACCGAACTGATACACCTAACACACAGGCCACTAGCGCCATGCTGATGTCATACATGTACACTAACACTATCGCCCGCCACCTCAAGTCTGTTGGGATCGTCATGGCGGCACCGCCGTTGAAATGAGAGTGAGGCCAAGTAGCGGCAGAGTTGCGGCGTATTTAACAACGAATGGCGGGTAACAACCCGCCAAACCGCCCTAGACCAGATAAATCGAGGCTAACCCGCGGCTGCTTGGATCATCGGGGCCCTAAATGTAGTTTCGATTATGGGTACACATGATTAGGGTTAATTCTAATTCGGGCGGGATTAGCACCTTGCCCGCCAAAATGACTGAAATGCACAATAATTCGACCCTATTATTGTTGTATAACCGCGTCAATACATATTTAACGAAACACAGAAGTCAACCGAGCACTATTCGTCACGGGGTATCCGTGATATACATATTCCGGTCAGTTAAGGTACAAACAAAGTCAAGATTAAAACGGGGCCGAAACCGTGGTTGTATCATATTCCCGGACACTTGATTTCATACACAAGGCAAGTGTTATAGTTCGATCCAATTGACGATGCCCGTCCTTCACCTCTTGGTCGGCCTCTTGTCGTGCTGCCGCACCAGACGAAGCTTCTCCTCCTCTCCGTCACACTTCGGCGTCTTGCACGCCTTCTCCTTCGCCAGCTGCGCCTTTGCTTGGTCGCGCTCCGTTTTCTCTTCACGGCTAACTTCATTTTTGCCTTCTCCTTGTCGATTTTTCCACCGCTCGTGCTTGTTTCACTTGCTGCTTCGCAGCCTTCTTGGAATAGAGGCTCGTCCATCCGTCGCACAATACGAAGAATCTGAACTTTTACGAATACCATTTTTCGCCTGAGTGGCGTATACGTGGGAAAATAATTTGTCGTCTCGAAGAAGAAATAAAAATCCGTCAATGACACCCCATTGCGTCATGGGAGGTGTCCCAGGTGTGTAACCAAGATGTACAGAATGGTACGCTAATCGACCGACGTAAGTCACAGCTCCAGAACGTTACACAATGATCGGGATGTTTTGATCTGCGGTCATCCTGTTAAAAGCCTCGTTATCGCTGCAAACGAAAATGCTTTCGCACTTTTATGTCCTTGAAAGCAATCCATATCTTACATGTATGTTGTAGAGATGGATAAATATGGGCCAAATCTCGTCCAGCATTAATGTGCCCAGATCTCTGCCTAGTACCAGCCTGTAGCCAACGCTCTCAGCGAAGCGGTATTCTTGGTTTACATCCAAGCGAAACGCAACTTGTACGCAGCGGTGTGTCACGAATACTGACCGGACAGCGCGCTCTGTAGCCGCCGTCTGTCAACCATAGCGGTCTGGTGAATTAAAGTCGGTACACCATCGGTGCCCAAGGCTTCGTAAAGATGATCAGCTGTCTTAGGAACAGGCGTATGTTTTCTGAAAGGACAAGATTGTGATGGGCTTCGTGGAATACCAGTAATGAAGTTTTGTTGAGTAGGGGGAACTCGCTGTCGCAATAAAGTCTAATGGAGTCGTCAAGTTTAGCAGCAATAACCTCACGGTTCTAGTTTACACTACTAAGTTTTCCATCCGAAACGATTTGCTTCAAGGTATGTAGATCGTCCAGCGCTAACATTTGGTTGCCTACTGGCTAGACAAATCAGCACAGCGACACGTTACAGTGAGGAAAGAGGTTTTCTTGGTATTTCGTACCTTCCACAAACTGTAGAACGAGGTGTAAAGCGGTACATCTCTAGAACGACTGCGGTGCCCCACTGCCACGGTGGCACCTCGCACGTTTCCGATCGAATGCGTGTGTGCGTCTATTTGCGCTTTAGTATTCTTACACGCTCTGCAAAATTTTTTGTCGACATTTGATGTGTAGAGACCGAGCCAAATCGATATTGACCTGTCTTGACCTGATCTCGAGTTGTCCTATTTCGGAGGCTATCCTCAGAATCACTTGCATGTTGCGTTCCTCACAAATTAAGCACTAATATGCCGTAATTCGCTGAATAGGAAATCAATCTTCTCGCTGGATACGATCGGTCACATTTGTGGGAATAATTGTCGGTAGCGTATTGGTTGCAGTCTGTACATTGGGGCTTAAGTACCCGCTCTCGTCATCCATCTGGAGTATGTGCTCATCCGCAAAAGGCCCACCTGGGCTCCTACAAATCACATCATGTAACCACACCATCATCACCTCGTCGTTGACGAAAACACTCGGTGTTGAGCGATACCACTCACCTTCCACAGTGTCCGGAAGCCTTTGGGTGGAATGACTGGAATTAGCATTTTTAAATATCACTATTGGGCATAGAACCGTAAACCACGGGTCCACCGCAACAGCTGTAAAAAGCCCTTCTCTCTCTCTCTCTCTATATATATATATATATATATATACTTCTTACTTTTTACGCGTAAAAAGTCAGCTTGCTGCCAGAACCAACAGCTGAATAATCCCGCGGGCAAATGACCTCCGTCGTTTACTATTCGCGCGCAAAATGCCAAGGAGCCCAAAGAACGCGAACAAGAAAAAGTAAGGGTACATATTAATTTCATGTGCACCATCTACCTAAGTCACTCAAGATGCTGGATTCGACCAATTCGACTGCGGTGGCGGTCGCAGATGCTGTGTGGGTGTGGGGGTCGATCGGTCGACCCTTCACCGCTGGAAAATGGATGCCAGTCGTATCGCTGCTTCGACCTCCAATCTGTGCTTCGCCGGACCTACCACGCGTGCTCACGTTTACGTGCAGCAACCTGATCTAGAGCAGAGGTGCGAAATGCCAAACAAGTATGCTGTTTTAATTTTGTGTTGACTACGTATTTTTGCGATTTATACGTAGGCTACTTGAATGGATTGTCAGCATGCGCAAAAATAGATATCTTTGTGTGTCTATCACCTGCCTACTGCTTATGCACTCAATATTTGCACCCGCCCTCTTTGCTGCGTGGTCGAGGGCGGCAAGTTTAATGTACAACCACCGCTTCCTCAAACCCAATCGACGGACGGTGCGACGTATCACTCCCAAAGGCCGTAAAAGCGGTCTGATATGGAGGTAAGGTACGGATTTAGTCTATTGTGGCGAAATTTGGATGTTTTAACGTTTTAATTTTATGCTTATAGGAGATTGCGAATGTATTTTCGCACTCAACACTACGTACTGTGGAGGAAGTCGAGATTCTATCCTACTTGAGTGGACCTGAAAAGTATGCCTATGTCTATAACATGGACCAAGCGGCCGTCTATGTGGACATAAATGGGTGGACCACGGTTGCCTTTGTGGGGTCTCCGACGATCGACGTCGAGCAAGGTAAGATTGACATTTTAAAGTGTTTATATTTTTCTTACAATTTGTGTATATAGATGTAGGAAGCTCGGTCAACGGTTTTCGAGTGTCTGTGTTTCTTGCTGCGTCGGCCACAGGTGAGAAACTTCCCCCGTTTGTCGTTTTTGCAGGATTGCCAGGCGCATGCTCCCAAGAAGTATTTAGCCCTGCATTTAATGCGACAACCGTCGAGCACACCGTGCAGAAGAACGCATACTGTGACGCTACAGTCATGCTTGACTGGATTGAAAGAGCACGTGTTATGATTTTATTACATGTATCGACAATTATTACGTTTGACTTTGTTTCAGTATAGGTGTGTAAGCCGCCAATTGACGGATGTAGACTCCTACTCCTTGACAGTCGGAAGACCCACAAGATGGCGTCGGTTCGGTACGCGTTGCAGCAGGAATGAACAGGAATATGCCAACCAATGAACGTCTCTGTGATGAAGGCTTTCACGAACCACGTCACGTACGTACTTTTTCTAACGTTTTTGCTGTATTTTGAAGGAATGCGTACCTTCGGTACTATATTGAGAACCTATTTCCTGCTAACCCGCGAGAGAAGCGTGCTCAGCTGTCGCAGATTGTGGCTGAAGCCTGGGCAGTAGTTCCTGATCAAGCCATTGTCAACAGCTTCATAATGGCGGGGTTGATGCCTATCGGACCTCGTGACAGCGTTTGGGTTCCGGACGTGTCGGCTAGCGATGTGCCACTTGTACGCGATGAATAACATTTACGTTGAACTGTTTGTCAATTGCATATTCATATCATAGAGAGTTGGGGTGTCACATCTACGAAAAAATACGATACAGCCCTTTTTATGTTTTTACGGGATGTTGCGCTGAACCCGCGGTTTACGGTATTTTTGAGTCGGTGCCCCCCCCCCCCCCAAGAGCCCTCACATTGTAATGCACTCACACCCTGTAATAACAACATTCAAGCTTCGTTAACGGTAATTCAGGGTTGAGTTCAAACGTAACTCCAAAAGAATTACCTGACACAATTTTGCTGTCCATGACGTATTCAGCGCCCGTGAAAATCCAGGACTTTGCCACCATCGATGTTAAGTATTCTCCATGTTGTATACTACCTCCGGTCCGAAAAACAATATGCAGTCACAAAATTGAACTATCAGCGAATGACCAATCAGAATGAAGGTAATATTTATGCTTAATTTTACCGTTACGAAACCGAAGTTTTATTAAGCTTAAGCATCAACAACTGCAACCGCCTCAGCCGAGCACGGGAGACAGTGAGGCAATGGTTCGACTCTCATTAGTGCGTCCTTTTTCAAGTGGGGGATGTTGTAGCTGTTGCCACCACCAACAAGCATCGGCGCCTCTAGTACGCTTTGCTGCGTAAGAAAGCATGTGTTGGTGGTGGTACTTACCATATCCTCAAACGCGGTCTTCACGGCTGCGATGAGCCCGTCGACGTCTCGCGTCTGCTTCTTGTACTGCAGCGACTGCAGCGAGTCGAACCAGCCCAAGTCAAGCACGTTGAAGTCGGGGCTGAGCGGTGGCTGGTTGGCGAACTTGATCGACCAAACCCCCCCGCTGCAGCAGCTGCCTTCACCGCGGTCCGGCCCGAGGCACGGTGGGGTGGCGCATTGTCCTGCTGTATTGTCACCTCCTCCTTACCTACACGCAAAAAAAAATAGTCAGCACAAAACAGAATAAAATTAAATGCAAAAAAAATACCTGGCCAAACTCGCTTGATCGCGAGGATGACTTGCTGCGTCAGCATGTGCTCGTAGACGTCCTTGGTCATCTCGACTGGAGTTGTGACCGGAGTGCCCTTCGGCCGGTTCTTGCTACTGCGAACAGCCAGCTTTGGTTTTCACCACAGGCCACAGTCCCAACTTTCCGTCAAAGGTCATGCACTAATGCTCATCGTACCGTGGGCGGGCAACCGCCGCCAAAAACACATTACTTTTGTGCGGTGGGTTTTGTTCTTGGTGACGGCGCGTGGTGCAGGTTCGCCTTCGGTGAGGTGGTAGGTGTTGCGGTTCCGGTGCACGTAAAACCATTTTTCGTCAACATGCACCACACTCTGCATGTCATCGAATTGGTATCTGAGCTCACTTAAATACCAAACATTACGTTACATAACGTCAGATATTATATCAATTACTCATAACAGATAACGAGGCAGTCAAAATTCTTACCAGGAAGCTTCGTCACAAAAGCCCGCGCGAACTGGCGGTGCTGCGCCATGTGCTCAGGGGTGAGCAGCGGCTTCGGCACGACGGTGACTCGCCTGACCACGCTGCGCTCCTGCAAGCGGCGAAAGAGCTGGGTCCGCAGAATACAGGTGGCGGCGGCGAGACCACGCAGCGTGGTCCGGCTCCCCACAGGGGCCGACTCAATCTTGGTCTTGATGGCCCCATCAGTGAAGGCCCTGGGCCGGCCGCGGTTGCTTGGCCGCTGACGGCAATAGTGGCGCGACCACTCCACAGCTTGTGCACTGTATTGCGATGGCAACGGAATCGTGTTGCAACCTCAGAGATAGCCCCACGTGGAAGCTTTCCACAGGTGGCCATGTCCGAGAGAAACAGCACGAATTCCAGCTTCGTAGAAAGCGGCAGATCTTTGGCGTGGGGGTGCGCGGTTTCTTGGGAGGGTCTGGATGCCTCTTTGGCAGATTTGATACTGTGTTTTGGCGCGGGTTTCGGGCGAACTTTGGCGCCGCCAGGGATGCAAAAAAAATTAATGGCTCTGAGCCAACAAATTAAATTGTCTAGTTTTGTCCAATGGGAAGGCAAAAAATATTATGTTGACACACCATGCTTGAAGTGCCCATTGTTTTTCGGACCGGAGGTAGTATCTGATTCGGGTCAAGGGTGTTGACGTCGAACTGTTCATCCCAGGTGAGCTGCAATAAACATGTCGATCTGGAATTGGTCTCCTCACCGACCTTCCGGTTGCCCTTTAACCGTCGATAGACGATATTGAAGCGCTCTGTAAAGGCTTGTATACGACACTCCGTATTTGTTTTCGGAAGGGGACACCTCGAAAGCTCATTACTCGTCTCGCTCATTGACGTGGGCCATCTACTCTGTGAATAAGTCGTACTTGTTCTTTCTCTTGCTCATGCCGCTCATCGCCTCCTCGCGCATAGCGTCGGACCGTTCGTTGCCCCGCTGCTTGGCATCATTCTTCGGCTTCTTCTCGTCGCAAAGAGCTTCTGCGTCGTCCAACAGGTCCAACACGTTGACAAGTAGGTCGCCCTTCTCCGTGTGCTCATCGTTGATGCCGCTGGCGACTGCGCTCTTCGCCATATTGGCCTTGAACTCTGAGAGTAGCAGCGTACAGAGCTCACGGTGGCGTCCAGTATCTACGAGTAACACTAACGACGTTGCCCATGCGGCAGTCTTGCCCTCACGCTCCACTTGGAAGGGGTTAACGGCCAGGATTTCCTTCAGCTGCGCGTTATCGTCGATGCACTTGTGTCTTGCGCTTTTCGGGCGGACGATGGGACTCCGTTTTGACTTGGCTATTGGTTAGATGACTAGTTGAAATGTGCTAACAGGAGGGGCCACAAGCGCCAGCAGCTGCAGCGCCTGTAGCAGGTTAAAGATGCCGTGACCACCAACGCCACTGGTAATGCCACGCGTAGTGTGCGGATATTTAACCGGACATATATACTCTATTATGCGACGTTTGTGTCCAGCAAACCTACCAGTGTTGGTAAAGTCCCTACGTTTAGGCCAGCCGTAAACAGTCCGGCCGGACCGATTGGCCTAAAGCCGTGGCAGAAGGACTTTACCTGCTGAATAGGCCAATCATTAAACAATCACTTTTAAATAAAAAGTAACGAAGTACTTAAAAGATGTTAAGACCTCTCGCAGGAAGAAACGGACGTATGGATTCAGAGCCCGACGCGAGTCGCTTGAACCTGCCGGTGGTGCTGTGCTTGTTGCGATCAAGACGGGGCGATGCTGCTGCGGCAGGCGGTGTCGGCAGTCCTTCGTAGCGCGTCAGCGCTACGAAGTGGTACTGGGCTGGATGTGCACAATGCGAGCATGCAGGGACAGCGATTCGTGCAGGTCGTAGGCAGCAACGTGAGCTAGCTGAAGACAACTGAGGAGACAAATGAGGAGTGGTTGGCGCCGTGCGTGACCAAGTCGCAGACCGTGGTGTCCGCGAACGTGGTGGGCGTATCGGGACTCGGTGTCATTGCGGCCAGTGGGGGTAGAGCTGCCGCACGTGGTTCGGAGCGTTTAGTTCCTCGTTCGTTGGTGTCGTCGGCGGTGACGCTGCAGCCATCGGTGCTGGAGAGCGCGGAAGCCAAGCCGGCGCTGCTGTCGTTCTCCAAGTTGTACGTGTTGGGCGAGGTGCCTGACACTGCTTTGTGTGGTCAGAGTACCGGTCCGCGTGCATGTCCTCGCCCGTGACGTGGGCTCCTTCGTTAATCATGACGATCGGGTTGTCGGATGAGCGGGTGTGTGGAGGCGGCAACATGGTGGGCTTGTCGAACATGCTAGTGATGATACTGAAACAGGGAGGATGATGCGGGTGTGCGGTTGTTATTGACTGTGCTGTCAATCTCGGCTTAACTTTGGTGTTGGTGTTCCGCGACAAACGCAACGCAGACGATAGCGCCGAACACATGGCAGCGTCGCGTCTTGTGGAGCTGCTTACAGCGGAAGATGATGTTCGTGCCGCTGCGGCAGGCGGCGTCAGGTGCGCTGGGTCGCGTTTCGGCGCAGTTCTCGCTCGTTATTGTGTGGTAGTGACAAAGTTGCAGCCCAATGGTGGTTTTGACGCGTTAGAGGAGCTGTTTCTTGGAGTTACAAATGGATCAATATGCGAGTTTGCGATTTCAACTTCGATCATGTGGTGGAAACATGAACCGATGAATGCAAAAACCTTGCTACCTCCGTTTACTATGGTGCGCTCACCCAAACAGTTCGACCAGCTTTGCTTTCGTCAGCGAAATCCCTGAAGCGTCACGGGTTCTTGCGGAAAGTATCTATCGTTATGTTTTGAAGATGACGTCTTGATCGGCTCGGCAATTGCTCCAGTTCGTTGTCGTTGTAGCATGTCTGTTCTTCACCGTTCGAAAACGTTGGTGATGAAGGCCTAGTTGGTGCTGGTGTATCAGCAGGTGGGGCGTTATTATCGGTTGACCTGTAACCAGAGCCGATTTTAGCATCCTGAAAAACTTCATCCAGAAAATCACCCCGTAGTGATTGGGTTGGTTCGCCTTCAACGCTGTCACCAGCGTCTTCACTGTCGCTATCCTCATCGACACGTGTCGAACCACGCCACTGCAGCGACGGACTGAAAATCGCTGATGCATTGGCTGCGTCAAGATTCCTCTTTCGACTGGCAAGATGATGTTTTTTTTCTTTGGATTCTCCGATTCAGCAGCATTCTCGTGTGCACGTTGACGGGCATGCTTTGCTACAGTGTGAACATCCAATGTTTTGCTTGCAGCCATCCGGTTCCGCTTTGCGGTGTGAATTAGCCCAAGTTCACTAAATAGGCATTCATAAGTAGCAGTGAATCACTCTCATCACGAGTTTGGAATTGCGCTCTTGGGGTGCTCTAATGCAACGCATTCCCAGTGTTGCCACGGACATATTGGAAAGGCACTAGATTTGATGCGTGTAAATCTACCCTTCATCCAGTTCAACATGTCGCGTCGTATCTCTCCTATGTATTCGGTGCCAAACAGTCGACGATAGTAGGACACGGCTATCTTGCACAACGAGCCGATACCAGATACTGCTGTAACGGGTAGCTTCCTGGTGGTGTGAGCGTACATCGGATGCAATGCAAAACCAAGCATATACAAAGGCTGCTCGCACTGCGCCCAGCGATTTTCAATGCAGCTAACTAGCTTGTCGTGGCGAACAAGATGCTGATGAAATCCGCAGTAGCTGTCACGAAACGAAATAACTACGTCGGACACCGTCTTCTTATCTCGCTGCAGTCGGTAATAAGCGAAAAACAGAGGAGCAATGACTGCTTCAGCCTCTTTTAGTTCTTCCCAGAATGATGAATCGCCGAGCACATGAAGGTTTGACGGAAACTCACTATCATTTTTGTACTTGCGATAAAACATTTGTAAAGCTGATTGAACTCGCAGTAATGACACAAAACAGCCCTGCATCGAATTCCATCATGTTTCGCGAAGAGTCCGCATCCCAAATGCTTTCCGTAAAACGTTATCATCATTTTCCGAGCACGAGGTAGCCACTTCGAAGACGATGCATTAATTGGCTTTACTGCTGTCGCAGCGCATGCGGCCACGTCTCGAAAAGAAGACCGCAGTACGGACATTACGAGAGTATTGATGTCATGCGCAAAATAGAACAAGAAACCCATCCGAGGCCATCGAAGAGCGAACATTCTGCGTGCACGTCCACATTGACCAGCATTATCAGTGACAATTGCGCCGACCCGCCACTGATCTAGCAGTACTTGCTCTAGTAGTTGCTCGAGTTGCTCCGCAATAGCTACATCGTGATTGTCATCTCCAGCAGGCACCAACGTGAACGTGAGCAACGCCAAAAAAGCGATAGCTGACAGCCAAGTAAGTGATCTTTGCAGATGTTCTGCCCGACATCTGACAAAATGTTGATCCAACCATTGGTATTTTCTTCGATTGTCTTCAGCGTATCAGTCTCTATGGCTTTGCAGCGAGCAGCATGCTCTTTGAGAATTCGCGAGCCAAGTGTGCGACGAGAAGGAAGGATATCCGTAATACCCGGACACAGTAACTCCAAAAAACTTAGCACTGAATCTTGCTCAATGAAACGGTTGGATAAGTGGTTGTCAGCATGCATCTCGATGAGAGCACGTTCAACCTCTTTAATTTCATGCTTGATAAATCTGCGGCGCTTGTCCTTCATCTTCTTGGCCGGTGTTGACTTACGGCGCTTGACCCTCAGCCCTGAACCCTTGCCAAGGATCAGCCTCCGACGTGCGCGCGACTTTTTATAGATTGAGATCTCGTGCGTTGGGCAATGGACTCCGGGGTGTTAATGGAGCTTAGATCTAGAGAAAACGCTGGGCTCTTGGTTGCAGCTGCAGCTTCGGTAGGCTAACTCGGGTTACATGGGGACGTCTGGGGAAGCTGTGAAGCCTGGTCGTGGGCGCACTTGGCGAGATGGCTCACGTAATTACGTGGCCTGTCGATGACTACTTTTGGCGTCGTGCGTGTCAGTCACGTCGTTGTTATAGGCCGCTCTGCAGAACTTGCATTCGCGATAGCGGTAGACCCCTGGTGCTTTTCCAAGCTCTTCCAGTAGCTTGAAGTGCCTAGCGTCCTGGCCTGGTTGACGCCCCCCTGGCGATGCCATCTACACCTTTGCTTCTTTAGATTATGTGATAAGAGCATCTGTACCGGTAGTGCTTAGGCACCGTAGTGATCAGAGAACTGATTGACAAAATCGTGCAGCGTTGGCACATAGATCTGCCAATCGGCTTCACTATTATCACTTCACAACTCCGCGTATCGTTTTTGGTGCATGAGTCATTAGTGAATACATTCAGTTTGGATTTTTGAACATCCAGACGATACTTGACCCCACAGCACTCATGGTAGCAGGCTCCCTCGGGCTTCAAATGCACCGCCGGCGCCGGCGCAAACGCTTGGCAGGACGACCTAGTAAAAGCTGACGCGCCAACCTCCAGCGAGATTTTGAGGGGACCTACAAGCGCTTTCACAGCATGTATTTCTCTCACGTTCCAGTCTACACAGATGAACAGCTTCGGAGGAGATTTCGTATGGGGAAAGAGCTATTCTGGAACTTTGTAGCTGATGTTGGTCGTCATGACTCGCTCTTCACGTGGAAGTGAGACGCCACCAGCAAGAAGAGTATACACCCTAGCGGCAAGGCTGTAGCAGCTCTTCGAAAGCTAGCATACGGTTGCTCCTCAGACTCGCTGGACGAGAACCTCGCTTGAATCTAAATCGATAACATAATAACAGTCGTAAACACATTAACTGTAGTAAAAGACATTTAATAGCTGCAAATACTTGCGGCAGCGTGCAGCGACGTATACAGAGTGACATCAGGACGAATAAGACTGGACCAATGCGTCTGAAGTGATCCTGTGTTACGAGTAGTTTCCCCCTCCAGAGTCACGAAGTGCTGGTGAATACGCTCTCAAAACTCTGTCGTGGAAGGATCTGTGGACGTGGCGCTATTCTCTGACACGTTCGCGTGGGCCTCGCAAAGATGGATCTCTTCGCTCTTCTCCCAGGCACACGCTCCAGGCATCGGTGTTGTGGTTGCTTCGGAGGAGTGGCGGAGTCACTTGTTGTTCTGTAGTCGCAGCTCGTAGTGCAAACTGGACCTCAAATCACTACCGCCGCCAGTATCGACGTGCTAGTGCAAACCTGTCTACGTAATCACAGTTACTTCAGAACTACTTTTCTGCACTATTACTTGCCGGTAAAGCGGATGTAGTGCAAAAAGGGTTTTGGCATGCGCTAAACCTGCCTAAACAATACCGATACATATGCTCTTATGAGGCCAAGGTGATTCGGCCAATTCTGGCCAGGCCCGGCCATGATCGCATGGCCTAAACGACACGGCAAAACCACGTTTCGGCCCGTGTTTGGCCAAAACGTAAAGTCCCAACTGCCAACACTGAACCAACGGGTAATCGGCGCCTTTCATGTTGCCACCAGCAATGCACGGGTGTGTGGGACTAGTCTCTGGCAAAACGTGGGCAACAGTAGGGCACCACACGTTCTTGCTAAAACCATATTAATATCGACCATCGGTGCAACAATCAGTGCAACTGCGTTTTGATTGGTAAAAAGTCGCTCTAAACTACACGCGGAGCGCTGGGTGTCCGCCATTCTTCTTGTCGCGGCGAAGAGCTGTCAGGATCGCTGTCACTGGCCGCTGGCGTCCGTACGCTGCGTAGATCCTGTCGATAGCGACGTCGCTCGTGAGTCCCGCTCGAACGAGGTACGCCACACTATCCCAGAAAGCTTTCCGTCGCGAATATGCGAACTTATTTGCTCCTCTCTCTGCTCGTGTGAATTCTTTTGCAGGTTTAGTTCCATTCAAGCCGAACTCATACTCGTGCCACAACTGGAACAAATCTCGCGGCCTCTTGGCCAGCCGCACGACTCTGCGTGCACCAACACCAGCAGCAACGTCAGAAACCTCACTGCCCTCTGTCAGCGTTCGGACAACAGGCTGCAATGCGATGCGTCGCATCACAGCCATCATTCTTCGGTGCTCCTGCCGCATTTCTGTTCTCAGCCGAAGGACCTCATTCATGGTGTTTAAGAGCTGGCGCTGCACTCCAAATAACTGTGAGTGTAATGCTGTGAACTCCGTTCGAGTATTGTCTGCGCTCATCCTGGTGGGAATGTTGCTGTGTTCTACAGGTGTGTTGCTATCAGAATATGGGCCGTCTTCTGTGAGCTCAATAAGCTGGAGTTGTGCACCCTCCCCCACGACCTGAATGGGAACCCGTTTGACGGGATTTACCGTAGGGTTTCCGCCAGCATCCCGATACGCTGTAATCACGCGCTGTTTCAGCGCCGTAGGGATTAATGCATAGTCAAACGAGCCGTCGGGCACCAGCGACGCCCACAACAAGACTATACTCAGTTCGTGTGCTACGCCTTCTCCCATTTTCTGCTTGATGACGCTGCCGATTCGGTTGACGAGCAAGTTATCGGTGACAAATCTCATGCCATCTTCGATAACGTAAAAGCACGGGCCCAGTGGACCTGTTAGCACGCTGGCCGTTGCGGCGTCCGGATAAGGCTGCGTGTTATCAATATAAATGTCGACGACACTCTTCTGGGCACGCCACCTCCCGCGACGATTTATAAAATCTCTGGTCAAACCACTTCTTGTCCCGTAAGTCGCTGCCCCTTTACGCAAGCTGTGAGTCCCCAGGTTGCCTTGCTTTAGCTTGTGAAATTTATCACCGTCAAATATCTCTTGCAGAAAGCGTCGGACAACACGATCTCCGTCCACCGCGTTCCCAAACACGTAGGGAGACGCACTACTACTCGCCATTTCAAGGTGAACAGCCAAATTCAACAGGACACACACTCGTGGGTCTAAGCTACCCAGCAAAATCTGCTCCGGGGCGTCACGCTCCTCGGAAATATTCTTTGACCAGCGTAGTTGACAGAGTAATGTGTGAGGGTGCTGTATGTTAGGAGTGAAGCTGTCGAACTTTAGCTGCATCATGTCGTCGATTCTTGTAATCATGTGCCATTGCAAAGTGAGAACACTGCTAATGACGTACTTGATGCTGTCTTTGTCATGATTAGAGCGCACAACCTCGAGGAGGTTAATGAACTCTTCGTATTCGATGGGACGCCGGGCGGCGGACTGCACTCCTTCTCGGCGAACCTCGAAGCGTTTCACCGTTTTGATCACCTTATTCACCAGCTCCGAGCGCGTCGGATTGCCTTCTTTTCGAATCGGGTCCCAGGTAACAGCAACACGAGGCATAAAGCACGAGATAGCTTTTTTGGCG
Organism: Phytophthora cinnamomi; assembly: GCF_018691715.1. Taxonomy (NCBI): domain Eukaryota; phylum Oomycota; class Peronosporomycetes; order Peronosporales; family Peronosporaceae; genus Phytophthora; species Phytophthora cinnamomi. The sequence continues at coordinate 229,537 of NW_027151025.1, forward strand.
AATGCGAGAGTGGAAGATCTGACAAACACTGGCTTAGCGTCCTCGCCAGAGTATGGCTCACCAAACGCACGAAAATTCATCCACCGGCTAACATCTTCAGGAGTGATGGTTAGCAGCATCTCTGTCGTAAACACGGTCTCCGTGGTGTAGGCACGAGCATCGTTAAAGCTCATGAACTCCGTCAAAATCGCTCTGTAGCGCTTCGGTCTCATTTTTCTCCGTCTTGCACTCCACACCGCAAAGCCAGATTTGCAACAAGGGGAAAAATGATCACGTCTTTTTTGTATGGAGCTGGTAGCATATCCATGCGACAATACAAACGCCTAGAGCAACAGAAATTGCAAACGATACCTCAAAGTTAGCAGGGGTTCCGCCATCTTTGGGGGCGATACCACAGCCTAGAGCCGTTACCCACCAATAGGATCGCTCGCTCAGCGGAAATACTACCTTGGTTGCAAAAGGCCAATTACATATTAATATCGACCATCGGTGCAACAATCAGTGCAACTGCGTTTTGATTGGTAAAAAGTCGCTCTAAACTACACGCGGAGCGCTGGGTGTCCGCCATTCTTCTTGTCGCGGCGAAGAGCTGTCAGGATCGCTGTCACTGGCCGCTGGCGTCCGTACGCTGCGTAGATCCTGTCGATAGCGACGTCGCTCGTGAGTCCCGCTCGAACGAGGTACGCCACACTATCCCAGAAAGCTTTCCGTCGCGAATATGCGAACTTATTTGCTCCTCTCTCTGCTCGTGTGAATTCTTTTGCAGGTTTAGTTCCATTCAAGCCGAACTCATACTCGTGCCACAACTGGAACAAATCTCGCGGCCTCTTGGCCAGCCGCACGACTCTGCGTGCACCAACACCAGCAGCAACGTCAGAAACCTCACTGCCCTCTGTCAGCGTTCGGACAACAGGCTGCAATGCGATGCGTCGCATCACAGCCATCATTCTTCGGTGCTCCTGCTGCATTTCTGTTCTCAGCCGAAGGACCTCATTCATGGTGTTTGAGAGCTGGCGCTGCACTCCAAATAACTGTGAGTGTAATGCTGTGAACTCCGTTCGAGTATTGTCTGCGCTCATCCTGGTGGGAATGTTGCTGTGTTCTACAGGTGTGTTGCTATCAGAATATGGGCCGTCTTCTGTGAGCTCAATAAGCTGGAGTTGTGCACCCTCCCCCACGACCTGAATGGGAACCCGTTTGACGGGATTTACCGTAGGGTTTCCGCCAGCATCCCGATACGCTGTAATCACGCGCTGTTTCAGCGCCGTAGGGATTAATGCATAGTCAAACGAGCCGTCGGGCACCAGCGACGCCCACAACAAGACTATACTCAGTTCGTGTGCTACGCCTTCTCCCATTTTCTGCTTGATGACGCTGCCGATTCGGTTGACGAGCAAGTTATCGGTGACAAATCTCATGCCATCTTCGATAACGTAAAAGCACGGGCCCAGTGGACCTGTTAGCACGCTGGCCGTTGCGGCGTCCGGATAAGGCTGCGTGTTATCAATATAAATGTCGACGACACTCTTCTGGGCACGCCACCTCCCGCGACGATTTATAAAATCTCTGGTCAAACCACTTCTTGTCCCGTAAGTCGCTGCCCCTTTACGCAAGCTGTGAGTCCCCAGGTTGCCTTGCTTTAGCTTGTGAAATTTATCACCGTCAAATATCTCTTGCAGAAAGCGTCGGACAACACGATCTCCGTCCACCGCGTTCCCAAACACGTAGGGAGACGCACTACTACTCGCCATTTCAAGGTGAACAGCCAAATTCAACAGGACACACACTCGTGGGTCTAAGCTACCCAGCAAAATCTGCTCCGGGGCGTCACGCTCCTCGGAAATATTCTTTGACCAGCGTAGTTGACAGAGTAATGTGTGAGGGTGCTGTATGTTAGGAGTGAAGCTGTCGAACTTTAGCTGCATCATGTCGTCGATTCTTGTAATCATGTGCCATTGCAAAGTGAGAACACTGCTAATGACGTACTTGATGCTGTCTTTGTCATGATTAGAGCGCACAACCTCGAGGAGGTTAATGAACTCTTCGTATTCGATGGGACGCCGGGCGGCGGACTGCACTCCTTCTCGGCGAACCTCGAAGCGTTTCACCGTTTTGATCACCTTATTCACCAGCTCCGAGCGCGTCGGATTGCCTTCTTTTCGAATCGGGTCCCAGGTAACAGCAACACGAGGCATAAAGCACGAGATAGCTTTTTTGGCGAATGCGAGAGTGGAAGATCTGGCAAACACTGGCTTAGCGTCCTCGCCAGGGTATGGCTCACCAAACGCACGAAAATTCATCCACCGGCTAACATCTTCAGGAGTGATGGTTAGCAGCATCTCTGTCGTAAACACGGTCTCCGCAGTGTAGGCACGAGCATCGTTAAAGCTCATGAACTCCGTCGAAATCGCTCTGTAGCGCTTCGGTCTCATTTTTCTCCGTCTTGCACTCCACACCGCAAAGCCAGTTTTGCAACAAGGGGAAAACTGACCACGTCTTTTTTGTATGGAGCTGGTAGCATATCCATGCGACAATACAAACGCCTAGAGCAACAGAAATTGCAAACGATACCTCAAAGTTAGCAGGGGTTCCGCCATCTTTGGGGGCGATACCACAGCCTAGAGCCGTTATCCACCAATAGGATCGCTCGCTCAGCGGAAATACTACCTTGGTTGCAAAAGGCCAATTACATATTAATATCGACCATCGGTGCAACAATCAGTGCAACTGCGTTTTGATTGGTGAAAAATCGCTCTAAACTACACGCGGAGCGCTTGGTGTCCGCCATTCTTCTTGTCGCGGCGAAGAGCTGTCAGGATCGCTGTCACTGGCCGCTGGCGTCCGTACGCTGCGTAGATCCTGTCGATAGCGACGTCGCTCGTGAGTCCCGCTCGAACGAGGTACGCCACACTATCCCAGAAAGCTTTCCGTCGCGAATATGCGAACTTATTTGCTCCTCTCTCTGCTCGTGTGAATTCTTTTGCAGGTTTGGTTCCATTCAAGCCGAACTCATACTCGTGCCACAACTGGAACAAATCTCGCGGCCTCTTGGCCAGCCGCACGACTCTGCGAACTGCACCAACACCAGCAGCAACGTCAGAAACCTCACTGCCCTCTGCCAGCGTTCGGACAACAGGCTGCAATGCGATGCGTCGCATCACAGCCATCATTCTTCGGTGCTCCTGCTGCATTTCTGTTCTCAGCCGAAGGACCTCATTCATGGTGTTTAAGAGCTGGCGCTGCACTCCAAATAACTGTGAGTGTAATGCTGTGAACTCCGTTCGAGTATTGTCTGCGCTCATCCTGGTGGGAACGTTGCTGTGTTCTACAGGTGTGCTGCTATCAGAATATGGGCCGTCTTCTGTGAGCTCAATAAGCTGGAGTTGTGCACCCTCCCCCACGACCTGAATGGGAACCCGTTTGACGAGATTTACCGTAGGGTTTCCGCCAGCATCCACATACCCTGTAATCACGCGTTGTTTCAGAGCCGTAGGGACTAATGCATAGTCAAACGAGCCGTCGGGCACCAGCGACGCCCACAACAAGACTATACTCAGTTCGTGTGCTACGCCTTCTCCCATTTTCTGCTTGATGACGCTGCCGATTCGGTTGACGAGCAAGTTATCGGTGACAAATCTCATGCCATCTTCGATAACGTAAAAGCACGGGCCCAGTGGACCTGTTAGCACGCTGGCCGTTGCGGCGTCCGGATAAGGCTGCGTGTTATCAATATAAATGTCGACGACACTCTTCTGGGCACGCCACCTCCCGCGACGATTTATAAAATCTCTGGTCAAACCACTTCTTGTCCCGTAAGTCGCTGCCCCTTTACGCAAGCTGTGAGTCCCCAGGTTGCCTTGCTTTAGCTTGTGAAATTTATCACCGTCAAATATCTCTTGCAGAAAGCGTCGGACAACACGATCTCCGTCCACCGCGTTCCCAAACACGTAGGGAGACGCACTACTACTCGCCATTTCAAGGTGAACAGCCAAATTCAACAGGACACACACTCGTGGGTCTAAGCTACCCAGCAAAATCTGCTCCGGGGCGTCACGCTCCTCGGAAATATTCTTTGACCAGCGTAGTTGACAGAGTAATGTGTGAGGGTGCTGTATGTTAGGAGTGAAGCTGTCGAACTTTAGCTGCATCATGTCGTCGATTCTTGTAATCATGTGCCATTGCAAAGTGAGAACACTGCTAATGACGTACTTGATGCTGTCTTTGTCATGATTAGAGCGCACAACCTCGAGGAGGTTAATGAACTCTTCGTATTCGATGGGACGCCGGGCGGCGGACTGCACTCCTTCTCGGCGAACCTCGAAGCGTTTCACCGTTTTGATCACCTTATTCACCAGCTCCGAGCGCGTCGGATTGCCTTCTTTTCGAATCGGGTCCCAGGTAACAGCAACACGAGGCATAAAGCACGAGATAGCTTTTTTGGCGAATGCGAGAGTGGAAGATCTGACAAACACTGGCTTAGCGTCCTCGCCAGAGTATGGCTCACCAAACGCACGAAAATTCATCCACCGGCTAACATCTTCAGGAGTGATGGTTAGCAGCATCTCTGTCGTAAACACGGTCTCCGCGGTGTAGGCACGAGCATCGTTAAAGCTCATGAACTCCGTCAAAATCGCTCTGTAGCGCTTCGGTCTCATTTTTCTCCGTCTTGCACTCCACACCGCAAAGCCAGATTTGCAACAAGGGGAAAAATGATCACGTCTTTTTTGTATGGAGCTGGTAGCATATCCATGCGACAATACAAACGCCTAGAGCAACAGAAATTGCAAACGATACCTCAAAGTTAGCAGGGGTTCCGCCATCTTTGGGGGCGATACCACAGCCTAGAGCCGTTACCCACCAATAAGATCGCTCGCTCAGCGGAAATACTACCTTGGTTGCAAAAGGCCAATTACATTCTAATATTTCGGCAGGTTGTGTGGACTACCCTAAATAGCAACATTCGAGCGACCAGAAGGTGTAGACTATCCAGATGGCTACACTGGAACTCGACGGGCGTTTCCAGTGTAGCCATTTTTAATTGTCCGTTGGTTGTGTTCACCACACCACGTTTACCGATCTTCCCCGCGCGGTGCACACGTGGAAGGCCAAAGCGTCAGCAGCTCCGCGGGCGATCGAACGTTCCTCTGCCTGCGCGCGATGCAGCCCAACTACCCGCCGCGTGGATTCGGCGGCCAGGTGCCTCCCCAGCAGCAGCAGCAGCAGCAGGCGCCTCGCAGTGGCGGCGGCTTCGCGCCCCCCAACGCCGGTGCGTCCTCGTGTGTATCCATCTTGCTCCAGCGCCCAGCTAACCCCGTGACTTGATGGCCCGCAGGCTACGGCAACGTGCAGTTCAACCAGCAACAGCAGCAGCAGCCCATGTCCCAGCCCAGCGGCGGCAGCTTCCCGGGCCGCGGCTTCCCGGGCGCCCAGCAGCCCCAGGCGCCGCACTCGGGCTTCGGCGGCCGGCCGGGCTTCCCTGGCCCGGGCGGCCCGCCAGCCCCAGGCTCCCAGGGCTCCTTCCGCCCCGGCCAGCAGCCTGGCCCGCCGGCCCCGGGCTCCCAGGGCTCCTTCAGGCCTGGCCAGCAGGTTGGCCCGCCGCAGGGCCCGCCGTCCTCGGGCGGCAACAGCGGGGTGCCTCAGGTGAACAGGGGCCCGCCCGGCGCGGCCCCAGGACGCGGAGGATTCCCTGGCCAGGCCTCGCCGGCGCCTGGAGGCTTCAACAGTGCGCCGCCCGCTGCAGGCCCGCCGTCGTTCCAGTCCGGACCCCAGGGCCCGCCGAGACAGCAATTTCAGCAGGGACCTCCGCCTCCAGGACAGCAGTTCGGCAACGCGCCGCCTCCTCAGGGCGGCCGGCCTGGCCCGCCGCCGCCGCAATTCGGGGCTCCGCAGCAGGGCCCACCGCCCCCGCAGTTTAATGGCCAGCAGCAGGGACCGCCCCCGCCGCAGGGAGGAGCAGCGCCGTACCTGCAGCCCAACCGGAACGCCGGGCCGTACCCCGGTCCCCCCGGGCCCGGTGCTGGTGCGGCGCCCTACGGTGCCCCTGGCGCCCCGGGAGCGTATGGCCAGCCGCAGCAGGGATACCCAGGCCCTCAGCAGCAGCAGCCCCAGGCGTCTCAAGCGCCGAAGCAGCGCATTGACCCGACGCAGATCCCTCGCCCTGTCGTGTCGGCGGAGCGGGTCCAGTACGTGGCCCGAGGACACACTGTGACGATGCCCCCGCCGGCGTCCAGCGACTACGTGTGCGTGGACGAAGGCTGTTGCAACCCGCGCTTCATTCGCCCGACGCTTAACCATGTCCCGGCAACGAAGGACCTGCTGAAGCAGTGCGGTTTGCCCCTGGCGGCGGTCATCTGTCCGCTTGCCGACTTGCAAGAGGACGAGCTGCCCATTCCTCTGGTGGACTTTGGACCGAGCGGCCCGCTGCGATGCACGCGCTGTGCTGCTTACGTGAACTCCTTCACGAAGTTTATCCAGGGTGGCCGCAAGTTCGTATGCAACATTTGTCAGCTCCACAACGAGACCCCGCGCGACTACTACTGCAGCGTGGATCAGTACGGCAAGCGTCGCGATATTCAGGAGCGTGCAGAGCTGTCGCGTGGCTCCGTGGAGTATGTTGTGCCTGCAGCTTACACGATTCGCCCGCCGCAAGAACCCATTCTGGTGTTTGTCCTCGACGTGTCGCTCTTTTCGTTCCAGACGGGTCTAGCTTCGAGTGCGCTGCAAACGATTCAGTATCTCCTGCCGTCGATGGCGCAAAACAAGCGCAAGAAGGTGGGTATTGTGACGTTCGACACGGCTGTGCATTACTACCGCATGGACAACGGTTCGTCTTCCATCTCGATGAGCATCTGCCCGGACATTGACGACCCGGTGGCGCCGCTGCCTCCCAGTAGCTGGCTTGTATCCATGGATGATCCGGCCGCCGCCGAAAAAATTACGGAGCTGTCGGACGTCATTACTCGCTCGTTCGAGAACACTACAAAGAACCAGGCGGTGTCAGGTGCTGCGCTTTGGAGCGTCGCTGACGCTCTTTCCGTTTCAGGAGGACGAGTTGTGCTGCTTCACGCTGGCGCTCCTCGTGTGGGCGTTGGCAGGGTGAAGCGCGAAGAAGTTAGCGGTGCTTATGGTACAACGAAGGAGGTGGATCTGTACACCCCGGAGGACAACAACGCCTATGAGGCGCTGGCTCGTCAGTGTGCTGAGAACCACATTTCTGTTGACATTTTCTCGGTCGCCAACACCTTTGCGTCGCTGGCAGATGTGGGTCGTGTGTGCGAACTCACTGGTGGTCGTGTGCAGTACATGCCCCAGTTTGAGAAGGAGCAGTCCAGTAATCGCCATCATCTTACAAGCATGCTCCAGCGGCTTGTGGACCGTGATTGTGGATATGAGGCCGTGCTCAAGGTACGCTGCAGCGCAGGCTTGCGTGTGGAGCACTCCTATGGAAATTTTTTCAATGCGCGCGGCGGCAACGCCTTTACGACAGATGAAATGGAGTTTGCTGTGATCGACCAGGATCGTTCGATGTGCGTGACATTTGCGTACGATGAACCCCTAGCTGAGGGTACGGACGCGTACATTCAGGCAGCGCTCCTGTACACACGTAGTGACGGATTGCGCTGTGTGCGTGTGCATAACCTCGCGCTGCAGGTGGAGCCGTTGTTATCGAATGTCTTCCGCTTCGCCGATCTCGATGCTACTTGCTCCGTGTGGCAGCGCTCGGCAGCGCGCCAGTTCGTGGACAAGCAGTTGATGCGTGCAACTCCTATGGCCGTCAAGGAATCATTGGTTGACCAATGCGTGACTGTGCTATTCAACTACCGCAAGTATTGTGCGTCATCTTCGTCCTCGGGGCAACTCATCTTGCCGGAGTCACTGAAGCTGTTGCCGCTTTACACGCTCGCAACTCTCAAGAGCCGAGCATTGCGAGGGAACCTTGTTGGAAACCCTCCACGCGGGTTTATTGATGTGCGCGCGGACGAGCGCGTGATGATGATGGGGCTGCTTAACAGCCTTCCCGTAGAATTCTGCGTATCTGCTGTCTACCCGAAATTGTACAGCGTGCACGATTTGGCGGATGATTGCTGTACACTGGACGAGGATGGCAAATTCATTCTTCCTCCGCAGCTTCCGCCTACTGCTGAAAAGCTGGATGAGGAAGGTATTTTCCTGCTGCACTCTGCAATGTGCTGCTACATCTACATTGGCCCCAAGGCTTCGCCAGAGTTGCTGCTTGAGCTATTCGGCGTGGATCATGCCGACACAGCTGAGCAAACGCTAAATCTGTTTGAAACTCTTGACAACGAGCCCCCTGAGGGTGATGGGGATGGAATGAGCGCTCGTGAACGACTGCGCTCACTGGTGGAGTACCTCAACTCTACTATTCCGATCTCCCAGCCGCTGGAAATTTTAAGTAAGAATGACTGGCGTGCTAACCGCTTCATGAGCGCACTTGTAGAGGACCGCACACGCAACGACGTGTCCTACGTAGAGTTCCTGGTGCAGGTGCACAAGAAGATTCAGTACAAGTTCCACTAGATCGGAGGAGAACACGTGTGCGCTGGTGGAAACTCGAGATGAAAGGCAAGGGAAGCTTTGACATCAAGAAAGCGAAAGCAGCGTTTGAAAAAGGCTGCTCACGTTTTGTCTTTCTTGTCCATCGAATAAAATGCGTTTTTGTCAGCATTGCGCGAGCTGTTCACAAAAGATGGAAACTACATGTACATGAACAGGGAAGCGTGTTCGGACAGTATAGACACCTTGAAAGCAAACCAGAAGTTCCCTAAATCCATGGAGTCCACCCTTCGTACATGACACAGAGGTTGTCCGTTTTCGTAGCCTCGTCGATCAGCCACGATGCTTGTTGCTCGACAGTCAGCACCGGGGGAGCTTTGGTCATTTCCGTCACCGTGCCTGCCAATTTCTCCTCGATGCGCTTCAGGACTTGCAGACCGTATTGACTCTTTTCCTCTATGTGTACACTTCGAGGGGTGCTAGCAGCAGTGTCCAGTGCACTGCTGCCGCTGTCTCCACTGACAGGTAATGCGACACTGTTCCCTGACTCCAAGGCGGGAGGAGTAGAATCCCCTGCAGCCTCTTCCTCCGCCTCGTCCTCCGGTAATGAAGCGCATCCACTAGTTCTGGAATTTACGTCTTCTGCGCTTGACAGCTGATCAGCCATCTCGGTTGCTTCAAAGAACAGCTTCACACACTGGCGCACGAGATCTCGAGCCATGACAAGGAGAGATGTTGAGCTGTCGTCCGCTGCAGCAGACGTTGGGGAACCAGCTTGTGGGTCAACCTTGATTGCACGGAGTGCCTCGATCAGATCAAGTTGAAGCTGAAGTAGCAGTGAAGTTCGTGAAGAACCTTGAGGGCTATGACAACTAGTAGTCAACAACTGGTCTGCTTGAACATCAAATTCGCGTAGAATTTGGTCAATTTGAGTGACTGCCTCGCGTAACGCAGTGCACGCTTCTCCGTGTTTTTCAAGAACACCCTCCAGCAGTTGTAGATGGTCCACCGAGCGGATGCTACGAAGTAGGATCTTAACAAGTCGATCATTCTCCATGAAATAGAAGTTTGTCGTCGCCACCGGAGCAGACATCGAATCACGTTCAGACTGTGGGCGGTACCGCTTCTCTGATTCCACCGATGAAGGCACGTGGTTTTGCTTTGACGATGTCTTGAACTTATCGAAGCGCTTGAGTAAGCACCGCGCGTCCTTTACGTGTTTGCTCAGTACATGGGCGGTATCCACAACAGCATTCTGGTTCTCTACACACACGCCGAGGAATTCAATCTCAGCAACGCGTTTTTTCGATGCTAGGGCTTCATATCTCGCTCGTATACGCTTCTGTTCCTCTTCAAGTGCATTGACACGAGCATTAAGCTCATCCAACGCCTTATTCGATGCCAGCAGATCCGAGGTAGCTTTAGACGCTGAATGAAGAATACTTTCCCCAACAGCATCTACCTCAAGCTCGATCGTTCCTGATTCTGGAGTAAGCTCGCCGGTTGATGTCTCAATAACACTGATACCTTGTACAAGGTCCGCCAGAGCCCGCCCATATTCGAAGAGAGCAGCCACCTTGCCGTAACAGTTTTGAACACAGGTATGCAAGCTCTCGTTCGTAGAATGCTCATCAGTGAAACTATCGCCCAGGCTTGAGGCAAAATAGTCCATCTGCTGGGCCAACTCCAATACGTTTGCTTCGGCGGTAGCTTGCTGAATGAGTAGCGCATTGAGGGATGGTACTTGTGACGACAGGACCGTAAGCATTTGCATTCGAGTAAGGCCCGGTACTGCAGCTATCTGCGCCTGATCCGTCGGTTGGGTTCCTAACCATGTAGCATATTGGATGCGCCGCTCATGTCGTTTCCGAAGGGAAGAAATTGCTTGAGCCCATAACTCCGACTGAATTATTCTCCACTTCTGACTCCACCACGCTTCACAAGCCTTCATCAGCTCCCCAACTGAGTTGGAGACATCATCTGTTTGCGCTTCCGGGGCTCCGTTGTATTGATTTACCATCGTAGAGGGTAAAATTTCCAGGAGTTGAGTGCTGAAGAAGGCGTCCCACTGCTTACAGAATGACCCAAGCCCATTTTCACCATTAGAAGCATTGTCGAAGCCTCCAGCGAGCGCGGAAAAGTCAAATTTCCAGTCATGAGATATAATTCTAGAAAGTTGGCACTGCAGCAATTCGATCAAGCACTTAGAAAGGAAGCTATTCAGATGGACAGACCACAACTCAACGATCCCTTCATCAGTCGCACGATTTGATCGAATGAGTCTGAGTGTCAATTGGAGCCAACTCGTCCGAGATAAATTCTTAATGTCTTCGGCCCTTTCGTCAGTTACTGCCGCAGTGCGTCGCAATGCTTCCACATACGACGAAATTTTCTGAATTATGCCAACAGCAGCCGCAAAAACGTTGAGCACAGCAGGGCGACTCGAAATCGACGACTTCAGTGTCAAGCTAATATCGTCTGTTGCTGAAGAAGATATCGCAGCTATCACTTCCAGCACTCCATCTGCAGTAGCAAGTTTTGCTTGGATCCTGTCTAGTAATTCCTCGTCCTCACCCTCATCAAAGGGGCGTCCATAAATATTGAGCACGAACTCTTCCTGAAAGGATATTGTGAACAACTCCATGCCTTGGAGAATATCGATGAACATGCTCAAATTTCTGCTGGCTTCTTGGCTCGGTTCCCTTTGAGATTGATAGCCACCAGTCAATAGCTCATTAGCGCGAAGTCTCTTCATGGATCCCTTAGGTGTAGATACCAGATCCAGCAGGGTTATGGACGCATATGACACTGCTACAACGAACTGAAACATGGGAGTCGCAATCAAAACACTACGGAAGGTACTGGATCCACTTGCCGTGGGTAAAACGCCATTCAGCTTATCCATAGTTTTAACAATCCAAGACGCACCGGCAAGCTTCAGAAGCCGTTGGCCTTGAGCATTGGAAAGTTTGATCGCAGACAGAGAACTCCAAACTTTTTGGAGTAAATTGTCAACCTCCAAGAAGTGTGGGTTCTCTTTTTCACAATTACTGCTAGGGTCTTCAGTGTATAAGCCGCCGCGCGGACTTAATTCGTGTAGTCGCTTCAGAATTGTCGTCGATTCAGCAATGCATTCATCAGAAGGTGCACTACAAGCCGCAGTAGTATCGACACTTTGCTCATATTTCTCTCCATCCAAAGCACGTAAACCCTGCGTACAGCGACCCCACCACGTAAAATACACATCTTTCCCTGCTACATTTAGCTCTGTGTCCAGGTACGCATCCAACTCTTTGCGCCATTGGCTGTAAGCGGACAGGTAAGGGATCAAAACACCTGCAAGTCTTTCAATCTCAACTCGTAGGCGTGTCACATCAGTATCAACAGATCGGCATTTAGATTCCAATGCAGAGATCGCCTCTGTCTGCTGGCCAGCAAATCTTGATCTCTCCAAAACATCGTAAATCGTAGCGTGGACCTTCTGAAAGGAAGCTGACTCGACTGCCATTGCTACAGCATGTAGGTGGGTCTCTGGGCCTGTTTCAGCAAAATTCACACTTTTCTGTCGCCAGACCTCAATTTGTTGGTGTCTTCCCCAGCACTCATTCGCGAAAGCGGTGAGCTTCCCAACGACTTCCTTGGCTTGGGCAGCTACATTGTATACTTCACCTTGTTTTGCCTGCTGGGTAGCTTGATAGGTGATCAACTCAGCCTGCATACTCGAAACTGCCTTCAGTAATTCTTGCTCTTCAGATTCTAGAGTAGCCAGTCGCTTCCGTTGCTGAAGTAAGGTCGCAAACGGCACCTCAGCTCCCTTAAGGTTACAGGATAATATTTCAGCAAATTGTTCATACTGGCGCCCAAAAGAAATTGTGTCCTGACGCCGCTCTTCTGCCCGTGATAAAAACAGAGATAGATTCACGTTCACTTCCAGACGTGCCTTCAAATCTCCCGACCGTCCCTGTCGCTTGTCATCGGCAACCCAGTCAACCAGTGGGCTATAAACGAACGCCTCAAACAGCGTAAGCAATGCTTCGCGAACGGCATCAGAGCGTACAACACGCAGGGTCGTCTCAAACGCTACACGAAACCTCCCCTCAACACCGGTGAATCCGAGAGCATCTTGTAGCATCGGTGTCAAACGGAATGGCACAACCTCAGGCACCTTAAGTCTGTGTCCCTTGTCGAAGCAAACATTGTGGTCAATGTGGACAATATCCCCACTGTTTACACACAACAAAATGTTGTCCAGGTGCCGGTCACCGAGTCCAACAATGTATCCTAAGACGGACATCACCGCCACAGACTTGCTTAATCGTACATTCTTCACCCAACTTTCACGTAAGTCTTCACTTCGAAACATAATTTCTTGCTGCAGCACATTACGTGGACGTTGGGCAACGAGTTCTTGGTAGACCTGCTTTAACACGGGAATTGGCCAGTGAGCACGGTGGTTTGGCGAAACATTTGCAATGCCGTGTTGCTTCAGCTTCGCATAAAATAGAGCTGTAGGAGGAGGGGCTTGTTGTTGAGCCGAAGTTGCTGGTGCTATTGGATCTTGAGGAGCTCGTCCAGTATTTGTTTGTTGCTCATTTCGAGATGTGTACACTTGGAAAAGTGGAACGACATCTGGAACCATCTGGATTAAGCCAGCATTTCGAGATAGTGGTATGACACTGTAACTTTGAGCGGATAGATCTCGAGAAGCAGCAGCGCCATCAGCGCGTAAAAACTCATTCGTAATTCTTAAGAATTGCATGATACGCTCATCCAAACGTAAATCTTCTCGAGCCTTCAGCAAATATTTATACGTGTTTCCGTCGGACCCAATAAATACCAACAACTTCGGCTTCGTTTTTGTTCGCAATGTCACTACAGACGAATCAACATGATGAATGGTTATGGGCTCCATCTTACTCTCACCCCTCACCGAAAAGGCGCCCGGCATATTCGTTAGCGCAAGCTGACGAGAGGTTGTTCCCATTAATGGTGATATCTCAAGAAGCGGAAGTTGATCTCTACGACCCGTGGCATTATGCAGAGCTTTCAATATTTCAGCAAAAGGCTGCCAGAGGTCTTGTGGCTTGGTACCTAATGCTGAGCCCACTCGAGACTCTAAATTGCAGCAGTCTCGAAAGTTTTCCATTGCCTTTTCGATCAGGTTTCCGTACTCCTTTAAAAATTTTCGCTCATGTGGTGACACAGCAGGCTGGTCGCGAACTCTACCACACGTTTCCTTCCAAAGTCGTTCAACCGATACCAATATTGGTTTCATAATCGCAACCAATTTTCGCTGTGCTAGTTCGCTTTTCTCTTTAGCGGACAATGAGGCATTTCTGTCCACGCGGGAGGCTTCTTTTTCCAGAGTGGTCGTTCGTCGATCGACATCTGTTGAAAGCTTCATCAGCGTACTGATCCAAGCTTCATCCCACAAAATTGAAATCCGACGAAGTTCTGAGATGAGTAATCGCACTCCTTCTACTTGCCCAGCAGACACTCGCTGTAACTCTTGCAACACGGCAGCAAACGTGTTGCTCGCGGCTCCTCGCTCCTCATGAAGCGTTGACAGCGACACTTGAGGTTCCATCGAATCTACCACCGCCGGATACACAATCGCATGTGGTGAATGACGAGCTAATCGTTTCAGAATCAGACAAACCAAAGATGATACGGCCGCAACTGGGTGATGCGCTCGAGCGATCAACTGAGGAACAACACACGCCCATGGCAATGCCGGCCCGTTGGCAAGCACGACTTCAAGCGCTGACACCATGTCTTTCTCTACTCCATAGGTCGTTAGAAGGCTGAGCAAACGTAGGACAACCTTGGTTGTTTCCTGTCGTGGGGTTTCGTAGTTAGAAGCACCAAACGCCACGGCTAAATAATTCCCGTAGCCATGAGCAGCCAGCGAAAAAAAATGGAGTACCTTGGAGTGGCATGCTTGTTGAAGTTGGACTAGTCGATCCACTGTACTACTCTCATGATTTGGCGACGCTTGATCAGTGCATAGTTGGCGCAATTCCTCTGCTTTTGGGCTGATGAGCTCACCGTTCTCGAGAAAATGGCAAAAAGCGCGAATAATGAGATCACGGTCCGGCGCACCAACACCTATCTCGTCCAGAAGAGTATTTACCTGCGATTCGTCTGACGGCTCTAGATGAATGTATCCATTCTGCTCTGTAATCCCTGCAATTTCCTGTTTTCCCCGATCGTAGCACCAATTACTGTACCGAATCCAGGCCTTAGAAGATTTTGGCGATATGGTAATAGCAGCTTCGAGGTATTTGTGAGCCGCTACATCTTGCATATCCGATAAACTGTTGTCTCTCAGACTAGGCAATTCGTGATTACGAAAGCTCGCGACAGGGCCCTCAAGAAAGCGCAATGTAGCGGGTGACAATAGCTCTGAGGTATCTGATTTTGCCGATGCTGCGGCGAGACGCAGCAAAGAGCGAAGTGCTGAACTTTCCTGCCCGACAGAATCATGCCCTGATATAATTGTCACTAAACTTGTTTCACATTGTGTCTCTAACAGATGACGCCCTTCGTCCTCCATACCGATTGTTTCCAGTAGTTTCGCTTTCTCGTAACTTACAGCCATAGTGGATGTACTCTCTATTCCCCTGAGGGACGCGGCATCTCTTAAAAGGTGTCGAGCGAAACCAAAATTGTGTTGTTTTCTTGCCAACCGGGCCACTGCCGTAAGGTACAAACAATCTCCGTCAGCGCTTCCAGCATTTTCATCCAAACAAAATGGTTGGCTCCAAACAACTGAGTCATGCTCCTCAGGATTTAACTTGAGTTGCCTTCTACACGACTGCTGATTCACCGTAGAGAACAACTGAGACTTTATAGAGAGCCCAATCATACGAAGGAGGGATTCCTCAGCTTTTTTGCCAATTTTGTCGCCCGCATAACCATTCCAAGGTGAGGGCTGCAACGCTAATGGTATTAACTCGTTGTGAAGTCGATTAGCAACGTTATCGAAACGCAGTACATGATTCGTCGGTTTGGCGTCTGAGCCGCCGAGCACGTCCCAAATACGAAGCGCAAGTGAAGCTCGCTTGGCCGGATCGCCCATTAAGCCACTTCCATCAGAAGATATTCGTGTTGAAGCCTCCAAACTGCGAATCGTCCCGATCTCGTCATTCCACATATCACTGCAATCAAAAATCGCTTGAATTCCCTCAATAGGGAAATCGTAATTCGCTAGTGACTCCGCGAGTTCTATGAACTGACTGGCAAATTCCCGCAGTTTGCTCCACTCGCGCAGAGACGCATAGCACTTTGCGCATTGTTTAAAGCACCCCAGCAATGCTTGAGACGATATCCGAAGATATGTCATTGGGGATTCAAGTATCTTACCGGCACTGGTATCAACCGACGATAGAGGTATGCTTCGAGTTGATAGCACCGGCTGGAGCAAAGCTTCGTATTCTGTAGCGGCATCTTCATATCGCATGTCAGCCTCGTATCGCACGGCGCTCAGCCATCGGAACAGAGGCAGGTTATATTGTTCTTCGTCAATGCCCAGTTTTTCCTGGTTCACTTTGCACCAGCTTGTCAAGGCCGAGGAAACAGATTCACCCCATTTTTGAAAACCGACAATAGCGTCTACATCTTTTGCATTGCAAAGACAACGACACAGAAAGAAGAGCGCAACATCCATGTCTTTTTCTGCCTGTTTCAGTTCATTGCATCCTTTTTCTGAAAATCCCCGTGTTGCAAAAGATGCCATAGTTCTACTTAACTTATTGTAGCAGGCCATCACCATAGCGTGGCTGTGGTACCGGCACAGCTCGTAGGATGTCCCGTTCCTTGACATCTCCACGAGAAACGGGCGAATACGGGTAAGCCAATCGTCACAAACCACTTTGTTCGTACGGAAGAAAAGTGCCGTCTTGTACTCATCGGAGTCTGGATTGCTATGGTCGACTTCAGTAGTGTAAATTGTACGAGTGATGAACATTTCCAAAGCAGTAACAAACTCAAGCATCATCCACTTTGTCAGGTGATGTGAAAATTTTGAAAGTAAATGCCCTGATCCCTCCGGCAAGCTCTGAGCCGCCTCTGAATACTCCTGTACCAGCCGTTCAATACTTGAAAAGCTTTGAGCTGGCCCTCCAAAATGGGTGCGTAATCGGTTCTGAACGCACCACGCTGCTGCTTGTCGAATCGCACCCAAAAGTACGTCGGAATTGCTGCAAACCATTATGTTTGGTTCAATTCGGCTCATAATTTGTTGACAGACTCGATTCCACTCGGTTCCGTCACATTCAGAAGACTGGAAAAGGCTCATGATGCTTTCAAAATCTGCCCCTACAAACGAAGAATGCGCGGCTAACGATACGTGATGAGGCACAGTCTTCTTTTGCTGAAAGAAGAGCACCAGACGGGCCATACCACCCCATCCGTCCGATGCGATCCCGCCTGGTACAGCGTCATCGGAGACCAGTACGAGTTCCAGCAACGCCTTAAATATATCACCAGCAAATGCGCCTGCCTCAGCTCGTAAACTGAGCGCTTTCAAGACTTCGATGCAACCGTCTCGAGCATTCACGCTGGAGAAGTGGATGATTTTGCTCAGCTTCTCCAAAAGACGTTTGTATACGTTATGGGGGATAGTTAGAGCGACATCCATTTGAGATAACATAGCATTCACCACTTTGAGCACTTCAACAGTGAGTCGATCATCCGGAATTGCCACTGTCTCACTTGGAAGCATCTGAATTGCGCACTCCAGAGTCCGAAGAAATACATCTTTCATAGTTTCCGATACGTCTTGACGACCAGCAAAAGATCGAGGAATCGCACCAATAAATGTAGACACCATCTTCAGCACAAGGCACAACTGCCGGGGCGTAAGTCGATGCTGGCGATGACGGTGACTCTGCTTTTCCAGTTTTGCTGTTATCGATTCAAGGATCCCACCCGCGTGGAGCACATCATCATCATCAGCCGCAAACTTCAGTATTTTACGGTCCCGAGAAGCTAGCACGAAGCAAGTAGCCGCAAACACGAAAAAACTATTTCCCTTTCCTCCATGTCGACTGTTTGCACGCTGAAGAGCTCGGGTACCCAGTGCCTAGAAGAAAAACATACTGTTAAATTAACAAGCAAAGATATTTACTTACTCCGTCACCAGCTCACCTTCAGGGCACTAACCCCACCAAGCTGGAGCAAATGTAAGCATAGCTGAGTGATATGCGTGGCTCCGTTGACGTGGAACAGACATTCTAGGACCTTCATACGCTTCGCCTGGCCACCCTTTTTCACAGTTCGGGCTGGAATATCATCTTCAAGTATCCTGAGAACAGTAGTCTGCACATGTAAAGTGCCGTCTACCCTGGGAAAGTTTGTACTTGCTAGTTTGCAAGCATTTTTAATCACTGCTGCGATTTTGTCCACCTCAGTGTCATGCATTCGAGCTTGGACAGCACAGTGATACAGTAAAAAGCTCACAGCTTCCACCGAATGGGGAGGAAAGTTGTTACGCCTAGAGGTGGACATCGTTACCATATACTCGGAACAGTTGGCCAGGCAGGAAATTCTGTGTACGCATTTCAACGAAGTGTCAGAAAAGTAGTGAGGGCGTTCCAATACAATGGTCAACGTACGAATACTCGGGCTCAGAACAAGATGCTACACGGCGAAGCACTCTTACGAATGGGCTTTTGAGGTTTTCCTCCGCGGGTAAAGCTGTGAAGAACACCACAAAAATCGCACAGTTGTTAACACTCCATCATATCACTCGATGCCATAAATATCGTACCCAGATCTGGAACGCACTGAGCTACCATCATGAAACACGTCAACAAGGTACTGACGCGATCGTCGTCGCCCTCTTGGTGATCGGTCCACGAGTCGCACAAATTCACAATTTCCTATCCAAGACATCACCCACGAAACGCATTTAGCCAGTGGCTTCGTATACCCAACAACCATCTCGCCAGCAGCAGCAAACCCACATCCGCGAACGAATTCAGCAGCTGAAGGCTAAACACGCTGTTGTCGGCCCACAAGCGGCCAAAATGGTGCAACAGCGTGAGGATCTCGTCCCTGCGTCCCGCACCGAAGCACAAGACCCCGTCAGTTCTCATAAAAAAAGCATATCCCAACCCCCGGCGCGTACCGAAGCGAGCCGTGGGGGCCCGTGCTCATCATCCACCCAATCAACACGTCCGCGATGTCAACAAAGTGCGTCTGCAGCTTCTTGAGCACCATGGCGCTCCACCTCTGGCCGTCCTCTTGCTGCTGCACCAGCAGCGCGTGCAGATACTTGACCAGCTGGTCCACGAGCGCCACGTCCGCCGTGTGGTCCAGCATCGTCCTCCACATGTGCAGGACCCTGGCGAACACGGCGTCGAACTCCCTGAACTGCGGCGAGTTCTCGTCCCACGCGTCCTTGTCGTCGTCCTCCTCCTCTCGCCTGGGCGCCGCCTTCTCCGCCTGCAGCAGCAGCGCGTAGCTCCACTGCACGAGCCACGGCTCGTTGCCCAGCTGCGCGTGGCGCGCCATCCAGTCGCTGAAGCCCGCCGGGTTGTGCGCCGACAGCGCCAGCAGCATGGCCAGCACGGCGGCCTGCAGCTCCTCGCCCTGCAGCAGCTCCGTCAGCAGCGGCAGGTACGGCTCGTACGACAGCAGCAGCCCGGGCGTGGGCGCCAGCAGCGCGAAGTAGCTCTGCAGCTGCTGCGCCGCGCGCACGCGCTGCTTGGCGCCGGCCGCGTCGGCCGCCAGCAGCGTCTGCAGCGCCACCAGCGGGTTGAAGGGCGGCGCGGCGACGTCCTGCGCGTCGTGGGGCATGGCTCGGGGTCCTCCTGGCTCTGGCTCGGTCGTCTGCAGGGCCTTCAGGGCAGCTCGGGCATCGTCCGGCGCAGGCAGTGCGCACTCCCTTGGCGTCCGAGGATAATGCGCGAATGGTGGTCAGTGAGTTTCCACCAATCGCAGCGCAGACTTCAAGGGGGTACGGTGTACCACTGGACAGTTGAAGTTGCCTTTTCCTATATTTCTTATCGTTTTATTCCACTGCCTCGTTTAGTACTGCCCACTACGGGTGAGGTTCATTTCGTCTACTGTACTGCGGTTAGCGGCGCTATGATGTCGAGGTATCGCTGGGTGACCCATTGTTTTGATGCTGCGTCGTCCATGATGTCCACCTCGCTGGCGAGGCCTTGCTGGGCGAGGTTGTGCAGGATCAACACGGTCTCGAACTGCCCGAAGCGCGTTGCGTTGTCCATGGCTTGCGCCGTGAAGCTCTCGCTTCGGTTCTCGAACAACCAGCGCAGAACGGACAGGTGGCCGCCGTGAGCGGCGCCGTTCATTGCTCGCTCCGAGCAGCCCTCGGACCGGTTGCGGTGCAGCCACTTGACAATGTCCAATTTGCCGTATGCTGCGGCGCCATCCATCGCTGCAGCGGTGCAGCCTTCGCTGCGGTTTTCGTGCAGCCATTTCACAACGTCGAGGGGGCCAGCCGCGGCCGCGTTGTCCATGGCAAATGCAGTGCAGCCTTCGCTTCTGTGGGCGTGAAGCCACTTGATCACATCCAGGTGACCGCCCCTTGCCGCGTTATCCATTGCGTCGGTGGTGCAGCCCTCGCTACGGTTGTTGTGTAACCACTGCACCACCTCCAGGTGCCCGTTCTCAGCCGCTAGATCCATGGCAGCAGTCGTGCATCCCTCCGTGCGATTTTCGTGAAGCCAACGAACGACAACCAAGTGGCCGCCAGCAGCAGCGCCATCCATCGCTGCTGTTGTACACCTTGTCTTAGCTCGTTCACCTGATGGTGAAGTCACCAATGGTGGGTCATCAGCCTTGGTGATCGGGAACTTTTGAGTGCGCCGTCGCTTGTGAGGATGCACGTCCTCGGGGTACTTATAGGCTTCATTATCTACTTGAAGTAGATACTGCACAATCTCTAAATGACCGTTGGCTGCTGCAACATCAACTACGCTGTACTCACGTTCTTCTGAATCACTGTAGTCGTCCTCGTTGTACACGTATTGATCGTCATTAAATACTTTGGTCCAAAAGATATTGACGGCATTGTACTCAGTATACAGCCACTTCACAACATCGAGGAAACCCTTTTCCGCCGCGCGAATCATCGTTTCGCCCGAGACCTGTGCAGCGTTGTGATTCTCACCCAGTCGCGGGGCCAGCGCATTGATCCTCTTTCTCAGTTTATCGCTCTCTTTAGATTGTTCGATACAGTTGCGTGGCCTGTCAATATGAGAATAAAGATACTTCGCAACATCCAGGTGCCCGTTGACGCAAGCCGCATGGATAGCTAAGCTTGCTTCTCCACCTAAACACGTAAGAAGCTTGAGGCGTGTTCTCCCTTCGTAACGGTAGTCAATAACACTGTACTCCTCGGAGCCACTGTCCTTCCCCAGATCTTCATCGTTCCTATCGCGGTCAAGGATCCAGCGCACGACGTTTAATCGACCTGCCTCCGCAGCTTTCACCAGCGCCCCGGCATCCCACGAGATGTACTCACCTCCGTCTTGAAACCATTGCAGCGGCTCCACGTGCCCATTAGCGGCGGCACCTAGGATGCCTTCGTGTCCTTCAGGGTTCGTCTCAGTTCGATCCATGAGCCAGTTTGCCAGTTCCATGTCCCCAGTACTAAAAGCCGCGTCAATCGTCCTGTAGTCATTCCTGTCCTCATATTTGTTTGTCTCGTAGATCCACTTGACAACTTCTGTGTGCTTCGCCATCGCAGCATTTGCCGCGTCGACTCCTCCCCAGCGCACCCAGCGGCCTCGCCCCCACCCCATCTTCTCCTCGTCCCATTCTCCATTCTCCTCATCCTCTTCATCGTCATAGCTCACGGTGGTGCCGTTCTCCCGGAAGAAGCGGAGGATCTCCAGCGCACCCGCAGCCGCAGCCTCGTACACCACCTCCCGCCGCACGCCGTACTTCGGGTACCGCTCGAACAGCCAGCGGTCCACCTCCACGCTGTTCGCCTTGACCGCCGCCAGCAGCGACAGCGTGAACTGCAGCTTGTTGTACAACGGGTACTCCCGCAGCAGCCTGCGCACCGACCAGAGCGACCTGCCGCCGGGCTCCAGGTCCACGCTGCTGTTCCAGATGCGCTCGAGCAGCGCCTCGGAGCCGAAGCGGCTGGCGGCGGCGAGCGGCAGCTCCACGGACGAGTCAGCGAAGGCCGAGACGGCGTGGACCACGTGGTCGATGCCGGCGAACTGCGGCTTGGCGCGAAACAGCAGCGCCACCGCCAGCAGCGGTGCCGGGGGCGCTTGGGTCGACGTCACCATCTTTGCCACTGACGACTGGCGGTTAGTGATTAGTCGGTGGTACGCTGTACCGATATGGGAGGCACTTCAACTTGCTCAATACAAAATGCATGTGTCCAGCCAGCTCAGTGAACGAGCGTTCCCCTGGTTGAACAGCAACAGCTATTGTCTAACTTACGACAATCCCGTGAAGTTGTTCATTCTTCTCTTACGACAGCACTCACCGCCAGGCGATAATTGTCAGCTACCCAGGTTCTGGACATACCCTCCTCCATTTTGTCCCCACTTACGAGACCCTTTTGTGCCATGTCATGCAAAATCAAAAAGGCTTCAAAGTTTCCTGCCCGGGCAGCGCTGTCCATAGCCACAGTAGTAAAACCTTCTTCCCGGTTGTTGTACAACCATCGGAGCACTCGCAGGTGTCCGCGTGCAGCAGCTGCATCCATTGCATCAGCTATGCATCCTTCGCTACGATGCTCATGCAACCACTTGATAACCTCGAGGTGACCACCGTAGGCCGCACCATCCATTGCAGCATGCGTGCACCCTTCGCTGCGATTCTCGTGCAACCACCTCACGACCCCGAGATGTCCACCATGTGCTGCACCATCCATCGCTTCGGTGGTGCACCCTTCTGATCGGTTATGATGCAGCCACTTCACCATTTCCAAGTGTCCATTTTGAGCAGCATGATCCATTGCTTTTGTCGTGCAGGTCGGCTTTGTCGGTTCGATTTGCAGCACTTTGTTTCTTCGTTCGAATAGGTCCCTAGCGTAGTCTCGGAATTTGTGCAGTCGCCTTCGTTTCGGCTTCTGCTCGGCACCCGCAATGTCCTCAGTAGCTGAATCAGCTTGCAGGAGATACTGCACAATCTCCAAGTGGCCGCCCGCCGCTGCCGCATCGACGGTGCTGTCGAAGAGCTGATCTTCGTAGTGTCCACTGACCCAGAAAGGTTAATCGTCGGGTCGGCGTTGAATTCAGTGTAAAGCCACTGGACGACGTCTAAAAATCCTCTCTGAGCGGCCAGGAACATGGCTTCCCCGATACCTGATGGCATTCCTCTCCGAGCGCCTCTTTAGGGCAGCTCCTCTCTTGGCTAGTCGTCGATTCTCCTTGTCTTCATCCTTATTGTTCAGTGTTTTGTCTGTACGAGCGTAAAGATACTGCGCAACCTCTAGATGCCTGTTAATAGCGGCGGGATGGATAGCAAGACTTGCTTCTCCGCCTAAAGAAGTATGGTACGTCCGGCATACTCGCGGCAAGTGCATGGCGTCATACCAAAAGAAATCTTCATGGTCACTCAGTCCGTGTGCATGGCCTCGTCGTCCCAATCACGTTCAATGATCCAACGCACCACGTGGAGATGGCCCCCTTCCGCCGCTTTCACGAGCACCCCATCTTCCTTCTTCGTGCAGTAGCCTCGTTCTCGTAGATATTGCAATGCCTCCAGGTGTCCACCGGCGGCGGCACGAATCGGCACCTGGTAGCCTTCCGGTTCCATCCCAAGTCGATCTTGGATCCGCTGAGTAAGCTCCACGTCCCCCGCAGCAATGGCTCATTCAATTGTAGCGTAGTCACTTCTAGCTTCGTCTGCTGCCGTCTCATAAATAAACCGCACAACGTTCGCATGGCCAGCAGCGGCCGCTCGCTCTGCATCCTCGTCGCCTCAATAGACCCAGCGGCCGCGTTCCCAGTTCTCTCTCCATTCCTCATTCTCTTCATCGTCATAGCTCACGGTGGTGCCGTTCTCCCGGAAGAAGCGGAGGATCTCCAGCGCACCCGCAGCCGCCGCCTCGTACACCACCTTCCGCCGCACGCCGTAGTTCGGGTACCGCTCGAACAGCTAGCGGACCACCTCCACGCTGTTCGCCTTGACCACCGCCAGCAGCGACAGCGTGAACTGCAGCTTGTTGTACAACGGGTACTCCCGCAGCAGCCTGCGCACCGACCAGAGCGACCTGCCGCCGGGCTCCAGGTCCACGCTGCTGTTCCAGATGCGCTCGAGCAGCGCCTCGGAGCCGAAGCGGCTGGCGGCGGCGAGCGGCAGCTCCACGGACGAGTCAGCGAAGGCCGAGACGGCGTGGACCACGTGGTCGATGCCGGCGAACTGCGGCTTGGCGCGAAACAGCAGCGCCACCGCCAGCAGCGGTGCCGGGGGCGCTTGGGTCGACGTCACCATCTTTGCCACTGACGACTGGCGGTTAGTGGTTTGTCGGTTGTACGCTGTACCGTTTTGGGAGTCACTTCAACTTGCTGAATACTGAAGTGAAATGTATTTTACTTGTGGAAGTTATGTAGGCATCCTCGTCGTCTTCTCGTCCCGGAAAAAGTACTTCGAGGATGTAGATGTTGTTGATCCAAACGGTAGAGTCATAGTCGTGGAGAACCGAGAAGAGGAGATTTGGGTTGGAAGTTTGCTGTGAAATCAGCACAGCCTCAAAATGGTCGGACCATATTGCGCTTTTGATGACATCACTTACGCCTCGGGCTTCCGAGCGGTTCTCAATCAGCCACTGCATGGCCCACTGATACCCGCAATGAGCAGCTTTCCTCATCGCGACAGTTGTACAGCCTTCATTGCGGTTGTGGTGCCATTTTCAAGTGTCCGTTTTGAGCAGGTATAGCCCTTCCTCTTCATTGCCACTGTGGAAAGGTTGACTGTCGGAGTAGTGTTGAACTCGGCGTATATCCATTGCACAACGTCAAGAAAACATTTTTACCACAGCCAGCAGCTCCTGACACTTGTGCAACGTTATGCTTTCACCCAAACCGCCTCGAAATGGCGTTGATCCTCTTTTCCAGTCGTTCGGCCTCTTTTAGCTCATGCTTGCTATTGAGTGGTTTATCGATGATCGCGTACAGGTACTCGCGATGTCCAAGTGCCCATTGATACAAGCCGCATGGATAGCTAACGTCGCTTCCCCACCCAAGCATGTCAAATATGTCCGACGTGTTCTCTGTCCATTGTTGTAGCCAGACTCATACTC
The DNA here is from genome assembly GCF_018691715.1 of Phytophthora cinnamomi. NCBI lineage: Eukaryota > Oomycota > Peronosporomycetes > Peronosporales > Peronosporaceae > Phytophthora > Phytophthora cinnamomi. Next base: position 254,291 of record NW_027151025.1, read on the forward strand.
AGTTTCATTCCCCAGTCCTTCGTCATCCCGATCGCGGTTGAGTATCCAGCGAACCACGTTCAAATGTACTGCTTCGTGCTAACATCATATTGCAGCTACATGTATTATTAATATTTGCCTCGATCATGCAGCCATTGAAGACATCAACAGCACTCGCAACAGTGACCTCCACTTTAGTGACATTTCGATGAGACCTGCCACTTTTGATACCGCTACATGATGCGCAAGTGGAAGGCCAACGCGTATGTGCTGAGTGTTTGTCTCCTGGTGGCCGAGTACGTGCGGCAGGACGCCACCCAGGGCGGCGCCGGCGAGGACTCGGTGGCCTCGCTCGTGGATGCGCCGCACGCGCCGCCCGCCGCGCCGACGCTCGGCCGGACGGCGCTCAACGCCCTGGCGCGCTTCCTGAGGCTCGAGATCCAGCACCCACTGCAGGTGGGAGTTTCCGCCAATCAGAGCGCGGATTTCACGACCCTCAAGAATTTATTGCGTCGCTTGGAGATCAGCTTAGACAGTGCCAAGGACTTCGAGCAGCTCTCATGGCAGCTCGTGAGCATCCTGAGCCAGATCGAGAGCCCCGATGCCGTGATGAATACGGTGGAACAGATCTCCGAGTGCGTGGCACCGCTGGCCAGCTCCAGGGAGGGCGGGGACGACGTGGACGCGGACTCCACCAGCTCCACGCTCGTCCGAACCAGTCTGCTAGGCGTCTTCGTGCGCAGCTTCCTGCTGGCAGTGAATCGTCTGCTGTTCGACGGTCTGTCGAGGCTGTTTGACGACGTGCAGAAGTACTTGGAGCAGTTTAGAGAGGATGTGGAGAAGGAGAAGAAGAGTGAAAGAGAGCAGGAAGAGAAGGACGGCAGCTTGGAGCTGGTCGGGTCGCCGGCTTCGCAGCATCTGTGGAACGAAGGCGAGATGGAGGAGGACGAGCTCCTGCTGTCGCCGATCCACTCGGGCAGTGCGACGCCGTCACATGGTGTGCCATCGGCAGACAACTTAATGACTCCTGCACCGACGAAAGCTGGTTCGCAAGTATCCGTGGAGGAGTTGCTGACCACGGAAGCTGTTCAAGAAGTGAACGATCCTGCAGTGTGGTCGAATGATCAGTTGAATTATATATTGAGCGATATGGTTCACGAGATGGAAGGGAGGGCAAACCTGCAGACCGATGGGGGTCAATCTACGGCAGAGCAACTAAGACTACTGCGTGAGAAGATGGATAGCTCCAACCCGAATGTGCTTTACGTGAGGTATTTATCGTTTCTGCGTGACCGTGACTACCAAGGGGCGCTAGATAGCTTGCACCAGTATCACGATGTTCTTTCACCTCGGCAAGAAACTCGCTCGAATGGTACTGGTAGTGGTGATGGCGTTGTGTCCGCATCATCCGGTTTGGCAGGGACTAGTTTGCATTTCCGAGGAAGTGGTATCCAGTATGCAGCATTGAATTTAGCAGGGCTGCAGATTATATTCAATCACTACAATGCTGCGCAGGAGAGTATTCAGGAAGCAATTCGGGTAGCTCAGCACCATGGTGATCACATTTGTGTGGCATTTGCTCTTGCGTGGCTGATTCGTATTAACCAGAAAAGCGGCAAGTCTAAAGACGCTGTATTGCAGCTGGTCAGCAGCTGTTTGAACCGAGCAAAAGAGTTGCGTCTTCCTGCACTACAAGTATTGGCTGCATTGACTGAAGTTGAAAGTGATTTGATACGCGGCAGCTCCGACAGCCCTGAAGCTGTGAGTTCGACGCAGTTTGTCCCGCACATGTTTGCTGCGCAGACGCCTGCACCACGCCCGCTGCATATTTGGTCGCGTCTTCACGAAGCAATGCAATCCGTTGCGTCGATAGCAACCCCTCCCGCTAGTTTGTCCAACCTTGGTTCGCGTACAATGCTTGCGCTACAGGCCCATGCGGCCTCTGGAGCCGATGGTTCTGACCGTTGTGGCGGGAGCGGGATGGATTGGATTAAGTCTACGGAGGCGATTCTCGATGCTGTCTGGAAATTAAGTGGGAAAATTACGATCTCAGCCTCTGTTGGGTGGAATCTGTTTGGCCACCGTCCTTTGGAACAAGTATTTAATCGGATGCGTTTCTTGTGTTACGAAGATTCGGCCAGTATCGGTGAGGTTGCGCTGACAGTAAGTCAGATGGCGGTATCCAACCTTTCAGAAATGAAGATGGGAGAAGCTGTGTATCCGCGAGCACTCAACTTTCTAGTTGATGTTGTTGTGGGCGGAGATACTAAGCATGAGCGGTGCTACTTGCTTAACGATATCGCATATCAGCGGACGTTGCATCACCTCTTCTACTGGTGGGCACTTCATCGTGGAGAGTTGTTGCGCGCAGAAGTTCATTTAAACGCGATACTCGTACTTTCTCCAGAGGGGAAAGATTTTCCTGCGCATCTCGAGGCACTCATGTTGAAGGCAAACCTATGGGCGGCTGTGGGTGATTATTCTCAAAGCCTAGAATTGCTCCAGAGCTTAGAAGCTACATGCATTGAACATGGTTTTGCATACCTGCATGCTCAAGTCCTAATCGCAGCAAGCCAAACGCGTTTCCAAGCGTCTGCACCCCACGCACCATTTGCTTCCCTGAACACTCTTCTGAAAAGCGTAGACATTTGTAGGGGGCACCATTTTGACCTGCTGTTGGCGGAGGGCCACGTTGTCATGGCTGAAATTTATATTGCAATGGGAAAGCTGCAAGATGCTTATTCGCTTATCAACGATCAAATGCCTCTAGTGATGGAGCATGGCAGCGTTCAATTGTGCGGAAATTGTTTGCTCCTGCTGGCTAAGACTATGGTTGCAAGCATTAAGCGTTGCAAGGAGGGAACAAGGGAGCCGGCTACTGCAGCAGCGAAGGCCGTTGAATTTCTCAACACCAGTGTAAAAATGTTTTCGCGGGTACAAAACTTGCGGAAGTTAAAGGAAGTAAGCTACCTGCAATCCTTAGTCTACAATCACATCGCTCTTCAAGCACAGCGGTGTGGAAGTGAATCTTCTTCGTATTGCCGTGGTCGAGAAAAAGCAGCTGCAAGTTTTCTCCAACATAGCTCACGGCTGAAACAAGCGGCTTTTGTTACCATCGAGTCAAATTTCAACTTGGAATCCCCTGATAGTATTCGGCAAGTCATCGGTCATCGATCAGGGGAACTCTAGGCCCCAAGAATCGCTAGCGTTAAGGTCCCATCATGAAGCAGCGTGTATGCTTGACGCGCATATTTCATCAGAGTGATCTCCAAAGAGGCTAGTCCATCACCCAGTTCATCGACTCGCTTCATCTGCACACGGGCGTTTATCTCAAATCTCTTGATGCCAAAGCATGAGGTTTCATTGAAAATCTTCTCTCCACTGTATGACTGAATTTTTGGTGTCGGATAACCATCTTCAGCAGTGGAGATCTCTTGTAGAGTGTTCCAGACCTGCCTGTCGTCTCCATGACCGCTTAATTTGATCGTGTTGCGGTGCCAGAAAAGCATGGTATCGCCATCTAGATCGTATTGTACCATCGTCACTCCGCAGTAGCGCTGGCGGTCGTAGTTTACGATCCCAAGCGTTCCTGGCATGCGGCGATCGTTGTAGAAGAAGTCTCTCTTCATTTGCAACCAGGCCAGGCGGAAGAGATCTTTGTCGCCCCACACGAGCTTCAACTTCGTGAACAAGTTGGGCCTGTGCGTCACGTAATAGAGCAGTTGCTCGAGCATAGGTCCGCTCATCGCGCGATTAACCAGTACTTGACCACTCTCCTGCTCCAACATGTCCACGTAGTCGAGGCCCAGCAACTCCCACACCAAACTTTGGGCGTGAAGATTAAATATTGAGTTTCCTGGACTCCAAAAGTCGGGCCAAAACACAGCCCCAAAGATTTTCATCGCCGGAGACGCAAACAGCGGCGTTGGGTCTCGCACAGCAAAGTTATCGGCGTCCAGCAACAAAACACTCGTGAACTGCGAATAGTACAAGGCGTGCACCTTCACGTTGAAGCCGTAGATGCGCTCGTCAAAGACCTGCCGCAAGTGGATGGGGCCAAAGTCTTCCATGAGCAGCGTTATCACCGGATTTTCTGGTTCAAGTTCATCATGGCGAAACCAAAGCTCGACCGGAAGCTTACATCCAATATCGCGTAGACGCCGAATACTCGCAAAGGCACTCGGTAGCACGCTTTCATAGACAGCAATGACGATGCCTTGTGTGTTAGATTGGCTGACGACCATCGGTGGATCATGACGATACGCTGCAGCGTGAAACTGAAAAGCCGAAAATTCTTTCGCCAACTCACACGTGAACCGAGCGTCGTCTTTCAACGAAAGGCTGGTCGTGTGCATCACGTGGAAGACTTCGCCTGAGGTAATATTCTGCACCTCACAGTACCCGGCATCGCCAGCTTGAATACGTTGCCAACACTCCCTCCTCGACCCCAGTTCATCGCCGTTGTCATCTGTCGCCACCCACCCAAGACACTTAAACTCGTGCGTCCTCCACGCCTGGCGTGGAAATTCGTCATCTGCAAGATCTGCATCAAACACTTGGAGTTCCTCTCCCTCTAATGAAATTGTCGGGGGATCCTCCATCCCGACCCACTTGACCCACATTATGATCGAAGACACGCAATATAGCACCAGTAACGCAAGGCAGATCAGGCCCGCCCGGCCAAATTGACGTCGACTCAATGTCATAGCTAGAAGACTAACTCACAAATATCGTGCTGGTTCGGAACTTTTGTTGCCATGTCCATCAATCGAAACTAGGACATCGATTTCCTAGAAATGGAGGGTCGTTGAACAAATACTTCAAACTAAGTGCGCATATGAACAAAAAAATGAAATTGGCAAAGTCATGCTTCTCTCTAAATTTTTGCAACAAAACTGTTACTGGTGACTTTACGTTTTGCGAGTTTACGCCTGTATGTAGACACCTGTACTAAGACTTGTATACTTGTACTGTACTTGCAGCGTTTACTTCGAAACAGAGAAAGTGTCCTCAAGTCGACAACGTCGGGTGCTCTTTATTACTAAGCCAGATGTGCCAGCTAACCGTGCTTGAGCGACGATTTACTTAAGTGTAACGGTTTTCTCACCCCACAACGAGTTAGAAGACGAATAGAGTGTGCAACATTCTTGAAAGCGCCAACAACTATTGTTTTCTATCGGTAGCCCAGGTAGCCAGTCGATTTAGTCGCGGCTGGATACTGTTTATCAAAATGCTGCTTAGACAATATCTTTTAACCACGATACACAGTGAGGAAAGGAGCTTTTTAGATATCGAAACGCTAATGCGAGTGGTAAAGTGGTGTGGTATAGTAACAAATACTTGAAGTATTAAATAACGAAGTACTGAGGTTAGATGCATGCTGACAAATCAAAACTACAAAAATTGTAGTTTGCAAGTGGACGACTGCCAAATATAGCTTACTCGAGCGGCTTATCTGCAGCGATATGTCGGGGTCAGAAGCCCGACGTAAATCCGCGGAGACGCGAAATCGGTCTTGATAAGTGGCCCTACCCCTACCTTTATGTCGTGTAGCCATCATAAAAGTTTATCTTGCTATTTGTATTGTTTAATCCGACCATCATTCTTGAAGGTGTTTCATTCACTCTGGTGACTTATCGCCTCGATTATATCTTCCTGCCGACAACTTGAAGTTGCGCTCACTTTTGAATCGGCCGGCGAAGGCGCGAAGTCGACCTCCGCCGACAACTCAAGCGAAGGTATGAGTGTTGCTAAATGATGTTCTCGTACTTGCTGTGGCTGATCCGTGCTCGTGCCATGCAGGAACATGGTGCGCCTCGTGCACTCCGCGATCCACTGGCAGCTGCGCTGCTTCGAAGACTCGTCCAGCGACGAGAACACGCCGCCGAACGTCGCTGCGGCACCGCACCACGACCACAGCTGACGACCCTGCGGTGCAGACGGCGACTCCAGCGCAACGGGGACGGCAACGCCTCCGTGGCTGTCTCCGGAGCGGACCAAGCGTCGGTCGAAGAGCGCGACGAACCCGCCGCCACCGGAGACACCACCACCACCAGAGACGCCGCTTCCTCCGACGGCGCGTGCGTATGCCAACCCGACGACATCGTCTCCAGTGCTGCTGGAGACACCACCAAGATCCCCGCCGCTCCCGAGGACGACCAAGACGAATCACCCACGACGCCAAGGCCACCAAGGCCGCCAAGCACGCCGAGAAGCTGCAGCCCCGTACGAGCGCCCTTGCTCCGCGCCCCAGCGCGCCATCCGTGCTGCCTCTGCAGTGCAAGCGACGGCTCCGTCCATGGTGAATCTGGCACCGGTGGCTCGGCAGCAAGCGTCACAACCGGGCGACACCTTCGTGCCAGCGCGCTGGCCATACCGCGTTGCGCACTTGCGCGACAATTTCAACCTGTTGGCTACGATCTTCCCTGCGGTGCGCCACTTCGGGTCCTGCAACTGCTGGAACCCGTGCCGCACGGACTCCTGCCGCAACGCACTGATGCACGACTTCTGCAGCCCGAACTGCTGCCCATACTCGGGGAAGTGCGGCAACGGCCTGGATGATTCGACCAAGGTTTTCCTCGGCCGCAACCAACGCACGCGCGAGTTGGGGATGCTAGAAGTATTATACGGTACGCTTCTACTACAGTATTATTAATCAACAAATATTAAATAACGAGGTTTTAACCCCTTACTTCCCTTATGTTGTACCGTACAACATAAATTGTGTATATCCTAATTCACCTTTTTCGCAGCGTCTCTGGTATGTCGGACCTCCAACACAAGGATATTTTAAACTTGAGATTTGTATTGAACACATGTCCATGTATCAGTATAATGAAACTGAGATATTTTTCTTGTACATAACATCCACACGTACAAGCTTAGGTCTTCAGTCGGGAGGGTTCGGTTGAAGGTCGTAGAGACAGGATCCACAAACCCATCAACGGGTGAGTGGTTCACAGCCACCAACTCGTCATTCTTCAAATGACCTACAGAGAATCAAGATGGTAGCTACGACGGGAAAGACTCCGGGGAACAAACTTACCGAGGAAGAACGCATGCGATGCCTTGAGGCACTGCATGGCGATCGTTACCAGCGACGTATGAGGCGGGCGGAACGCAAAGAGGGCCGAGAAGAGGACAAGAAGAAAACGAAAAGGCTACACGACCAAAATGACAACGCCGGCGAAGGAGAATGCAGAGTCCAAAACTGCGGAAGCTTCGACCGCGACCACCCAACGCATGAAGATAACGGAAGCGAAGGAGGCGACAGTAGAGGCTCGCGCTTGCGCAGAAACCAAGGAAACTACGGTGGCGGATGCGCGTGGTCGTGTAGGCATCGCGCCGGCAACGGCAGCTGATGCAGTGGCGAGAGGTGCTGTGACTGTGCGCAAGAGGACTACACGGCAAGGGGGAACGACAGTGGAGGAGACGGAAACGAGTGCAGCAACTCCAACGTCGGTGGTGGAAGTGATTGCAAATACGGTGGCGTCAGTGGAGTGTACTGCGGTTGCGACGCCTGTGCAACGTCGCGTTTTCTCTACTGAGGAGCCGTGTTCGCGACAGCAGAAGCGGAAAAGAACAACTCAGGCATCGTCAGGCACGCGGCGCCGCAAGAAGCTGATGAAGCTGATGATGAGGTGAGTTACGTTGAGATCCTCCAGCATAATAATGCTTATTCAATCATGTATCCAACATAAGGTCTAGCATACTGACTTATGTTTGTGATAGTGTGATCGGTCTGCCCCAAGTGATGAAGACAAACCAGAGGGGAATGGACAAGTTGATCCATGCCCGATACATACCTGTGTCGTTGATGCAGACCCAAACCTGATGGAACGTGGAGCTAACGAATGCACCGGCCTCAACTCAGACGAGGACCCAGATCTACGCGAGGAGCCTGAAGACGACGAATCTGATGATGGTAGTTGGACGGATGACTGGGACATCGGTGAGATTCGCCGGAGGTTGGCCAGTGTACCGGACATCCAGGTGTTTGAAGTTCTCCAAGTCATGACACTGCTTATTGCGCGCATGCTGGCGCCAATTCGAAAGGGCATCACTTCTCACTGGTCTACAAAGAGTGTAGACGCTATGCCCACGAACCGGTTCAAGTTGTACATGGGGAAGCACAGGTTCTCTCACATCATGGGGCACTTGCATTTCTCGAATAACAAGTCGCCTCGAGCTCGACAGGACCGCGCGTGAAGATCCGGCCGGTAGTGAATGTTCTACAGAGGACATTCGCGCGTGGATACAAAGCTCCCCCGGTCGTTAGCTTTGATGAAGCTACATTACCCTCAAGATCCTGATTCAATCCCAAGTACCAGTTCAACAAGGATAAGCCGCATCGCTGGGGAACGAAGGTGTTTGTGGCAGCGTGCGCGAAGAGGCATATTGCCTGAGGTAAGCGGTGTACCTGGTGTAGTAAGCTCCGGCTAACCACGGCGATTTGTTTTGGCCTAAGTGCTTATGTTGGGTGGGATCCAACATAATCACGGACCAAGTACGACATGGCCCAACATAGCACCAACTTATTTTGTTATTTGCTTATTGTGCTAAAGGCTGGAGGTTTACTGCGGAGCCAAGACTCACCTTCGCACACCTGTGCCGGTCGATAATAATTCAGGAGAGGCGGCGGTACTGCGCAATCTGAACGCCTTGCTGCCACCTTCGGCTTGTTCTCCCTGGAGGCTCGTGGTCACTGATCATTTTTATACATCACCTTCGGCTTGTTCTCGCTGGAGGCTCGTGGTCACTGATCATTTTTATACATCAGTGAAGCTAGCGTTGGAGCTGCTCCATCGCCGAGTCTATCTTACCGGCACAATCCAGACCGATCGATCAGGATACGCTAGCGGTGTCATCACCTCTGAGAAATACAAGACAGTGGCGAAGCGCAAAGTTATCGATCCACCACAGGGCACAATGAAACTTGCCCAAAACAAGCAATTTCCGCAACTAACTGCAGCAATGTGGATGGACCGGAATCCAGTGCACTTGCTGTCGAGCGGAGGCAGTCGGCAACTAACCACAGTCAGTAAGTATTGTGTTGGTGTTAGCTCTATTTGATACGAAGTGCACTAATTTGATTATGCTATGTATTCTAGTGCGACGAATCAACGGTGAAATGCAGTCACTGCTTGCTCCGGAGCTGGTTCGGGACTACCACCGCTGGATGGGCGGTGTTGACGTTCACGACCAGCTCCGGATGCAGCGCTACAGCGTGCAACTCTGTTATGCGCTACAAGCAACATTCAGATTTTTTGTCACGCGAATGTCGCCCGTAAAAGACTCAGGCAATATGCACTGGATAATATGCTATCTGTCCATGTATAAAACCTAACAGGTTCGTCCCGATACATTATTCTTTTGTCATCTTATAAATGATTCAGGGATCTGTGTTTATATAGGGACTAGTACGCGCACTTGTATCGCCCCAACTACTCTGGATAAAATCCAGAGAACACGACATTTAGAGTATTGTAGCACAGTCAATATTGCGAAATAGCACATGCTAATCCGATATATTTGCAGCGGAGGATATTTTTGCAGTTATTATGGAGTGAATCTGAAAAAGTATTCTTTGTCGAGTAGGAGTTATTTCTCTACGAGTGCCTCTTATCAGTCACTTACCACATTTTAGTAACTCTAGAATCCCCCCTCCCAAATTTTTGTGGGCAAAGTAAATAGTGACCCGGGTACTATTCGATGAATCCCGTTAATATAATAGAGGAGCATGAATTAGTCTGGAGTGTAGGCACTGTAGTGGCTATTTGGTGGGTCTGGGTCTGGCATTGCAGCTTATTCGCGGGTCTGGTGTGACCAGGATCCTTACCAGACTCGCAGTAGACCTGTTTAAGATCTAACTCGCCTGGCACACGACGCAACTTTGGTGATCATCAAGGGCGACCTTAACTACCGTCGACTGCTAGGAGATGCCCCCGTCGACGCCTGTACTAGAAGCCGTGTCGTACTTCCCGGCTCCTTTCGTGTCGTTCCGCACGATGAAATTGAACCCAGTAGTGGGCGTTCCTGTTGACACAGTGGCGAACCTGGAGAAGAGGACCCGAAGTGGCGATACAACGGAAATCGTGGCACCATCCAGAGCGCGCTCACCCAGACCCGAGTGGCTGAATAACGGAGCAATCCATAGCTCTCAAGCTTGTAAAATCTGCCCCGCTACGTTAAGTAGCCCTCAGTCTACTACATGTAGCCGTCAAGTGCACTGACGTGTTAGTGCACGACAACTAATCACGAAATAAAGATCATTCACATCGTTTGTCAAATATGCGTATGGTTTCCTCAACTTAGATCCACCTAACAAAGTGTACCACGAAAAATCTACTTCGCCCCCAGAGCGGGGGTAAGAACGCTCTGGATGGTGCCGCGCTTGCCGTTGTACCGCCACTGCACGTCCTCCTTCTCCAGCTTGTCTACGATATCAGCTGGGATGGCCACCACGGGGTCCGACTTCAGCGTGCGGAGCGATACGAAAGGTGCCGGGAAGAACGGCACAGCCTCCTCCACACGCGTCGACGGAGGCCACATACGGTCTCCTAGTAGACGACGGTAGTTCAGGTCGCCTTTGATGATCACCAGCGTTGCCTCACGCGCCAAGCGGTTCTGCAGCTCAATTGGCATCTCCCAGTAGTAAGTGTAGCGGTTCCAGAAGATGTCGGGACGCACCACCAACTGCTCGTTCTTCACGTAACCAGCGAGGCGCTTGCCCAAAGCCTGCACCTCCGGTGTACGCGACTCACGCTGCATCTCGTCAATGTGCTCGTGCACATCGGCGGGCGTCGCGTCCGATACGTACATCGGTTCAGCCTTGACATTGAGCGTCACCTTGCCGCACCAGGCATGAGCCAAACAGTGATCCGCCAGCGCGAGGTCGAGCAGCAGTTCAGTGCCGCTGTTGTCATTAATGTACTGGATCCCCAGCTTTTGGGGGTCGCCGGACTCGCTCGCCTGCTCCAAGAAGGTAATGACCCTGTCGCTGTGGTCCACGAGCAACAGTTCATCATCAAACTCGAGCGAAGCATCTGCACCGCTAATGGTGTCCTTCACCTCCTTGTAGCACCCGTCGGCCTTGTTGCCCCACAGACACAGCTTCATGAACCGCTTCAGCTGGTCGTGATGGCTCTGCGAACTCGCCTCCTCCTGGGCCGACAGACCCACCGCCGTCTGCAGCAGAGCCCATGGTGTCTCCTCCTGCAGCTCCGCCACCTTCATCGGGTGGAACGGGTCCACGCCGGTCGAGTAATACTCGGTCAGCAGCAGCACAAGGTGGAACATGTACTGCTCGCACAGAAACCACGGCGAGTTCTGCCACGTGTAGCCCTTGCTGGTCAGTAGCGCCTCCCACTGCGCGCTTATGGGGGACTTGGCCGACTCCAGTGGGAACTGCGACGGCAGCGGGATCACGGCGTCGTTGACCATGTCGTCTGCGAGCTGCAGCAGGCGCTGGCACTGCTCGTCCGAGAAGCGGTCGCGGTTGTGGGCCACGCAGTCGCGGACGAGGCCCGGGAGACGCGTCACGTACGACTCGTTGGCGAAGGTGCCAGGCACGTTGGTGTAGATCTCTTCGAGCTGCTGCACACGCGAGAGGAATTCAGCCGAGACGCCCATGGCGCTTGAAACGGGCTTGAACGCTGCGACTGAAAAATGGTTATGAGTGGTGATCCTGCACCTCGCCTACAGGCGGCACGGAGCGGCACTGGATAAACACTCGTTCTCGCGGGACTCACATAATCGCCGAGCGCTGCCCATGCCAATCGCAGGCGATCTGTGCTTCAGGGTGGTAATTCACGGCGACGGAATCAAGCGTTTGCTCTGAAACAGCGTAAGCACCGCCAGCTGTAAATGTTTTGTCGTTCATGTGATGGCTGAGACCAAGCGACACGACATATTTCACCATGGTTTTGTTCGTCTTCAACAACGAACAGACTATTGCAGAACGCGTGGCCTCAGAATGACGATCATGCTGAGAGAAGAGGAGGTTACATTTACCTCTGCCGTTGTACTTCGTCCACGCGGTGCCATCGGTTGATCACGCCGCACCACCGGTTGACCACGCTGCGCCACTAGTTGATCACGCCGCTCCACCGCTTGGATATGACGGCGAAGGCTGCAATCAATGATGTGTGAGCATGAATTGACAGTACTGGCTTATCACTGTGAGAAGCTACTTTGTCAACTACTACATGTATAGTACTTTATGGCTTCAACCATGGATTCATAGCTACTGCAGTAGCAGTACGAGGGGTCCTCACGGTTGGAAAGTAAGGTTGTCTCCACTGCGTGGCAGCAAATCTGGAAGCAAATCCGAAATATGACCCTTGGTTTACCGTTTGCTGCCAGACGCAAATCGGCGCGGCTCCACCGCGCAGCCGCAAAACAGCTATCTTTAGGGCGCGACTGTTCGCGATTTTTCGATATGGAATCAATTGACGAAGAACTCGTCTCTGGAAGCCTCGACAGTGATGACGAGGCCTTCAGTGGTGATGATGAGGTAGGTTGAGGCAGCACCGCAGGTCCTCTACTCTTCCTCACACTACGTTGTTTGTCACTAGGCATTTCTCCTCCTCTTGTCTACCGCGTCACACTACCTTCCAAAACGCAAAAGACGGGGTTCTGTTCGCGGCAAAGCTGCTAATATCCAACGCGATTTCGAAGCAGAATTTGGAGAAATTACTTTGCTGAAAGTCCTCTTTACCCCGAAAAATACTTTCGCCGTCGCTATCGCATGCGAAGACCTCTCTTCCGTCGAATCATGGACGCAGTTGTATCGAGAGATGATGATTTTCGGCAACGTGGCGACGCTTTAGAAAAAAAGGCATTTTCAAAAGTGCTCTGCTGCTATGCAAATGCCAGCATACAGGTGCTGCGCCGACTCGTTAGACGACAACGTTGCAATGGCTGAGTCTACAGTTTTGAAGTACTCCAAAAAGTTTTGCGAAGCTGTGATAGCAGAATTCGGGAGTGAATACTTGCGAACACCTACACACAGCGATATTACGCGGCAGCTTAACGTTTCCGCAGACCGGGGGTTTCCGGGCTGTATCGGTTCCCTCGCGCGTTGCGGCCTTGCCATTTTCACTCGCGTTTGACATCTGTGGTGGCTTGGGGAAGGAAAACTTGAAATGCGCGCGATCTTCGAGAGGCGCAAACACTGTCCGCTTGCTATTGTCTCGATTTCATAGCAGTGTGCTGATGAGACGTCAATTGTACCCGAACACGTTGAATTTGCTACTAGCCTCAAACGCCGCCCCAAATCGGTGAAATTTGCTGCCAATAGGCGCACCTGTTTGTGTCTGGCCTAGTTTAGAACCCGCGGTGGAGAGATCTGGCCGCAAACAATAAATTTCCGTCTGGGTCGCAATTTGCTGCCGCGGTGGAGACAACCTAAGTACCTAAGTACCGTATAATACCTCTAGCATCCGACAAGTGGATTTGTTCCGCGAGCTGTTGATGGACGGAGCTTCAGAGTCAGCTGGCAAGGTACTTGAGGAGTTAGTGCAGCTCCTACAAGCTCATCAAATCAACCCCGTGCCTTACAGACCTCAACTTGTCGGGCTGGTGGAGCGCTTTCACCGCTCATGGAAGGGCTGCGTGGCGATGTTCATGCAAGACGAAAGACAAGTTGATTGGAATCTTTGGGTGAAATTCGCTGTTTATACTTATAACTCGGCTAGGGATTCTACGGTGGCGTTGAGCCCGAACGAGCTCATGATGGAACGACGACTGAGAGCTCCCAACGAGCTTCTGCGACGAACGGAGGTGACGGAAGCCGACGAGCTGCCAGCTTACCACGCGAACCTGTTGAAAGCAATGAAGCGGAGTCATGAGTGCGCCGAGCAGGCTCGAAGACGTGAACAAGAACGACAAGCTCGGTACTACAACCGCAAGACGCGGAACAAACGGCAGTTTCAGGTCGGCGATTTGGTCTTGATGCACAACCCTCCCCGTGGCAAGAACGTCACGAAGATCGTGCACCAGTGGATGGGACCATTACGGATGGTGGAACCTGCCGGCTACAACAATTTTGTGCTGACACGAGAGGATAAGACAGGGAAGGCGGAGTCGTTGATCGCCCACGTGTCTTTCCTCATTAGCTATCACTATTCTGAGGCACTACTCGCGCAGGTCGCGCGTGACATTGACGAGCAGCTCGATTGTGAAGACCAGCCGCCGACGCGGGATGAACCGGAGACAGCAGCGGCTGTACGGTCAGCAAAGGCGCCGGCTGGGCGAACGACGAGAGCGAGAGGTTCGAAACGAATGCGAGCAGCAGTGGACGACGCTGTTGTGCACGACGCCACGCGTGGCCTCTTGGTGGAGCGACGGAGGCGGTGACGGCGCAACGGTGCAGGGCAGTACGTGCTCGAGTATGAGCTGTACCCATGCAGTGACCCAAGTCGATGGACTACACGTGCCAGCGGGCTATGGCTCGGCGATGGACGTGCATAGGCGCGATGGGCGTCAGTGGCGGAGTACGATCGGCTCTACAGAGACGACCGGGTTGTGGAAGACCCGGGTGATGAGGAAGTCGTGTAATTAGGCCAGCTTCTCGGCGGAGTGCGAGATGGCAGACGTGGCACGGACATCAGCCGACGGCGTTGAAGCTGGCGTCAGCGTGGTATATGAATCCGGTCGGCCTCGCGGTCGACGGGATCTGTTGCACGGGATCTACGGGACCTCCGGGATCTCCGGACTCAGCGAGCCTCGCGAGATGAGCTCACGCTGGATTTAGACGGCCAGCGGACAAGCCGCCTGGATCCGAAACGTGTGCTCGGGAACGAGCACGACACACGAACATACGGTAAGCAAGGCGTGGCGTGAGGCTACTGGCGACCTCAGTGGACGGCTGCACGGCGTGGACGACGACGGAGTGCCGAACAAGGAAGCACGTGGCTTCCAAGTCTCTCGACGGCTGCGACGAGTAGGGTAGGCGCGTGGGCGTACACCCGAGTGGCTAGAGCAGGCGTACGAGCGGAACTCAAGTTGTGCACGACAATTGGGCGTGTATTGTAGTTAGTCTGTAGTTGATACTGCATCTAGCCTGTCTAAATAAAGTAGGTGTCGCTGCCAGTCGGGCACGCACCGGCGCGATGTCTTGCGCTTGGACACTGTCGGCCAGACGGACTTCGGACTGCATCAGCACAGTCACGACCAAACCCCGAGCGTGTGGGGCGCTAACACGTTGCAGTAGTGTGAGTGTAACTGAATGTTGTTCGATGACAAACTCGCCTGGAGCGGCAAGAGCATTTCTTACGAACTGCAAATTATGACGTTCCTCACGGCCGAAACTAACCAGTGCACGAGGTGGATCGAAAAGCATCACCGTTTGATCTTAATGACAACAGCGGCACTGAACTGCTGCTCGACCTCGCGCTAGCGGATCACTTGCTGGCTCCTGGAAGTGAGAGCGAAATCTGTACGATTTCGCGAGGCAGGACCTGTGCTTCCGGGAGGTGAGGCAGGTGATGTGTGGCGCGCTTTTCAGAGACAGGTTTACGACAAGTGAATATTCGACGGTCGACCGACAGTAATTCGACAATACTACAGTAGGGGTTCTGACGGTTGGAAAGTAAGTAAGTAAACGGTTTCATTGTCCAATGAAATCCAACCTTGGAACCCTGCGAATACTTTCCTCGAAACTTTGAAAGGAAGACCACAACATCGGTTTGATTCGCTGTTCAGGGAAGCAGTAGGTTTGATTTTATTGGGTGAAATTCGTGTGGCCGCATTGCCATCAGTTGCTGTGGTCAGGATTTGGTAGGAGTGGGAATTTTAGATTAGTAGTGATACTACTTCTAGTAGCCGACTCGGAACCAATATCACTACTACTACTACTGTAGTAGGACGGATTTGGTGTTAGAAGTATCACTAATAATTATCACTACTAGTTAGCACTGTGTACCATATTGACTTCTACCATAGCTTTCGCTTGATTTCCTCCATGCGCCTCAGTTCCTGGCGATTGTGACGCAATATTAGCATCCGTTGCGCTCGCTCGTTGTCAGTCCGCGTCCTTAGCGGGCTGATAACGAAGGATCTTGTTGTAGGTCTTGCTGGACGGGATGGTGAGATTCGGGTCTCCCGTCACACCTACTATGAAATCACGAAAGGCCGAAGTCGTTACCAAGTTTTGCGCCAGTCCTTGATAGACAAAGCATACTGATGAGATCTACAATCGCTTAGCATATCCGTTATTCGCACACGCACCGCCGCCGATCAGCCATCGCGCAATATGACCCGACATTTGTTCTTGAGTCGCCGGACTTTTCCACCACGTTCTTTGCCGCTTGGTAAATTGCGCCGCTGGTCCACTTAACTTGAGAGGGGCTTAGTGCTTCGCTTCTGCTTTGGGAGACACTTGTACCATGAAGCGATCGGTGCGACTCAGCCGATGCTGCTGAACTTGGATCGCCAACTCGTGCTGTTTAAGTTTGGATACCAAGTGAGTCTTGGCATTAGACGCGATGCTAGCACCGCATAGCGACTCTTGTCGTGTCTTCGTCATCGCACACAGCAGGCAAATATGTGTGAACGTCTTGCCCCCGTGGCTTCTCTCAGCGGTGTATCACATTCCAAACTGAGTCAGTTCTTCCTCAGCGTCTCTTTGAGCGAGATCGATCACTGTGGTGTCGCTTGAACACGAAATACCGGATATGCTGCTTGGTGCGAACTCGTGGGAATCGCTGTCAATAGTGAAGAATCTGCTCACGCACATGCGACTGCAGAACGGCATTTAGACAGTTTTAGGGTTAACAGACCATACGCGAAGATATTACCACAGCATTGTAATCGTTTTAAAAGGTCGATATCTGGCTTCGTGCAGAGCTCGTTACTGCACAAATCATGTGCCGGACCGCCGCAAACACAGCAAGGAGGTGTCTCCGCTATGTCGCTCCAATGACAGTCAATCTTAGTGCACGTCATCGGTATGTTGCTTGAGCCGCAAACCGAGCGACGGAGCGAGGGAGGGAGGCCGCGAAGCAGCCAATTTTCGCGCCCTTCGAAAATCTCACATGGGTTGAAGTTTGGGGAACTATAGTAGTGATAGCTAGCACTACTAATGACATTTTTTCTCGCTACTATTCAATTAGCACTACTAATCCGCCAAACCACCAGTACTATAGCATAGTACTACTAATTAGTAGTGATATAGCACTACTAACGCTACTAATCTGGGTCTACTACCAAACCCTGGTTGTGGTAAGTGTCACAGCCATGACCGCGCCTCCCGAGTGCGAGCCGCCCACTGCCATGAGCACGATCCCCACACACACGGAGCAATCCTTGTAGCCCGACGCAGGGAGCAGCTGCTGGCCGACGCCGCCAACGGCTGGCGCCGGATGGAGCGCAGACGCTGGAATTGAATGAACTGAGGCCGACGCCTTACGAGCGAGGGCACCTGGAACTGCCTCGCGAGAATGGTCACCAGATGGCTGCCTTACAGCGGACGCGGCATACCTGTTGTGTAGATATGGGGAACAATCGCTGTCTTTTTTTACGGATCCACGCTCCGGTATCGAACAGCTAGCTAATCAGTTCGCAAAACGCGGAGTTCTCTTCGCATTACTCGAGCTTCTTCCTTGTAGTGCTCAATGCCCTCACCTTGATAAGAGTAGCGAGTGCTACTATTTGCTTCGTGCACCATAGCTTCTTCGTCGCCGACTCCAGTTCCCTCTATCTCGTTGACCACCATCGCGACTTCAAGCCACGCCAGCGCACTTGCGCGCTCGCTAGTGGCGAGCCGCTACGTGTCATAATCGCTAGTGATGAATGGCAGACAGAAACTTTCTTCCAGAAAGAGCGGTACTCACGGATGGGGCTCGAAGGCTTGATTTGATTGGGCTCTCACGCACAGGTTTCCGCAGCGAAAGTGCTTCGAACGTAGGGGATCCGTTTTGTGTACTGTTCTTCTCTTTGTGGTCCACAGCGCGTTGACCTTCCAAGCAAACGTATAGGCAATATCTTGGATATAGGATTAAAAAAATATTACACCACGAATAGAAGGTCAGTCACCACCACGTATAGGCAATATCTTGGATGAGCAGCCACTCCGTGGAGATCAGTCTGCCTTGCCAGCCGGCACCCCGGTGTAGGATAGTTGGGTGGGCTGGAGGCCTCAAGTACCGAAAATGCCCCATAGTGTAATGAGGGGGGTATCGGAACCCGGTCCCGAAATGGGTCGGATAGCCACAGGCATCTCCACCAGAGCTAGCCTCACGCCTTGTGGGTGGGTCTCGGTGGCATAAATCTCTCTTCAAGCAAACGTAGCAGCAGGTCGCCCACCCCAGCAATCTGCTACACGATGGCGTGAAGCGTATCACTGTGGTCAATGATGATTCAGTCGGAGATAGGACTGTGTTATTTGAGGTATTATTCGAAAATGAAAAACATGAGGTGTTCAGCAGGCAAACCTTACATGACGCTCACGTGCTACTTGTCCCCTTTCTTGCGTTTGTGATTACGCTTGCTCTGATCTTTGTTTCGTTGGTAGCACTCACGGACTATCGCGCTGACATGAACCTTATCCTCGGCGTCTTTGACTGCTGTGCCTGCTTATTTGTCTTGCGTGCATTAGCAGCCAAGCTGGAAGATACCCGATCGGCCACCCGATCAGCCAGGGAGCGCACGTTCTCAGGCCAAGCGGTTCGCTGTTCGTCCGTTTTCATTCCCTCAAGGGTAAGGAGCATTTCGTCGGGCTTGATGTAGTTAACCGCGCGATTTCAAATCGCGGGGTGACACCACCGTTGTGTTGACCCTTGAGTTTTGCTCGAGATGCCCATCAAGGTGACGTAGGTATGATGGAAAAGTGCATGTGACAGACGCACTCCATTTAGTGCCTTTGACAGTGTCATGAGCAGATCACATTGATCACAGTGATAGGCTTCACGCCAGCGTGTTATCTGCCCACCATAACGCTGACTACGCATGAACATGCGTAGTCATGACGTTGCCCTTGTCCGCGCTGAAGAAGACGCGGGTGACGAGCGCCACTCGATAGAGCCGGATCGGCATATCAAGCATCATCGGGCGGTCGCAGCCGCAGCGATTGCCAGAGAAGGAGGAGGAAGCGGGTTGCCCGTGCCGTGTGCTGTTGGCACTGTGGCCCAAGGCTGGGGTCTGGGTGGGGCGCTCGGCGGCACGACAGAAGTCAAGGCGCAGTTTGTGGACCGCGAACCAAGCGCCAACGGCAGTGGAAACGCGCCCGATGATACAACACCACTCTGTGGGGGAATGTCTGCAGCGCGCGCAGCCGACACACCCGGATTTTCCGCCCGGCGTTTACGCCGGCGGACCCCGTCGGAGACTGGCTGCTGATACTTACCGTATAATACTTCTAGCATCCGACAACCCACCAATCGTCACGGTGTAGGGTTAACCGAATTAACAAAACCTCAATAGGTTTTTAAAATGATGTACAAAACACAATTTTAGTCAGTCAGCTAACTAATCGTCTGGTAGGACCTCAAATACCCCCGTTGCGGCGTTCTCAACTACATCTCTGTCATCTTGCACCTCTCCAAGATGGCGATCAAGCTGCCCCAATCGTTGCAGCGCATCTGCGACAGCAGTAGACGTCTAAAACGTCACTAGGTAGAGCGGTACTTGTTCTCTCTTCACTAGCAGCAGCGCCCTTAAAAATGAAGGAGAATCCGCTCTTAATAACTAGCCGGGCTGAGGTCTTCCCAGGCTGCAACCACCCACTCAGTCACATCCTTTCGCTTCGGAGCTGCTAGCTTGAACTTAACACCGAGTTGGCGAGGTGCGCTGAGCTGAGCTTGGAGATTCTCCAACCAACGTGCTCGTAGCCGAGCTTTCAGGGGCATGTTCCAGCTGATATCGGCGGGCTAACGCACACTCGTGCAGCCTGGAGCTTGAGCCTAAGTTAGGAATCTGTTGTGTGTAGCGTACCTAATATTTGGAACACATTCATGTCGGAAGAACGCCATAACAACAATGGCGCGCCAGCGCCCAGGGAGGAAGCGCGGCGAAAATGGCAAAGGCAATCATCACCACGAGTTCACGCGTAGTCGGAACCCTACTTCGTGAAGCTGGCTGCCGTAAATCACTGTCGAGACCACAAGAGCATGGACGACAAGCTCGAAAAGTTCTTTCCTAATGTTGAGGGCAAGTTACGTGAGACCAAGCGGTGTTACTGCTCTGGGATGATCTGGCTGCTCCCTGGACAAAGGATGTCCAAGCTTATGCGAAGGATCTGAATGTAGTTCTGGTTCCTGTGCACTCCGAACCGTAGCATCACTTCCTGCATGATGAGCGTCGCCACCGCCTCAGCCGTGTGCTCCGTCACGCAGCTCGCCACTGCATACCTCGTTACGTATTCGACTGCAGAGATGACATACCTGTCACCACCGTCGGCTACTGGAAAGGGTCCGGCGACATCAAGCGCCCACCGGTCTCCAACTGCACCACCGCGCAAACGGCGTAGCGGCGGTCGGGCGGCTTCGCCTTCCTGGAGCCGCGCTCTGGGCATCCGCGCGCCCAGCGTCTGACCTCTCGATAGAGGCCAGGCCACTAGTATAATTGGGCCACACGACCAACGTGTGAGGGCCACGCAAGTGTCCACTCCACACACTGCCGTGCATTTCCTTGAATACAGTAGACCATAGCGTTGGTGGCAACACCACTCGCCAAACCATTCGCCGTCTCAATCGTCACCAGTCCGTACTTGCTCACTACCTCCATGCTGCCGTACTTGCCTGCTACCAGCAGTCTCTTCACGAACTTGCTGCGCTGCTACACCATCATGATCTCATCATCACTCAACTGGAGCGTGTAGTCGTCTGCAGGGTTGGCCTCGGCATCGTCGCCCAGGTCATCCGCATCGTTGGTCATCAGTGTGGCGTCGTTCGCCATGGTCTTGGGCGTCGTGGCACACGTCGTCGCCACGGCCGTCCCATTCGTCGCGTTCTTGTGGGTCGCGCTCTTGGTCGCGGGCTTCACCGTCGTCAATGGTGTCGTCGTTGTCATCGCCAGTGTCGTCGTTGTCACCGCCAGTGTCGGCGTTGTCACCGCCGGTGTCGGCACTGTCGTCGGCGCATCCGTGCTCGCCTTATTCGTTCGTGTCGGTGCCGTCGCCGTGCGTCGCCGACCTTCAGACGCGTGGCGTGGCGCCGTCGTCGGTTTCGCGCGTACGGTGCCCTTGATGCGTCTCGGGGTCGTCGCTGTACGTCGTCCATCATCACACGCGGCATCTCTGCGCGATACAGGGGCATCGTCGTTCTGCTGGGTCGCCATTCTCGTCCGGGGAGGAGCCGCGTTCGGCGTCGTTCGCGTCACTGCGGTCTCCGTCATTGCCTCTCGAACGCCGTACGGCGCATCCATGCTCGCCGTCCAGGTCGTAGTCGTCGTGACCATTGGTGATCCATTGCCCGGTGCCGTGTCGTTCACGTCACTCGCACTTGGTGCCGTCGTTGTCATCATCATCATCCCCGGCTCCACCGTCGTCGTTGCTTCTCGTACGCCTTCCAGCGCATCCGTGCTCGCTGTCCGTATCGTAGTCGTCGTAGCTGTAGGTGGTTCGGTGCTCGGCAGTGTCGTTCACGTCGTTCGTGTTCGGCACCGTTGCGCCCAGTGCACATGTCGTTGTGCTAGTTCTCGGAGGCGTGCACTGCGTCCAGGCACGGTCGTCCTCCTCGCTCGCTTTCGTTTCGTCGTCATTGTTGTCGGGGCGGGCACCGTCGCAGACGCCGCGATACTTCCATTGGCCGCCGTTGCGCCCGTCGCCATGCGGCTCGCGTCGTCGTCGCTGGGTTCGTTTCGCCCCGGTAAGTGTTCGGCGTCACTGGGTCATCGTCATCGTCGTGCTCCACGGATCCGCTCACCGAAACCCCGTCGTTCGTCGCCGGCGTCGAACTGTACGTCGGTACTTCGTCGTCTTCCTCGCGCTCCGCGACGTTCACGGTGGTCACGGTGTCGATCACCGCGTTCGTCGTGTCGACCTGCTTCTCGACCGTGTCGTCCTTGGAGACGTCGCGCTGGTCCATCATCGTGTCGGTCACCGTGTCGTTAGGGGCTGTGCAACTACCAGTCGCTTCTCGCGCATCGGTCGCTGCACGAGCTGCCTCCCTGCCGTTATCGTGTCCGCGTACATGGGCTGGCACAACGCCTACCGCCTCCTGGACGCCTGTGCTCGTTGTTGACTTGGGGTCCGGCGTCGTCGTAGTCGGGTCCGTCGAGATCTGGATTGACATCGGTGCCGTGATCGCTGGCGCCGCCGCATCTGCCTAGCCGTCCATGTCGTCCGCGCGTACCGCTTCAGCAATGGCTGTAGCAGCGTGTCCCGTGCTGTTATTCGTCGTCGTTCTGCCCGCTGCAGCCATCTGCACCGCCTCGCTCACCGGCGCCGCTTGCATCATCGCCTTGTCCGTAGTCGTCGTTCCATCTTGCGTTGACACCGCCGTCTTCCCCGTCAGTACCGCGGCATCTTGTCCGCCGCCCGCAGTCACCGTATGCGTGCTGTCGCTAGGCCTTGCGGCATCTATTGAACTACCGCCATCCGTCGTCACATCTGCGCTCGCTACCAGCGTCTCATGGCCAGTCAGCGAGTTCTCGCCCGCGTCAGTCACATCACTTGCCCTTGCTGTCGCCAGTTGACGTCACCGTCGCCGTCCTACCGCTACTCTTACTGCTGCAGGCGCTCTCGACAAAGCGTCAGCTACCGCATTCGTAGCACCAGGTCGATACTCGACCTGAAGCTCGTATTCCTGTAGAACTAGTGACCATCGATGTAGTCGCCCAGCCAAGTTCGGTTGTGTCATGAGCCATTTCAACGCTGCGTGGTCCGTGATGATTGTGAATGCCCTGCCGTACAGATACGGGCGGAACATCTTCACGGACAATACGACCGTGACATTCAAGCTCGGTGATCGAATAATTTGATGCACTATCCACCTTGCTACCATACGCGATCGGCTGCTAGCCATGCCCATGGTCTTGCAGGAGGCAGGCGCCTAAACCAATCTTGCTGGCGTCTGTCATCAGGCGGAACGGCAATTCAAAGTTATGGTGGAGCAACAGGGGTCGCGTAGTTAGCAGCATCTTAACCCGTTCAAATGCAAATTCTTGTGCCTCACTCCACTGCCACTTCACGTCTTTCTTGAGTAGTCGCGTAAGAGGTTCGACAATAGATCCGAAGGCAGCAATGAACTTACGGTAGTATCCGGCAAGATAGACAAATATCTTGTCTTCTAGCGCATCCACAGGTCGTGGGAACTCTCGCACAGTCTTTATGAGTCGTTCAGCCGGCTGCACCCCTCGATTACTCAAATGATTCCCCAGGTACTCCATGAAGTAGTAGCAAACGTGCATTTCTTAAGCTTGAGACTTAAACCAGCCGATCTTAATCTCTCTAATACACCTGCGAGTTTCACCACATGGCGTTCGATTCCGCCCTTCGTGAAGATAATTATGTCATCCAGATAGACAAGACAGGTCATCCAGGTCAGGCCACGAAGAACTCCATTCATCAGTCGTTGAAAGGTAGCTGGGGCGTTAGTGAGGCCAAATGGCATCCGTCTAAATCGATACAGCCCGCGTTTAGTCATAAAGGCCGTCTTATCACGATCCTCCTCTGAACACGAATCTGCCAGTAACCAGAACGTAGTGAACAGCCGTGCTCCACCCAACGATTCCAAGGTTTCGTCTATCCGTGGTAGCGGATAGACGTCCTTGCGTGCGATGCTATTGATAGCTCTATAGTCAACACAAAATCAAACGGATCCGTCCTTTTTGCGAACAAGCACCACGGGGAAGCCCAGGCACCTTCTCCATGCTCAATCTCACCCGCCGACAGCATAGAGTCCACATTAGAGTCCACTCCAGCGTCCTGTCTGTGCTTGTCGCCGCCGCCGCATCATAATTGGAGCAGCATCTCCCGTATTAATGTGGTGCTCGCCGCCGCATCATAATTGGAGCAGCATCTCCCGTATTAATGTGGTGCTCGACATTGAGCGTCGTAGCTGGAGGGCGTTCTTCTTGCGCGTTAGCTAGATCACGGTAGGCTCGTAGGAATTTCAATACAAGTACTCGTGATTCAGGTTCATCTGCACCAATGGCAACGTCGTGTTCGTCGTCCAAGGGCGTATCAGTATCGCCTAGTTCGTCCAACCAGGTCTGTACGCGCTCCATTTCCAACTCCCCATGCATCTGTAAGAGTTCAACATCTCGATTTATAGGTATCCATACACCTAACTCTCGCCTGCTTGGTAGTCTGACGTGTCCTCCGTATGTGTCGATTGCAGGGATCAGTACTTTCCCATTCGTCACCTTGGTCACAGCCGATGCAAGCAACACTGCACCATTGTTCACAGTAGGTAGAAAGACTCCTTTCTCTCCACCAGGTGCCGCAATCGCCACTTCCACGGGTTGCACGGTCCGCCTGCGTAACTTCGTCGCACTGGCCAACCGCACAGCTGTCATCGCCGAGTCGTTCCCTTCCATCGTTGTTCTGAAAGGAATCATCACTTGCTGCCCTTGTTCCTCGTAGCGTACTTCACTGCGGTCAAAGTCCATAGTTGCTCGATGCCGTTCTAGAAAATCTACGCCCACCAAAACCTCATCAGTGCATCCTTCGATGATGCATGCGTCAATGGTCACTACCTGACCGTACGCATTCTTCATGTCCAAACGCCGAGCACGTCCAGCAAGAAGCCACCAATTCCCTCAACTTACACCACTGGAGCATCCATCCGTTTGTGTTCACCACGCGTCATCCACTCGGTACCCGCTATGGAGTAGCGCGCGTCGCTGTCAATCTTCACGCACTGCGGGGCGCCGTCGACGATCATCACAGCCGTGGGCAGCCTGTCGCTGGCTTCCACGCACACACCGCCGTCATCGCCGGTTGCCTCGACCGTCGCGGTGCCGTCGTGCTGCACCAGGTTCACTCGAGCCCGCTCGTTCGTTCGTGCATCGTCATTGCCAGCACGCCGCTACCTTCGTACTTCCAGTGCACGCCGAGCCTCGTCAGCCTGTCGCCGTCTCCGTACTTCCTGCTTGACGCCGAGCTTGGCGACCACGCACGCCACTTCGTCGTTGTCGTGCGCAGTCTTGGCCGCTCTCTCGTGCGCACGCTGCACACGCCGACGCTTGACTTCACGCAGCACACGCCTCACGGCCACGCGCACCTTCGCTACGCTGCCGAGCTTTATCACGGCCTCGTCGGTCATCCGCGTGCCGAACTCGATCGCCGAGATCTCCGTCGCGGCATTCATCGCCATGTCGTTGATCACCGTCGACACGTGGGTCGCTATGGTGCCTTCCTCAGCTAGGGCTACGCCGTCTCTGTCCTGATCTCCTTCCTCAGAGGTTGACACTGCTTCCCAGTTGGTGGTGGATGCCATCACCGCCGTCATAGCACTTGTTACGACTGCCGCGTCTTCTGTCATCTCGCACTTGGCCGCGCCATCATCGCCCCGTGTGCCACCGTTGTCGTCATTCGTAGCGTGTACGTAGTGCAGTGCTGCCATTGCCGGTCGCGCCGTGCTCACATAGCGCTCCGCTCGCCCATCGTCACGAGCTGCGAGCTCATTCTCCAATTGAGTCGTAACGGCTCGTCGTATTGCCACCACGCTCCCGTCGATTGTCTGTTTTCGCATGCTGTCCACCGTCTTGCCCTCGTTGACGGCCACCGCCAACGCGTCTTTCTTGTACTTCGTGTCAACGTCCATCGCCACCGCCGCCAGTCGCTGGGGAGTCTGTCGTATCACCTAGCGTCGTGATCCCCCTACGCCGCTCGATCGCCGTTTTCCTGGAGCTTCTGTTCCTTGCTACGCTTGACCAGGTACTGATCATTGCGGGCGCGTGCTTCGTCGTCGGGGCACTCGCGTGCGAAATGCCCTATCTGGTTGCATGCGTAGCACTTGACTTCACCGATTCTTGGTGCAGGCGGCGTCGTCCCGGTGCTCGTTCGTGGCCCCTCGACGCCTTTGGCTTGGCGCGTCGCAGCCCTGGCTCGCTGAGCAGCAGTCTTCGGTTTCTTGGCGGGTGGTGGAGCTTGCACAACCTCCACCTCCTCGTCGTCCTCGCTCTCCTGCGCGTAGTCATTCTCGATAGCCACCGCCAGGTTCACCTTCGCCTTCTTGTCGTTCTTGGTCACCATCGTGCGCTTCGTCGCCGTTGGCGCAACTACTGATGTCGTCCGTTTCCGTGCTAAAGGCGCCCACATGTGCCCGTTCCACGCTCTGCCCTTCGGAGCTTCGCCCAGGCTAGTGTACTTGTTGTACACGCCGCGCGAGTTCGTGAAGAACGTGAGCTTCTCTTCCTCCGCCACGTCACACCCGGAATGATCGCCATGTGCCCAGTTGTTCCACTAGCAGGCACAACGTATGAATCAGGTGCGGTGACAAACGCTTGCCCGATGTTTTACATGCCTTGCGCCACATTGTCGATGGGGTCGTTGACCTCAGTGGCCTTGCTCACGGCCTCTTCCAGGGTTCTAGGCTTCGGCCTCTGTTTCACAAGGAGCCGGGTCGTCCGGTCCAAACTGCGGTAAAACTGCACTAACAACATGCGTTCCTTGATCCGGTTGTTGCCACACAGGTCACGTAAGGCGGCAGCGAAGTCCACGTACGTTTCTCCAGGCATCATTCGTCGTTGCGTAACACGCCACTCAGCCATGGACTTTTCCGACCGCTCTCCGTACCGCCGGAGAGGTGAAGACTTCAATCTTGTCCATGTCCTTTCACTGTCTCGTAGTTTGTGATCGAGCTGGATCCACCAGCGTGCCGCGCTATCTTGTAGCTTGTTTCCCAAGATGTAATACAGTTCTTCGTTCTTCCAATATCTACGTACTGATAGTCTTTCTCCTTCCAGTGCTAGGTCGACGCGTGCGATCCACGTGGTCACAGATGTCTGGGGCGTCGGCAAGAACGTTGGCAGATCCAAGTCTCGAATGGTGCGTCGTCGGTTGCGGTGAAAGTCACGATCACCAGTCATCGCCACGGGTTGGCGTCGTCCTCGTCGAGCACCACCATCGTCGCCGCCACCGCCGTCGGCATCGGAGTCGCCGACACTGTCGGAGCCGCCAGATGATTCGTCGACGTCACTACTGCTGCCTCCATCATTTCCATCTGGTACGCCACTCGTTGTC
Organism: Phytophthora cinnamomi; assembly: GCF_018691715.1. NCBI lineage: Eukaryota > Oomycota > Peronosporomycetes > Peronosporales > Peronosporaceae > Phytophthora > Phytophthora cinnamomi. Next base: position 281,400 of record NW_027151025.1, read on the forward strand.
CAGCGGTTGCCGTAGTCCGTCGTGGAGGAGCTGCGATTTGGGTCGGCTGCCGGTTCCGCGAAGCTGGTGGACCTGCGGTCGTCCATGGTAGCCGTGGTTGCTCCGCTGCCGTCACCGATGTTGCGTGCGCGCCGTCTTCGTCGTCAATGGGAACCGGCATCGTTACTGCCGTTGCCGTATTCAGCTGATCCAGTCTCGCGTCGATTCGTGCCATCGTCACCGCCATTTGTTGCAAGGCAGTCGCCAGCGCTGCATCTGGGGCCATTGCGCCGTCACCGTCGTTGCCGCCTTCGTCGTCGCCGGCGAGTTCCAGGGTCGTCCGAAGCGTCACCTCGGCCACGATCATCGCTGTGGTTGCCCGGGTTATTTTCGTCGGCCGGGTCACTCTCCTTCGTTTCGCCGTCTTCGTCCAGACCTTCTCGTCGCTCTGTATCATGAGCGTCGTCGTCTTGTTCTTGGCCAGGCGCGTCGCCCGTCCCTGACTGATTCTCGCCTGGCTTTCGAACCATCGTTTCGCTTCTTCGCATACTGGTCGTCTGAGGTACCACGAGGACATTCGTCCGTGCCATTCCAGCGCCCTCCAGTGTCTCCAACAAGCGTGGGCTACGTCTCACTCGCGTTTGATGCCCCTATATGACGACCATGCAACGTGTTGGCGCCCCACACGCTCGGGGTTTGGTCGTGACTGTGCTGATGCAGTCCGAAGTCCGTCTGGCCGACAGTGTCCAAGCGCAAGACACCGCGCCGGTGCGTGCCCGACTGGCAGCGACACCTACTTTATTTAGACAGGCTAGATGCAGTATCAACTACAGACTAACTACAATACACGCCCAATTGTCGTGCACAACTTGAGTTCCGCTCGTACGCCTGCTCTAGCCACTCGGGTGTACGCCCACGCGCCTACCCTACTCGTCGCAGCCGTCGAGAGACTTGGAAGCCACGTGCTTCCTTGTTCGGCACTCCGTCGTCGTCCACGCCGTGCAGCCGTCCACTGAGGTCGCCAGTAGCCTCACGCCACGCCTTGCTTACCGTATGTTCGTGTGTCGTGCTCGTTCCCGAGCACACGTTTCGGATCCAGGCGGCTTGTCCGCTGGCCGTCTAAATCCAGCGTGAGCTCATCTCGCGAGGCTCGCTGAGTCCGGAGATCCCGGAGGTCCCGTAGATCCCGTGCAACAGATCCCGTCGACCGCGAGGCCGACCGGATTCATATACCACGCTGACGCCAGCTTCAACGCCGTCGGCTGATGTCCGTGCCACGTCTGCCATCTCGCACTCCGCCGAGACGCTGGCCTCCTTACACTACATTTGGCAAGATTAACGCTACGGCACGCAAGTTGCACCCCTAGTCATGTTTGTCATTGTGCCACTTATTGTTTAGCAGCACGAAAGCAGCAAAAGAATCATAGACGACGCAAAGCAAGTTGCAAGACAATCAATGCTAAACAAGGAAATAAGTTGCGAAGGCAATCAGTGCTCGGCAAGAGGGGAGCAAGTGCAATCACCAGCGCTGACCTGCCTCAGGAGGGTTAGCGCCGCTACTCAGCGTGTCAATGGCGTGCGGATAGTTAGATATCGTGCCAACTAAACTTATTGCTATATTTATTAAAAAGAACGATTGTTTAGTTTACTCACGACCGGTGGAGATGCTCTTAATTCTACTTCCAAAATACAAAAATCATCGAACTGCGAGTCAAGCGGGCCCATAAAGCCCGCGAACCAGTCGATGAAAGGCCCCTTCAGACAGACTAATTATGAGTATTTGTGCGCAGGCTAAATATGAAAATCATGATTTCTGTGACATACTACCATAATATTATAATAACGGATGTCACCGATTACAACCCCTTCACAAAATAGAAATCCGGTCACGTTTTAAAAGTTGGATCAGAAAATAGAAGCACTGCACAAATATAAACCCTTGGTATCGCACGAATGGCAGAAGTGAGGGCTTCTTTTTTTTCAGCCCGGACCAGTGGCACACGTGTCGCTGATTGAAGAGCTCAGTAACGCACTTGACGACGTCGAAGTCGTTGACGAGTAAGGCGAATATACATTTTGTTTCTAACAGAGCTCGCAAGCAGAGGTTCACGGGTCACTCTACCCGTCCGACTGGTTTGCTGATCTGGTATCGGGCACCCGCACCCGTCCTGCTGGTTCCTCCGTGAAGTTCGGGTACCCTACCCGTACTCGAAGTTCAAACAATAATAAATAAATAAATATAGCCAGTTATACAAGTAACCGCATGAATTATATGCAGACTGTGCGAAAAAAATATAAATCAATCGATCCCTACTGCGTTAACGCGTCTTGTACGCATTATCATGAAGCCACAACAAGAGATCAGCATTTGAACGCCATACAAGTACGTCGTCCAGCACTGATGGACTGTTGGAATTTCATGACTTGGACATCACATTCCTCGCTCTCGAGAACATGCTCTCTGACATAGCGCGTGATGCAGGTATGCATAGAATTGAGTGACCAACGCTCGCCAAATTAGGCAACGTATATTTAGCCATGCTGCACCACCACTGCAGCAAATCCAAGTTGTCTATTTCTGGCTGTGATAGTTTTGTTCTCCAGTATGTGTTGAGCTCGCGCTCTTCGGCGCTGAACGTGCCGTTGGATTCATCAGATTCTTCGTCGCCACTACCAACCCTACACAAATATCAAATCCAACTACCCCTGTTCGGAACGCTGTTTTTTGTCGCTGAGACGGCAGTGCTTGCATGACTTCCGCGGACTGGCTGCTGTCTCGCATTTCCAGTCTAATTAGTGTCAATATCTTTTGCTTAGCCTCTAAAATTCTCTTGTCGAGAGACCATTCTGGAACAGAGAGCTGCTTCATCAAACTTTTCACCACTATCAACATCGAGCTGTCCGGGGTAATCGTCTGGTTATCGACGACTACAGGCTCGAGGCACGGTCCATGCATTATCAGTGAGTACCGCGCACAATGGCTGGTTTCTTCCACTGCTCCAGAAGCAGAGTTGCCTGCTTAAGCAAAACGCGGATCAATTCGTCCAACAAAGGCTTGTCGATGCAGGCAATGTACGAAAGCTTGCTACGTCCCATCAAAAGGCTCAACACAGTGTCGTAAGATGCGGAAATGCTCTCGAATGATTTAAGGAAGGAGTTCCACCGGGTGACATTCGCCTTCTTCAACGTGATTAGGATATTCTTCTGTAAGCCGCTCTTCTTGAAATATCGAATGAGATCATTGCATTCTCTAGCAGTTTATACAACTTTGGCGCTTCGTCTTTGAATCGATAGTGGATCACAGTAACACCCGCGACGGTATTTGGCGCGTTGTTGGATAATGTGGTTATTATGGTAGTGATCTTGTGGTCCGCACAAGGCATCTAAATATACACTGTTCGAACTACAGTCGAACCGCACAGGTTGGATCCACTGTCGGTCACAGCTGTACATCTAGCCGTGTCGTATATTCCGTATTCCACCAAACTGTCAGTGAACAAGCCAAGCCGTACCTCGGCAGTGTGGTAGGGCGCTAATACCTTTTTTCACTTGAAATGTCGGTACATAGTACGAACTCCTTCGTCAGATAGTGAAACGTTATCGACATAAATGAACGATTGCGAATGTTGTCGGTCCATAAGTCGGTTGTAAACCCGGCGAAATGCTCCATACCGAGAACACACCGTATACCGCGTATAAACTTCGCGTCGCTTACCACTTGATTCCGGACGGTTTTTGGGACTGGGAGCAGGTGATCGATGTCACAGCGAAAATTAGACCTTAGTCCGATATCATACATGGTAGCGGCGAAGCTTTAAAACCATCATCCGCTAAAGCGAGAATGGACGGAGATCTTGAGAGCACATGTTCGCAATAGCTTTTGCTTTGCGCATTTTATCGGAAGCAGATACCGTTTTGCTCCCCTAGAAATGAGCCCATGGATTCTGAAGCAAAAATTGCTGGACAGGTGTGTTTTGATAGCGAAGACGTACCGTGTGCAGGGAGGAAGGCGTACCCATAAAACAAGTCTTGCAAGCCACGAAACCGGTGTCATGGGTATTAAATTCGATCCCCTTCGGCTTTTCATGAACTCGAATTAACCGCGACCAAACTTTCGATTGCGAGGACCAAACTTCTCGCAGCATAAATACAGGATTGTCGGGGTTTTGTTTCAAGTCTGGCACGATCGTAAATTTTACTGACTTCAAGGGGAGCTGTCGGATTGCTTCAAGTTTCTAGACGACTTCGACATCACCAGTATTGGCGATCTGCCCACTGGTGTCCGACTCCATCACTCTACAGACAACACAGCCCGAAATCCATGCAGTTAGTAGAAGCACTCTAAGCCGTACATTATCGTAATAACGGAGGTAATGTGACACATATTTCTTCACCTGCAATACAGCGTAGAGAGATAGAACGAGAACTGACTCTTCAAAAGGCTGTACGTTTGGGTCTCAGCCTAAATTTGGCCATCACGTCCTAGCCGGAAACGCCGGCAATGCTTTGCAACCATTTTGGGATCTATATCTATCCTACACCTACCGGGTCGCCGTACCCGCCCGCAATTGCAATCGGGTCTTACGGGTACCCTACTTTCAGGTGCCCGTTGCGGGCTTTGGTTTGTGAAGAGACGCAATACAGAACAGGCTTTGATGTACCCGTTTTGAATGATCGCAGGAGCTCGTTAAACACTTTGCTCGACGAGATAATATACACGATATTTGGAGTATTGTAGCAGTCAATATTGCGAAATAGCACATTCTAATCCGGTACATTTGTAGCGAAGGATTTTTTTTGCAGTTAGCATGGAGTGAATCTGAAAAAGTATTCTTTGTCGAGTAGTAGTTATTTCTATACGAGTGCCTCTTATTAAGTCACTTACCGCATTTTAGTAACTCTAGAAGCCCCCCTCCCAAATATTTGTGGGCAAAAGCAAATAGTGACCCGGGTGCTATTCGATGAAATCTGTTAATATCAGGGTTCCGGAAAACCCCAAAATTCAAGGATGACGGGGGGAGGGGGGGGGGTTCGTTGTTGTCTCTGGGTGGGTGGCTTTTTTTTACAGATAGAACATATGGAATTTGTCCTGTTAGGTACGATCTGACTCGATTAAGTTCGAAATTGAAAGGAGTTTGCAACGGTTGGTTCTGAAGGCTTCGTTCGGCTGATGCAGCACGAGTACGAACGACAGTGTTCTTCTACTCTGTCGGATTTGATTTCGTCGCAGCTGACTCCCTGAATTCAAGTCTTCCCCAAGCTACACTCGATCATGACATCCAGCAACGACACCCCCGCTTCGCCCTCTTCAACGCAGCACAATTATCCTGCTCCATCCATTCTTCGCCCCGGTCGCAAGCTAGATGCTGCGTGGGATAAGGTTGACATTGACCCACAGGGGGGTGTATGGTGCAAGAAGTGCAAGGCGCCGCTTCAAACCACCGACCGTAACCACGTGGAGCGCATCAAGCACCACCTGTCAAAGCGCTGCACCGCTCAAGGAACCACTACCCTGATTACGGACACGTATCGACCCCGAATCAAGTCCGAGCTGACCAAGAAGTTTCAGGAATAGTTGGCGTGGTGGGTGTATAGCACTGGGATGGCCTTCTACAAGATCGGCCACAGGAGCTTATTGGATGCCCTGCAACTGCTGAATCCGGGTGTTGAAGTACCAAGTGCTGACCAGCTGTCAACGACACTACTGGATCGGGCGTACACGAAGTCGCTGAAAACTATGGAAAAATCGCTCTCCGGAAGAATGGCTACGCTCGTTTCGGATGCTTGGACGGATATTAACGGGCAACCTGTAATGAATTACGTGGTTGTGTGCGGTAAAAACACCCACTTTCTCGAGTCCGTCTACACTGGTGCACGAGCACATGATACCGAGTATCTTACAGCTGACATTGGACGTGTCATCGCCAAGTACTCCTTCCTCAAAATTGGTGCTGTTGTCACGGACAACACGCGTGCCAATCAAGCGACTTGGAAGGCCCTTAAAGCCAAGTTTCCCAAGACCTCCTTTCACGGGTGCGTGTGCCACGCAATGAATCTTTTGGTGAAAGACATCGTGGTGAAGCTCAAGTGGATGTCAACGCTTCAAGATGGGTGCAAGCAGCTGGTTGTATTCTTCAGGAAGCATCACAAGATGTGGACATCGTTGTCAGACCAGCTGAAGGCTAAAAAGCTTCGACTACTGGCGAAACCTGGTGACACCAGATGGGGATCTTTACTGGAGTGATTCAACACGATCTTAGCCGCCGAGAGTATCCTGTTTTCATCGGTGTCTGCAAGGTTGTTTCTCGCTGGAAAGACGAAGAAGCAAAAGAAGAAGCATCGCGAGGTCTACGATTTGGTCACTTCCGACACCTTCTTACCTCGTCTCAAGAAGGCCGTGGCTGTACTCAAGCCCATTGGAAAGATACTCAAGCGGTTCGAGCGGAATGAGACCCCACTCTCCGAAGTTTATCACGAATTCTGTGAACTACCGTCATCTATTGAAGAGGCCGGGCTGACAGCTAGTGACACGAATCCAGTCAAGGCTCTGATAGAGAAGCGTTTCGAATTCGTGTACGGTGAGGCTCATGGCTTGGCCTATCTCCTAGACCCACGATACGAAGGCGTGAAGTTGGAAGCCAAAAGACGTGGCGACGTCGAGAACTCTCTCTGTCAGTGGCATGGCACGGATGACGAGGATGCAGTGATGTTGGAGCTGGCTTCCTTTAACCGTTACTTGCGAGAGCTCAAGGACTCAACTTCAAGGCAGTGGATCCTTCTCCGTGATGGGTAGCTTCGAATCTTTGATTTCTGGTGTAGTTTGTCCCAATTTCCACTGCTACAAAAGATTGTATTGCAGGTGGTTCGATGTGCTCCATCCAGCGCAGCATCGGAGCACAATTTTTCGACGCACGCCTTCATACACTCGAAGCTACGCAACCGACTCGCTCCAGTCCGTGTAGAAAAGCTGGTGCGCATCTTTTTCAATGCCAAGAACGTCAGCGATGAAGATTTGGAGCGCTACTCACACCTTGAAGATCTTATGCGGGATTGCGATGACGAAGATGAGGATGAAGTTGGTGACAACAACCGCAGCGACGACTTTGTTTACTTTTAGGGTAAGAACAGTTTGATAACACGACTTTGGTAAAGATACGTTTATTGACTTTTGAGTCACTAACTTCCTCGACTTATCCAGGTTTCACAGTAGTGATTTTGCTCCGTACACCGGGGTGGGATATGCCGATCAATCGTAGCGAACAGAGTTCACGGACCGAACGTTGCAGAATGCCATGGCTCAACAGCCCCCTATACCATACTAAGCGCGCAACCAACGACTGCATGCAATGTACCGAAGTACTGCGGGGTTTGTGTGCGAATGTTCACAGTGCTTCGGCCCGTCGCCCCCTTTGCAGAAACAAGGAAAATCGATAATGAATACAGGATGCATTGGAGCCATTTCAGTTCCTTCGATATTCTTAGCCAATAATGTGTATGTTTCCCAAAAGCAAACAAATGGTGTTTCTTATAAGTCTTATCCATCTTATGGCGGTCTTATCCATGCTTTCAGTGGTGCATATGGTAGGCGATGGGTGGGCCAACCAGTAGCGGGTGGTTTCGAGGATTGCGGGTGGGTGGATTTTTTTTAAAAAACCTAAATCGCCTGCCTCACAGCTGCTCGGGGTGGGTGGGAGGTATAAACGGTTTATTCCCAAGCCAAAAACCCACACCCGGAACCCTGGTTAATATAATATCGAAGCATGAATTAGTCTGAGTCTGGGTCTGGCCGTGGGTCTGGTGCTGGTCGGACTGACCAGGAACCTTACCAGACTCGCAGTTGATCTATTTAAAACCTAACCCTGACAAATCAAAACTACAAAATTTATAGTTTGCAAGTGTTTCGTATGTAATACTTGCAGCGCGAAGGTAGTAAAGTTGTAGGCATGTGTGCGTCGTTGCCACTAACCCCTTCTAACTTGTTTGCCTATTTTACAATGAATTATGTAGATATCGAGCCATAGGGCTGGCGCCGCAAGTACGGCGCGTCTAAGTCGCATGGAGACGTCTAAAAATAAAAACAAGTGTAGTAGATGTAACTATACGCAGTGTGTTGCTTCCGTTTTGGAAGAGTTAACGCACGGAGGTCGCGCATCCGGAAACTTCTAACGATGTAACAAGGCTAATTACTTTATTTTTTCTGCTGCCTCAGCCCCCTCGGCCGTCGTACTGCAATTTCACGCTTTCGCTTTCACATTGAGATCCACCACCTTGTCGACAACGTTTCCTTTGTCATCGACGACAAAGTTTCCTTTGTCGTCGATGGTGCGGACGTCTTTAGTCGCGCTGAAACGAATATTTTTCGCGTTCTGAGGCCTCTTCACCTTCACAGAGGATGCAGGGCTCTTCCTGAACGCATTCAGGTAGTCGAACAACAACTTCGCCTCGCTTGGGTGGAAGATATCCGTCTTTACCTTCTTCTGGATTTCCCCCGCGTTGAGATTATCCCACTTCTTGTAGAGATCGAGTTTAAACTCCTTGTTCTTGATGGCTTTCTTGACGTCCCTCTTCGAGAATCCGCTTGAATCCAAGCCAATCAGTTTTTTAAGCGTGCTGCCAAGGACTCTCTCTTCGTCACCAAAGTCATCTCCAATTTGCTCGTGGCTCCGCAATACTCTGCCGGTTTTGACGTATTTTGCGCCAGTATCATCAGAACGGGCAGGCTTCGACTGATCAGAGCTGGCCGACACGTCACCACAAGTTGCAAGTACAACGGCGAGAAGCAACAGAAGGTAACTTCGACGCATTTTTGGTTCTTGGACTAAAACGGCGACACTGTGCTTAACGCCTGGATGCCAAGTGGGGTAATGGGCCAGAGGAATTCGTTGACTGTGGAGGGTTTGCAAACATCACGCTGCGCGATGTGATTACGCTTCTACTACAGTTATATTAAATTAATAAACATGACCTTTCGTTTGCGGTCTTGATCGTCAGGCTGCGAAGGCAGATCTCACCTTGTATCCCAGATGTAGCTCTTTAACCAACTACCATCAGCAGAAATCCACTTTTGCAAGGTTCTGCATCGACGGACGACCCGGAAGTACTGGAATTTCGGATTAATAATTAAAAGTTATGATGACCCGCCAGAGACGTTGCCAATCGTTTTCTGTCTGACGGCGACAAAGTTGACAAAACTGTGTTTTAGCTACCAACTCAAGACTTGCGAATCCATCCTGTAGAGCGCGTGGTCGTTGAATTCGAACCAGCACTCGTTAAAATCGGGGCCGCCACGCAATCAGTGAAGTATTACAACCCCAGGATACTGGCACCGCTTACACTAATCTTATAATAGAAGAACATATTATGTTCTACACATGTTGGTAAGAGATTGTACGCTGCGTAGCAGCTTCATACACGTAAATGAAGTAGGATTTGCGAGTCACTTCATTTATATTAATGCCAATTATTAGTGATTCAAAGTAATTGATAAGTTGTATTCCTCGGACACCATCGTACCAGCGAACTCGTGTTGACCGATAGCGGTACGTGTATGCTGGCAAGTCAAATGCACGTCATAGCTGTACCGACAGTTCAAAACCACTTTCGCGTCCAGGTCCGTGAAATAGAGGGTCGCCGCATCTTTAGTTACCGACTGGTCACGTTGTTCCTAGAGCAAACACATGTCCTCGACTGTTCCTCGCAGTCCTCAACGCCATGCCGCCACCGTCGATACCTCGGAAAGTTCGCCTACAGCTCATGAGCAGTGCGAGCAGATGCGACGCGAGAGTGAAGAACTATGCTTTCTCAGACAGCTCAAACCAGCTCATGGGAAGGCAGTAGCCGCGCTGAAGATGGCAACCGAAGCCTATGGCAAAAACTCGCTGCGACTCGTGCCCTTTTACTTGGTGCTGGTCGATATTTCACTGCGCGAGAGGCAGCTGAAGCCAGCAGAGGAAGTACTGTCGCTCGTGAATTGGCTTCTAGTCAAGGATCGCAAGGCTGGTGCAGACAACAATGCTTCGGGGATTCTTTTGGGAGCCGCGGCGTCCTTGCCTGAACTACCGGAAGAGATGAAGAACCTCTTCGTGATCCGCATGAACAAACTGTACAGCCTGCTGCATCTCGAGTATGGTGCCTTTTCCGAGAGTCTACAGCGAGCGGCGCACGGAGCATACCACTGCTCGTTGCTCTTTGGCCCCGACCACCTGTACACCTCGGAGCTTTACTTCTGCCTCGGTTTGGCCTTCCATCGTATGCAGCGTGCTGCTGTACGACAGCAACAAGCCCACGCCCAAGTTCAAGGACAACAAGAGTCTTCACAGCACCAACGCGATTTACAACAGCGCAACCAGCAGAATGACAGCGCGTTGGCGATGCTGGACAAGGTGGTGGATATCTGGTACCGCTTCCTGACTAACCCGCCGGAGGACACGGCTGCTTGGATGCTGGAACATCAGCGCTTGCGCATCCAGGAGGCCAGCACCATACTGCAGCAGATAGTCAATATCCGCCAGAATCTGCTTGGAGCCAAACACGTTGCGACGGGCGAAGTGCTGTACACGCTGGGGCTGTTGTTCCTCTTTCTGGGTGATCACGGACAGGCGAAAGCGTTCGTGAAGCAGGCATTGGACATCTACGTCGATGCACTTGTGAGTTTGCTCTATTACTCTGTTCCACGCGTTACACAATGTGAATTGATCGTGTTCAAATCTCGTGTTGCACATTCAACACAGGGACCCGAACACCCGTCGACCGTGGACGTACTCGGTGTGCTCCACCAGTTGGACGAAGCCGGAGTTTAGCTCACCGACACAGCCTAGGAACTTCCATTGGTGATTTCCTTGGCTGCCTCTACTGTTGCGTTCTCCGCTTCTGCCTGCTTGTGCTTGTGGTATGTGATAGTGCAAACTCCACGCTCGCTGGGCACGATAGGCTCGAACGGATCCGGACTCTCGAAATACAGATCGCCGAACTTCTTCTAATCAATAGCAAACACAAGCCAAATACGCTTTAGCCTCTTTATGGATTCCGGACAGAATGCATCGTGGATACGAACCTGGTCTGTTGGTCGCCCGCGAAGCCAAATTCTCCAGGCATGCAGCATCATGCGTGGTGCGTCGTCCTCCTGTGAGCCGTAAGTGGCATCACCCGCGATCGGAAAGCCGTGGTGGGCCAGATGAAGTCGGAGTTGGTGTCGGCGGCCATTCAGCGGGCGTAGTAGTACCTTCGTAACTGGTGCACCGTTGTACATCGCATGACCCAATACAAACGCGATCGTGGTGGACTGTTTGGCTGTAGTGTTGGTCTCGGTGCCCACCTGCATCCTGAAAACCCCCGTACTCCGGTGAGGCTCAATAATCGGCGCGTCAAAAATGTATGCCACTGGCTCATTCTTCTCATCGTTGTTTTCATGATCGAGGCACTCGTATTTGCGCTTGCGAGCGAGGCGGACTTTTTCATTGCTAAGAAACTCACTGAACTCGCGCAGAAACCGCTGTTTGTCTGCCTTGGCCATCTCACTGTAAGCATCCTTCTCCTCCTGGGTCAATTCGTGCCACGTCATCTTCGTGAATGCTAACTCTGCTGGTGTCAGTTCACGAGCACCCGCTCCAGCGCTCGTGCCTCGCACCTCCCCTCTGGAGACACCTTGGCTTTCGCGCAGTAGCTGCGCTTGCTTCATAGTGAACAAATTTGGTCCATGACGCGCTCCGCGAGGGTAATCGGCCATTTTCTGATGCTTCCTCGTTCCGCGCTGCTGATTCCTCAGTCGCTCCATCTCCTCCATGTCCTGGATCAACAACCCCAGCTTCGAAAACGTGCAGGCCTTGGCAGGCGCCCCCAAACTGTCGACACTGTCCGCCGGGTTGAACGGAAGGTGGCCGCGCACCACCGCCAAATACTCCTTCTGCACCTGTTTCTCACGGAAAAGCCGACATCCCGTCGCCGTAGCTCTGAATGGACCATTCAAAAAAAAAAAATCATTAGTCGATCCCCCAATTCCAGCCCCCAACTTCCCCCACTCACTCTTTCGTAGCTCCGACCACCAACACCCCCGACGTAGCTGCAACCACACCACCACCATCCCGTCAGTCCCTCCACCTGCATCCTCTAAAAACCCCATCCACCGTACCAAAGTCAAGTTGGTGGATCCACCGGAACTTGGGCACGTCCGGGAAGTCCCTCGCCAGCTGCCACCATACAACACAACACAAGACCCTGTGTTAGTCTCTCTGCACCACACCCAATTAGCTGCGGAGCAGCGACCCACCGCCTTTTCGAGCGTCACGTCGAACGCTCCGTCCATCCGCTCGTCCGGCCCCTTGTTGAGCACCACGAAGTGCGGGTCCCTGCTCAGAACGCGCAGCTGCAGCTGCTCAAGCGTCCTGGGACCTCCTCGGTCGTCATCTCCGCCGCTCTGCGACTCCTTATTAGGGGTCGAGGCCGTCTGGTCTCCTGGCAAATGGCTCTGGTGCCGTCGGACTTTGGTCGCCAAAGGGTTTTCGGCGATTGCTGAGCCCCCCGAGGCGCGGTGGGGGCTGGAAAAAGACGCAGAGGCAGAACAGACGCCGCTGGAGTTGGAGGGGGCGCTCATGACGCGCCACGAACGGAGCGGGAGACGGCACAAGCAGCGGGACATACAGCCCAGCCGAGCTGCTGGTGGTGATGTACGATTAAATATCGTGTGCGAGTGGTGTGGTACAGTGCTAGGTTTGTCGAGTACCATATTGATGGTACCATTTATGCGCCTTACTTTTTTTTAACTTAAAAGTACTATGGTAAAAACTAGGGGAAATTAATGAAATATGCCCTCAGTAATTTAAACGATTTTAAACTTTAAAAAAATCAATGAGGGTACTTCGTTAATATATTGGGGGAATTTCATTACTTAAGTTTGTTTTACATTATGAAAGGCATTTCATTAAACGTTTAAATTACCAGGGGTATTTCATTCATTTCCCCTAAAAACTAAGCGTGCTTGGGAAATTTAGCCAGCGGCGCAGGCGTGTTCCCTATCGCAGTTGTCTCTAAACGTTTCCCGAGCTCAACCAACGAAATCCGCACCGACGACGTAATGGTCCTGTCGGCGCGAACTATAGTGAACAAACAATTAGGACATGTTTGAGCCCGCTGATATCAGGAAAGTCATGCCTAACACGCGGTTCCCCATCTCTTTCCAAGCATCGCTGAGGGATCGACGGAGTCTCAAAAATCTATTCCCACAAAAGGCCAACGAGTTGAAGCGAGTAGCACTTATATTCGAAAGCTATTGTTCAACCATGATGCGGGTAATCAATGGTGTGGCCTGTCATTCACTCTTTCGCAACTTCGCCGCCAATGCATCTCTCTGACCTGTAATACAGCAAGAACCTGCTGTCGATGTCGACCTACCTATCAACACAACCGCAACCGTACGTACGTACAAAGTACTTCAAGCCAGGTAGAGTGTTGGCAATACTTGTAACGGTAGTGCCATGCACGAAAATCTAGCTGCTATCAAGTTTGCTCGAGTTGACGTGCTTCGGTACCAGTATTTAGTGAATTATGCAGCAAATAGTCTCTGTTCAGGAAAGCAATTTCAGCCCGGGGAGCATGATGCAAAATCCTGGGACAGCGCTCTTGTAACTTCCCGTCGTTTCAGTCCCAGATCTCTAACCAACTAAAACGATTTCAGCTAACATACTACTTAGTATGCGAGCTGAAATCCTTTTACAGTAGTTTTACAGTTGTTAGTTAGTCGTTGCTGTTGCTTATCTCGTCGCTACAATGCCTGCGTAAGAATGCAATGGAAATATGCAATAGATATGTCCCACTTGTATGAGATCACCACATTTCATCTCTGCTTATTCGGTCTCTTGGAGCGTGGCGGATGCAAGCAGTGGCGCAGATAACGTATGCTCGGCAGGCAGCATAGCCTTCTTTTTGCGCTCAAGTGAGTTATCCGCGATCAACGGGGGCGTGTACAGTCGAAGCAGAAGCGACGAAATCACCACGGACACGGAGGAAAGAGCCATCGCAGCACTGGCGAACATCGGTGGAATACTGAAACCAACAGGGTACAGCACACCGGCAGCCAGTGGAATCAACAGGCAGTTGTAGCCGAATGCCCACACGTAATTTAGCCGAATTCGGCTAAAGATTGTGCGGGATAGGTGCAACACCGTGATGACATCGAGCAAGTCGGACTTCATGAGCACCATGCCAGCAGTTTCGACTGCGATCTCGGTACCGCCGCCGATGGCAATTCCCAAGTTTGCCTGAGCGAGAGCTGGGGAGTCATTGATGCCGTCGCCTACCATGGCGACAGTGCGACCCAGGTCCTGCAGTTCCTTTACCTTTGAAGACTTCTGAGACGGAAGCACGTCGGCCATGACGTTGCAACGTCTCATTCCCAACTGCTCAGCGATCGCGAATGCAGTCCGTGCGTTGTCACCTGTGACCATCCAGATTTCCAGCCCCATCGTTCTCAACTTTCGCAGAGCCCGAACTGCCTCCTCACGTGGGGCGTCAGCCACCGCAAACACCGCGCTGAGTTCCCCATCGACGCCCATGTATATCGAGGTTTTCCCGGCGTTCTGAAACCCGATGATGGTTTGCTCCAATGCGATTCTGTCCAATCCATCGATGTCATTGTCTTGCATCCAGGTTTTGTTGCCAATGATAACGTTGCGTTCGCCCACACAACACGACATCCCCCTCCCTGAAACTCCACGGAAATCTGTCGGTTGTTCAAGAGACAACGACATCGACTTGGCGTGATCAGTGATGGCGGTACCTAGAGGATGTTCACTTCCAAGCTCAGCAGAGCCAGCAAGAATGACTAACTCCTCTGCGCACATAATGCTGTTAAGCGTATACACGTCTGTCACAACAGGTTTCCCCACCGTTAACGTGCCAGTCTTGTCGAAAATGATCGTGTCAACGCTGTGCGCAGCCTGCAGCGGTTCACCACCTTTGATCAAGACCCCGTGCGCCGCCCCAACACCCGTCCCAACCATGACAGCAGTAGGTGTTGCCAGTCCCAGTGCACAGGGACAAGCAACGACCAGCGTTGCGATCCCGAAGTCCAGCGCAAACACGAATTTACCGTCCGAGTCGGGAATCCAATGTTCAGGGACGACATCCCGAGCACACAGAATATACCAGACGACGAAAGTTCCCAGCGCAAGGCCGACTACCACTGGAACAAAGATGGAGGAGATATAGTCGGCGTAGGCTTGAATTGGTGCTTTCGAGGTTTGCGCGTCCTCCACCAGACGAATAATCTGGCTCAGCGCAGTGTCATTGTCCATGGCCGTGACTTTCATGTGGAATAAGCCGTCCGTATTCAACGTTGCCCCCAGCACGCGATCACCAATGAGTTTCTTTATGGTCTTGGACTCGCCGGTGAGCATGGATTCATCCACTCTTCCTTCACCGTACACGATCACACCGTCAGTCGGAATCGACGAACCACGAACAATCTTCAAAATATCTCCACACTGCACTAATTCAATCGGCACTGCACGCTCTTCGCGGATGCTGGATCCATCTGGGCTGAATATCAATAGCGTCGCCGACTTCACTTGCAAATCCATCAACTTGGTCAGCGCTGCCGACGTTTTCCCTTTCGCAGTCGCCTCCAAAAGCTTCCCAATCACAACGAACGAAATCAGCACCGACGATGTCATGAACATATCCACATTCGCGACGCCCGCGTTGTCCAGCACAATAGCTCGGACTATCGTGAACAACCCATAGAAGTAGGACACATTTGAGCCCATTGATATCAGGAATGCCATGCCCAGTACACGGTTCTTCATCCCCTTCCAGGCGTCCATGTGGAATCGCCGAGCTGAGTAGAATTGAACGGGGGTCGCGAGAAGAGCTACGGCCAACGCCTCCCACGAAAGACCAGGTAGGCTTTCCGACATTAGCCCGTGTTTCAAGCGCGTGATGTTCTCAAACACCAGCATTATCAGTAGAATCGGGAGCGTGAAGGCTAACGCAACAGAGAAATCGGCGCGATACCGCGCGATCTCTCTAATGCGTTGATCACCCAGAGCGTGCTGCGCCTCGGCCCCGGACACGAATGATGCCTCATACCCAATGTCTTCCACCGACTCGATAAGAGTTCGAATGCCAACCAAAGTCTTATCAAAGCGAATGACAGCCTTCTCAGTAGCCAAGTTAACAACGGCGAACAGCACGCCATCCGTGTTCTTCAGCATGTTTTCGACTGCGTTGGAGCACGAGGAGCATGTCATCCCCCCGATCAAAAGTGTTGCTTCGCCTACTTTGTTCTTCTCATCCCCCGACATGCACGAGGCTTGATACCCGACATCTTCCACAGATTCAACAAGCTCTTGAACACTCACGACATCCTTGTCAAACTGCACGACTGCCTTCTCTGTCGCAAAGCTCACAGACGCAGATATGACGCCCTCTGTTCGCTTCAAAGCGCCCTCGACGGAGTCCGCACACGAGCTGCACGTCATGCCACCGATCAGCAACGTCGCTTTTACGATCGCACTCTTGTCAGCCTCATCGATTAAAATCGAGATTTCGTCCGAGATGGTTTCGCCGTTTTCACGCAGCGTCTTCTTCTGCGTAGTATCGGAGCTCTCCGAAGTGTTCACGCCGCTTGACAGCGATGTGTGAACGAGTCGAGCGTCGAACCTGGTCCCAGCACTTCGGACTACCTGCAGCAGCTCTTTATCGTCGAATTGCTTGTCAAGAGCCACGTCGACAGATGCGGTCTTGGCAGCAAAATCCACCGACACCGCCACGACTCCTTCCGCCGCACTGAGAGCTTGCTGCACCTTGCGCGCGCACTTCTTCGCACAGCTCATGCCTTCAATGACAAGGACAATTTTGCGCGTCGCCCCAGTCGCGGAGTACTTGTCCCCGACGGACTTCACCGCAGCAACCAGGTCGGTTTCGGTGAGCTCGCTGTCTGTCTTCACGAAGACGGTGGCCTGTTTGGTCTCGAAGTCTACCGTGGCGTCGGTGACCCCCTGCACGGCCTTCGGTGCGTCTTGAACCTTTCGAGCGCAACTCCTGCAGCTCATGCCGGTGACCGTGAGGTGCACGATGCGGCCTCCGTTGTCGAGACTTGGTGGAGGAGGCAGCTCTTGATCGTCGCCGTTCCCAGCCGTCTTCATCTCGAGCTTGTGTACACGGATGCAAATTGTACAATGGGGAGCGGCTCCGCTACCGGCGACGCGGAACTGGGCCAGTCCTGCGCCTTGACCCGCAGAGCTGACCGGGTCAAGTTGACCCGGTATCACCTGTCGGTTCACGTCATCGAAGACGTCAACACGCAGAAAGAGCTTGACAAGAGTGGGATGCGGTATGTCTGTGACGAGGCGCTTACACAGTAGAGGGCCCCGACACGACTATCAGAGGCTTACGTGTTTCGCCAACCTGGGGCACGGCAACACGTCCAGCATCAGCGCTAAAGACCATGAAACAACCAGGAGGAACAGCAAGCAAGTCTACACGAACAAAACCGATGTTTAGCAGCCGCAGGTGGGCAACGAACCTACTTTTCCTGACCGAACCAGCTCATAACGATAGCCGGTCCATGTCGCCCGAGACTCGCCACAGCTCGTCCAGCGTCTGGAACTCGTCCATCTTCAGGTCCGACAACCGGCCGACGTCGCCAATCTCGTTCAAAAACACATCCAGGCTGCCTCGGCCCAGGTTGCCGCCATTGCCGGAGTTCCGCAGCCGCCGAGCGGCCGACGCGCGAGCAGCATCGATGCTGAGCCTCGGCTTGACCTTCTTGAGCGACGGCTCGTTCGTTCTGTTGTCACCATCGTCATCGGTGTCGTCGTTAGATTTGGTGGAGCCTGCATTGCTGCTGGGCATCGGCGGCCTCTGGCCTGCTTGGAACCTCTGCGCGAAAGCCGCTGCCGGGTTGAAGGGCTTCTGTGGGCCGGCCTGGTGGTGCATCCTGCTACCACCCTGAGGTTGCTCCTTGCGCTTCTGCTGATTCTGCTGCATCTGCATGAAGGCAGCCACAGGGTTGCTGTTGCCAGCAGAAGGAGACGCCTTGGCAGCTTGACTGCGAGCAAACATAGCGGCTGGGTTGGCCATGGGGTGGGAAGAAGGCGCGTGCATTTGCGCAACTCGCGGCTCCTCCTCTTCCTGCACACCGTTCGACATTGGCCGCTTATCCTGCGGTCGGTGAGACGACGGAGGCTCCTGCTCTGGATTGGGCTGGTCTTGATCGTGAGCAGGGATATGCCGTTGGGCATGATGCGGCTGCATGTGAGGCGGGATAGGCGGCGCCCGATCCACGTACTGGTGCGTCTGCTGGTGTCGTTGGTGTTGTTGCTGCACGAATGCAGTTGCGGGGTTGCTCATACCATTGTTGTTGGAGAGCATCGCGTTGTCCGAAGATGGCCCACCGTTCATGTGTTCCGATGAGCTCGGCGTTGGTGGCATGCTATAGTTGTAAGACATCATCTGCGGGTGCGGCGAGTGTTGTGACATCTGCTGAGGCTGATGAGAAGGCGCCTGTGAGCCGCCGTACATCGCTCCTCCCGATCGGTACGAGTTCATCGGTGGAGCGGCGCCATACATCGGCTCGTTGTTCATGTTTCCACTGGGCGTTGAAGATCCCGTGGAGTACATGCCGCCGTTCATGTTGGAGCCATACCCTGAAGACTGTCCGTGGTAACCCTGGCGGTATCCATCCTGATGCGAAGGCGTTGTTGACATTCCGTTGGATGACGAGTTTGCCATGTTAGGCCTACGATCGTAGTCTTGCGAGTTATTGCCGGGCATAGACCCTGACGGGGGCATCGACGAGTGGCCGTAGCCATTGTTCATAATGTGCTGCTGCATGGGAGGCTTCCGGTAGTGCGCCATCGTGGGGTCGTATCCGCCGCCGCTCATATCGCTCGTGTACATCATGCCGTTGCCTCCCATACCTCCCATCATGTTCATGCTCGGGTGATGCTGGCCGCCCGCCTGCATGCTCCCTGCCGGCACCACGTGGCCGTTGGGGAGGCGCACCATCTGAGCTCCTTGCTGCTGCTGGTGCATGGAGAAAGCTGCCACCTCGTCGCTTTTGACCATGCCGCCGTCGAATCCGGGTCCCTGCTGCATCATTTGGCCAGGCATGCCCATGACGCCCTTGGGGGTCATCTTGTTTTTGTCGGCCTGGCCGCGCCGTCCTTGCCTGCAGTAGATGAACAACAAAAGCGCGTCAGCGTGACGTCAGCGTCATTGCGAGCTGCAAACTCCGGCATCACACACTCAACGCACCCCTTGCGCACTCTGCAGAGCGACTTCCAGCGGATCTTGACCGCGTCCTCCGTGCGGCCGGGCAGCATGGCCGCAATGGCCGACCAGCGGTTGCCGAGCCTGGCCTGCGCGTCCAGGATCATGCGGTCCTCCTCGGGCGAGTACTCGCCGCGCACGATGCTCGGGTCCAGGTGGTTGTACCAGCGCTCGCGGCACTGCTTGGACGTGCGGCCGGGGATGCGCGTGGCCACCTGGCCCCAGTTCTTGCGGCCCTCGGCCACCAGCTCCTTCAGCAGCTCGTCCTCGTCGGGCCGCCAGTGGCCCTTGACCAGGCCGGGGGCCAGCACCTTGGTCCAGCGCTGCAGACACTGCGTGTGGTTGCGGCCGGGCACCTCCTCGGCGATGGACTTCCAGTTGCGCTCGCCGTGGCGGCCCACGGCCTCGCGCAGCTTGTCGTCCTCCTCCTGCGTCCAGCGCTTGGGCACGGCCTTGTCCTTGGTCTTCATGATCTGTGGCCGGCGACAAGCAGCAGCAGCAGCAGCAGCAGTAGCAACAATAACAAGAACAGCTCTGTCAGCTCTACTCGGCCGGTTCTACATCTCTACAGCCGACGTACGTCGTGCTGCTTCTGGCGGGGCACGCCCTTGATCTCTGTGAACACGCGCTTGCTGCCGGTGGCCGACGCCGGCTTGCTGCCAGCGGGTGTGGGCGCCGCTGTGGGCGCCTGGCCGTCGGCCTTGGCGGCGCTGCTGGCCTGGCCCTCGGTGAAGAGCAGCTTGCCGAAGTCCGAGATGGACGAGCGGCCCTCGGCCTCCATGGGGAAGGTCTCCACGAGCTCGCCCATGAGCTTGGAGATGGACTCTCGGCTGACGCTGATGCTCATGGCCGGCCTTGGCGGGGGATTAGAAAATGCGAACAGCCAGCGCCCAGCCGACAGAGACCGGCAGGAGCTTCACTCGGTCGGCGCCGTCAAATGCAAAGGCAAATGCTCGGATAAGGCGCGGCCGGGGCACAATGCTGCAACAGGTGACGCGTGTGGCGGTTGGCGTTCGCTCCTTTTCCGCCGAACGTCGGAGTGCCCCGGTTACCCGCCGACACAATCCGGCTCTCTGCGCCAGATGTACCCCCGAGCGTACCCCCTCTGTACCCCTCGCCATACAAACCCAAGAGCAAAGGCAACCGCCAGCTGCTTGGACGCCAAGCGGATAAGCAACAGCCAGCTCTCCGTATATGGCGCGGCGCCGCGCCGTCGGGGGCGTTTTCGTGCTTGGAGCGGTCACCATGTGATCAACGCGGGCTTTACAAACGCGCATCAAAGGAGTGCCCACTGGTGTTATTACTTTACCTTTTACTTCGCTGGATGCTTCGGATTCACCGACGATTGCAACATTTGAGTGCCTTGTGTTTTTTTTTGGCAGGTGGTGGAGGTCAGGATTATAACCATGAAACTGGCGATGGTGATGTACAGGATTACTTAGGTACATGTAATCGTGGACGAGCGATTCCGCGGACTCTTGTGGGGAGAATTCTAGAAGATTCGCCTCGTGTGGCTGTGACTTTATGCCAGGACTCTCAATCATACCGGTAGACGAATACTCGTCTAGGCATTAGTGTACAGTAGTATTGTACAGTGGGATATGTATTCTTTGGCCAGACACCCGACCCCTATCATTAGCTTGTGCACTTGCTCCATCCAATCCCCACTTGTTTAAATAATTTGTGGATCGATGCAGCATTTCAACCAATCCTCGCGTTTGAGGGGTAGGTTTGTCTTGTGTCGACTTATTTCCTTTTCGCGCAAATAATTGTCATATCATCGAAAAAGCTCAATTTATACACCGAAAATATACAGTTTCAGTATATTTTCGGTATTATCTAAGTATTAGGAGTTTATCGGTAGAGAATCGATTCTTACAGGGAGAGGATGAAAGCAAACCCGCCAAATTCGCGGCTTCATATTTGTAGATGCGTTTGCTGCTCGCGCTTCTAGGTTCACTGGATAGACCTCCCTCTCCCAGCTATGCTGTGAGGCTAAACACATCTTCGTATCTTCGTAGCTACCGTATTGCCTCAGCGGGTCACTTTCTTCCACTTCGTAGCAGCCGTTTGGGAAATCCCCATTTACGTCCGTAATCTTGACTGAAGACATCCGTAGAGAACCGTAATCACCATAATAGAAGGCTTTGTGATCCAAACGTACCTTGTGATAAAACTCGTACTGTATAACAAGCACAAACCGCTATATTACTTCTACAATCCTTTCGATAGATTGGTCGCAGCCTTCGTGAGATAGATACCTAGAGTACATTCGAATGTATTTGTATTGACGTGCTGGTCC
This sequence comes from Phytophthora cinnamomi, assembly GCF_018691715.1. NCBI lineage: Eukaryota > Oomycota > Peronosporomycetes > Peronosporales > Peronosporaceae > Phytophthora > Phytophthora cinnamomi. The sequence goes on from NW_027151025.1 coordinate 302,947, forward strand.
GTCACATCGCTACGAGTACATCTAGCAACGATACCATTGCATGATAATGTATACATGGTGCATGTTGCATACACACTACAAAAAGGTGTACACTAAAGGAGAGAGAACCTCTGTGAGGTGGAATAGTAGGGCGGGCGCTGAAAGAGCACCCTGCAACCGCGGACTTCCTCTCCTGTCATGGGATACGTCTTCACCGTTGGCAAGCGCTTTATCAACTTCCTGTTGTGTAGTTCTTAGAACGGTACCATGATTTCCTTCTGGTCTAAGCGTTCCGTGGTTGGCTGGCTACCTTACTGCTACTGCGGACAGTAATTTAACGCTACTTATTAGTGCACTCTCCTGTTAAATACTGTACGTATTCTGGAATTAGTCCAAAATTACGGACGTAATTTGGAATTTCCCCCGGCGCTTTGGGGATTTTTGAGGGCCGTGACAGCCATCCCCGTGAGCCGGTTTCATCTTCGATTGCTCTAGCCTTCTCCATATATAGAGCTTACTCTTCCTGAAACAACACTCGAATAGTGGCCTCTACTGGGCAGCATCTTGTTATTTCTATGTAAAATGACCTAACCCTATAGATTGATTTTCACGCGCCATCGGTCGTTGATTCCGTACGAGGAAGCAACTTCCTCATGGTTGAAACAACGTTTGGCGTTGTTTTGTGTTATTTGGCCAATAAAAATCAATCATGCTAAGTACGAAATGATAATCATCTACATTTTTTCTAGAAAAAACAAAAGCCACTCTAAAACTCATTCCGACATTTGGGTGATCTAGTTAATACAGAACGGTACGAGTCATACAGGAATGTACGAGTCATACTGAAATGTACGAGGCATACCGAAATGTACACCTATTCTGCTTAAGTGCGATTTCAGTGAGCCTGTGCGCCACGTGTTCACTCTAGCATTTCTGTCCCAAGAGCGGTGGGAGTCCAAGAGCTAGCTAAAGAAGGCCAGAAAACTGCGAAGGAAGTGATCAAGAAGGTGACGCAACCCGTCTACGAGGCAAATTTCAATAAGTTTGCCGAGTTCTGCATTGTCAATGGATATCCAGACCCACATAAGGAGCGCTATCACGAGTTGACAGTTGTGTTAGTGGCGTACCTGCAAAGTATTTCCGTGTCTTCTTCGGTATCGTTGCAAACAGCGGAGAAAGCAAGATCTGCGGTCGCTAGCTATTTTTCGTCTTACGAGAACAGCGATGGCACGGACGTGAATAAGTGGGGTGTGCGTGAAGACGAACAAGGCTGTAAGCGTGGTTACGGTAATCCAGCTCGGGATCCATTAGTACATCAGTTCATGCGCGTTCTCAAGAAGAGAAAGGCAACTGAGTATGTGCAAGCAAAAGCAGTCCCGATCTCTTTGCAGATGATTGATGTGCTACATTCTTTTCTGGAATCTCCGCATTTTTCGGAAAGCTTCAGTGATGACTGCACCATTTCGTTCAAAGCTGTATCGTTGTTTACTTTTTATGATATGTGCTGAATTAACGAGGTGCTGACGCTGAAGCGGAGGGATGTCACGCTGTACCAGTGTTGACCAAGTGTCAGCTCCCCTGGTGATACGATTGAGTTCGGGACGTACACATTGTTCAATCGAAAAACTGAGGTTGCAGAAGGCTGGTCGTACAACTTTCATAACCTTCCCTCCGAAGAAGATCCAATTAATGCGTACGTACACCTTTGTAACTGGGTGGACTACACAACCAAAAGCGAGGGCACAAATGGAGCGGTGATGACTACGTTATTCCTGCCTTAACTGGTTGGAGCAAAAAGGATCAAAAGTGATGATGACGCTTCGGGCTGTGAGAACGTCGCGATTGGGTGGGGCAAAAAAATATCGGAGCAGAGCTTCATCACGTTGCTAAACTGCATTGTGCGCGCTTTAAACCGAAATGGCAGCTCTGTTTGTGGTTATGTTACGAAACACTGGTACAACAGTTGGTTCACTTCGCATACCTTCCGACGTGCTGGAGTTTAGTATCGTTTCATGTACGCGTAGCCAGCTCGCCGGTGGTCTTTACGGATGATAGAATGGTGGGCAGGATGGAGCATCTCGGAGTCAACTGAGTCACTAGTGAGGTATCTACTTGATATCACCGTTCAGAGCGAGGAGAGTGAGCTGGCGGATTGGCTGGCGCCGGACAAGTCGTATCTTCATGCGTGTCCAAGTGCTCCGTATGAAGCCAGCAAAAATACCGATGAAGGCCCCATTCTGAAACGACTGCGACAGCTTGAGATGTTGCTCCTGGGAACAAAGTCCCAGATCACGGAGTTAAAGGATTTACACATGGGAAGATTGCAAGGTGTTGAACGCAATGAATTCACTCCATCGGTATCCAATACGACCGAAGCGAACGACGAATGTGCTTCTTCTGTGCTCCCTACGGTTAAGGATTGGTCCCAACTTTGCCTGATGTGGTCGCTTCCAGACCGTTCATTACATCTATTCAAACCACTATCTGAGTGGACGAAGTCAGATCGTAATCAAGCGGGAATCAAGCGAAGCTGGTACAGCATTGCCAAGCTGCTCGGCGAAGACCTCAAAATCTTTACAAAATTGATGGGGGGGTCCGAGAAATCGCGCTGAAAAAGGCATGTATTGCCTGTGTTCCGCAGTTACTACACCAAGCATCATGGAAGCGGCGATGAGGGTGGACACACGCTAACCATCTCGATGCTAGCGACATTCATCAGACAGGGTCGTCGACAACGCTCTAATGCGTGTGTCCAGCGAAATAACTTCCTCCGTTCTCAGCATACATTTAGGTGTATTTTCGTACCTTTTGGTATGAACACGTGCCTTTTGGAATGAACTCGTACTTTTCGGTATGAACTCGTACTTTTGGTATGACTGAGTTGCTTTGCTAAGCTACAATACCGATGAAAAAAAGTCGTTGTATTCATCAGTTTTAGGCTGGTTGCACCTCCATGTGTTGAACCCTAGTTGGCGCCTTCTTTGCGCTCTTGGTGGACTCTTTGAATTCCTCGAAGGTAGCGCACGCCCCAACACTTTCGAGTTTTGCGATGTCCTGCTTCAATTTGGCAACTTGCTCATCTCGAAGTTGTTGGGCCTTTTCCTTTCGCTGCTGGTATGCTTGCATGTGGCGTTCCGTTGACCTCATGTAACGCGCCACTTTCCTGCAGTACATGGGGAAACGCACCTTGAACTTGATATGATCAGCCTCTGCTTTGTCTTTCGCCTCTCTGGCCCTTTTCACGCGAAAACGTTCGTTGTTATACTCCACATCGGTCATCATGTCTAGTTCATGCTGGGGTTTCCACTTCGTATCAACAGTCATACCGTCTCAGAATATATTAAAACCCTTTCCAGTGTCACTCCAATACGCCAAAATTTTCTCCAAACGATCTCCAAACTTGTCCTGCGCAGTTTTCAGTTTATCCGGATGCAGCACGAAAATCGCCATCCGGTAGAGATACTTGGCTGTCACCTCGGTTGGGTCCTGTCCAAATTTCGATTCACATTTTGCGCTCAATTCGGAAATAAAATAATTGAACAGGTGCGGATCCTTGCTGACAGCATAGAGGAGGTTCTTGTCGGACAGCGGCTGCCAATACGTTTCCTCTGTGGGTTCCACGTCCAGGGGCTGCGAAATTGCTCGTACACGCGTTGCTCCCCCCGCTTCTTGAGAATGTTCTCTCGATTGCGAAGGTAGGAGTCTCGGTTGATCGTCTTGCGTGTCTTTGGGGGCTTTTTCTTCCCGCACACCTTGCGGTGCTTCGCCATGTTTGACTTGGAAACCACCTTAGCGCACACCGCCTTGGGGGGGGGGGGGGGGCTGTCACCCTCCGCCATTTCCAACCTTTTTCTACGACTGAGGACATCTGTGTGAGTCGCATTTTGATTGGCTTAAAATCATTTCTGCATTTGACTCGTTTGATTGGCTAAAACAAAACATTGTTTCATGCTGTTTCAGGGAAAGAAGTATTTATACAAAACTTCAAGTGTTTGGCGTTCTGATCGGATAAATCTACTAACGTAGAATGCCGAATAGTACGCGGTAAAGTATTTGAACACCCTGTGATTTAAGCACCATCCTCTAGGGTGTTCTACAACTAATACAACACAATCACTATAGCGCGGTCTTAATTAACTGAGCAGCTATCGTGTATAACACCCTCCCTTGCGCTGAAGGAGGGTTTATAACAATAGCCCGCCGTATACTATTCGGTATTCTACTGTATATACCGGATGAAGCACCCAAAGATTGTGTGCTTTCAATCTAAATATAGAATGCCAACGTGGAAGCTCCTAGATTTATTTTAAGAATTCCACCAAGCCGGAGAGAGGAGACGCAACAAGCGTCCCGTGATCTCGACATCCCATCAGGCACAATTGGCCAAAAACTAGTCGTAGAAAAGTGTTTTGGTCCTCTCCTTGGCAGGATTGTCGAAATGAGTGTTAGATAGTATGAATTGTTCGATAGCTAACGGTGCTAGCCTTTTCTACTCACTGCTCACAGCTTACTCAATACTTCCACAGACTAAAAAACCTCAATGGGGTTCGTGCTGCGGATGGTTTGCTTGTTCAGGAGACGGCACTAGCATACTCTTCTCAAGTTTTAAACCTCCTCTGTGAATGCCACCCAACTTGCCTATCCGTAGACGCAACGGGAAAATACACGACAGAATGACCAGTAGCGAAATTACGTACTAATGTAGAAGAATGATGCGCCTGGATGTGAAATTGACGATTTTGTGCACTAGTGGGACATCCAGTCATACACGCGGACGTTGCCGCTGAGCTCGAATATGTGCACGAAGCATTCTATTAACAATGATGTGGTACACGCTCGGCTGTGCTAATGACACCTATTTCGCCCGGAAGCAGCAGTTAACGATCACGGCGTCGGGGGAGTTTAAATACTGCGCGTATTAAAACCTCCGTAGTTCATGGTGTATTGATTAGTGACTCTCTTGAGTGATGGCAGCAACGTATATTGCATGTCTTCGGGTTGTTCTTTGTGTACTATAATCCACATCAGAATCCTCATTTCCTTTAGTGCCCCGATTTGCTGACCCTGATCTACCTGGAGGTCGAACGTACGACCTGGAAGAAGCTGTGAGCTATTGGAAAAGCGTGTAGGAGGCTAACGAGGAAGCGCTAAGCCACCCCGCAAGAAAGAACACAAACGACCAATTGTAACCAGCTACATTACTGAGGTGATCAGAGACACCGCCACCTAGATGTCTCCTGCTGCAGTTCAGACTGTGACGACCAATATGACGAGTTACTCTCTGCGACACGGCACTGCAGCGTACGCGAACGCCAGTCCAAAACTTGCCGTCCAGTGGATATCTACGAGGGGCGCGTGCCGGTTGGAGTGGCCTCTGCTACATTGGGATGACAACACGTGAGGACCAAACCGTAGGAAAGGTGTTAGTAGGGTACAAGTCACCAATGGCAACTCCGACTATCAACGATCGAGTTTGATTACCCTGTGTGGCGAGCTGTACCAACACATCTTTGGCTCACCGGACACACAGTCCAATGTGCCTATGGATGTCGTTGACGCCACCTTCGCTGCCCTCTTGATCCACCTGAACGCCGTCCTTGGCGCTGCGCACAGTATCTCGGTTGACCCGACTGTACAACTTGCGCTACGAGGGCCAGCTGCATCACCCGATCGTGTCGACAAATGATTGCCTTGGCTGACATATCAGCAACATGAGGTGCTGTGAATGGTGCGAGCCCCGCATCCCGCCTTGGCGAACAACAAATAATCACGCACAAGTTAGTAACACCGTCAGTGGTGGTGATAAGCTGCTTGCATCGACAGTTGAGAATATACTGAAGCCGTTAGTGGGGATAAACAAGCATCTTGTGCGTCTAGAAAGCGCCAAGCCAACGGCAGCGAAAATACCTGCTGATGAAAACGCCGCCGCGGCCTGAAAGGCCGCCCCAGCTTCTCTACCTGCGTCAGATACTACCCCACGTTCACAGGCCGCATTCTCGACTGGTGCACAAATAAAATAAGGGAAAGTGTGAAGGGTAAGAAAGAACAGAGTAAGCGAGTGGACGCAAAAACAGCAGTCAATATCATGTTTGTACTGTACCAGGCGCTTTGTACAATCACTGCACCACCGAATCGGTCGAACGGCGACGCGTTCAAAACTTCGAAGTATGATCAATGGGAGTTCACCCTCTCGCTGGATCGCGCTGCGAACGAGCGTCTCGGTGACTACGATGACAAGAGGCCGATGACAAATTCTTCCTCGCTTCGCAAGCGCTGGCGAGCGTTACGAGTGTCGCACCCGGCAACGTACAAAACGCTCGGGGATCAGTACCTAGCGCTGAAGGCGAACGGCTCAATATCCGATGCGTACACCCCCGCGTCGCATCAGTGGATGACCAACAATGTAGCGTAACTATACACCAATGAACAGAAAGGCCACACTTCATACATACAACAGCAAATACAAATCACATACATTTACATCACAGGTCACAAGTTACCCATACCAAGATACTGGAGGCCGGGTTCGAATCGGCGACCTGGAAGCAACCTTACCGACTTAGTCTGCGTTGTACACCTTCGTAATGTGGGGCTCCTTCATCTTGGCCTCCACGCTTGAACTAAACTTTTCCGCCGTAGCCGCTGCGTCAGCCGGAGTGATCTGGCCTGCGCGGGTTCGACGGCGAGTGGCGAGCTGGCTGCGGCGCAAACAGTGCTTGTGCCAACTGCATATGGCAGTAAATGCACTGCGGTGAAGCTGGCAGCCGCGGAAGACCATAATAACCTGTAGTTGGGGCATGAGAGCCGTAACAGGCACGCCGCCGGCACACAGGCAGTTGATTCATTCAACAAGCTGCTGCCGGGGGAAGCGTAGCTCCCACGCCGCGGCTGCCATCGCGGCAGTGGAGGCGGGAACCTCTCGAGCATTTGGCCTCGATTGTTCCATGGACGGCCTTCCAGCCGTAGCACTGGCGCGTTTTGCTTCGCTGCTGGTCACGGATTAGATCTGGGTAGAACCGTGCGACAATTTCCTCCGTAGAAATCTTGTCTAGATAGACGAGGGCTTCGATTTTGTGCTGGGGGAAACTGCCATGCGCTTGTAGAGCTCAGGCTTTGCCCCTTGCCCGTCGTGCGCCTCGTTCTTGCGTTGGCCATTTTTGTTTCAGTAATGGCAGAAAACATGAGTGGCTGTTTGGGTGTGAGTTATGACATCGACTCAGCCGTAATTTATTGTTATTTCGCATGGTTGCCCCTCCTCTCTTCGAATGTGTTGCCCAACATGAAGCTTTGATGCGCAGCGCAATGAAGCACATACCAAGACCCAATGTGATGAGGATCAGACAACTGCCTAATGACATCAGGATAGATTTTCGACGGCTGGAGTTTCCACGCATAGCTCCGACAAAAGCCATATTCGTGAATTGTTTGACAATGTATTCACAGATGATGATCTTGCTAGTTTCCAGCGTCTACGTATCCAATTTAAAGCGGATAACTGCCTGCCGGACAGTTTCAATGAACGAAAGCCCACGCGGCGTCTGTTCATCTTTCTGAACAAGGCCAGGCTTAAAGCGCTTTCAAGCGACACGAACTGGGAGGGCATATCCTGGATAAATACAGCAGGGTTGCAGAAGGAGATGAACCCAAGAAGTTAGGGACGAAACAAAAGTACAACGGGTTCGCATTAATTATTCATATGATGTGTGGCAAAACATTGCCAAAGAACGTTTGTTAGGACACCAGCTCGTATTGTATGGAATTGCTGCAACACTTGGACTCAATCCAATTGGAGAACAACACGATCGTGTTGCGATTGCCCAAGAAATAGAGAAAGCGATGACAACTATGGAGGCTAAGGAATGTAAACTTGTAGGAATTATGATTGATGATGCTGGCCAATGAGGTAGCGCGCGACGTATTTTAGCGCTTCGTCATTCTGAGTGCTGTTTATCCACTGCTTTGCTCATGTCATTAATAATTTGCTAAATGCAGTCTTGAATTCAGCGTACCGCAAGCTCACCAAACAGACATCATTAGCTACAGTGACGTTAAACGCATCGTCGTATAAGTGGCTAATCCGCGCACAAGCCATATCACAGAAACGTACGGAAAGCCTCTCGGTTTTATAAACCTTTGCGAAACTCGTTGGAAGCATGCAAGGTTCTTACGCATCCCTTGTGCGCGTTCTGAACGTACTACAGAAATTTACATTTACATGCATAGATGATGTAGAATTGCCGGAGCCGATGAGGAGTTTTCGCGAGTAAAGCTTTTGGCGTAACCTGATGACTGCAGACGAGGTCATCTGCCGACTCTCGAACGTCTCCTACAAATTGTAGCGTGACGAGATTACGCTTGTCGACGTCGTAGAATCGTATCGAGACATCTACCATGGGTTATAGAAAAAAGGTGACACCGATGTGAGCAGCCATTAATGCTGCTTGCGCTGTTTCTACACCCGCGGTATGAACGAATAGCTGTGGTAACCCACAAGAAAACACCTCGATTGCGCTTTCTTATGCAGCTGTGTGGCTATGGAATTTATTCCTGCGGATGGTACTTCGAAATTGATAATCTTGAGGAAGTAAACGACATGGTTGCGGATTTGCAGGCGTGTTGCCGCGGCAATTTCGCTAATGAGGCTATTGTCCGCTTCAACAGCGATGTTGCGTAGTACTGGAGATTTGCGGCTGATTCGAGACTTACGTTGAAGCTGCCAGACCTAGTGGCAGTTGTTATCTCAATTACTGTGAATACTGCTGCCTGTAAGCAGTATTTTAGCGAACTTATGAGTATTCGCACTGCTATCAAGAACAGGATGAAGTTGACAAGACACACAAATTGTCGCTTGTCGCAAAACAGTTTGAGAACTCGACAAAGCTGAAGATTCAATGAGTGAGTTCACGACTCTCAAATAATTGTTGTTCAGCGGAGAGAAACCCTACCGACAACTGTGACTCTGTTCCTGATTTAATATTGGTTGAGCTAGAGGAAAGTCAGGTGATTGAGCACCAGGAAATGCCCAATATAGAGACGCCAGAGTGCTGGCAGGACATTTTCGATGTATTGGATTCTGAAGAAGTCACCAATAGAACTGATGGTTGCAATAAAGAATCTGAGATGCGTGAGGGCCCTCTAACACCTTCCCAGGAGACTGAACAAACCGTATACAACGGATATGATGAGGACATTCCAGAGTCGATACAGCAGAGTTTCCTACTACCAATGCGGAGACGTTCCCGTCTGAAACAAAGCTGACTGGCCTTAGAGGGCGAACGTTCAGCCTGTCAACATTGTTTTCCACAGAGAAAACATTTGTATTGACACCTTACGCAACTAGATTTGAATAGAAGCTGTAGTTGATCAACACCTCTAAACGAGGGAACAGCCCAGAAGTAGTGCAGCAATCGCCCACCCAGTCCACCAACCCAATCGGACACACGTATGCCTGTGCGTGCCGACGCTCTTGCGGATCTTTTCGGCCAGTAACTTCTGCGTATTGCTTCTCCTTTTCCTTTAGCGAAAATTTACTTTTCTTGAAGACATCCACCAGTCACCGGTCCACGCGTACGCAGCGCCACCTTCCTGTGTGCGAACTTAGCACACTCCAGGCCTAGTGCAATGCCACTCCCAGCTGCGTAGCCGTCGCAGTGCAGATCGTGCGCAGTGCCACGATCTCCTCGCCCTTAGACACTATGTGCAGCCACAGCGTCGCACGCCAGTAGTTTCGGGATGAGCACTACCGCCCCGCCTCGAGCGCCATCTTGAACACAACGAACTTCTTACCGATTACGCAGGCGTTGTTCAGGTACAACATGGTATTCACAGTCATGCCCAGAGTCATGTCCTTGATGGAGATGCAGGCATGGATCTCGTCCTCCGTGTCCGCGTCCAGCTCCGAGTAGTTAGCTGTCTTTGTATAACTTGACGAGGTCGCACATTTTCTCCGATTAGTTGACAAAGTAGCGCTGGTAGTGATGGTTTGGAGAACTTTCGAAATCATTTCAAACGTTTTGAAAAATCATTATTAATTGCGCAATAGATCAAATAGATCAAAACTACCTAGGCTCAACATAAATCAGCGCAGCTCACACTCATCGCTCTCTTTCAACAGCCTCGTGACTCTCCGGGTACGGGTGCAATCGCGCCCAGTCCGTACCCTCACTCGAGACGGCGTGGTGATTCACGTAGACGTATGCTAGCGTGTTGGCCTTGTCGGTCGTCAATCTGTTGCGCTTCTTAGAATGGATGAAGTCCATAATACTCCATGCGCGCTCGTTTGCAGCTGAGGGTGGAGGGATAGCGAACACACATTTGGCAACCTCCCACGGCAGCGGATATTTCTCATGTTTCGAGTACCACCAGTCTCGCGGTTGTGTTCCCTCAGTGATCGTTAGTTCTGCATCCGCTCGCCTGCGTTTCTCTCCAGCATAGCTATACAGCGCTTCATTGAATTGTGCTCTCGTCAACTTGATTCTCGTAGAATTCCACTCCTTTCGGCGTACTCACACCCCTGGAACATGGTATCGCTTTCATCACTGACGATAAATTCATCAAGATTTGTGTGAGGGTGTAGGAGAAAGGCCAAAACTATGACGCCAGTGTGCACGTGCTCTTTAATCATGGCCTGGATTGCTGCTTGATGTTCATTCAGTTGGGCGGCAGTGCCGTAAGCATTGTGGTTAACAACCCATCCAAATCGAGAATACACGTGTGACGTCGGGCAATCGTCCGACTCCACTTCGCGCAGAGCCTCATTTATAGGGTCCAGATATGCCACAGCTTTACCCAGAATGATTCATTACGGATATATCGCTTCACGCGGCCACGTTTCTCCGTTGTTGACCTACTCGATGCTGCGTTCTTTATCAAATCCGCAAATTGAACTCCAAGAAACAGCTTTTTAAGAATGCATTTGTTCTCAATAACGCGCGAAAAGCACGCGTAGAGCGAGTACCATCGTGTATTGACGGACACAACCAATGCGCGATGATGGTTGCCGGTCGTTACGTGCAATGAAGTTGGCTGAGTAGTGTGTGATGGTCTCGAACGTATGCCGTGATTCAGTCCGAACAGTCTTGAACAATTCCATCTCACAAATATCATGAATCAATAAATTCAGCACGTAAGCAGCGCAGCCCTCTTCAAAGATTGATCGAGAACTCTCCAACAACGCCCATGCAGCGCTCATGTTACTAGCATTGTCCGTCAGGACACCGACTACAACAGATCCAGTTTAACGCTCAACTTCATCGATGACGCGACCAAGATGCTCAGCCAAATACCCCGCCGTCTCTGACGCTGTACCGGTTGCACGTGAGGACTAAAAGACCGACGGCATTCCTGGGGCCACAACCATAAAGTTTATAATGATCGAGTGGTTTACGTTCGTTCACGAATCTGTCACGATCGCCACATTTCTCTGCGGTTAGATGAGAGCAACGGCCTTCCCATGAATCTGATCGCGTACTCCACGAAGTAATGCTCCACTCAATATTTTTTTGCCCGGAAATCGGATCCTCGGAGCATCCGATTTCCGGGCAAACAATATTGAAAACTGAGACCGGAATGCTTTGGATTCAACCAACGTAAATTGCAGGGCACACAAGAAAAACAAGGCAGTCAATGCAAATCCAAACTGCTGCTACTGGCTCGGTGTTGGTGCTGGTGCGGACTGCGCTGCGTGGGTACCACGACCAGCATCCACAGGAGCGGATCCATCAGCAGACAATGCTGGCGGCCCTGGTAGTGTAAATGTTGGACATTCGGGAACACGCTGCTTGACGGCAGCGGGTGCGTCGGCACAACACTTTAGGTGGCGCTGCATGTTCTTCCCAGGCTGAGCGCTGCGATTAGCAACTTGGCGGTAATTGCCCTCGGCGTGCGGCTTCGATGATCCATTAGTAATCCTCTCGAAGTAGCTCCAGATCTCATGCTTCGGACGGCCGGGCAGTCGAGCAGGTCGAACAGACGGAGCGCGCACCTGAACGAGCGGGGAGTTTGAACTTTGTCGAGCAGCGAGCCGGGGAGATCGACGTACCGAGAGGGCAGTCGTCATATGTTCCTCTGGATACTCTGCGTCCATGTCGTAGTCCTCCGTAGCGTCAGCCACCGCGTCGCTCTTCTATTGATAGGAGTCTTGAACCGAGCGTGATGCCGACGAGTGGAAACTTCGCGAAGGGAGAGCGCAGGAAGACCTCCTAAGCCTTCGTTCGGGGGGGGGGGTCTGAAGTGATCCGTGGCTACAGACTAGTCCCATCAGAGGCTTGAAGCTGATGCGAGTTTCGAGTGTTGAACTTGTGGCGTAGAGACAGCCAATCGAGACGCGAGTATTGAGCTACTTGTATCCGTTTTGATCGACCCACAACATTCAGAACATTCAGAACATTTAGAACATTTAGATTATTCTGAATTCACGCTGCTCCAAACCACCACTAAGCTCACGTCACCCGCGTGCACGCCGTTGCGTAGTATCTTGGACGAGTAGGCCGAGTCGACCCCCTTCGTGCTCGCAGTGATCTTGTTGGGGCCGCAACGCAGATCGTTGATGTCTTCCACAGAAGATCGCTGAAGCATACACAGCGTCATGGTCAGAATCAGGTACCTCTAGCTCGCCAACCTTCTATCTACGATGCCTGGCAGCGGCGCTTGCGTTTACAGAATGCAGAATAAACGGCTGTGTATCCATATCGTAGCAGTGTTGAAAGTGAAACGCACACGTTCTCGGATAGCAATGCCAATGGCACAATTGCTCGTTCTTTCGGCATGTAACCTACATAATTTTTCGAACCCAATTAAGTACGACTTGTCAGGAAATGTCCGGACGATCACCACTTGCCCCACCATTAAAGCTAAATCACAAATCCGATCGAATAAGAAATCGATAAACGTGGTGTTATCCACAGTGCCCCCCCCTTCCACCAGATTTTTGATTGGCTCCCACACTGGTGGATGACCGTTGTTTTTAGTATTTTGTTTTTACCGAATATGGGATTCGGTCTGATTTGATCCGGAAATCGTTCCACTTTTAAAGATTTTTCACAGCAAAAATCTCTATACAATGAACCTAAACACGAACATAGGATGAGCTCAACAAACCTGTTGCGCTCCGGAATCGTTCGTTTTGAGGAGCGAATTCCTCACAACGAGACCAGCGCTCAAGCAACAACAACCAATGGTACCAAGCGTAACATTTCCACAGAGGAAGATCTCGCTCTCCTTCGCCAAGTGCTAAGCGAGCGCCCTTTCGTGATGAAACGGGGTAAGACGATGGCTGCGTGGGGCGACTTTGTCGGTCAGCTGGTCAGCGACGACAGCTTCTCACGCGACAAGCTCAGCGGCAAGAATGCTCATGTCCGCTTCGACATCATGGTTGCGCAATAGAGAGCGCATAATGCTCTCGACTTTGTGGTAGAGGGATCTCCAAAGTGAAGTCGGACCGCAGTATGGCGACGGAGCGTTGGCTAGCAGGAGGTGGGAGAAGGTGACCGTGGTCCAACATGAAGATTTCCGGGTAAGAAGTGGCGGTCAGATCTGAGTCGTGTCGTGTCGTCAGGTAGATCGAGCGCCTGTCTCTGATACCCCGATCCAGCAGGCTCAAAATCGGGGAAAACTCAATCCACGACCCCGATCCACGACCTCGATCCAGGAACTATAAATCAGGATTAGGATAGGAGGCACGGCAGAAGTACGGTTAGGCATAGAACCGAAGCTTAGCAAGCTTCCCAGTAGTCAGTCGATGGGATAGGATAGGATAAATCTCAGTCCCGAATTTTCTTTGTTGTACATGAGATGAGGCTCGCTCGAATCTTTTCGGCGAACCCGTCATCAGCCTGTCGACAACGCACTCTATGTCCCACACACGGCCCTTAGTGGATGGGGGGGGGCAGCTGGCTTCAATGGACCGTCGCTTCAACCAGACCTGGCTCAGAAGGGATGGACGCACTCTCGGCTGAAGTCCCAGGTCTCAGCTGGAGGTCTCAGCCACTTCGCTGAGACTACCGCGGCTCCGAAGGCACGATGACTGACGTTGACTATAAATTAGCTTGATTCCTGCGAAGGCTGGGTCGCGGTCACCCCGCTGAGCTACGCTGAGCTCAGATGTCCCGGGTAGACACTATTCGACGGCTGGATGCGCGATAAACTGATCCAACCTAGTCTCGGCTGAACTCGTTACGACTTGGCTGAGAGTCGGTCAGCCTTGGTGATGAAGGCGCTGGAGTCTCCAAGTCTCGACTGGAAGAACTGAAGTCCCCGGGTCTCAGCTTGGATGACTGAGACTAGCTGGTCTCAACCGAAGTCAAATGGGCTCAGATCTCATTATTCTGAGCCTGGTGGTCTCAGCCGGGACAGCTGGAATCTGTATGTTTTGGCTCAGATGTTTCAGCGGGTTGTGCTTGGGCTCAGCGGACGCTCCGAAGTTTCAGTTTGGCGACCCGGGTCTCAGATGATGTGGGCACTGATGGACACTTACACCGGGGGTCGCTGTTGGGATCTCACCTGAGACTATGGGGTCTCAGAGTTGCCGATGGGTACGCGGTGAATGTGACCTCCTGGAGGGTCGCGTCATCAATGATGACGGATTCATATATCAGCTGGGATAGGACCACATGTACCCAGATTACGACACACCTTCGGCCAATGAGTCACCGGGGATCAGCTACTCATCACTGAAGCTTTGCTGAAGTTATGCCTGACCACGCTGGATTTTGCTGAGCTCGGCTGCGTATTGGCTATAACTCAGGTTGAAGCGCTGAATGCCTTAGGCACACTGGCAGCTCTCAGGGTGGTATTAGCACCCTTTGTGGGTGCTCTCCGAACGACGCTGTGCGCCTCCACTTGCTAGGTCTTCGTTTTCATGTGTAGTAATTGAATCAGAATCGAATTTGCCCCAAAGGGCGCAAGTAGGAGTGGTTCCAAGTGTAAAAGGGTGCCGATGACCGGTTCCATCAAAACTCAAATCCCATAGAGTCTTTTGGGGTATGCCTCGGCGTGAGGAGGAGCTTAATCAGATATTTTATATTACTACCTGTTCTGGACGACATTACCGACACGTATTTCATTTTTTTGGGGAGTAAGTGACTCTCCTGAGGTTTCGGCGGAGCGACTGCACGGGGCTGAGATTGGCGCAAGTCTTCGGTGCGGTTGCTAGATTCCGCTCATATTTGAGCGTGGTACGCGAGCGTCCCTGGGGTGTGACAACAGCAAGCTCGGACTTCTTCAACATCAACACCAGAGCACACACGGCGACGTCTAGGTTAATCTTGACCAATAAAATCCCTTTCCTTCATCGGAGGATTATTGTCATACGAATTTGTCAGATAAGTGATTAGTTTTTATATTGAAATTAGTATAGGTCGACATATGTTTCACTAAAACAACGCGAAGAGCTTGACAAGTCTACTTGTCATATGTTTCCCGGGTTGTTGTAGGATTAACTTTTAAAGCTATTATCGAAGTGAAGCCGCCGCAAAAACAAACCGAACCACGGATTTTTAGCTTCTCTATTAGTATCTGAGTCATCACATTTAAACTACATGTCTGTAGCAGGTCTGTAACCCTCATAATCTCATTTTCCACTCACTTCTAACTTTAAAACGGCTTTTTCGGTTGAAATCCATACTCCAATCTGCCTCGTATTTCGATTCTGGTCTCTCGGGTATCTCGTCTTTCGCCTCGTCCAAACCGCTTCTCAATTAAATACCGGTAACCTTCAAACTTTGTTATTGAAGTTGAGCCTACCCGTACGCGCGCGACCCCCTTATCCTACGGATGGGGGGAGGTAAAGGTTAAGCTTATGGAAGCAGTATGCTAGCTGCTGCTGCAGATAGCTGCGGGGCCTTGACACCAGCTCTACTGCTGCTAGATGCTTGCGATGCCCAGAGAGCCTCCGGAACACCCTATCATCCCTGTGATTCGCTTTGTATTAAGTAACAAAATCCACAGCAACTGCGGAGAGGACTTTCGGTCCGACAGGGTAGGCATCCTGCAGCTCGCGGAGGCTTCGCTTTCCCGGAGTTGATCATCACTCAGCACTGCAACAACCTTATCACACGGAGGTGATCGATGTGTCTGCTGTTCTATCGGACAAGCTACTCGCGCAGAAAGTACTACATTCTGATCGAGTTTGTCTGCTCGGAGGCCGCCAATGGCCGTATCTGCTCACATTTGAGTACGATGTACGTTTATATAAACCCGCGCTACTTACCTAAACTAAACAGCTCTTCCGCTGTCTTCTTTTTTCGGGGGCCCGCCACCATCCAGTAAGGTATCCATTGGAAGTCGATGAGCCGTGAAGACCGCGGTTTCATAGGCATCCTGCTTTCGCTTGACCGCCTCCTTATCTGCGGCCACAGCATCGACATGACCGTCAATAAGCGCAAGCAGCTAATCGAACAGGATGTCTTTCTCAGCCTCCTCCTCTCCAACGCCCGACACAGCCAAGGTGTGGAGTAGCGCCTTAGCAATTTTGCGCAAAGTAGTCCTCAAATAAGCCCGTCGCTTCCGAATAGCGGTCGCGTCGACCACTTTTCCCGGTTCTTGAGTAGCATCTCTCAGGCGGCGGTTTGGGGCAGGCGACAGTCAAGCTGAAGCGCCAAAATTGTCCCTTGTCGACGTTACGTCGTTGGGGCGTGCAGCGGCTATCGTGGCCGGCGTTTCCTTGGGCTTTCGTCAGTATATCCCCAACACGGTGTTGGGAGAGGCGATAATCGCGCCAGCACTTTTCTTCGCCGGGCGCGCGGTTATCGTGGCGTGCTTGCGACGGTATCCTTTAACGTGTCCCTGTGATTGGGCACATTACTTGTCCACCTCTTCCGAGATGTTGGACCTGGTCTCTGTAGCTTCTTCACTTCCTCCGGCGGCTCCAGCTGAGTGCCGCTTCCACAGGTCTTCACTACCTAGAGTGGCCCCGTGAAAATTGGCTCGGTTTGAGCCTGTCCGTAGTCTGGGCTCTCTCCCTCGCAAGCCGAATGATAGAAGTGACTGACAACGCGGCTACGCGTCTTTTTCTCTTCGAAGGTGCCGATTGCAGATAGTCCATTCTTACACGAAAAACTTCCGCTGCCTGCTGCTCAGACGTACTCGATGGAATAGCCAATCCAGCCGACACGGCCGCTGTTTGAATGAGCCGAATCATGACAGTCCACTCAGAGAAAGTTTTGTGCAGTGCATTACTAGGTAGGTCATGTGCTCGAATAGCTTTAAAAGGAGGATAGTCATTGTGGGAATCCCGAACCACCACGGTTTAAAAGAAATGCGCAACTCCGGCGTCCTGACGCTCAATAGTTGCCTAGCACAACTCCCGGTAAAGTGAGAAAGGTAATGCGTCTTTGTCAGACTCGCGCAGGGCTCCCGACGGATGCTTTGATGCCTGCAGCCGCTTCAACCCCGAAAACAATTGACATGCTCTTCTCGTAGGAAGGAGGAAGTGGAATCTTCTTCCGACGGTAAAGATCTTTGAGAGCACTTCGGTAGCTGTTCAGCGTGCTAACACTCACTGTCTGTCGCCTTTCCACTAGAAACTCTTCAAACTCTTGCGATGTGAAGCGGCTAAGGTCGATCTGGCCGCTTCTGTCGAAACAATGGTGTTTCACTGTTTTCATTGCTGATATTCTAGCCCGATATGGTTCGCAGACTTCCTGCGTACGCGTGCTGAGTTCTCGTTGAAATGCATGCGTCGCGTACATCTAGGGCGGTAATGTCTCTACGTGCATTGGTAGCAATCGTTTCATCAATAGCGAGGACGCCGCTGTGCTCATCCGCAGTGAGCACCGAAATGCAGTATATCGCAGTCTCCTTAGCTCCTGGTGTAACTGCTGGAGTAGGAGTGCTGTCCGCGCCCGAGATGCACTTCGCCCCTTTGCTACAGGACCTCGGTTTGTCCGTCGTTTGAGACACATCAAAAGGTATCATAGAGCACGGGGGTACAATTCGTGGGCTTCGAGCTCGGAGTGGCGATGGTATTGACGTCCGTAGCAGTAGTCAAGGCGGCAGCTATACCAGATCAAGTGACAGCTGTGGCGGTGTTGGGGGAGCACGTACTGGTCGTTGAGCGACGGGTGACTACTGCGGACACTGATACGTCCATTGATGCCGGTGCCGCGGTCTGGAAGCGCATGGGAATGCTGCTGGAGTGGGTGGTGACTGATGAGTCGGTTGCGAGGCCGTTCTGCATGTTGTGAGTGCGGATCGTGCGAGAAGTGCGCGAAGTTGGCTTGACGTTTGGTGCTGCGTTTAGAGCCTTGTCCAGATAGAAAAGTGGTTACTCTTTCGTACCAACTTATTTCATAAACGGTCCATCCGACAAAAGTCGGTGGCCATTTCGACGACTTTTAAGTCGGCAAAAAAAGTTGGCCCGGCACCTACTTTTCTGGAGGGGTGATGACGTGAGAAGAATATTTAAAGTGGTATTCATGATGGAAGGGTGCGGTGAGGCTCGAGTTTAGCGCGCGTGTGAGGACTCTGTGGAAGGCGATATCGACATGGCGAATGCTGCAGTGGTTGCGCAGGATGCTGGCGAGGATGCTATGGACGTGGACGCGGCTGCAGCTGAGATAGACACTTTCAATCAGTGTGAGCGCTGGCCTCTGAATGATGGAGGTAGAACGGGTGGAGTTCTGTGTGCTGAGGAAGACCAAGAAATGGAAGAAGACGACGTGCTTGCTGTCTTCTTGGTGTTTATTGTGGTGGAGGCAGTATTCGCCATGATGAACTGGAGATCGCTGCGTGCACCTCCTGGTGAGCAGATCACTGGTCGATCCGATTTCTACCCCAAATTGAAAGCCCAGAGATGACCAAAGGTGTATCGTAAAACGCTACGCTTCTCGCCCGAGTCCTTTGACGCGCTCTGCGTGTATTTGGATCCTTTATATTACAAGAAATACGGTCTGCCGGGTAAAAATGCGCAGTATAAATTCGACTTTGATCTTGCAGTGCTGCTGACTTACTATGGCAATGGATGCGGCCAAGATGGTGACGGTATTTGTGGTGCAGCAGCTCAGCTGGGCATGTCACGTCCTGTTGCTAGTCGCTACATCAAGAAGTTGGAGGTGCTTCTCTACGAGATGATTGACGACGTAATCTATTTTCCCTCGCCAAACGCGAGCGACGAATGGAGCGAACTTGCAGACGGATTTGTTGCACGAGAAGCTGATTTTACGGACGTGGCGTGTATTTTTGATGGAACTCTCGTACGAACTCAAATGCCACAAGACTTTCAGGTACGCAATGCCAAGCTTTAGTATTTTCCTGTGTCTAAAACCTTCGCGCTGTTGAAAGGGTTCTACGACAAGAGCGGAAAGCCATCGTACACTTGTTTGGCCGCCATTGACTACCGCTACAAATTTCGCTATCTTGGAGTATTCAGTGGTAGTAATTCCGATCAGTGGATGTGGAATCAGTCCGCTGTTTTTGGCACGCGTGCAAGAGAGCTTTGTCCGCCAGGTATAAGCTAGCTGGGAGATGCAGGGTTTAAGTTGTGGCCGTTTCTGATGGTGCCCTTTGACGAGCGTGGTCGCAAGCGTCTGACAAAGGTGCAGCGAAGGTAATGTAGTCAAGTGTGTTTGCCATGTGGAAAATTATCTACCCTAACGCATTGTTGCTTTTTATTATAGTTTCAACTATCACTTCTCGCAAACACGCATCCTAGTCGAATGCGTGTTTGGCAAACTCAAGGCGAGATTTAAGGTTTTACATGGTGAGACCGATCGAAAGAAGCACATCACCAATGCGCGTATGATTTGTGCTGCTGCTGTCCTACACAATCTACTGATTGATATTGGTGACAAACTGTTTAAGGGAAAACGCAGTGAAGAGCAGAAAAAGAAGGACAGACAAGATTCAAGATGTGTCATGGAAGCATTTAACCAAGGCTGGGATCGAACGCAAGCAGAAATTGATTTAGCAATAGCAAAGCGAAATGCATATGCACGTCGCTTCTTCCAAAACGACCACGAGTAAATTCGACCGGTAAATGGGCGTAGTAGACGCTTCATGCAGCGTGAGAGCGATTAATGCGTATCCGATTTATTCTGTATCCACTTGGTCATTTCACTGTAAAGTCCAGCGGTAACCTGCTGCAACCCCGCAATGCTATTTATGCATCACTGGTGGCCTGTTGCTTAGCGTTCGCTTCATCAATTGAGGTCGTCAATTTTTGAACGAGTACAGCCATATCCCCATTCGCCTGACGAGGCTGGTGCCGGACTGACAGCGCGCGCTCAATTGCTTCAAATCCCGATCGAAGCGTGTCACAGCAGGACGCCTTGCTGTCACTTTAGTGTTGCTTTCTGACGCTGCTTCTAGCTTTAGCTGCCGCCTTAGCTTTTTCACGCGCCTCACTAGGTGATTCATACGACTCCTCACATGAGTTCCTGTCGATGATGTGGTCATCGTCGTTGTCATCAAAATCATCGTTATCGCTGCCACTGTTTGGCAAGCTTACTCGTGCTGGAGCTCCCGTCTCCGTGATAGCTTCACCGCTGCAACCAGGACGATGAGAAAACACACTGCATAGCGGAGGCCACAGCGCCGAAAATTCCGCCCCCAGCTCTTTGAGATACGATAGACACACGTTGACGGGATCGCACGTCAATTTACCACCTTCCACATCACCCTCGTCCGATCCTTCGTCTTGTTCCTCCATGAAAAAATCAGCTGGCATTTCGGGGTACCTGCGTTCACTTTCGTGCTCCTCTTCACTGGTGAGGCCATCGCGCTGGGTTCGGTTCCCAGTAGCAAGCATTCGGCCCCTCTTTGTCTTGTATTCAGCACGTACAGCATCCAACTTGTTCTTGAACTGCTTCACCGTCACACTGCGAGGCTCATCATTACCCCACGCGCTTTCGGCTAACGCGCGCTGCTGGAACACGTTGATAGTGTCCTCCCACATAGCACGCTGCGCTTTCGTATTCGAGTTTTTCGTGTCATTTTTTTTCAGAATCTGTTTGTTTTGAAAGCGAGCCTCGAGTGCCAGCGCTGTTAGTTGAATTGTCCACTTCATATTCTTGCCTTGAATGTCTTCTGGTTTCGCTGGTGCGCCCCCATCACTAATCTTCTTGCTCGTGGACTTTGATCTGGACTTGACATTAGGCTTCTTCGCGGACTTCTTTGAGGTCTTCGTCGTCGCCGATGACGTCTTGTCGACAAAAGCTGCCGAGGACTTGCGCATCCCTGCCGTCTTGGGCTTGTGCGTTCTACGCGTCGTGACATCGACCGTCTTTCCCGTAGTTGTAGTCATCGCAGCTTTCTGCGATGACGTCTTGGTGGTGGTGGTGACTGCGAATGAAGAAGTCAGGTTGCGAGATGCACGTCTAGCTCTCTTGGCCAGATGTTCTTGATCAGCAGGACTCTGGTGTCGAGCCTCTGCGTGGTCGTTGTTGTGTGTGTTGGAGTCGGGTTGATATTCTTCGAACTGTGTGTAGGTTTGGCAAACCAAGCGCCGCTGGCGGTGCCGTCACACCAGCCACGTGAACGAAGTTGACGTCTGCTGGGGCTCCTGATTCTTTTCGTCATGACGCTTTTGCTCCAAGGCTGTAACTTGCATCCTTCTCCCTGCAGAAGCAGCAGCGGCAGCATCTTCAGAGGTGCTACGCAGGTGCGGAGTTGGAACTGCATAATTCATCGTGTAGCGCGCAATGATTGTCAAAAAGGAAACCCTATCTAATAGCGTGTTTTCACGTGATGTTACACAGGTCTCTTGGAAAAAGTCATTGCACCGACTTATTGGAGACTTGAACAAGGCGACGACTGTAACGGGGTTACACGTACAAGTGGCTGCAAGCCACTTGTGAATTTAACAGATAGGTTATCTGTTAAACGTTTTGGATACTTCCTCACATTGGTGTAAGACACACCGATGGATACATTGAAGTGGACCACCACAGTGAGTGGTCCACACATACCCAAAAGATCCTATTGGTAGAAAGCAGCATCTTTCTACCAATCAGAGACATGCATATTAGCGGGGCTCTGACAGCCAGCCGCTGCCAACCCTTTCATAGATGATAAACAGTTTTAGCAGATTTTAGAGGAAGATCAATTTACAAGCAATACAGTTCCCATTTTACCTTAAACTAGCTACTTGGTGTTTTATTTGATTTATATTATACTTGTGGACTCAAGTATAATTAATTCAAATTATTAATAAACTCCTACGCTTCCTCATACACGTAGCGCGACGTGTAAGCTAAAGTAGTGAGTCAAGTTAGACCCACTACACCTGGTAGCACTTTGTAGTCCGTCCAACGACCGACTGCTTGACGTTCGTACGCGGTGTACGAACGCGGAGCCGAGAACCACATGAGCACGGAGGTGCCCATGGAGAGCTCCAACACGCCTGCAACGCATGTTGCACGCGCTGACTGCCCCCACCTGTCTGACCCAGAGTGGGAGGCCCTCCAACGACTGTCAACAGTCATTGGAGAAGCGGCGATAGCTACAATGCTGCGTACGCTATCGCCGACGGAGCAACATGGTGTTGCTCTGGGATTCATCATGAAGGAGCAGCGTGACGCTGCTTCCTCAGTGACGGCGTCGTCAGGGACGACACCGCGTGCTCAACCATTAAAGTTGAGCGTAAGCAATTACGTGGGAAGAGAGGGAGAGCCTCTCCTCCGATGGCTTGTCGAACTCGACACAGCCATAGCGGCTCGACGCATCGTCGACCCGCTGTCGAAGGTCGCGTTCGCCATGTCCTGCCTTGGCGGACGCGCAAGGAGTTGGGCGTATGGACGCCGACTCTCCGATCCTACGTGCTTCAGCACGTACGAAGTGTTCAAAGAGGAGCTCAAACAAGCGTTTGAGCCCCCGCAAAACGAGTTCCGGTCGAGGGCGGAGTTCCTCGACCTTCAGCAGGGTAAGCATGACGTCCATGCTTACGCGCAGCGCGCGCGATATTTGGTATCAAATATCGTGACTAATCCGATTGACGAGGCGACCAAGGTCGTCACGTTCATGAAGGGGCTTAGAGATGGGCCTGTGAAGACCTATCTCTTCCGAGAGTACCCGAGTACTCTCGAAGCTGCGATTACTCTTGCCATGCAAGAAGAGTTTAGCCTGCGGCAGGCTAAACTGCATGTGAACGTGCCGAGGCCGCAACCGCGCTCGATAGTGAGGCCGGGAGGTCCAGAACCAATGGACCTCTCGAATGCAACAACTGCTGGTTACCAGCAGCAGGGAGGCAACGTGCGATGCTTCCGTTGCGGAAGGATCAGTCACTTTGCACGGGAGTTCACAGGTCCCATGCCCCCTGGAGGTGGCCGTCGTGGTGATGCTAGGCATCGCCGCGGACCAACAAAAAACGCGAACATCCAGTAGGCGCGGGGCGCCCTACTGGTAATGCAGTCGCGCGTGCCGACATCGGGCACGCGACACTGAGGACTGCAGCCCCCAGTGAGACCAGCTCTCACTGCAAGAAACAAGATGACAGGCCGAACCTAGTCATCTTGAAGGTTTACTCAAAGAGAGCGAGTGACTCTGTTCGAGCTATGGTAGATTCAGGCGCGTCGAACAATTTTGTTCCACTACGAAGCCTGTCGAGACTTGACTTCGAGGAGGTAGATACACCTCGAAGTCTTCTGGAGGTACGACTGGCAACAGGTGCCATCGTAAAAACCGAGAAGCGCGTCGTGAACGTGCGCTTCTCGTACAAACAACAAGTGTTTGTCGAACACTTTATCGTCCTGGACCTGGACGATAAGTTCGACGTAGTAATGGGCATGCCGTGGCTTGCACGGCATGATCCGGTGATAGACTGGAAGAAGCGCACGCTCGTGCGCTTCGGTCGCGACTGCGGAATAGAGAGCGATGGCCCTGTTACCGCAGCGCGCGCACCAGCAGGTGCGCGCGGCTCACCAGTCGAGACAGCGCTTTATGCTGCTGTCCCGGAGTGCCCAAGAAGTGCGCGAGGGCGCGCACAAGTGAGACCCACGTCGGCAATGCTGCCGACGTCGGAAGAAAAAGATGTGTTGGTTCCGGGAACCAACACCCACGTTCAAGCGTGTAAGGGACAGTCCCTGACCCGAAGCGGTCAGGTCGACAACGACGCGTCGGCTCCGGGAGCCGACGCACCCTCGATCATGAGGGGCTCCGCCAATGAATGGCATCGAGGTGACGAAGGCGTGTCAACTCCGGGAGTTGACGCTGCAAACAGTGCGGACGGTTGCAAACGTACCGCACTGACGCAATTACATGCTGTCGTGCAGCCGGGCTGCACGACGAAGCGCTCATGCGATCAAGCCGGGCTTGATATCGCGCGCCCGCAGACAGGGTCTGCCGGCGAAGGACACATTACCGTGCAGCCGGGCTGCACGAAGGAAAATGCGGTCAAGCCGGGCTTGATACCGCGCGCCCGCGGACAGGGTCCGCCGGCGAACGACTGTCCACGGCCGGGCCTGGACAAGAAGAACAACTGTGCGGAGCCGGGCTCCGCACAACAAGAAGACGGCGCAGGCGGAAAACGCTGCGCAAGTCTCGGTCCGGGACCGAGACGCAACAAGAGCAGTCTGCTGGGCAGACTGCGGCGGTGACGCCGAATGTCAAGACGCTAAGCGTCTTGACGCGCACCGATACTGGATTCCAGTATCGTGACATGGAACTCGCTAGTCCTCCGACGACGGCGTCGGAGTTGACTTCGCTTCCAGCCATGAGCTGGAAGCGCTTCACGCGCGACTTGCACGATGGACGCATCGAGCAAGTTTGCGTTCTTTCGGACAGCGAAAGAACGGCGAGCGAGAGCGAAGAGCTGAGGCAGCTCTTCATGGGAAGTACCACTGAGAGTGAAGACACTCTCAGTGCGAAGACGAAGCGAGAGCGCTTCGAGGAACAAGGTTGGGACTCGCTGAAGTCGAGTCCCTATTACGAATTGTTGAGGGAGTACAAAGACGTACTCCCGGAAGACATTCCTGCGGAGCTTCCGCAGGATAAGGGCATTCAGCACGAGATTGATCTCGTGCCGGGCACGAAGTACTGTGTCACGCGGCAGTGGCCACTGCCGCGAGAGCAAGTGAAAGCGATCGACGACTTCTTTGAAAGTCGTCGTAAAGCAGGACAAGTGCGGGAATCAAAGTCCCCGCACAGTGCTCCGACGTTCTGTGTCAAGAAGCCACAGGGCGGATGGCGCATCGTTCATGCCTACAACAAGCTGAACGATGCGACGGTACCGGCGCAGACGCCGATACCACGAAAAGATGTTATCAGCGATTCGATGGCCGGGAGCACCGTTTACAGTGCTCTCGACTTGCGAGATGGATTTTATCAAATCCTAATGCGTGAGAGCGATATCCCTCTCACGGCAGTGAGCACGCCAAGCGGCATGCTCTGGGAATGGCTAGTAATGCCACAGGGGCTTAAGAATTCCCCTGCGACTTTCAACAGGTGCGTGACGCACTTGTTGCGCTCGGTGCGCGACTTCGCACCGAGCTACTTCGATGATGTATTCATCCACAGCCGGGCTGTGGACGGGAAAACTCGACGTAGAGATGCACAGGGTGCATCTCCGAGCTACTTGAGCTTATGCGAAAGCATAAGCTCTACGCGAACCTGAAGAAGTGTATCTTCGGGGCGAGCGAGATACCCGTCCTCGGGTGTCTCGTAGGGAAGAATGGTGTTCGCCCTGACCCCGAAAAGGTCAGAGTGGTTAACGAATGGCCAACGCCTTCAAGTGTCAAGGAACTGAGGCAGTTCCTTGGCTTGGCCACGTACTTGTGCAAGTACGTGGAGGACTATGCGAGCAAGATCCGCCCGCTATCACAGCTTCTTAAGAAAGAAGCTGTGTGGAATTAGACACCCGACTGCCAAAAGGCATTCGATGCAGTCAAGCGGGGCTTGACTGAGGCGCCGATCTTGGCAGTGGCTGACCAAGATCGCCCATTTCACGTAGTGTGTGACGCATCCGATTTCGCGATCGGATGCGCATTGATGCAGCACGATCACGAAGGCCGTGATCGTGTCGTCTACTACCAATCGCGTCAGCTGAAGCCAGCTGAGCGCAACTATCCGGTGCATGACAAGGAACTCCTTGCCATGAAGTATGCACTCGCAAAGTTCCGAGTGTATTTGCTTGGGAGTAGACCATTTGTCGTCTACACCGACCATGCTTCACTGCGTACCGCAGTGAAGTCGCCACATTCACAAAGAATGGCGAGATGGCTCTCATTCTTTGCGGAGTATAACTTCCGGGTCGAATACAAACCCGGAAGACTGAACGTGGTGGCCGACGCGTTATCACGTCGGCCGGACTATGCAGAAGCTGTTGACGTCAATGCCATTGACGCCATGCGATCGAGCAAAGCCACATCATCTCTGTTGGATGATGTGAAGGCCGCGTACGCGCACGACGCGGACGCGAAGCTCTTGCTGGCCTATGCCACAGCGCCTTCTGACAAGTCCCGTCAGAAACTGCCCAAGCACCTTCGAGCGCGTGCACACCGCTTTCGTGTGCACGACGGACTACTGCTTTACAATGCAGTCGACGACAACGCAGATCGCGTTGTCGTGCCAAATGACCATGACCTGCGACTCAGGATCATGTACGAGTATCATGATGCCCCGACTGCGGGACATCTCGGACGTGAGAAGACTTACGTCCTTCTCACGCGCGACTTCTACTGGCACCACCAGTATAAGTGGGTGCGCAAGTACATCCGTGCTTGCGAGGTATGCCAACGCGTAAAGCCTGCGCCATTCGCGCAGGCTCCACTGTAATCACTACCGACTCCGTCGGAGTGTTGGAAGTCCATGTCTTTGGACTTCATCTTTGGTCTTCCCCGGATAGCGGAGGGAACACCGGTGTTGTGGTCTTTGTAGACCGTTTCAGCAAGATGGTACATCTTGCTGCGGTGCCAGCAGAGGTGACCGCGAAGCAGACAGCCCGTCTGCTCGTCGACATGGTGTTCAAACACCATGGCATGCCGACCGACATTGTGTCGGACAGAGACCCGCGCTTCACAGCGCATCTGTGGCAAGAAGTGTTTACACTTCTTGGGAGCCAGCTTTCCATGTCGACTGCGGATCATCCGCAGACGGACGGTCAAACCGAGCGCGTGAATCGCGTGCTCGTCGATATGTTGAAGAGCTACGCTCACTCGTTCCAATACTGGAGCGAGTGCTTATCGATGGCAGAGTTTGCCATCAACAACTCAGTGCATGCCTCGACCGGGCATACACCGTTCTACGTGAATGCCATGCGGCATCCACGCCTACCGAGTTTACTCGGAGTGATGGTTCCCACTTTAAGTGGGGGAGGATCTACGACTGCAATACAGCAGCCGCAGAAAACCGCTGACACTTGCACAGTGTCAGCTGCAACAATGGACAAACCACATGAGTCTGCGCAGGGCGCAGACTCCCCCAACAACAAGGCCAACTACCACGGGTCTGCGCAGGGCGCAGACACCGCAAAGAACCACGCAGAGGCCGGGCCTCTAGCGGAGAGCGAGCTGAATGACTTCAGCTCGGATGCAATCAGTTTCATCACCAAAAGACAAGCCGTGATTCGGTTTGTCCAAGACACTATAGCAGACAATGCGGGCAGAGGCAACACAAATGAATTTAAAGTTGGTTCATTAGTTTTGTTAGCTACACAAAACCTGCCTAGACATGCCGTTTCGGATTTCGGAGCAAGCAAGCTTGCTCCGCGCTTCATCGGGCCGTTCACGGTGTTGGCACGGCACGGCAACGCATACACGCTAGACATACCGTCTAGCATGCGCCTCCATCCGACCTTTTACGTCGGACGGCTGAAGCCATACCGGCAGCACGAGCCATCTAGCTCGGCTGACCCGAAGCCTCGGCAGGAGCCGAGGCAGAAGCGGAGGACTTGGCCTCGGCGACGAGCAACCTCTCCTCCAGCGCGCGGACGCGCTGGAGCAACCCCTTCATCTGGGTCCCCAGCTCGACCTGGATATTCGAGGCGGTCTGCGAGACCGCCGCGACTTGGGCCTTCTGGTTCGCCAGCTCCTGTTTTAGGGCGGCGAACTCAGCGCCTACAGACGCTCCACGACGGTCACCCGGTCGTGGAGAGGCGCATACTGATCAGCCCGGGGCTGATCATACCCGGGCGTGTTCCCACCCCCGCTACCGCCGATCCGTGACGCCCGCGGCTCAACCCGCTGGATTGTTGAGCGGATTGTTGACCATAGTATCCCGAAAACGAACCCTCAAGGGGCTCGTTTTCGTATTCGTTGGAGAGGATTTCCTCCCCATCGAGATACATGGGAGCCGCGGAACGTCTTGCTGGAGGACGTTCCGGAAATGGTGAGGGCGTACGAAGAGCAGTACGCGCTGGCGCAGCGGAAGTAACACGAGCGCTGCGATCATCGCTAGCGCCCGAACCCTCACGTGCTAAGAACTTAGCACGGAGCTCTTTGAGACTCTCGGGCACACGGAACGACGTGTACCCGTTCAGGTCGCGGTCGCTCAAGCGCACCGCGCCTGGGAAACACTTCGTGCACTGAAAGCCCTCGGGCACAGCGCACGGCACATTTGCCTCCTCAGCAGCAACATGAAGTTGCTCCAGCTTTCCACGCTTCGAGTACGTCTCGAAGCGATCACGCGCTTGCTTAATCCGATCACGGTAAGCACTCGGCCTCTTGTTGAAGTTTTCAACAAAGGCGTTCCAACTTTGACAAAGTGCCTGCCACTCGGGCACTTTGCTGCGAGAAGAGGTTTTCTTGCTTTGAAACCATCGGAGCTCATGAAAGAGTCCGATGTAGTAATCGCGCCTTTGATGCGTTTCCGCATCAAAGTGCAGCTCGGCAGCCACAGCGTCATCTTTGATGGCGCTGCATACGTACAGCGGCACCTCATTCGGAGGTACCGAGTTCCCAAACCGGTCCGCGATCTCGGACGCGGACGGCATCCATGGATCGCGCGCTGCAGGCGCAGCGCGCGGAGAGCCTTGAGCTTTAACATCACGCGCTGCAGCAGCAGCGCGCGGAGTACTGAGAGCCCCAGCTGAAGCGAGTGGGGTATCACTCTCAGTACGCGAACGCTTCGAACTCGAAGCGTCCGATTCGTCCCCTTCACGCGGGCGAACGTTCTTGGCGTGAGGGTCGAGCGATCCGCTCGACACTGAGTCTTTACGCTTTAAGGGCGAGTCCTCCTCGCCCTCCATGTCTTCATCGTCGTCGTCGAAGTCGACGACGTCACCGTACTTCGCCTTCTGGCGTTCGAAGTAGTCGTCGATGGAGAGATGACTCCCCATCGACTTTGCGGACTTCTTCTGAGGCGCGCTCATCGTTGAATGAGCGCGGATTTCTTCTCCAAACGCGGAGAATTGACGAATGGTCAATTCCAAAGATTGACGTGCGGGGACCCCGCGCGTCTAACCTATAGGGGGGATGGTGTAACGGGGTTACACGTACAAGTGGCTGCAAGCCACTTGTGGATTTAACAGATAGGTTATCTGTTAAACGTTTTGGATACTTCCTCACATTGGTGTAAGACACACCGATGGATACATTGAAGTGGACCACCACAGTGAGTGGTCCACACATACCCAAAAGATCCTATTGGTAGAAAGCAGCATCTTTCTACCAATCAGAGACATGCATATTAGCGGGGCTCTGACAGCCAGCCGCTGCCAACCCTTTCATAGATGATAAACAGTTTTAGCAGATTTTAGAGGAAGATCAATTTATAAACAATACAGTTCTCATTTTACCTTAAACTAGCTACTTGGACTCTTGTCTAAGTTAACTTATATTTGTGTATTCAAATATAATTAACCAGAAATTACTAAGTACTTACGCTTCCTCATACACGTTGCGCAACGTGTAAGCTAAAGTAGTGAGTCAAGTTAGACCCACTACAACGACTTCTTTCACCGACGTTTTACCTCGCGCCAAAAAGTCATCGTAAGAAAAAGTAATCACTTTTCTATTTGGCCAAGGCTCTTATGCGAATCGCTGTCGACTATTTCCCGTCGGATTTTACTCCGACGAAACACACGTCATTCAATCACCAAACAACAGCAATACAAACTCCAAGTCATTCGCCTTCTCCTCATTTACGATGTCAGCAAAAACGTAGGCTAAAAATCCTACGATCTAATACAAAGACGTACGAAACAACGACAATATATGCGCGCGTACAGGTAGGATCGTACTCATGCTACCC
This sequence comes from Phytophthora cinnamomi, assembly GCF_018691715.1. Lineage (NCBI taxonomy): Eukaryota > Oomycota > Peronosporomycetes > Peronosporales > Peronosporaceae > Phytophthora > Phytophthora cinnamomi. The sequence goes on from NW_027151025.1 coordinate 333,043, forward strand.
GTACGCCTTCGATCTGGGGAGTAAAGATTAAAGAACCCAAAGTGGCTGTGAGATCACTAAAAAGGAGTATCGGTTTAGGCAGGTTAGTGCTGTGGGAAGTGTTTGCTGCAAAAAGCGCCGTCATCGAATTCCTCACCATTCCCGCAGAGACGCGATGGGACTTGCAAGCTGCGAAATGCATCTCTATTATGCAGGGACCAACGATACAAATACTAAGAATTATTAATAAGTAGGGCGAACATTTTTCTAGCAGTAGCTTGCATACAAAGTGCAAGTCATGTATATAGATTGTAAATTTTGCCGTCTCTCCCCTACCCTCGTTGCAACAGGTTACTCTTCAGGGTTACACTCCGTGGCGATCTTTCGGCCCTGCAGCCATCCGCCAAGAGGCACGTGTGCCTGTCGGACCGTCGCTCGGTGCTGCTTCATTCCCCGCCTCGTGCAAGACCGCGCAGGCGCAGCAGCTATCCCCCCAGAGCAGAGCCAGTCATGTCCTCCGCGTACGGCTCTCGCGGCGGCGCCAAGGCCAAGGGCGCGGCCCAGAAGAACAAGAAGTTCGAGCTGACGGAGGAGCAGAAGCAGGAGATCCGCGAGGCCTTCGACCTGTTCGACACGGACGGCAGCGGCACCATCGACGCCAAGGAGCTCAAGGTGGCCATGCGCGCGCTGGGCTTCGAGCCCAAGAAGGAGGAGATCAAGAAGATGATCTCGGACATCGACAAGGACGGCAGCGGCACCATCGACTTCACCGAGTTCCTCGAGATGATGACGTCCAAGATGAGCGAGAAGGACTCGCGCGAGGAGATCCTCAAGGCCTTCCGCCTCTTCGACGACGACGAGACGGGCAAGATCTCGTTCCGCAACCTCAAGCGCGTGGCCAAGGAGCTGGGCGAGAACATGACGGACGAGGAGCTGCAGGAGATGATCGACGAGGCCGACCGCGACGGCGACGGCGAGATCAACGAGGACGAGTTCCTGCGCATCATGAAGAAGACCAGCCTCTATTAGGGCGTACCCATACACCGCCATCTTTATGCAAAACAAAAAGGTCGCAGCCATCTTGCGTGGCCGCTTCGTGTGTATCTATTCAAGTGTGTTTGTATCATTACTCCTCGTCCGACGAGAAGTCGAAGTCGCCCACCTCGTCGGCGGCGTCCACCTCGGCCACCGACTTCTTGAACTCCTTGAGCGACATCTTCTTCACCTTCGCCACCGTCTCCTCGTCCACGGGCGTGCCCGTCTTCTTGGCGCGCTGCTTCTTGCTCTTCTTCTTCTTCTTGGTCTCCTTCTTCTCGGTCTGCTCGGAGTTGTCCTCCTTCTCCTTGGACGCCTCGGCCGAGGCGTCCAGCTTCTCCTGCAGGTCCGTCGCGTCCTTTTCGAACAGCTTCTTCACGGCAGCCTCGCGCTCCGCGCGCAGGAAGTCATCCAGCTGCGCCGTGTCCTTCGGGCACAGGTCCAGGCCGCTGCGCTTGGAGCGGATCCAGTCTGCGCGCTTCTTGATGCTGTCGCTGAGGCCACGCGCCTGGGCCTTCCACTTCGGAACGGCACATGCGTGCATGAACTTGTTGAGAATAAGCTGCAGCGGCACCGCGAGCTCCGGGAAGGCCACGTTAAACTTGTACACCTCGCACTCACGCTGCAGCAGCTCAAACAGCCGCACGATGATCTGGTCGTGCACACGCTTGGCGTCAAGTGCCGTCTTGGACAGCTTCACGCATAGCTCCAAGTCCACCTCCGTGGTGGAGTTGCTAGCACCCTTGCCTCCCTTCTTGCCGCTGCCCTTGTACGACGAGCGGAACGGCTCCAGCTGCAGCACTTCAAGCAGGGCCGGGCTCGTGGGGATAAAGGAGTTGGTGGCCAGCGCGAGTTGCTGAAGCAGCTTCACGCAGTGGAAACGCAGTGGCGCGAAGCGCAGCGTGCTCGACAGCCGCACCACGGCGAGCAGAAGCTGGCTCAGCGGGTACACGAGAGCACGGAGCTGGTTCTCCGCCGGGTACGCGCACACCACTGCAGTCCACACGCGCAGCTGGTTGAAGAACTGCCAGTTGAGAACAGCCTTGAACGAGTCCGGGCCCGGGGATGTGATAGTCTTCCGCACAGCGATAGCAAGCTCGCGGATGTAGACGAAAGCGTGCTGGTACGAGCTGCTGAGGTCAAGGCCGAAGAGCTCGACGACACAGTTGCCCATGAGCACGTGGTGGGGCAAAGTCACCTCGTTCGTGAACTTGGTGTTGCGCATGTACGTGACGTAGATGCCCTTGAGGCAGAGCTCCAGGAACGGGAAGGGCACAGCCAGAGCCATGTCGCGGATACGAACGAAAGCCAGCATGCAGACGTTGGCGTTCAGCGACTTGGCCCAGAGCTTGAGCAGGGCCTTGAGCATTCTCCGCGACGTCTTGGGGCAGGGCACCACGAACGGGATGTAGTGCACCAGCTCACGCAGCACGAAGGTCTGGATGTCCTGTCCGGTCGTCTGCTCCAGCAGGTAGCACGCGCAGCTGAAGAAGCGGCGGATCACCAGCGAGTACTTCTTCCACTTCTTGTCGTCGATCTTGAACTTGCCGTCGTCCTCCGCGGAGGACTCGAGAGCCACCAGCGCCGTCAGCGTCTCGTGCGTCTTGCGGAACACGTTCACCATGAGGCGGTTGTACACGGCGCTGCTCTGCACGTCGTACGAGATCTCACCCTCCTTGCTGGAGTCGGCAGCGTCGCTGGAGCGGCAGGCGTCGCTGAAGATCTTCATGAGGCGTCGCAGTCCGGAGACCGACTTGGCCTCGAAGCACTCCTTCTCTGCCTTCTGCAGCACGGCCATGGTCACGACGGTGCGTCCAGCTCCCTGCTGCTGCTGCTCCTCTTCCTGTTCAGCATCAGCTTCAGCATCCTCGTCCTCGTCCTGCTCCTTCTCCTGAGCACCATCCTCGTCGTCGTCATCGTCGTCGTCGCCACCGAAGGGGGTGCCCGTCATGTAGCGCGGATCGAGGGCGCTCTCGTCCTCCTCCTCGCTGCTGCTGCCGTCGTCCACGTCGTCGTCGTCCTTCTGCTGCTTCGTGGGCTTGGTCGGGGCGTCCTCGGCCTCGTCGTCGCTGGCCTCCTCCTCGTTGTCCGAGTCCAGGAAGTCGGCGTTGAGGAAGTCGTCCACGTCCATCTCGTCCAGCATGTCGGGCTCGTCCTTCTTGGGCGCGCCGCCCTCGCCCGCGGCCGCGCGCAGCTTCTTCTTGCTGGGCGCGTCGCTGTTGCGCTCGAAGCGGTTGCGCTTCTTGTCCTTCATGGCCTGGAACTTCTTCTTGGCATTGCGCTGCTTGATCTTCTGCGACAGCAGGCCCTTGGCCACGAACTTGGCCTTCTTCTTCTGCGCGCCCATCGCTGCTGCTGCTGCTGCTAGTGAGGCTGCGGCTACCGACTAGGAAGCTCGACAGGCAAATGCGCTTGTTGACCTTGTTGATGGTTGGCGCCGGGATTGGCTGGCTGCCGCTGCTGGCGCACGGCGACTGGTACGCGAGGTGGTACACTTGGGTGGGCCACACGAAGCGTGAAACTTGCTATTCTCAAGAGGAATATCGAGGTTTCTGATTAATGACGTGTATCCGCTTTAGTGACTGGTGTTGCTGCTACTATTGTATTTCGAGGTTGAGAACGAGATGAAACTAATTGCGTTGAACAAAATGGCGAAACACACCATTGCAGCAACTTCTCATGCCGCGCATTGCCAACTTAAGCTCATTCTTCATTCAGATCAACTACCCACAACTTCTCACTGATTAGCTGCCGACGACTTGGGTTCTCTAGCCGACCATGAAGCCGGCTGACCTCTCTACCGTGGACGGGCTCCTCGCTGACGGGATTCATGCGATGCACGAAAATCTGGCAGTGACGGTGGAGAAAGCGGTTGGCCGGCCAATTCCAGAGGTGGAGATCTCCTTCCGAGATCTGCGCATTTCGGCGCGTCTGCCTGTCATGAAACCAGGGTCCGGTCCTCAGGTCCCTACGATATGGACGCAGCTCAAGCGCGGTCCAACTAAGTGTTTTTCGCACCAAGCTACAACAGACAAGGAAATACTCCGTGGGATTACAGGTGTCTTCAAGCCAACTCGCATCACGCTGTTGCTCGGACAACCTGGGTCAGGAAAATCCTCACTACTCAAAATCCTTAGTGGCCGGTTTCCAATGGACAAGAACATCGCTGTCTCAGGCGACATGATGTACAACGGGAAACCTCACGCAGAAGTCCAAGCTCGCCTCGCGCGGTTCGTCGGTTATACCAACCAGAAGGACGATCACTACCCGACTCTCACCGTCCAGGAAACTTTTGAGTTCGCTGCGAGATGCTGTGCAGGTGCCAGTCTTGAACCCTGGGTGGTCAAAGCACTGCAAAACTGTACTGGCGAGCAGCATGAACATGCTCTCAAATTCATGACAGCTCAGCACAAGTTTGCCGCAGACATACGAATCAAAACACTCGGATTGGACCGGTGCAAGGATACCATCGTGGGCAACGCCATGATCCGAGGAGTGTCTGGCGGTGAGCGAAAGCGAGTCACCACGGGTGAAATGACATTCGGCCGCAAGCGAGCGATATTGCTGGACGAGATCAGTACAGGACTGGATGCAGCCACCACCTACGACATCGTCAGCTCGCTCAAAAGTATAGCGAGGAATTTCAAGTCCAACATTGTGATATCTTTGCTTCAGCCGCCTCCTGAGGTTTTCAATTTGTTCGATGACGTTTTGATCCTCAACGAAGGCCGCATCATGTACCATGGGCCTCGTGACCAAGTGCAGGGGTATTTCGAGCAAATGGGCTTCTATTGCCCACCTCGCAAGGATGTGGCCGACTTCTTGCTAGACCTGGGAACTAACAAGCAGCACGCATATGTTAGTGAATCGCACGACAAGGCCAGTGTTCCCTACGAGTCCGCAGATTTTGCGGAACGCTTCCTTCAGTCGAACATTTTCCTGGAGACGCTGAGCTACATTAGAGTTCGGTCCAACTCGACTCCCGAGGATTTTGACCCACTTCAAGACCCAAGCATCTTCCGTCAATCGTTTGTTGAGGATCTCGCCGTTCTGTTGCGACGACAAGTGCGTCTCCGTTTACGGGACAAAGCGTTTATGTTTGGGCGAGCTTTTATGGTGATCATCATGGGTCTGCTCTACGGATCGGTGTTCTGGCACATGAACGACTCGAACAGCCAGCTCATCCTTGGGCTTCTTTTCTCGTGCACAATGTTTCTTTCAATGGGCCAGGCCGCTCAATTGCCGACCTTCATGGGAGCTCGAAGCGTATTTTACAAGCAACGAGGGGCCAACTTTTTCCGCTCGGTCGCATACGTGATGGTATCATCGCTGACGCAGATTCCGTTCGCCGTATTTGAGACTGTGCTCTTTGGATCCGCTGTGTATTGGATGGGCGGCTACGTTGCTCTTGCAGATCGTTTCGTCAATTTCCTGGTGACACTTTTCCTATGCCAAATGTGGTTCACCGCGTACTTCTTCTTCCTCTCAGCAGTATCTCCGAGCATCACAATCGCACAACCCGTGATGATGGTCTCCATTCTCTTCTTCGTATTGTTTGGCGGATTTCTGTTGAGACAGAAAGATATTCCCAACTACTTAATCTGGATCTATTGGCTCGACCCGATAGCGTGGAGCGTTCGATCCCTCAGCGTGAACCAGTATCTGGCGCCTAGATTTGATGTCTGTGTCTACCGCGGCATCGATTACTGCACTCGCTTCGGGACTACATTTGGGAAATACAGTCTCAAGCTTTCAGGCCTACCGACGAACGAGTTTTGGGTGTTCCTTGGGTGGATTTACTTTGCAGCTGGGTACCTCGTGCTCATTTTCGTAGCGTACCTAACGCTCGAGTACAAACGCTACGAGAGTCCGGAAAACACTACTGCAGTTCAGGGTGACCAGACGACGCAAGCACAATCTCCCACTGCTGACAAAGACAAAGAAGTATCTACTGACGAAGTAGGAATCGCAATCACGGCCTCGACAGCGAAAGCTCCCCCCGTCACGCTAGCTTTTCACGAACTTTGGTATTCCGTGCCAATGCCCGGTGGCAAGAAAGGTGAAGACATCGACCTTCTTCAAGGGGTTTCCGGATATGCCAAACCGGGAACCATGACGGCGCTCATGGGATCATCCGGTGCAGGTAAGACGACCTTGATGGACGTCATTGCCGGCAGAAAGACCGGAGGCAAAATTCGAGGCAAGATCCTGCTCAATGGGCATCCCGCCAACGATCTCGCCGTTCGTCGATGCACGGGGTATTGTGAGCAGATGGACATCCACTCGGAATCGGCAACAATTCGGGAGGCCATCGTTTTCTCAGCCATGTTACGACAAAATGCTAGCGTTCCGCTGCAGGATAAGATGGAGTCGGTGGACGAATGCATCAATTTGCTGGAGCTCGGACCCATCGCCGACAAGATCATCCGTGGATCATCCACGGAGCAAATGAAGCGCCTCACCATTGGTGTGGAACTCGTTGCGCAGCCCAGCATCATTTTCATGGACGAACCCACCAGTGGCCTGGACGCGCGCTCGGCCAAGCTCATCATGAACGGCGTGCGCAAGATCGCCAACTCCGGACGAACCATTGTGTGTACCATTCACCAGCCCAGCTCGGAGGTGTTTAGTTTCTTCGATTCACTTCTGCTGCTTCGCCGAGGAGGACGCATGGTGTTTTTCGGTGAATTGGGCAAAGACTCGACCAACCTCATCAACTACTTCGAGGCAGCTCCAGGTGTGAAGCCGATCGAACCTGGGTATAACCCGGCAACGTGGATGTTGGAGTGCATTGGTGCTGGTGTTGGAGGTGGATCTGGTAGTGGGATGGATTTCGCGGAGTATTTCACAAACAGTGATCTCAAAACACTGATGGACAAGGATCTGGACAAGGACGGTGTTCTTCGTCCGTCCCCGGAACTACCCGAGCTGAAATTCAGCAAGCAGTTTGCTTCTACACCGACGATGCAGTTTAAAATGTTGTGTCAACGATTCTTCCACATGTACTGGCGTACACCGACGTACAACCTCACGCGCTTCAGGATCAGTGTGATGCTGGGTGCGTTGTTTGGGATTATTTATCAGGCAACGGACTACACCACTTTCACGGGTGCAAATGGCGGCGTCGGCTTGATCTTCATCAGCACTATCTTTCTTGGCATGATCGGCTTCAATAGCGTGATGCCCGTTGCTGCAGAAGAGCGCACTGCTTTCTACAGGGAACGTGCGTCCGAGACGTATCATGCGCTCTGGTACTTCATCGCCGGTACGCTGGTCGAGATTCCTTACGTGTTGCTGTCTGCGCTTGCTTTCTGCATCATCTTCTTCCCTAGTGTCGGGTTCACGGGCTTCACGAAATTTATCTGCTACTGGTTGGTGGTGTCGCTCAACGCGCTGCTGTTCGTCTACATCGGACAATTGTTGGTGTACGCTTTGCCGACAGTGGCCGTTGCCTCCACCTTGGGAGCGTTGCTAAACTCGATCTTCATGTTGTTTGCGGGCTTCAATCCGCCGGCGTACAACATCCCGACCGGCTACAAGTGGATCTACTACATCTCGCCGCCGACGTACACCATCGCAACCCTTGTGGCGATGGTGTTTGCGGACTCGAATGGGTTTGGGGGTGAGGTCATTCGGAACGCCCCACCCACGGTCGGCACCATCACGCTCAAGCAGTACGTGGAGAACTCCTTCAACATGAAGCACGACGAAATCTCCAGAAACGTCCTCATCCTCTGCATGCTGATCGTGGCCTTCCGCTTGCTGGCGCTGCTTTCGCTGTGCTACATCAACCACCTCAAGCGCTAGGGCCAACAGCAGCAAGCAGTACCCGTTCATTGTCGAGAACAAGGGTCGGCCTAGGGGCGAATGCATAATGCATAATGTATGAACCACCTCTATTGCATCCAAGTCGTGCGTCACTTTGAGAGTCCGGGAACCTTCGAGTTTGCGTTCGACTCTCTACAGTCGACGACTCATTTTCGATGCTCTTCCTCAAGCAAAGCTTCGGGCTCTCGCTGGGTGACGGACATTTCTGCAGCTGGCGCCGTCAAGCGCTGGCGCTCGCGGCCAACTGGCGCGTGTCTCCACCAACACGATGGCGCTCGGCGTACTGTACATCCACCTCGAGAAGCGCGTGTTCGACGGTCTGCAGCGCTGCGGGTTTTGTCCGCTGCAGCCGTGCCCAGCTGTGAGCAGCGAGCCGTGCAGCACCGGCAAGAACGTGCACTTTCGCGGAGCTGTCCGTCATGCAACCCCCGAAACCCTAGCAACGCCCGGGAATACTGTACGTCGCTAACAATACAGTGCCCCAGTGCTTGCACCGACAGTTCACGGCCCCACAGGCTCACTTACAGAGCGGCGCAAGCTTTCAGTGGGGAAACCTCCTCGCCAACTACTGGTACATGTGCCGCGAGTGCCGGGAACGCGTGGACGCCGGTTCAGCTTCAGTTCCGACCACCGCGCCCGGCTTTCTCGACAGTGGCGGGTTTAACACCAGTTGCCGCGCTCTGCAGCGCCCAGCCCAGCCGCTTGCAGCTCGACGGCGGAAGTGGTTGAACTGCCAGGCCCGCCACGCCCCCAGCTGCCGAACGTCACGGGCCATCAACAGCCGAACGTCCCTGCCACTACAAACGACGACAGTTCCTTAGCGCTCGATTTTTTTGCGAGGGATGCGCGCGCCTTTTCGTCCAATCCGAAGGGGCGTGCAACTCATATTCGGCCAATCGCCGCGCGCAGAATCTATCGAACGGGGTATGCGGTTTCCTCGCCAATTGAATCCGAAACCTCATCCGATCCCTTCGCGCCGTCGCGCAGTGTGTAACCCGCGGCTAGCCAAGCAGCAGCAGCAGCAGCAGCAACAGCAGCGCTTGCCCCGCTCCCCACGTGCCCGCACGTTGACGTTCCGCCCCGCCCTTTACCAAAGAGACGAGTCGGAGAGAGCAGAGAGACAGCCACTTCCCTATCCGCCGCCCCAGACGCAGACGCAGCTCTTGACCATGGGCGCCGCCATCATGAAGAGCTGCTTCGCCGGGGAGCCCGCGGACGCCCCGCGCCGCCTGCCGCACCAGCACCGGCTGCACCACCAGGTGCAGCACCACCACCACGACGCGCGCCGCCGCCACGAGCAGCCGTGCACGCGCACGCTGGCCAAGACGGTGCCGCCCTCGCCTGCTCCGCCGCACGCTCGCAGCCGCTCGGACCGCCGCTCCGCCGCTTGCCTCGAGTCGCCCGACAGGCAGCTGCTGGCCAAGAAGAAGCTCGCGCTGGCGCACGCGGCGCTGGAGCTGCCGCACACGGCCGTGCGGCTGCAGCAGCTCGGCGCCAAGAAGAGCCCGTCCGGCTCCGTGTCCTCCGAGGCCGCCACCATGTCCGAGAGCTCGTTCGTGGCCGACTCGCCGTCCCATGCCGCCAGCCCCGCGCGCGTGTGTCGCGCCAGCCCCACGGGCCGCTCGCCCTCGTCCTCCTCGGGCTTCCGCGCGCTGCTGCCCGACGACTACGCGCTCGAGTGCGTGGCCGGCAAGGGCACGACCTCCACGTGCTACAAGTGCGTGCGCCGGTCCGACGGCCGCCGCTTCGCCTGCAAGATCATCGAGAAGCGCAGGCTGGCCCCGTCCGCCAGGAAGCGCGTCGAGGTGGCCGCGCAGCTGCGGCGCGAGGTGGACGTGCTGCGGCGCGTGGACCACCCGCACATCGCCAAGCTGGAGCAGGCCTTCGAGGACGACAGCTACCTGATCCTGATCATGGAGCTCCTGGAGGGCGGCGAGCTCTTTGACGCCATCGTGGACAAGGGCCGCTTCTCCGAGCGCGAGGCGGTTCATGTGGCTCGGTGTGTGCTCTCCGCCATCCAGCACATGCACGAGCGCGGCGTCGTCCATCGCGACCTCAAGCCAGAGAACATGCTGCTGGCCGTGTCGCCACGCAGTCGCCGTCGGCGACAAGACGTGGCCAGCACGCTGGACGTCAAGATCATCGACTTCGGCTTCGCCAAGGTGCTGAGCGAGGGCGCGACGTCCACGTCTTTCCTGGGCACAGGCGGCTACTTGGCCCCGGAGATTCTGCTGCGGCAGCCCTACGGCACCTCGGTGGACATGTGGTCCTTCGGCGTGCTCACGTACTTGCTGCTGTGCGGCCGACTGCCGTTCGCAGCCACGACCCAGCTGCGACCCAACCAGAAGATTCAATCGCTGTACAAACTGACCTTCCCCAAGAGGTACTGGCACGGGGTGAGCCCCATGGCCATCGACTTCCTGCAGCGCGTGCTGGTGTTAAACCAGTCCGCGCGGCTGACAGCCACAGAAGCACTGAACCACCCGTGGCTCCGATGCTGAAAGGCCAACACAGAGTTAGGTATTTATTCAATGCAGTTCCCCCACGCTTCCAATGCTCAGTTCTACTGCCAACTTTATGCTACCGGTAGTATCGTGCTGTGTTGCGAGCGGCAAATACGAGCGGTAGCGTAAGAACCATATCGTACGATTGAATCGATCGGGGTTCTCTGCAATTTGCAAACCAAGGTACTGTCTGTAGCTGTGCTACCTGAGCATGGATAACGAAGTAAAATCGTGTGTTGTCTATTTGTTCTTAGCGTTTAAGGTGGTTGATGTACCGCAGCGACAGCAACGCAAGCAAGCGGAACACCACGATGAGGATGCCGAGGATCAGCACGTTCCTGGAGATGTGGTCATGCTTCATGTTGAAGGCAAGCTCAATGTACTGCTTCAACGTAATGTTGCCGATGGTGGGGGGCGCGTTCTTCAAAACCCGGCAACCGAGATTGCTGCTACTGGCATTGGGACAGTTAGCGAAAACCATAGCCACGAGAGTTGAGATGCTGTACGTAGGCGGCGAAATGTAGTAGATCCACTTGTAGCCGATCGGAATGTTGCTTGCAGGTGGATTGAAGCCACAAAACAGCATGAAGATGGAGCTCAGCAGCGCGCCAGCAATTGTCGCTACTGCCACACTGGGCAGTGCGTACACCAACAATTGACCCAAGTATACGAAAAGCAGTGCATTGAGTGACACCACGAGCCAGTACTGAATAAATGTCGAGAATCCAGTAAAGCCCACACTCGGGAAAAAGATGATAGAAAAGCAGAGCGCAGATAGCATAACATACGGAATCTCCACCAAAGTCCCAGCAATAAAGTACCAGAGCGCGTGATAGGTCTCCGATGCGCGCTCACGGTAAAAAGCAGTGCGTTCTTCAGCAACAACAGGCATCACGCTGTTGAAGCCGATGATGCCAAGGAAAACCGTGCTGATGAATACAAGCCCTGCACCGGCATTTGCTCCGGTGAAAGTGGTGTAGTCCGTTGCCTGGTAAATGAAGCCGAGTATAGCTCCCAGCAGTACACTGATCATCAAGCGCGTGAGGTTGTACGTCGGTGTACGCCAGTACATGTGGAAGAATCGTTGACACAACATTTTAAACTGCATCGTCGGTGTAGAAGCAAACTGCTTGCTGAATTTCAGCTCGGGTAGTTCCGGGGACGGACGAAGAACGCCGTTCTTGTCCAGATCCTTGTCCATCAGCGTTTTGAGATCACTGTTTGTGAAATACTCCGCGAAATCCATCCCATTACCAGATCCACCTCCAACACCAGCACCAATGCACTCCAACATCCACGTTGCCGGGTTGTACCCAGGTTCGATCGGCTTCACACCTGGTGCTGCCTCGAAGTAGTTGATGAGGTTGGTCGAGTCTTTGCCCAATTCACCGAAAAACACCATGCGTCCTCCTCGGCGAAGCAGCAGAAGTGAGTCGAAGAAACTAAACACCTCCGAGCTGGGCTGGTGAATGGTACACACAATGGTTCGTCCGGAGTTGGCGATCTTGCGCACGCCGTTCATGATGAGCTTGGCCGAGCGCGCGTCCAGGCCACTGGTGGGTTCGTCCATGAAAATGATGCTGGGCTGCGCAACGAGTTCCACACCAATGGTGAGGCGCTTCATTTGCTCCGTGGATGATCCACGGATGATCTTGTCGGCGATGGGTCCGAGCTCCAGCAAATTGATGCATTCGTCCACCGACTCCATCTTATCCTGCAGCGGAACGCTAGCATTTTGTCGTAACATGGCTGAGAAAACGATGGCCTCCCGAATTGTTGCCGATTCCGAGTGGATGTCCATCTGCTCACAATACCCCGTGCATCGACGAACGGCGAGATCGTTGGCGGGATGCCCATTGAGCAGGATCTTGCCTCGAATTTTGCCTCCGGTCTTTCTGCCGGCAATGACGTCCATCAAGGTCGTCTTGCCTGCACCAGACGATCCCATGAGCGCCGTCATGGTTCCCGGTTTGGCATATCCGGAAACCCCTTGAAGAAGGTCGATGTCGTCACCTTTCTTGCCACCGGGCATTGGCACGGAATACCAAAGTTCGTGAAAGGCTAGCGTGACGGGCGGTGCTCTTGTTCTTGGGGTCATAATAGGAACGGCTACATGCTCTTCTGGAGCAGGAGCAACCTTGCTCGTACTGATCTTAGCATCCGCTGGTCCCTCCTTGGCATCGAGATCAGCTTGGACCACAGTTGTGCTCTCCGGGCTCTCGTAACGTTTGTACTCCAGTACGAGGTGCGCCCCAAAAACAAGCACAAGGTATCCGACGAAGAAGTACAGCCAACCTAGATAAATCCACACCGCCTCCGTTGGCAACCCGGAAAGCTTCAGACTGTATTTTCCAAACGTGGTTCCAAACCGAGTGCAGTAATTGACGCCTCCATAGACGCACACATCAAATTTCGGAGCTAGGTACTGGTTTACGCTCAAAGAACGAATGCTCCATGCAACAGCATCGATCCAGTAGAACCAAATAAAGTAGTCGGGAATATCAGGCTTTCTCAGGAGAAACCCGCCAAACAATACGAAAAAGAGAATGGAGACCATCATCACCGGCTGAGCAATCGTGATGCTAGGTGAGACGGCCGACAGGAAGAAAAAGTAGGCCGTGAACCACATCTGGCACAAAAAGAGTGTGACCAGGAAGGAGATGAAGCGGTCTCCGAGAGCAACATAGCCTCCCATCCAGTACACGAGGGAACCAAACAGCACCGTCTCGAAGATGGCGAAAGGGATCTGAGTGAGAGATGACGCCATAACATAGGCAAGCGATCTGAAGAAGTTGGCCCCGCGCTGCTTGTAAAATACACTTCGCGCGTCCATAAATGTTGGCAATTGTGCAGCTTGGCCCATTGAGAGGAACATGGTACACGAGAAGAGCAACCCGAGGATAAGCTGGCTGTTGGAATCGTTCATCTGCCAGAACACCGATCCGTAAAGCAGTCCCATGATGAGTACCATGAATCCTCTACCGATCAGGAATGTTTTGTCGCGAAGTTTGATTGTCCATTGGCGACGCAAAACTGTTCCAAGATCTTCTAGAAACGATTGTCGGAACACACACGGGTCTTGAAGTGGATCAAATAGATCCGATTTGTGGTTGGACCGTGTTCGCATGTACGTCAACGTATCCTGGAAGATGTCCGATTGACGGAAGCGCTCTGCAAAATCAACGGCCTCGAAGGGAACGCTAGCCGCCGTGTGCCCGTCGCTGATGTAGGCGTGTTGCTTGTCTGTCCCCAGGTCTAGCAAGAAGTCGGCCACATCCTTGCGAGGTGGGCAATAAAAGCCCATTCGCTCGAAATATGGTTGAACTTCCTCGCGAGGGCCATGGTACATGATACGGCCTTCGTTCATGATCAGGATGTCATCAAAGAGATTGAAGACCTCAGGTGGTGGTTGCAGCAACGAGACGACTATGTTTGCCTTGAAGTGACGCGTTAAGCTCTTCAGCGAGTTGACGATGTCGTACGTGGTTGCGGCATCCAGTCCTGTGCTGATCTCGTCCAGCAGCATTGCACGCTTCCGACCGAACGTCATCTCGCCCGTGGTGACACGCTTGCGCTCGCCACCAGACACGCCTCGAACCATGGCATTACCCACCATTGTATCCTTGCATCGATCTAATCCCAACGACTTCACACGTATATCCGCGGCGAATTTATGCTGAGCTGTCATGAGCTTGACTGCAATCTCATGCTGCTCGCCTTTGCAGTCTTGCAGGGCTTTGAGAACCCATGGTTCCAGATTGGCACCCCCGCAACATCTGTGGGCAAACTCAAACGTCTCCTGCACGGTGAGTTGGGGGTAGTGGTCATCCTTTTGGTTGGTGTAGGCAATAAATCTTGGCAACCTGGCAAGCAGCTCTGCTCGGGGTTTCCCGTTGTACGTGATCTCGCCGGACACCCCAATAGACTTGTTCATCGGGAATCGACCACTGAGAATCTTCAGCAGAGAGGACTTGCCCGAACCAGGTTGCCCCAACACCAGCGTGATGCGAGTCGGCTTAAAGACACCTGTCACGCCACGCAAGATCTCCTTCTCGGCCGTTTCCTGGTTCGAGAAGAAATTCATCACGCCTTGTTGTATCTGTGTCCAGATTGTTGGAACTTGAGGTCCTTCCGAGCCTGGTTTGGCCACCGGTAGACGAGCTGAAATGTGCAGGTCGCGGAAGAATATTTCTACCTCGGGAATCGGCCTTCCTAGCGTGCTCTCGATTGCCGCTGCCACGCTCTCATGCATGGCTAACATGCCACCGGCCAGCAGCCCATCGACGCTGGAGAGGTCGGGCAGAGCCATGTTACCCAAACTAACTTTCTACACGCGTTGCCCGAAGGTTGGTAGCAGCTTGCAGTGGCAAGTACTTGACTTTCCAGTTGGTGCTCGATAGGAAGAATGAGTTGAGTTCCAACCGTGGGGATCACCAGCATGCGACGAAGCATTGGTTTCGCTTCGCCGCGAAGCTTGGTGCAACGCAAGTTTCGTCGGAATTCTGCTTTCACATTTGGACGGGTGGTTTCGCTCGATTAGCGATGCATCTCAACGATATCACTCCGAATCCCATAGCAGCGCTTCAAGAGCGAATCCGTTGGCATACCTCCTGCTGCAATAGGAGGACTTAGTCCGACCAGTAATGGCTCAGCCGGCAGTGCCCGCACGCCTGCGTCTGGTTGACACGCGCCGTGCCTCCAAGACGAGAATGGGCACCGCCGCCGCGGGTCTCTGGTAAACAGCGCTCGCCGATTCGGATGTAATCACACGCCCAATCGGGAGATCCAGTCACCATCGGCCTGCACCACTTCGCCTTCTGCTCTTCCTGCGCCACACACTTCAAGGTCTCCGCTGAAGATGTGGTCCAACAAGCACGGCGACTCGCTGGGTCTTTTCCCGGGGCGCAAGACGCTCGGCCCGCTCTTCCTCATGACCGTGACGCCCGTGGCCGCCACGCTCATCACGCACGTCTTCGTGGCGCACGGCGGCTCCGTCGGCTCCTTCCTCGCTGCTGGCAAGTCGCTGTACGAGATTTGGCCGACGCCCTGGGACCCCACGGCCTGGAAGCTCATCGGCAGCTTCATGGCCACACAGCTCGTGCTCATGCGGGCGGTGCCGGGCAAGACGTCGTACGGCCCCGTGACTCCAGGCGGCAACGTGCCTGAGTACACGAGCAACGGGTTCCAGTGCTTCGCGCTGAGTCTGGCGCTGTTCCTGGCCGGCGCCTTCGTGTTCGAGCTGTACCCGGGCGGCATCGTGTACGACTTCATGCCCGAGATCATCTCGGCGCTCAACGTCTTCAGCTTCATCTTCTGCCTCTTCCTGTACGTCAAGGGCGCGTTCCTGTGGCAGTCGTCGAGCGACGCCGGCACGTCGGGCAACCCCGTGTTCGACTTCTACTGGGGCACGGAGCTGTACCCGCGCGTGCTGGGCTGGGACGTCAAGCTCTTCACCAACTGCCGCTGCGGGCTCATGTTCTGGGCCGTGGGCGTGCTCTCGTACGCGTGCAAGCAGCGCGAGCTGTACGGCCACCTGAGCGACTCGATGGCCGTGAGCGTGGCGCTGCAGCTCGTGTACGTGGCCAAGTTCTTCTGGTGGGAGGCCGGCTACATGTGCAGCATCGACATCATGCACGACCGCGCGGGCTACTACCTGTGCTGGGGCTGCTTGGTCTGGGTGCCCTCCGTCTACACGTCGCCGGCCATGTACCTGGTGCAGAACCCCATCAGCCTGGGCACGCCGCTGGCACTGGCCATCTTCACCACGGGCGTGCTCATGGGTACGTTCTTCACTGCCATCATGGGCTCCTAAGCTCCGTTAATTAAACTACCTAACTGCTCGTGCTGCTCTTCAGTCGGGATCAACTACGACGCCGACCGCCAGCGCCAAAGCTTCCGCGCGGCCGAGGGCAAGACGCGCGTGTGGGGAAGGCCGGCGCAGTTCATCGTGGCGCGCTACGAGACGGAGACGGGCGAGAAGAAGCAGAGTCTGCTGCTGGCGTCGGGCTGGTGGGGGCTGGCGCGCCACTTCCACTACGTGCCGGAGGTGCTGGGCGCCCTGTGCTGGACGCTGCCGGCGCTGGGCTCCAGCCCGGCGCCCTACTTCTACTGCGTCTACCTGGCCGTGCTGCTCACCGACCGCGCCTACCGCGACGACGCCCGCTGCGCGCACAAGTACCGCCAGGACTGGCCCAAGTACTGCGAGCGCGTGCCGTCGCTCATCCTGCCGGGGCTGCTCTAAGCGCAACTTTAGTGACACACACTCCTTCTCGCTGGCCATTGGCAGAAAAGAAAGAATATACGACCCCGTTTTTCCGCCAATCGAATCGCCCCGTCCTCTTCCGCAATGCGTGTACCTTGCTTGACTCACTCAGGCTCATGCGCCACCGCCGCCACTAGCCATGGACTGGAGCGCCGTGTACGAGAACAGCGGCGAGGAGGCCGGCAACTGGGAGGACCACGGCGAGACGCGCTCGTCGCGCAACGCACACCGCCTGCTGCACCGCCAGGCGTCGCTGCCGCTGGTCAAGCAGCAGGCGGCGGCCGCGCAGTACTCGCCGTACGTGGCCTACGCCTTCACAGTCAACTACATCCTGGGCGTGGGCTCGCTGGGCATCCCCTACGCCTTCTACCGCGCGGGGCTCGTCATGGGCAACGCCATGATCGTGCTGGTCACGCTGCTGTCCTACATGACGGTCATGTGGGTCTGCGAGACGGTGGCGCGCGCGAGAGAGGCCTTCGTCATGAGCTTCCTGCTGGACGAGACGTCGGCGCTCAAGTCCTTGTCCTACTCCTTCTCGTCCGCCAACTCCACGCCGGTGCCGTCCACCTCCGCCTCCAGACGCAGCGCCGCCGTCGAGTACGACGACTTCCCCGAGGTCACGCAGCTCTGCGACAGGTTCCTCGGCCCCGTGGGCTCCAAGATGTACCAGGTCTCGCTGCTCGGCCTCATGTACGGAGGCCTGGTGGGCTACAGCCAGGTGTTCGTCAACACCTTCCTGACCCAGGTGGACCACATTGGGGACTGGGAACTCTCCAGCGTCCACGCAGCCGTCGTGTTCGCCTGCATCGTGGTGCCGCTCTCGTGCTCCGACCTGACTGAGCAGATTTACGTCCAACTCACTATGTCGGTCGTCCGCTTTGTGGCCCTGCTGATCATGATCTTCAGTGCTGCTTACGCGGTGTATGGAGACCCTTACGACGGCGGCGCCGTGCTGAAACCCTCCCCGGAGTCGCCGCCGTACGTCAGTGAATTCTCGCTCGTGGATCTCTCCGGCTTCGGCGTCATGTTCAGTACGGGCGTGTTCTCCCAGTTGTTCCAGCACTCTGTGCCGGGTTTATTGGCGCCGCTGGGCGCAAGGAACCAGGAGAAGGCTCCGGCCGTCTTCGGCAGCACGCTGCTTACGACCATGGTGTTTTACATCGCGTTGGGCTCCGTGTGCTCGCTGTACTTTGGACCGAAACTCGCGACGAGCGTGAACTTGAACTGGGCCGACTTTACGTGGGGGATTAATGAATCCATGACGCTCGTGCCGCTCTGGGCGAAGCTGCTGTCGATGATCGTTGTGGTTTTCCCCGCTCTTGATACATTGAGCGTGTTCCCGCTCATTTCTGTCACGCTTGGAGATAACATGGCCGCTGTAATTCCGAAGCGATGGACTCGGGGGCGCAGAAGGTCGACCTGGAAGCTCTTGTGCCGATTTGGCGCATCCCTGCCGCCGTTACTGATATCAATGTTTGTTTC
The DNA here is from genome assembly GCF_018691715.1 of Phytophthora cinnamomi. NCBI lineage: Eukaryota > Oomycota > Peronosporomycetes > Peronosporales > Peronosporaceae > Phytophthora > Phytophthora cinnamomi. The sequence goes on from NW_027151025.1 coordinate 351,133, forward strand.
GGATCTGTCAGTCACGCTTCAAATCAGCGGACTTATGGGGATTTATGTGGCTTTCTTCGCACCTGCTCTGTTGCAATTGCAAGCAAGCCGTGAAATCCCGACAAAGAACATCTACAGCGGGAGATTTAGTGGGGTGGCCTATGTGTATGGCGTACTCGTATTCGGTATGATGGCGCTGCTCGTACTGCTCTATCAGCTAGTGTTCCAGATCGCTGGATGATGAAAGCCGGTATGACCCTGGTACCGACGATATTTTGACACCTCGCACATGAATTACTCTGCCTGTAAAGCTGCTCTGCGTCGAGATTGGCAAGAGGAACAAATATTGTGGGTAGTGTTTAGCCCCAATTCTTAAACCTCTCCCCTGCTCGATTCACGGTTGCTCAAATGAAAAATGATTATGTATTCCCGTGAAAATATTATCTTTGTTAATGAGATGGAAGATAAAAATTCCGAAACAAAACTTGTTTTAGTAACAGGGCGCACTGAAAGTAGTAAAACACAAACAAAATGTGAGGGTGTTCCGGTAACTAAAATACTAATAACAAACTAATATTTTTGTGACAAGGTTAGGGTTAAGTCGAAATTTAATACAATAATACAGTTTATCATTTAATCGATATTTCGGTACTGTGTCATATTTATTATTTATTTATTGATATTGAAAATTGCCAGTTTTACGATTTGACACTCAATCGATTTATAATTTTTCGTTGCAATCATTTAAATAAAATTATTCATACCCCTTTCCTGAAACCCCTAAAGTTCGCAACGGAGACTGGACCGATGGCCCAGGAGGCGACAGCAGCTCGAGTGAAGAAGAAACCGCGCCTCCCGTGAGTGCAGTTGATGCTCCTCCTGTCCCCGAGGGCGGTCCTCTTCTTGAGCTCACGTGGAGAAACGGGAAGCTAATGATTGATAACAATTTCATAAAGGCAATCTAGGATCTTCTAGGAATGTTTTTTTATGTTGCAAATGTCTCTGATTGGTCGCTCTATCATACAGCCAAGGATTTTAGCCTTCTGAAACTACAAAAAAAATGGTTTATGGTTGTCGGGTCTTGTTGCCTCGGACAATCGGCCGTAACTTCTCTTCTACTTCGAGTTTAGATGTGGTGAATAGCGCTAGAGGAAGCCAATACGCCGCGCTTTCGCCTTGTGCTCGTCGCTGAAAAACCGCAAAAACACGATAGTGATACTTTTGATAAAATTCATCTCAGGGTTCATTATGAACCCGTGGTTTACGGTACATGCAACTCGATTGTATCGTAATCTATTTTCTGAATACCGTATTTCGACTTTCACCCTACCAACTGGACACCCGACCAGCATCGCCTCAGCTGCCGGCTCCTTCGACTCGGATTGCCGAACGTTTTTGCAGTCGACTTCCCGGCGCAGATCAGGTGGAGTAAGCGGTTAAACAGGCTTACTCCGCTGGAACCCAGGGCGGTGACACTTTTCAGTCTACAGTACCAGGAGTTCTAGTACCAGGGCGGTGACACTTTTCAGTCTACTGTATCCATGACGGTGTTCCGACGCTAGCTCTCCGAACGCTCGAGCCTCTCATTCGGAAGACTACCTGTATCGCCTGCAATGGTCTGCATCACAGGCAAGATAGATTTTCTCGCGCAAAGCATTGCACTCATATCCCGTGCATGTTGCCCTGCGCGCTATCAGTCCAAGGTTTACTCTCATGTGTAAAATCCGTGAGCCACTGGCATAATCGTCCATGCGGTGCCGTCCATACTTACTTCAAGTGAACTTCAAAAGTACACTTAGTGCGCACGATTCAAAGGCAGTCACCGATTACTGCTCGCTCTGCGATATACATCGCGCGGCCATCATCGCGACCGCGCTTTGCCTCGCCGAGTTGCATCGAGGCTCGGTGGTCGGTGATTTATGTCGCTGGATTTTCACCGCCGCCGCTGCTTCGGTAGTCGAGGGGCTGGCCTTCATGTCGCCGCGGGTGTTGATGGTACGGAGGATCCGCGCGCAGAAGCTTTTTAACGAGGACGCCAAGCAAAACGGGTGCGGAAGCTGCAGGCGTCGCCAATGCTGCGGTAGCACTTGCTGTCAATACCCTCCGCACCGTTTTGTTAGCAGGACACTTTGCACGGGGCTTACCACGAGCACCCGCCCCGCCTCGTCCACGCTACGCTTGGCATAATCAAAGTGCTGGCAATGCCAGGCATGCCTGCCGGCAGTGTACTGTACCCTGTGCAAAGCGCAATGAGTATATAACGCGCTCATGTCCCGCACGTATTGGTAGCGGCGGCTGCGCGGTACCGTACGGCCTGCAGGGCGAGCGTCCTGCTGCTTGGACAGCCCCGGCACTCTATGTCGGCAAGTCGTGGCCCCGACGAAGGAGAATTCTGAGGGCGGTGCATCCCTGCAGCGATTCGTCGCGTCAGCCTACGCTCAACTATGAAAGTACCTTCAAATTTATGTATTCGAAAAACAGTTTCGCGGATCCTGAATTTTGCTTTCGTGGATCTCGGATTTTGAGACTTGGCAGAGCTGTCTGCCGTTCAGCTACGGACGCCGTCGCGAACCGCGCGCGCGTTCCGAGTCGCAGCTTTCGACCGATGGCCGACCCTCGTTGGAAAAGGTCTGCCCAATCTCTCGCGATGGTGCGGCTACACTAGTGCTGAAACGGGCCGGGACACAAACGCTGAGCCACTGCCGTAATCGCAACACGGAGAACGAAAGCTCTTTCAAAAGACATGGTTTGATGATGACCTGGTCGCCGCAGCGACCAAATAGACATGAGCCTATCCAGCCGGGGAATGGCTCGCCGCCATGTGGAGCCACTCCGTCTGACGCGCTGCCTGGCGCAACGGTGCCGCTCGGAGTTGCCGCGTCCGGCGTGGCAGGCATTGCTCATTCCCCAATTCTCCTCCAGCCCCAATTGCGATGGAGGGGCCCAACACGACCCCGCACTGGCGCACGCCAACAAACCGCCAGGCAGCGACACAGATGACAACCAGAGCGTCGGCGACGTGGTGCCCGAGATGGCGCCGCACGTCGCCACCTACCGCCTGCCGCGCTTCAGCTCGCGGCGCCTCAGTTCCAGCAGCTCCATGGGCGACAACGACCGCCTGCCGCGCACCATGAGCATGTTCCCGGAGCCGCAGCAGCTCACCAAGGACGACCTCACGAGCGCCGACGCGCTCATGGCCGACGGCGTGTTCACCATGAACTCGACGCTGTCCGCCGTGATCGAGAACGCGCTGGGCCACCCGATCCCCGGACTCGAGGTGCGCTTCCGCAACCTCGAGCTGTCGGCCGAGGTGCCGCAGATCAAGGGCGGCGAGCTGGAGGTGCCGACGCTCATCAACCAGGTGCAGCAGGGCCTGAGCAACCTCTGCTGCAGCTCCACCAAGATGACGGTGGAGAAGAAGATCCTGCGCGGCGTCAGCGGCGTGTTCCGCCCCGGCCGCATCACGCTGGTGCTGGGCCAGCCCGGCTCGGGCAAGTCCTCGCTCATGAAGGTGCTGGGCAACCGCTTCCACATGGACACCAACATCTCGCTGGGCGGCGACATCGACTTCAACGGCAAGGACCGCAGCGAGCTGCTGGACGTGCTGCCGCGCTACGTGGCGTACGCCAACCAGATCGACGACCACTACCCTCGCCTGACGGTCCAGGAGACGTTCGAGTTCGCGCACCGCTGCTGCGCCGGCACGAGCATGGAGCCCTGGGCCCTGGAGGCCATCAAGAACTGCTCGCCCGAGCACCACGAGCACGCGGTCGAGGTGGTGAACGCGCACCACAAGTTCGCGCCGGACCTGACGGTGAAGAAGCTCGGCCTGGACAACTGCAAGGACACAATGGTGGGCAACGCAATGCTGCGAGGCGTGTCCGGCGGCGAGCGCAAGCGCGTCACGACGGGCGAGATGATGTTCGGCATGAAGCGTCTGCAGCTGCTCGACGAGATCAGCACGGGTCTTGATAGTGCTGCCACCTACGACATTTGCAAGTCCATGAAGAGCGCGGCGCGCAACTTCAACACCACCGTGGTGATCTCGCTGCTGCAGCCGTCCCCGGAGGTGTTCGAGCTGTTCGACGACGTGCTGCTGATGAACGAGGGCAGCATCATGTTCCACGGCAAGCGCGAGGACGCCGTGCCCTACTTCGAGCACATGGGCTTCCACTGCCCGCCTCGCAAGGACGTGGCCGACTTCCTGTTGGACCTGGGCACGAACAAGCAGGACGCGTACATCGTCGGAGCACCCAACAGCGTGCCGTACCAGTCGGACGAGTTCGCCGCCCGGTTCAAGGACTCGAGCATTTTCCAGACCACGCTCAAGCTCCTTGACGCGCCGATGCAGGACTCGATGGTCTTCGCTGACATGAAGCCGTTCCGCCAGACGTTCGCCGAGGACTTGGCGACGCTGTTCGCTCGCCAGGTGACGCTCACGCTGCGCGACACCACGTACCTCATGGGCCGCGCCGTGATGATCATCGTCATGGGTCTGCTGTACGGCTCGACGTTCTGGCAGATGGACGACTCCAACAGCCAGCTCATCCTGGGTCTGCTGTTCTCCTGCGCCATGTTCCTGTCCATGAGCCAGGCATCGCAAGTGTCGACGTACATCGAGGCGCGCACGGTCTTCTACAAGCAGCGCGGCGCCAACTTCTTCCGCTCGAGCGCGTACGTGCTGGCCACGTCCATCTCGCAGATCCCGCTGGGCGTCCTGGAGACGATCATCTTCGGCGCGATCACGTACTGGTTCGGCGGCTACGTGGACGACGTGGGCCGCTTCATCGTGTTCCTGGCCACACTGTTCTTGTGCCAGATGTGGTTCACGAGCTTCTTCTTCTTCCTGTCGGCCGCGTCGCCCAACCTGACCATTGCCCAGCCGCTCATGATGGTGGCCGTGCTGTTCTTCATGCTGTTCGGCGGCTTCCTTATCTCGAAGGGCAGCATCCCCGACTACTTGATATGGATCTACTGGATCGACCCGCTCGCGTGGTGCATCCGGTCGCTGAGCATCAACCAGTACCTGGCGTCCAAGTTCGACGTCTGCGTCTACCGAGGCATCGACTACTGCGAGCAGTACAAGCTGACCATGGGCAAGTACAGCCTCGGCGTCTTCGACCTGCAGACGGAATCCGCGTGGATCTGGTACGGCTGGATCTACTTCATCGCGGGCTACTTCGTGTTCATCTTCGCCTCGTACTTCATGCTGGAGTACAAGCGCTACGAGAGCCCCGAGAACGTCGCCATTGTCGAGCAGGACGAGCAGGCTGCACGTGACCAAATGGTGTACAACCAGATGCCGACGACCCCGAAGGAGCACGAGAACGCCATCGAGATCCACAACGCGGACGATGTCATGGGCGGCATCCCCACCATCAGCATCCCGATTCAGCCCACCGGCCGCGGCATCGCCGTCCCCGTGACGCTGGCTTTCCACGACCTATGGTACTCGGTGCCGCTGCCCGGCGGCGCCAACGACGAACAGATCGACCTGCTCAAGGGTGTGTCTGGATTCGCCCTGCCCGGAACGATGACCGCGCTCATGGGGTCCTCTGGCGCTGGCAAGACCACGCTCATGGATGTCATCGCGGGACGCAAGACCGGCGGCAAGATCCAAGGGAAGATTCTGCTTAATGGCCACCCGGCCAACGACCTCGCCATCCGCCGATGCACGGGCTACTGCGAGCAAATGGACATCCACTCGGACTCGGCCACGGTGCGCGAGGCGCTCATCTTCTCGGCCATGCTCCGCCAGGACGCCAACATCTCGGCTGCGCAGAAGATGGAGTCCGTCGAGGAGTGCATCGAGCTGCTGGAGCTCGGTCCTATCGCCGACAAGATCATCCGCGGGTCGTCCACGGAGCAGATGAAGCGCGTGACCATCGGCGTGGAGCTGGCGGCGCAGCCCAGCATTATCTTCATGGACGAACCGACGAGTGGCCTGGACGCGCGCTCGGCCAAGCTCATCATGAACGGCGTGCGCAAGATCGCCGACTCGGGCCGCACCATCGTGTGCACGATCCACCAGCCGAGCACGGAGGTGTTCAACCTGTTTGATTCGTTGCTGCTGCTGCGTCGCGGCGGCCGCATGGTGTTCTTCGGCGAGCTGGGCGAGGACTCGAAGAACCTGATCAACTACTTCGAGGCGTTCCCCGGCGTGAACCCGATCAAGCCCGGATACAACCCGGCCACGTGGATGCTCGAGTGCATTGGCGCAGGTGTGGGTGGCGGCAAGGCTGCGACTAACGTGGACCCATCGCAACCGACGGACTTCGCGGACCGGTTCTTGGTGAGCGACCAGAAGGTGTTGATGGAGGAGGACCTGGACCAGGACGGCGTGCTGCGTCCGTCGCCGCACCTCCCCGAGCTCAAGTTCATCAACAAGCGCGCCTCGAGCGGGTACATCCAATTCGACCTGCTATGCCGCCGCTTCTTCCGCATGTACTGGCGCACGCCGACGTACAACCTCACGCGTTTGATGATCAGCGTGGTGCTGGCGTGCGTCTTCGCTATCATCTACCAGGGCACGGACTACAACACGTACAGCGGAGCGAACGCTGGCATCGGTCTCATCTTCGTGAGCACGGTCTTCCTGGGCATCATCAGCTTCAACAGCGTCATGCCCGTGGCCGCCGACGAGCGCACGGCGTTCTACCGCGAGCGCGCGTCGCAGACGTACAATGCGCTGTGGTACTTCATCGCGAGCACGCTGGTGGAGATCCCGTATATCTTCTTCTCGAGCCTGCTGTTCACGATCATCTTCTTCCCGAGCGTCGGCTTCACGGGCTACATCACCTTCTTCTACTACTGGCTGGTGGTCTCAATGAACGCGCTGGTATTCGTGTACCTGGGCCAGTTGCTGGTGTACGCACTTCCGAGCGTGGCGGTGGCCACGACGCTCGGCGCGCTGCTGAGCTCCATCTTCATGCTGTTCGCCGGCTTTAACCCGCCCACGGGCAGCATCCCGACCGGCTACATGTGGGTCCACTGGATCTCGCCGCCGACGTACAGCATCGCCATCCTGGTGTCGCTGGTGCTGGGCGATTGCTCGGGCGACAAGGTGGGCTGCGACGTGCTGCAGAACGCGCCGCCCACGATCGGGAACATGACGCTGAAGGAGTACGTGGAGGAGACGTTCGACATGAAGCACGGCGACATCTGGCGGAACGCGATGATCTTGATCATCCTGATCGTGGTGTTCCGCGTGCTGGCGCTGATCTCTCTCCGCTACATCAGCCACCTCAAGCGTTAAGCTGGAGTAGGTAGGGCATGCATGCAGAGCATTGGTAAAATGGGAAATAAGAAATACAAATAGTTAGCTTTCGCATATCACTCAAGCTGGTTTTGCTACGCGTGGTAGTTCGCTGTTTGCATTGTGCACGGTACAATAGTACTCCAAATCAGAATGTGACAACTACGCGGTGAGCTGTGCAATCAGGGAAAACGACGGTGCGACATTTTAGGCTATTCATCTCTCGGCCGAGAGCTGACCAAGGGATCGATATTGAAAGAGCTGAGAAGATATGATCAGTCGTTCACTTGGTCGTCTCCTTCGTGCGTGCACGAATCGCGCGAATTCTCTCTGCTTTTCACTCAGTCGCTGCATGTCATTCTTCAAAATCCCATCTCGCCACCGATCATCATGGCTCGCTCCACTCCCAGCACCCGATCCTCGCTTTCTTCAGCCCGCTCTGGCAGTCGTAGATAGTGATGTTTCCTGCGATCAGAGTACCGCGTACTAAGTTTTACCGTCACTTTCAGTGCACGAAAATCACGATCTGCCCATTTAATCAGAATCCGATCGTCCAACTCGGAATCTTTCGTATTGTGCTAGCCGCAGTGGAATAAATGGAGTAGCTGAGCTAGTGTCATCGTCATGGTGCTCTCGATCAGTAGCAGGCGGAAAAGGGAACAAAGGTTGTGCTTGGGCAACTAGGCCCTACCGTGCAGGGTAGGCAGCTTCTGACCTCGAGGTCTAATGACTTGAGAGGGGGGGGGTCCTATTTCGACTGTGATGCTTCCTTTGCAGTCATTAGATGTTGCTGCTGCCTACGATGTGACAAATTTTCGCGCATCATGGTCCTGGGTGAAGGCGTTCAAAGCGCGTCATAAATTGTCTATGCGTGCCAAAACACGTCGAGGGGTGTAGTCACCAGCGAATCTAGCATCGCTGGTGAAATTCTCTGGCTACTCAAGGCTTGGGCTCGACGTGCCCGAGGTTCAGGTGGTTGGTTACCAGCGGATTGGTGAGTGAGCTAGCTAGCCTAAGCTTGATTGACCGCAGTGTCGGGCAAGTAGGCAACGATAGAGGCTTTGATAGTTGTGAGAACTGCGAGCATGTGCGTCGCACAAGCACTGCATTCCTAATGTATTTTCTATGCAGTCCAATACCTACAACATCGCTGTCAGCAATAAACAAAGGAAGTCGGTATTAGTTTTCTGACTGTAGCGAGGTTACTGTACCGTATTCGGAAAGGAATACTGTATTCCTTAGGCCCTGGTTTCTCCGTCTGTGTCTGGGTCTCGGAATAAATTAAACGATTCTGATTGGCTGGCAGTTTATCCCCAGACACGCCATTAATTCCCACCCCCAAGGGGGTGGAAATTGTTTGAGGATTTTATTCCGAGATAGGCATCAATTCGGAGAGGCAGACTTGTTGGAAGGTAACGTTAGAACTTGCCGTCTGTGTCTTGATACGCAAAATGGAGAGTGAGATTAGAAAGCTACACACCCAACCTACTCAGCTACTGCTACCACCGTCTGAACTGGTCGGCGCTCTCGCCAGATCTGCAGATCCTGCAGATCCTCTTTTCAACACTCCTCCTCGCCGACGATTTCAGCGAGTTCCCTACATTTTCAATGTAGTCCGATTCGAGCTCGCAGCTCGAGCATCCTTGGCGCACTCACCGCTTTTGTCAGTACAACTGCCGGCATCTCCTTGGTTTCCAAATACTCAGCCCGCAGCACGCCGCGCCGGACGAAGTCCCCGACGAACTTGATTCGCACATCAATGTGCTTCGCCTTGCCGGACGACTGCTCTCCTCCAAGCTGCTTCAGCGCGGCTTGATTGTCCACGCACAGCTTCATCGGCATCTCGTGCGACACCTTCATCTCGCCCAGAAGCCCCCGTATTCCAAGCAGTTCCCGCTCCACTACAGACGCAGCAGTGTACTCAGCTTCCATCGTGGAAAGCGAAACTCCGCCCTGCTTTTTACAGATCCAGCTAACAGCCATGCCATCTACAGACACGAGTCCTCCGGTGGTCGACTTCCTGTCCGACTTGTCGGCCGCATAGTCTGCATTACTGTATCCGACCACATCCAGCCACCGATCCACGCCACCACCTCCCTTCATACGCAGCCTCAGCGACTTCGTTCCAGCTAGGTAGCGCAGCACGCGCTTGGCTAACTTCCAATCCGCGACTGTTGGTGCGTGCGTCCTTCGGGTGGCCTTGTGGACTGCAAACGCAATATCTGGCCTGGTACAGCGTGCGATCCAAAGCAAACTTCCGACTAGCGACTGAAAAGTCTTCACAGTCGCAGCCCCTGCTCCTCCATCGGCGGGCAGCAGCTCAGTCGACGCATCCTGAGCTTCGTTCCAGTCTTCACCAATAGGTACGCGCACTGCGTGCGCTTTCTCCAACCCGTACGCCTGTAGCAACTCATCGATGGTCACCTCCTGATCCAGGTCGTACCCGTTGTCGTCGCTGTACTCGATCCTCATGCCCAGGAACTTGTGAGCGCACCCCAAGTCCTTTATATCCAGCGACTTTAGTTCTTCAAAGAACACATCCACAGCATACTGCTGTATACCCGTCACGAGCAAGTCATCTACGTAGACACCCACGACTATTAGCACCCCAGCCTTGTACCTGTAGTACGTGCACATATCCACGAGGCTCTGGTGGAATCCAATCTCCACGAGCTTCGAGTGCAGCAGCTTGCTCCAGAGTCGGCCGGCTTGTTTCAGCCCGTAAAGTGCCTTCTTCAGTTCGAGTGCTACCTCAGCGTCAGTCTTCACGCCGAGTTCCTTCAAGATCTCCTTGGGGATCTTCATTCCTTGCGGCACGCGTATGTAAATCCGCAAGTCTTCTTCCTTGTCCGCCTTCACGTAGGCGTTGGGCACGTCGCCATGCTTGGCGGGCACGCGCCACTTCCTGGCAAGTACCAGTATCAGCTTGACGCTTGTCATATCGATGACAGCCGCGAACGTCACTCTGTAATTCACGCCAAAGGCCTGCTCGTTCCCGCAGGCAACAAGTCGAGCCTTGAGTCGGTCGATCAACCCTTCTGCGTCCAGCTTTGTCTTGTAGACCCACTTTGTGTACAAGACGTTCACGTTCTTCGGCAGTCGCACCACCTCCCAGACACCATTGCCTTCCAGAGCTTTGAGTTCCTCCACCATGGCCTCCTTCCAGGCGACCTTGTATTGGCTGTGCATGGCCTCTTTGTAGTTCCTGGGGTCTCGTTCCAAAACGTTGTTCACGATATTTCCTGCTGTCGTATCCTGCTGTTCGGCCTCGGCCGATTCAGCTCCAGCAGCCCTCGCAACTGAACGAGTCACATGTCTCTCCCTCGTCCAAGCTTTCTTTTTCTTGGAGCTCTTCTTGCCCCCCTTGCCGCGCCCTTTCGCGCCGCTCTCGTTGCCAGTGCTAGTTTGATCCGCAGCTCCGCTGCCTTGCTCTCGGGATTCCTCCTCAGCCTCAGCTTCTTCGACTTGATACAGTCTCTGCACCTGCAAGGTCCGGGTCTTATTCAGGGTCTCAATGTTCCGCACGTGCTGCGACGTCACCACCTTTTTGTCCTTAGGCAAGTACACCCTGTAGCCCTTCACCTCCTCGCCGATCTCGATGATCATGGCCTGCTGGGCTCTGTGCGAAAAGTTGTAGGGTCTCTGTACACCGTGCACGGCGACCCGAAGACCACTATCTTGCCGAGCTGAGGCGTCTGCCTCGTTAGAACCTTTAGCGGCGACGCGCGTCCGGGATTTGCGTTAGTCGGCGCTCGGTTGAGTATGTACGCCGCGTACTGCACCGCATCCCCCCAAAAATTCAAAAGAAGTCCACACGCAAAAATCATACAGCGTGCCATATTCATCACGGTGCGATGCATCCGTTCTGCTTTCCCGTTGCTAGCTTGATTGTTGGCTTCGCTGCGCTGTCTCGCAACGCCCGTGGTCTTGCAGAACAGGTCTACATTATCGTATTCACCGCCAGAATCTGTCCTCAGCACTCGAATCTTACAATTAAATTCCTTCTCGAAAAACATTAAAAAGTGTTCAAACTTTTTCGCAGCCTGATCCTTTGTCCTCGCCAAGAACACCCTCACGTAGTTACTCTTGTGATCAACAAAATTGATCATGTATCGGTTCCCGAGTCGATCTCTCGGCGTCATCGGTCCTTTCAGGTCTGAGCATATCACCCCACCAATGCGATCAATAGGCGAGTGAGCTCCGCTATCCTTCTGTGATTGCCTCCCTTTGCTCTATTTGCCCTCTGCGCAAGTCAGATAGTTCACGCGCTTGTTATCCGTGAGCGCGATTCCAGAGCTCGGGTCTCGTGCAAGCCTCTCCACCGAATCGTAGTTCAAATGGCCTAGCCGCTTATGGAAGTCCAGGAGCGTTCCTTGCTGTACATCCGGGGACAACTCGTTGCCACCGTGCGCATCGTCCTCCAACGCAGCCATAATGACTTCGGTCGGCGCCTTTTGCAGCTTCACAACACTTCCTTCCACTACCAGCACCTTCTTTCGGAGGTCTACGTCAAACACCACGCGCCCTCCGTCCTTGGCTGCCAAAACACGTCTTCCACCTCGATGTGCCAGCGAATACCCCCATCACATCCAAGGTCCCGTAAGATAGTAAGTTGTGCACTACATTCTCGGCATAATACACATTCGTGAGCTTCAAAGTCTGCTCCTTTCCGCACGCCTTCACGCGCAACGTGAGCGTGCCCTTCATTGTGATGTTGAGCGGGTCTCCGTTCGGCTGTGCGCACGAGTTCACGTGCGGCACCAACTCCTCGAGCCACGACTGATCGTTCACCAGGTGACGACTCGAACCACTGTGCAAGATCCAATCTCTGCCAGACACGATGGACGCCTCGCTCACTGCAAGCGTAAGATCCGGCTCCCCTTTCTCTTCCTTGCCTGGGCACGCAACCCTCAAGTGTCCAACCTGACCGCACTTGTGACACCGGCGAGTTTCCCTTTTTCCCCGCTCACTAACTGCTCCGACGAGCTCCCAGCCGAGGTTCTTCTTCTTCGCCTCGATCTCCTACGCTTGGGCAAAGTGGGCGAGCTCCTCCGCCTGCGCCAAGTGCTGTCGACCTTAGCCATGAGCACCGTTCTCAAATCCGCCGAAGCGTCCTGCACAATGTTGTTCAGAACCAAATAATCTGCGCCTCCACCGGTCGCCTCCGAGACCGCCACCAAGTACATGTAATGCCCCGGCCACATCCTCTTCGTGTCCTTCGGGGCCGTGAACAGCTGCATTGCCTGTGCGGGCGTTATGTTGGTCTTGAAGGTCTCCAGCATCTTCTCCATGACGTACTGGAGCGTCGGCATCTGGTACCACCACGTCTCCACCTGCGTGTTGTAGTATCTCTCAGCAGTTCCCGTCAAGTAATTCCCCAGCAAGTCAATCTTCACGAACTCCGTCCACGTGAATCCGCAGGCTGCCTGCGCGAGCAGTATCTGCCTTTCGAAGCGCTTGCCCCACTCCAGGAATCCGGATCCGAGTCCCACGTAGAGCTCCTTGCCATTGAAGGGCCTGATGGCCAGTTTCTTCTGGCGCGCGTCAGGGTATCCGATGACCTCCTGCCCATGTCCTTATCCACGTCCGCCTTGGCCTTGTCGTTGACCGTCTTGACCTTGCCGTGGTGGGTGAACTGGAGGTACTCCTTGCGCTGCTCCTGCTTCTGCTGCCTGCTGCGCTTGCTGCGCGGCGTAGAGGTGCTGCAGGCGGGAAAGTGGTACCTCGTGATCTTGATGCTGTGCTGCAAAGTACTGGTGGACTGGCTCCACTCTTCGCGGCGGCGTCATCATCGGCCGTGGCCTTGGTGACCCAGCCAGTGAGTCGATGTGCATGCGCGCGTCCATCCCCATGCGTGAGGCAAACGAGCTTGCGGGGGGAGTCATGAACGTGTCGACCCTCAAGTCGTTTTTCTTCTCCGCCAGCGTCTTTTCCAGCTTCCTCCAGCTTATCCATATGCTTGGCCATAGCGCGCAGCAGCGCCATCATTTCCGTTTCTTGCACTCCACCCTTGCTCCCAGCGCCTGCGTTCTTGGCATCGGGAGCGTCGCCGCTGCCCCTTTCGCGAGCTGCACCGTGACTCTCCACTTCACCGCCGTCGTCCATGCCGGTCTTGGCTTGAGCGACGTCGGGTACCGGCACGGGCATCTTCTGTTCGAGCTCGGCAGCTTCAGAGGCTGCGTCCATTTGGGCTCAAAACCTGTTGGAAGGTAACGTTAGAACTTGCAGTCTGTGTCTTGATACGCAAAAATGGAGAGTGAGATTAGAAAGCTACACACCCAACCTACTCAGCTACTGCTACCACCGTCTGAACAGGTCGGCGCTCTCGCCAGATCTGCAGATCCTGGAGATCTTCTTTTCAACAAGACTATCGCGTGGTTGCCATGGAAGACGAAGGCAACGACGCTGCAGCGCTTGTGGCGCGTACTCGGGGCCCCGGGAGGAGCGCGCTTCGTCTCAGCCGGAGCTTCTTCGCGGGCGGGATCTTCTCCGCCGCCTGCAGCACTCACGGTGGCGGGTTGCGCAGGGGGTGGGGAAGTCACCAGGTGGAGCGTCGCATCCGGGGCGGGCGACAACAGCATCTCCATGACGCTTGTTTGCGTGCCGGCGCGACGCAAATATCCAACTTTCCAACTGCGAGGAGACATCCTCCCTGGGGTTGTGTACTGGTGCGAGGAGACTCAAGCTAGAAAAACGATTTTGACAGGGTATTTGTAGCAGCAACATAATCCCCAGCACCAGCAATCTGGGAACAGCGTCTGGGAATTGCATCTTCATTTATCCCCAGACCCAGACCCAGACGGAGAAACCAGTGCCTTATGTGCTTGCTGACAATTCGCTACAGCACCACAATAAATCGGATTGTGAGCTCCTGTATTATTTAATTATCTTCGCTAATGTTATTGACCAACTAGAAAATTGGCACGTTTCGATTGGACACCTGGAAGTTTCTGAAAACTGAAAGTAATGAATTTCAATCAGCAAGCGCACAGGCGTGTAACTTACATACATGTACTTACATTGTAAGTGGTAGAGTCGATGATTACCATTACCGATCTCATGAAAATCCCAGGTAGGATCTGCTCACCAACATGCAGAGGGTATTATAACCCCGCACGGCAGTCAGTCACACTGACTGGAGCCCTCTCACTATTCCAGTCGACATCCAGCAGTCAAGCACAAGTGTGATAAGTGTAGTGGAGGAAATCTCCAGCCTGTCCAAGCTAGCAGCTTCAGCACCAACTGGTCGCAGTCAATAACGGCAAACGTGATGACTGCGACAACAAATCGTGTGCATAACGAAAAGCAAGCGGAGCATAACGTAAAGCTGATGACCAGCCAGAAATCCAGTGCACCATAACGACAAACTTGATGACTAGCTAACGACAACCTAGATTACAGTAGCTGCGGCTTCATTGGTTAGCTGGAGCCGCAGCACTGGGAGTACCTCGTGTGCTATTCACTTTGCTATTTACCTTTGGAAATACACTTCGGCTAAACTTCCGGGAGCTTCGCCGACTCCCCCAGCGTGTCTTCGATTTCCCTGCAGACACTACAAAGAATTCTTTAGCAGCTTTCTGCTCGAATCACGAAGGTGGCCAAGACCAGGTCGACGAATTCGACCACAAGTGATGAAGAACAAGACCGTGCTGGAGCCCCGATTTTCATGCCTATCCTACCACCTCGGCTCGCGAGCACCTCCCATGCGGGTGGCGTAGGGAGCGCCGAGAGTACGAGGAGACGATCCGGAGCCGCGCCAAGGAAAGCACGGGCGATCTCATCGTGCCGGTCAAGAACACGTTCGACGAGGGGCTACTGCGCATGTGGTGCCTCCTTCGTTGGCACATTTCCATTGACGACGTCACCGATGCCCATATTATGGCTGAGGTTGACAGAATTATCGCCAGTGTGAAAAATAACGATGTCCCGGACATCGACGCGGAAATGCGTGAACAATTGCGCATGGACGTGTCTGAAACTGACTTGAGCGAAAGAGTGATACAATATTTCAAACGGTGTCATGACATCATCGATGAACACGGTCGGAATCAATTTTTCACCGGTTCTGATGGCAGGCAACAACTTTGCCGTATTTTGATCGCGTCATTAGAGCCCAAGGCTCTACACGATGAAGTGCAGCGTGCGACTCGTTTTCAGGCGCGCAAAGCGAAGGAAGACGAAGTGCTGCTGCATGACCTGGTGCTAGAGAAGGCACTGAACCAGGAGCGTGCATACCAGAGCCAGAAGCGCACAAAGCGCGATAGGAGTGATGGTATCGCTGAGCGTCCAACCCAACGGGGCCCTAGCAAGCAGCCAGCTAAGAAACCAAGGTTCACCTGCGAACCACGTAGCGCGAGCCCGCGGCCGCCTACGAAAACAGCTGCAGATTGGCCAAAGGTGTCGCCCACTCCATGCCCCCACTGCAGCGATATGCATTGGTTATCGGAATGCCCGAAGGCATCCGATGATCAGAAAGCTGAAATACGCCGCAAGCTTCGCGCTCAGCGAGCTAGCGACGGAAATAAGCGAACCGTTGCCAGACTCAAGCGTCTGCGTGAATGTTTGCCCTCCGAAGAGAAGTCGATCCTACTAAATGGAGTACTTTCTGTGCCATTCTGTTCTGACACCGGCGCGGATCGGACTGCTGTCGGACGACAGCATGTCGAGCAACGACAACAATTGGACCCATCAGTGACTGTACGGTCTCTTGAGACCCCAGTTGTGAACGTAACCGTGGGGGACCATGAAGTTACCTGCATGGCCTCTGTCCGCCTGCGTTTGCTGCTTAATACGGCAGCCGCGCCTGTCTCGCTCCATGAGCCAGTAGAGTGCCTTATTATCGACGACGACGAACCTGAATTTATTTTAGGGCAAGATGTACTAAAGTCGCTCAGGATCGATATTGATCAGCAACTGGATCAGTTGGCGGCGCGTGGGGAGGACAAAGACGACGAAGGACTTGAGGTAGAGGATGATTTGCCAAGCCTGTACTTTTGGGCGTCGACAACGACCTTCGCGGGGCTCTCGGACAGCTCGTGACCATGGTCCTGGATCACGGCTTTCCACGCAGGTTGGAGCCGCAGCTCCGTGCCCTAGTGCTGAAGCACGACTTCTGGAGGCTCGAGTTGGGCAACGACCCACCTGCAAAGGTGGACCCACTGAAAATTCGACTCAAAAGATGGTGCGAGCGCCGTCAAAAGTAAACCGCGGCAGGACCCTCCCGCGGTACGCGCGTTTCTACGCGAGTTCAACGACAAACTCGTAGAGTTCGGCTTGGTATATGAAACCCAAGCAGCCGCTGGGCCAGCCCAGTGCTGCCAGTGCGTAAGCCCGGTGAAAATAGGGATGAGTACCGACTACAGAGTCGTTAATGACCTCATCGAGGCACTCATCAGCACGATGCCACATATGGCTACATTGCTCGAACATACTCGAGGCAAGAAACATTTTGGTTTGTTCGACCTACTAAAAGGGTTTTGGCAACTACCGCTAGACGAACTTAGCCAGGAGTTAATGTCCTACATTACGGACACCAAAATTTACACTCCGCGTCGAGTTCCTCAGGGATGCTGTGATGCCGCCGTGCATTTTCAGCAGACGATAGAGCGATGCTTCGATTCGCTGTTGTATGACTACATAGTCATTTGGATTGATGATCTACTCCTATTCTCCGATGACATCGACACCTATGTAGCCAAGTTGGAGGAATTCTTCGACTTGGTGGCTATGTATGGGCTCAAACTGAGCGCGAAGAAAAGCAGTATCTACCAGCAGTCTGTCAAATGGTGCGGGCGCGTCATCAACAGTGATGGTGTTTCGCACGACCCCTCTCGCATTGACGTGCTACGGTCGATGCCTTACCCGACCACAGCGGGTCAGTTGCAGCAGTTCCTGTGTGCTGCCAACTGGATGCGGGAATCTATTGTTGACTATGCACGAGCTGTAGAGCCCTTGCAACAGCAACTTGATACCGCTCTCAAGAGTGGAAAGCGCACAAAGCGCGTCGCTGCTGGCATCTCGGTCACACTGACCGATGCAGAGCGGGTTACGTTTGACAAGGTGAAGGACCTATTGGCTACGTCGGCTACTCTAGCACTCCCACACGACTCGGCCACCACAGTTGTGTGCTCTGATGCGTCTGATAATGGCTGGTCAGTGATTGTGACTCAAGTGTCGGACTACGACGCTAAAATACCTGTCACCGCACAGCAGCACAAGTTGCTCACGTGCCTCAGCGGCACTTTTAAAGGTTCTCAGTTGAACTGGACGGTGATTGAAAGGAGGCATATCCTATTGTAGTGGCCTGTGAAAAACTAGACTACCTACTGATGCGACCTCAGCAATTTCGCCTATTCTGCGACCACCGCAACCTTATACATGCGTTCGCTCCGCACGTGAGCATTAAGAAGCACATTAGAGGCAAATTACTGCGGTGGGCGTTGAAGCTCATGCCATACCGTTATATTATAGAACATGTCGACGGTGTAGCGAATGTGTGGGCAGACATGCTGTCCAGGTGGGCTGGGCAGCCAACAACGAAGGTCAAGTTGAAGCGATTTACTAAGAAGCGAACCAAGAAGCAGCAAGCAGCCCCTCGAACACACTCAAGGCAGGTCCTCCGGCCTCTAGACGACGAAGGATTCGCCTGGCCCTCACAGGACGAGATTCGAACTGCACAGCAGCAGAAGCAGGCTCCTGTAGGGTCCGTCAGAGACAGCGATGGCGTCCTACGGGTTGACCAGCGGGTGTGGATACCGCGAGCGAGCTCAGACTTGACTCAACGCCTGTGTGTCATTGCACACTGTGGGGCCCAAGGCCACCGAGGAGAAACGGCAATGGTAAATCACCTACGCCGCATTTTCCACATCCACAACATCCGGAGTGTGGTGCACGCATTTGTGTCAAGCTGTCTACTCTGTCCACATGTGAAAGGTCCGCGAACGATCCACCGGCCATGGGGTGAAACGATCGAGTGTAACGAGCGGAACGGAGTCCTACATTGGGATTTTCTCTCTATGGGTGAGTCGTTTGGTACCAGCAAGTATTGTGGTTTGCAGATATTTTGTCGCTCGGATTTAGGGCTTAGATCGATCTCTGAGATAAAATAATTCGAAGACATAAACATGCGACATGGTAATAAATCGACCTCCAGGTGTAGGTAAGTCGCACCACCTCTTCCTACTAAATATAACGGGCGCATCGTTGGTTCTCAGGACACCGAGGTAACGTCGCCGGCCACTGCTACTCCGATACGGCTCTGTTGGACGTGTTTAACGGCTCGTTAGCTTCGCCTGTGAGTGCACTAGCGGCTCCTGTATCGCTGGGCTTTCCGCTTGTCTGTCGCGCGAGCTGCACTCCGCCATGTAAGACCGCATGTCGATACTACGCTACCATACTGAAACCTAGTGTTTCGCCGGTCTAATACTAATCTGTTGAACGTGTTTGATAGCTCGTTAGCTTCGTCTGTGAGTGCACTAGCGGCTCCTGCTTCTTACAATGAGCCCACCACGTGGTGGTGATTTGCCATTTGACAAGCAACTTCGAGGCTCGGTGACGTTCAGGACTGGCCAGCTCGCATCAGGCCCGCGTAAAGGAATCGTGAAGTCGTTCAAGTTTGTGGCCGATGCAGGCTACTCAGTGGCCCTGGCTCAAATGTTTCGCTTCCTCTCAGGTCAGGAGTTTGATGCTGAAGTTGACGTGATCGAAGACAGGAAGGTATTCATGAAAGCCACTAAGAACGCCCGCCAGCAAGACTTCAAGGAGGTCTCCGTATCCAACTTATGGGAGCTGCTAAAGCATCGCTGGGCCTATATCTCCGAAGCTGATATTCTGACGATGTCATCGAGTGAACTTCCACCTTATGAGCAGTTCACTTTCGAGTTTTTTGTTTATCTTGCCCCAGCTCGACGAGTGGCGGAAGGCATTCGGCGAGCGACAGCGAATCGCGTTCGAGCTGCGGCTGCTGAAATCGTAGCGTTGCAGGAGCGAGAAGGCAAGCGTCTTGGCCCTATTGCGACGCACCACCTTGCCGTACACCACGCAAGGCAACCCGAAGGCGCGCCATTTACGGTTCCAAGTTGCAGTGTTCGCACGTTAGGCCCAAATATATCGCTAACATACTGCATACAGATTCCATACACATGCATAAGAAAAACGGCTCGCCAACGGTAGTCGAGAGAGTACATGCTGCAAGGTGAAGGTTTTCGGAAACTGCGGTGCTTCGACAGATCAGCAGCGCGATCTGCCGACCACTCGTCAAGTGTCCAGATGTAAGTGTCCAATTGCATATTTTATATATATAAAGCGCGGCATTTTAATCCGTACACAGCCATCGCGATTTAAATTAAATCGGCCCGAATTTCGTTTTTCGATCGGCAATTCGACCACAGATAGCGTAAATCGAGATCGATATCGAGGCTGGCGATTATAACTTGGAGGATTTAATGGCCATCTGTTTTTATATCGTGCGCCAGATATTATAACTCGGGCAAAACACTAGGTGAAAACGACAAACGCATTGCAAAGCATAATACTTACTGGTGCTCAAAGACCACGTCACGCACTTTTGCGAGCTAGTAGTGTGCGACACTGCGGACAGTGCAGTTGCTACGGCAGCCATTCTTGACTGGCACAGCCGATTCGGTGTCCCACCAGTATGGATAAGCGATAACGGTAGCCACTTCAAAAATGAAGTTGTGGCTGAGCTCTCCAAGAGACTCAAAAGCCAGCAAACTTTTACATTGGCATACAGCCCTTGGATCAACGGCTCTGTAGAGCGCGTCAACCGCGACATCTTACAGGTGATCCGTGCTATGATACTAGAGTACAAAATCTCTGCTAAGGACTGGGTTTACGTAGTACCTCAAGTGCAATCTAGCATGAACCATACTGCTGTTCCATCGCTCGACAACCGAGCTCCGGTTGAATTGTTCACTGGACTGCCATGTCCATCGCCACTGGCAAAATTCTACCACGCTAGTGCCAAGAAGCTAGTCAAATTGCCTAGCAATTCGGCAGCCATCTCCAAACGTTTGGCCGCATTGCGCAACAGCCTGCACCAACCCAGCGGCTGAAGCAACGCCTGCTCAACAAAAAGCGCGAGCGCGGGGAGAATGTAGTTAACTTTGACGTGGGGGACTATGTCCTGTGCTCACGCGTTGACGAGAAGAGAGGCAACAAGCTCCTCGTTACGTGGCAAGGACCATACACAGTGGTCCGTGCCGACGCACACTCCTTCCGAGTACGTCACTTGGTCACTGGGGATGAGCTAGATGTCCACCCATCAAGACTTAAGTTCTATGCGGACAGTAGTCTTCACGTTACCGAGGATATCCTCGAGCACGTGGCCTCCCAAGGCATCATTTTGGCCATTAGTGAGCTGAAAAAGCATCGTTGGAGCACTACAATCAAAGACTATGAGATCCTAGTAAGCTGGAAAGGCTTGGAGTCTGTAGAAGACTCGTGGGAGCCGCTAACATCTCTAGCCAAAGAAGTCAAGGTTCTACTTGACCAATATATTCAAAAGCAAGACGCCAAGGTGAGCAAGTACTGGAAGGATTACCAGTCCAAATTTCAATAAATTTGGATGCATACTTTTGCCACAATCAAACATTTTCTTCAATCCCTTCCTGGATTATGCTACCATGTTGAAATGCAATGTATAATTGCACCACTTCCGACCCCAAACGGTCCAATATTAACTCCGAAACAATTCGGTAAGTTCAACTTCATCACGTTGCACCTGTAACAGGCATGGGTACAACGGCCCGTTACACCTGGTACATAACCCGGTGTAATTGTCTAGTCGAAACCGCGTTATCGCAATTAGCTAGACCATGCTTTGGGGGGGCAGTGTATTGGAGGAAATCTCCAGCCTGTCCAAGCTAGCAGCTTCAACACCAACTGGTCGCAGTCAATAACGGCAAACGTGATGACTGCGACAACAAATCGTGTGCATAACGAAAAGCAAGCGGAGCATAACGTAAAGCTGATGACCAGCCAGAAATCCAGTGCACCATAACGACAAACTTGATGACTAGCTAACGACAACCTAGATTACAGTAGCTGCGGCTTCATTGGTTAGCTGGAGCCGCAGCACTGGGAGTACCTCGTGTGCTATTCACTTTGCTATTTACCTTTGGAAATACACTACGGCTAAACTTCCGGGAGCTTCGCCGACTCCCCCAGTGTGTCTTCGATTTCCCTGCAGACACTACAATAAGCTTAGTCCAAGAATGCGTCGACGTGTCGTTCTACTGCTGGTTGTTGTCGCACTACTCGCAAATTGCGGTGCGGTATCGGCTAGCAATGATCAGACGAAGTCGGTCCGGTCTGGTGATACTACTGCTGAGGAAACCCACAGGTTATTGCTGAGCCACAAGAAAATCGAGGATGGCGTTGCTGACGAAGAGAGAGGAATTGGCAGCACGATTAAGAAGCTGCTCGGCATGGACGGCCTCTCGAGGAGAGCCATCAAGAAAGCCATACAGAACGAACAATTTAGACTCGAGCTCTACAAGAAGTGGGACAAGCTCACCGTGAGTGCAATCATGAAGAAGGTTAACGCGGATAAGTTCCACCCGAGGGAGAAAAAGTTATTGCTCGATTACCTGAATGAGTACAAGAAGAGCCCCGCATCCCCCACAAGCGTGAAACGACCTCACAACGCGAGAAATGTTGCCTTCGGTGTGGAAAATCATGTTCGCATCTTTGATGAAAAAGGAGAAATTGTTTCCCCCGATAAAGTAGTGCCTCTATAATAAATGGTGCCGCAGCATCAAAACTGGTTACAGCTCCTTTGTGGGCTTAGGGCAGAAACTTCATGGTCTGGCTATTCTGCCCAGGGTGCGATTTTTTTTATTTAGGCTTAAAAATACAGTAGGGTGTCCAATTGAGGTGACATGGCTGAAAATTGAACATAGCGGGGTACCAGTAAGTGCAGGGTTGGCAAACTTTTAGGTGGGAAGGGGGGTAATAAGCGTTGTAAAAGAATCATGACACACCTTCCGGCCTTGGTCGTCAACGTTGGTGGTCGCCGAACTGTATTCCAAGAGATTGATCGTCCTGGCGACGAAAGCTTTCGACAATCTGCTGCTCCTGAAAATCACACGTAGTAAAACCAGCTTGAGTGATATGCGAAAGCTAACTATTTGTATTTCTTATTTCCCATTTTACCAATGCTCTGCATGCATGCCCTACCTACTCCAGCTTAACGCTTGAGGTGGCTGATGTAGCGGAGAGAGATCAGCGCCAGCACGCGGAACACCACGATCAGGATGATCAAGATCATCGCGTTCCGCCAGATGTCGCCGTGCTTCATGTCGAACGTCTCCTCCACGTACTCCTTCAGCGTCATGTTCCCGATCGTGGGCGGCGCGTTCTGCAGCACGTCGCAGCCCACCTTGTCGCCCGAGCAATCGCCCAGCACCAGCGACACCAGGATGGCGATGCTGTACGTCGGCGGCGAGATCCAGTGGACCCACATGTAGCCGGTCGGGATGCTTCCCGTGGGCGGGTTGAAGCCGGCGAACAGCATGAAGATGGAGCTCAGCAGCGCGCCGAGCGTCGTGGCCACCGCCACGCTCGGAAGTGCGTACACCAGCAACTGGCCCAGGTACACGAATACCAGCGCGTTCATTGAGACCACCAGCCAGTAGTAGAAGAAGGTGATGTAGCCCGTGAAGCCGACGCTCGGGAAGAAGATGATCGTGAACAGCAGGCTCGAGAAGAAGATGTACGGGATCTCCACCAGCGTGCTCGCGATGAAGTACCATAGCGCATTGTACGTCTGCGACGCGCGCTCGCGGTAGAACGCCGTGCGCTCGTCGGCAGCCACGGGCATGACGCTGTTGAAGCTGATGATGCCCAGGAAGACCGTGCTCACGAAGATGAGACCAATGCCAGCGTTCGCTCCGCTGTACGTGTTGTAGTCCGTGCCCTGGTAGATGATAGCGAAGACGCACGCCAGCACCACGCTGATCGTCAAACGCGTGAGGTTGTACGTCGGCGTGCGCCAGTACATGCGGAAGAAGCGGCGGCATAGCAGGTCGAATTGGATGTACCCGCTCGAGGCGCGCTTGTTGATGAACTTGAGCTCGGGGAGGTGCGGCGACGGATGCAGCACGCCGTCCTGGTCCAGGTCCTCCTCCATCAACACCTTCTGGTCGCTCACCAAGAACCGGTCCGCGAAGTCCGTCGGTTGCGATGGGTCCACGTTAGTCGCAGCCTTGCCGCCACCCACACCTGCGCCAATGCACTCGAGCATCCACGTGGCGGGGTTGTATCCGGGCTTGATCGGGTTCACGCCGGGGAACGCCTCGAAGTAGTTGATCAGGTTCTTCGAGTCCTCGCCCAGCTCGCCGAAGAACACCATGCGGCCGCCGCGACGCAGCAGCAGCAACGAATCAAACAGGTTGAACACCTCCGTGCTCGGCTGGTGGATCGTGCACACGATGGTGCGGCCCGAGTCGGCGATCTTGCGCACGCCGTTCATGATGAGCTTGGCCGAGCGCGCGTCCAGGCCACTCGTCGGTTCGTCCATGAAGATAATGCTGGGTTGCGCCGCCAGCTCCACGCCGATGGTCACGCGCTTCATCTGCTCCGTGGACGACCCGCGGATGATCTTGTCGGCGATAGGACCGAGCTCCAGCAGCTCGATGCACTCCTCGACGGACTCCATCTTCTGCGCCGTCGAGATGTTGGCGTCCTGGCGCAGCATGGCCGAGAAGATGAGCGCTTCGCGCACCGTGGCCGAGTCCGAGTGGATGTCCATTTGCTCGCAGTAGCCCGTGCATCGGCGGATGGCGAGGTCGTTGGCCGGGTGGCCATTAAGCAGAATCTTCCCTTGGATCTTGCCGCCGGTCTTGCGTCCCCCGATGACATCCATGAGCGTGGTCTTGCCAGCGCCAGAGGACCCCATGAGCGCGGTCATCGTTCCGGGCAGGGCGAATCCAGACACACCCTTGAGCAGGTCGATCTGTTCGTCGTTGGTACTTCCGGGCAGCGGCACCGAGTACCATAGGTCGTGGAAAGCCAGCGTCACGGGGACGGCGATGCCGCGGCCGGTGGGCTGAATCGGGATGCTGATGGTGGGGACGCCGCCCATGACATCGTCCGCGTTGTGGATCTCGATGGCGTTCTCGTGCTCCTTCGGGGTCGTCGGCATCTGGTTGTACACCATTTGGTCACGTGCAGCCTGCTCGTCCTGCTCGACAATGGCGACGTTCTCGGGGCTCTCGTAGCGCTTGTACTCCAGCATGAAGTACGAGGCGAAGATGAACACGAAGTAGCCCGCGATGAAGTAGATCCAGCCGTACCAGATCCACGCGGATTCCGTCTGCAGGTCGAAGACGCCGAGGCTGTACTTGCCCATGGTCAGCTTGTACTGCTCGCAGTAGTCGATGCCTCGGTAGACGCAGACGTCGAACTTGGACGCCAGGTACTGGTTGATGCTCAGCGACCGGATGCACCACGCGAGCGGGTCGATCCAGTAGATCCATATCAAGTAGTCGGGGATGCTGCCCTTCGAGATAAGGAAGCCGCCGAACAGCATGAAGAACAGCACGGCCACCATCATGAGCGGCTGGGCAATGGTCAGGTTGGGCGACGCGGCCGACAGGAAGAAGAAGAAGCTCGTGAACCACATCTGGCACAAGAACAGTGTGGCCAGGAACACGATGAAGCGGCCCACGTCGTCCACGTAGCCGCCGAACCAGTACGTGATCGCGCCGAAGATGATCGTCTCCAGGACGCCCAGCGGGATCTGCGAGATGGACGTGGCCAGCACGTACGCGCTCGAGCGGAAGAAGTTGGCGCCGCGCTGCTTGTAGAAGACCGTGCGCGCCTCGATGTACGTCGACACTTGCGATGCCTGGCTCATGGACAGGAACATGGCGCAGGAGAACAGCAGACCCAGGATGAGCTGGCTGTTGGAGTCGTCCATCTGCCAGAACGTCGAGCCGTACAGCAGACCCATGACGATGATCATCACGGCGCGGCCCATGAGGTACGTGGTGTCGCGCAGCGTGAGCGTCACCTGGCGAGCGAACAGCGTCGCCAAGTCCTCGGCGAACGTCTGGCGGAACGGCTTCATGTCAGCGAAGACCATCGAGTCCTGCATCGGCGCGTCAAGGAGCTTGAGCGTGGTCTGGAAAATGCTCGAGTCCTTGAACCGGGCGGCGAACTCGTCCGACTGGTACGGCACGCTGTTGGGTGCTCCGACGATGTACGCGTCCTGCTTGTTCGTGCCCAGGTCCAACAGGAAGTCGGCCACGTCCTTGCGAGGCGGGCAGTGGAAGCCCATGTGCTCGAAGTAGGGCACGGCGTCCTCGCGCTTGCCGTGGAACATGATGCTGCCTTCGTTCATCAGCAGCACGTCGTCGAACAGCTCGAACACCTCCGGGGACGGCTGCAGCAGCGAGATCACCACGGTGGTGTTGAAGTTGCGCGCCGCGCTCTTCATGGACTTGCAAATGTCGTAGGTGGCAGCACTATCAAGACCCGTGCTGATCTCGTCGAGCAGCTGCAGACGCTTCATGCCGAACATCATCTCGCCCGTCGTGACGCGCTTGCGCTCGCCGCCGGACACGCCTCGCAGCATTGCGTTGCCCACCACTGTGTCCTTGCAGTTGTCCAGGCCGAGCTTCTTCACCGTCAGGTCCGGCGCGAACTTGTGGTGCGCGTTCACCACCTCGACCGCGTGCTCGTGGTGCTCGGGCGAGCAGTTCTTGATGGCCTCCAGGGCCCAGGGCTCCATGCCCGTGCCGGCGCAACACCGGTGCGCGAACTCGAACGTCTCCTGGACCGTCAGGCGAGGGTAGTGGTCGTCGATCTGGTTGGCGTACGCCACGTAGCGCGGCAGCACGTCCAGCAGCTCGCTGCGGTCCTTGCCATTGAAGTCGATGTCGCCGCCCAGCGAGATGTTGGTGTCCATGTGGAAGCGGTTGCCCAGCACCTTCATGAGCGAGGACTTGCCCGAGCCGGGCTGGCCCAGCACCAGCGTGATGCGGCCGGGGCGGAACACGCCGCTGACGCCGCGCAGGATCTTCTTCTCCACCGTCATCTTGGTGGAGCTGCAGCAGAGGTTGCTCAGGCCCTGCTGCACCTGGTTGATGAGCGTCGGCACCTCCAGCTCGCCGCCCTTGATCTGCGGCACCTCGGCCGACAGCTCGAGGTTGCGGAAGCGCACCTCGAGTCCGGGGATCGGGTGGCCCAGCGCGTTCTCGATCACGGCGGACAGCGTCGAGTTCATGGTGAACACGCCGTCGGCCATGAGCGCGTCGGCGCTCGTGAGGTCGTCCTTGGTGAGCTGCTGCGGCTCCGGGAACATGCTCATGGTGCGCGGCAGGCGGTCGTTGTCGCCCATGGAGCTGCTGGAACTGAGGCGCCGCGAGCTGAAGCGCGGCAGGCGGTAGGTGGCGACGTGCGGCGCCATCTCGGGCACCACGTCGCCGACGCTCTGGTTGTCATCTGTGTCGCTGCCTGGCGGTTTGTTGGCGTGCGCCAGTGCGGGGTCGTGTTGGGCCCCCTCCATCGCAATTGGGGGCTGGAGGAGAATTGGGGAATGAGCAATGCCTGCCACGCCGGACGCGGCAACTCCGAGCGGCACCGTTGCGCCAGGCAGCGCGTCAGACGGAGTGGCTCCACATGGCGGCGAGCCATTCCCCGGCTGGATAGGCTCATGTCTATTTGGTCGCTGCGGCGACCAGGTCATCATCAAACCATGTCTTTTGAAAGAGCTTTCGTTCTCCGTGTTGCGATTACGGCAGTGGCTCAGCGTTTGTGTCCCGGCCCGTTTCAGCACTAGTGTAGCCGCACCATCGCGAGAGATTGGGCAGACCTTTTCCAACGAGGGTCGGCCATCGGTCGAAAGCTGCGACTCGGAACGCGCGCGCGGTTCGCGACGGCGTCCGTAGCTGAACGGCAGACAGCTCTGCCAAGTCTCAAAATCCGAGATCCACGAAAGCAAAATTCAGGATCCGCGAAACTGTTTTTCGAATACATAAATTTGAAGGTACTTTCATAGTTGAGCGTAGGCTGACGCGACGAATCGCTGCAGGGATGCACCGCCCTCAGAATTCTCCTTCGTCGGGGCCACGACTTGCCGACATAGAGTGCCGGGGCTGTCCAAGCAGCAGGACGCTCGCCCTGCAGGCCGTACGGTACCGCGCAGCCGCCGCTACCAATACGTGCGGGACATGAGCGCGTTATATACTCATTGCGCTTTGCACAGGGTACAGTACACTGCCGGCAGGCATGCCTGGCATTGCCAGCACTTTGATTATGCCAAGCGTAGCGTGGACGAGGCGGGGCGGGTGCTCGTGGTAAGCCCCGTGCAAAGTGTCCTGCTAACAAAACGGTGCGGAGGGTATTGACAGCAAGTGCTACCGCAGCATTGGCGACGCCTGCAGCTTCCGCACCCGTTCTGCTTGGCGTCCTCGTTAAAAAGCTTCTGCGCGCGGATCCTCCGTACCATCAACACCCGCGGCGACATGAAGGCCAGCCCCTCGACTACCGAAGCAGCGACGGCGATGAAAATCCAGCGACATAAATCACCGACCACCGAGCCTCGATGCAACTCGGCGAGGCAAAGCGCGGTCGCGATGATGGCCGCGCGATGTATATCGCAGAGCGAGCAGTAATCGGTGACTGCCTTTGAATCGTGCGCACTAAGTGTACTTTTGAAGTTCACTTGAAGTAAGTATGGACGGCACCGCATGGACGATTATGCCAGTGGCTCACGGATTTTACACGTGAGAGTAAACCTTGGACTGATAGCGCGCAGGGCAGCATGCACGGGATATGAGTGCAATGCTTTGCGCGAGAAAATCTATCTTGCCTGTGATGCAGACCATTGCAGGCGATACAGGTAGTCTTCCGAATGAGAGGCTCGAGCGTTCGGAGAGCTAGCGTCGGAGCACCGTCATGGATTGACTGAAAGCTGTCACCACCGCCCTGGATTCCAGCAGAGTAAGCCGTTTAACTGCTTACTCCACCTGATCTGCGCGGGAAGTCGACTGCAAAAGCATTAGGTGGTCCGAGTCGAAGGAGCCGGCACCTAGGAGCTGGTAGCTGGGGCGATGTTGGTGAAGAGCTGTGTAACCTCACTTGTAGGGCGGCAATTAAATCCACTATGCGAAATACTGTATTCAAAATTATATTACAATACAAGCAAATTGCACTGTAAATATTGCTGTTTCAAATTTAACTTTAAACAATATAATTAATTTAAATCATTTAAAATGTTTTATTAGGCCAATATATTTAGGATTAGTTTTAGAATCTAATCAATTTTGAAAATATCAAATTTTCAAACTATTTCAGAATGAAATGGAATAATCTTTTATTGATGTTTAGTAGCTAGCTAATTAATTGTAAGAATCTGATTAATAACGATTTGGATAACTGAATGTTAAATACCAATACTAATATGTGTTATCCAATTTGAATTAACTATCCTAAAACAATTATGTTGTTCAACAATACGATGAACAACTTCTTCATACGCAAACGCATTCCTAGGAGAAAAAAACTCATGCACACACAAACGCGGTCCATGCTTTACCGCTTGAGGTGGTTGATGTAGCGCAGCGACACCAGCGCCAGCACTCGGAAGCACACCATGAGCACGATCAAAATCGCCGCGTTCCGCCAGATATCGCCGTGGTTCATGTCGAACCTGTCCTCCACGTACTCCTTCAGCGTCTTGTCGCCAATGGTGGGCGGGGCGTCCTGCACCACTCGACAACTGATACCGCCACTGCTGTTGTCGGAGCAGTCGGCAAATATCAGTGACACCAGGATGGCAACCGTGTACGTTGGCGGCGAGATCCAATGCACCCACTTGTAACCAGTCGGGATGCTGCCCGCCGGCGGGTTGAAGCCTCCATACAGGATGAAGATGGAGCTGAGCAACGCCCCCAACGTCGTAGCAACAGCCACGCTGGGGAGCGCGTACACCAGCAACTGGCCGAGATACACGAACACCAACGTGTTGAGTGACAGCACCAGCCAGTAGTAGAAGAACGTGCTGTAGCCGGTGAAGCCGACGCTCGGGAAGAAGATGATGCAAAACAGCAGACATGACAAGAAGACGTACGGAATCTCTGCCAAGGTGCCAGCAATGAAGTACCAGAGCGCGTTGTACGTCTCAGATGCACGTTCACGATAGAAAGCGGTGCGCTCTTCCGCGGCCACGGGCATGACGCTGTTAAAGCTGATGATGCCCAGGAAGACTGTGCTCACGAAGACAAGACCCACCCCGGCGTTGGCCCCACTATACATGGTGTAGTTGGTGCCCTGGTAGATGATGGCGAACACAGTTGCCAGCACAATGCTGATCATCAACCGCGTGAGGTTGTACGTCGGCGTGCGCCAATACATTCGGAAGAAGCGCAGGCACAGAAGCTCGAACTGCGTGTGCGGACTTGATGCACGCTTGGTCTCGAATTTCAACTCCGGTAGATGGGGAGACGGGTGTAATACACCCTCTTGGTCCAGATCCTCGTCCATTAACACTTTCTGGTCGCTCATCAAGAAACGCTCTGCAAAGTCCATCGGTTGCGCAAGAATACTCCCAATCGAAACCGAAGCAGGCTTGCCGCCTCCAACGCCAGCTCCAATGCACTCAAGCATCCACGTTGCCGGGTTGTAACACGGCTTTATGGGCTTCACATCCGGGAACGATTCAAAGTACTTGATCAAATTCTTCGAGTTTTCGCCCAGCTCGCCGAAGAACACCATGCGGCCGCCGCGACGCAGCAGCAGCAACGAATCAAACAGGTTGAACACCTCCGTGCTCGGCTGGTGGATCGTGCACACGATGGTGCGGCCCGAGTCGGCGATCTTGCGCACGCCATTCATGATGAGCTTGGCCGAGCGCGCGTCCAGGCCACTCGTCGGTTCGTCCATGAAGATAATGCTGGGTTGCGCCGCCAGCTCCACGCCGATGGTCACGCGCTTCATCTGCTCCGTGGACGACCCGCGGATGATCTTGTCGGCGATGGGGCCGAGCTCCAGCAGCTCGATGCACTCCTCGACGGACTCCATCTTCTGCGCCGTCGAGATGTTGGCGTCCTGGCGGAGCATGGCCGAGAAGATGAGCGCCTCGCGCACCGTGGCCGAGTCCGAGTGGATGTCCATCTGCTCGCAGTAGCCCGTGCATCGGCGGATAGCGAGGTCGTTGGCCGGGTGGCCGTTAAGCAGAATCTTCCCTTGGATCTTGCCGCCGGTCTTGCGTCCCGCGATGACATCCATGAGCGTGGTCTTGCCAGCACCAGAGGATCCCATGAGCGCGGTCATCGTTCCGGGCAGGGCGAATCCGGACACGCCCTTGAGCAGGTCGATCTGTTCGTCGTTGGTACTTCCGGGCAGCGGCACCGAGTACCATAAGTTGTGGAAGGCAAGCGTCACAGGGACGGAAATGCCACGACCGGTAGGCTCAACAGGAACTCTAATGGTTGGAACGCCGCCCATGATATCGTCGACGTCGTGGATCTCGATCACATTTTCATGGTCTTTAGATTCCTTTGGTGTCGGTGGCATCTTCGAGTACGCTGTTTGGTCTGCTCCAGGTTCTTCATTTTCCACTATGGCGACATTTTCGGGACTTTCGTAGCGCTTGTATTCGAGCACGAGATACGATGCGAAGACAAGGACGAAATACCCGGCCACCAAGTAGATCCAGCCGTACCAAATCCACATTGACTTCGTCGGCAAGTTGAAGACGCCGAGGCTGTATTCACCGATGGTTTCGTTGTACTTGGCGCAATAGTCGATGCCATCGAAAACGCACACGTCAAATTTTGGAGCCAAATACTCGTTGACACTCAACGCCCGAATGCACCACGCGAGCGGATCAATCCAGAAAACCCAGATCAAATAGTCCGGGATGTTGTCCTTCGAGATCAAGAATCCTCCAAACAGCATGGAGAACAGCACTGCTACCATCATGAACGGCTGCGCCATGGTCAAGTTGGGCGAGACCGACGACAGAAAGAAAAAGTAGCTCGTATACCACATCTGGCACAGAAAAAGAGTGACGAGGAACACGATGAAGCGGTCCGCGAGGGCGACATAACCTCCCATCCAGTAGGTAATCGCACCAAATGCCAACGTCTCCAAAGCAGCCATCGGAATCTGCGATAACGCGATGGATATCACATAGGAGCTTGATCGGAAGAAGTTGGCGCCACGCTGCTTGTAGAAAACGGATCGAGCCTCCATAAAAGTCGGCACCTGCGAGGATTGACTCAGCGAAACGAACAGCGAGCACGAAAACAGCAGGCCCAGGATGAGTTGACTGTTAGCTTCGTCCATCTTCCAGAAAGTCGAGCCGTACAGCAGACCCATGACGATAACCATGACCGCGCGGCCCACAAGGTAAGCAGTATCGCGTGATTTCAGCATCACCTCGCGATGCAACAATGCGGCTACCTCCTCCACGAAAGTCAGGCGGAAGGGAGTCATATCCTGCAGACAAAGCGTCTCCTTCACGGGTGAATCGAGGTGCTTCAATGTCTTCTGGAAAATACTCGACTCACGGAAGCGATCAGCGAATCCAGCTGACTGATGCGGTACGCTATCGAATTCCCCAGCAACGTACGCGTTCTGCTTATCGGTACCGAGATCCAACAGGAAGTCAGCCACATCTTTGCGAGGCGGACAGTGAAAGCCCATTTGCTCGAAGTACGGCACTGCGTCGTCGCGCTTGCCATGAAACATGATGCTGCCTCCATGCAGCAAGAGAACATCATCAAACAGCTCAAAGACTTCCGGGGACGGCTGGAGCAGCGAGATCACGGCTGTAACGTTGAAGTTGCGTGCCACGCTCTTAATCGACTTGCAGATATCGTAGGTCGCCGCACTATCAAGACCTGTGCTGATCTCGTCCAAAAGCTGCAGTCGGTTTTTACTAACGAGCATTTCGCCCGTGGTGACGCGCTTACGTTCTCCCCCCGACACACCGCGAAGCATGGCGTTCCCTACAATGGTATCCTTGCAGTTGTCCAGTCCGAGCTTCTTCACCATCAAGTCCGGTTTGAACTTATGGTGGGCTGTCATGACTTTCAGTGCAAGTTCCTCTCGGTCGGGCGTGCAGTTCTTCAGCGCTTCAACGACCCACGGCTCGAGTTCCTTTCCCGAGCAGCAGCGGTGCGCGAACTCGAAAGTCTCCTGCACCGTCATGCGCGGGTAGTGCTCGTCGATCTGGTTCACGTACGCCACGTCGCGCGGCAGCATGTCCAGCACCAACGACCGCGCTTTGCCGTTGTACTCAATGTCACCACTGAGCGTGATGTTCTTGTCCATGTGGAAGCGGTTGGCCAGCACCTTCATGAGCGAGGACTTGCCCGAGCCGGGCTGGCCCAGCACGAGTGTGATGCGTCCAGGCTTGAAGACACCAGTGACGCCACGGAGGATCTTCTTCTCCACTGTGGGTCTCTTTGACTTGGAGAGGCAGAGGTTGCTCAGGGCTTGCTGCAGATTGGTCCACAGAGTGGGCACCTCGAGGCTGCCGCTTTTGATCTGCGGCACCTCGGCCGACAGCTCGAGGTCGCGGAAGCGCACCTCGAGCCCAGGGATGGGGCGACCGAGCGCGTCCTCGATGACGGTGGACAGCGTCGAGTGCATGGTGAACACGTCGCCGCCCATCAACGCGTCGGCACTCACGAGGTCGTCGTTGGTGAGCTGCCGGGGCTCGGGGAACATGCTGCCGGTGCGCGGGAGTCGGTCGTTGTCGCCGAACGAGCTGTTGGGCGTGAGGCGACGCGAGTTGAAGCGCGGGAGGCGGTAGGTGGACACCTTTGGCGCCAGCAGCTTGTCCGGCACGACGTCCGCGACATCGTCGGCGTCGAGTTTGTCTTTGGCGGTGGTGTCGGGAGGCGCCAAGAGGGGCTTGTCTTGATCCCCCGACATTGGTGGGCAGTCGGTTGGCTTCACGGACTGGAGGCGAGTTGGGAAGTGACCGCGAAAGCACTTGCGGTGCCAGCGGTCGTCATCAACTATTGATTAGGCTCGTTCGCATCTTTCGACGAAGTGTGGGACGCCAACAGATTTGAACGGAGAGGAATTATCTTAAGTGAGTGGAAGTCCACTCACTCGTTTCCTGGACAGGCTCGTGTAAGTGGACTCTCACTCACTTAAGATAATTCCTCGTTGAACGGATGCAGATTCCGGACTTTAAAGAGAAACACTGTGCTTTAGCCTAAAGCCTTTAGGACAACGGACAAACTTTCCATCGAAAGGTGCACGCAACCTCCCAGCAGCACTATACTATAATGAGGGATTGGTAGTAATATCGATTTAGCCCTTAAAGTAATATTAATAATTCGGGAGACGATTTTGATTTACTTGTAAATTAATAGTACTGATTGGGTGCGTAAAAAATGAAATATTAAAAGAAATAGTTACTACTAGTAAAATCAAACTACTAAAACGCCCTTACCACAGATTCCGCTCGCATTTCCTCATCCGCCCAATCTCAACGTCGTTGTGACGAAGCATTAGCTGGCACTGGGCTCGCGCATTCCCGTGCATGTGCGGAGAGGGTTCAATACAAACGAACGTGTCGAAAAGACGCTTGCAAACCTATTGAGGAGCAACGGGCGTCCCGAGTTCGGGAGGGTTTGAAATGGCCGATATCAACCGGAATCCCAACACCAGATTTACGACTCGCTGTTGCTTGAGTACGGTTGTCAGATTCCGTGAGAGTAGCTTCATCCACCTCCGTAGCTTGACTCGAATCAGATATCCCTTGAGTGCTCGCTGGGGAGGGCTCACCGTCCGGTTGATCTTTATTCCTGAAGGTTAGAACGCACCCTGGACTGCTAAAGCTACGTATAGAGGTGAACACGTTAGATGCTAGCAAACTATAGACCCAAGTAGTGATAGCCGTACTGTTTGGAAAGCTCTACCTCACCCCAGACTTCATTGCTGCACACGACGACCGCAGATGCAACACGGCGCCGTTTCCGTCACATCAGGCAAACAGCTATCGGCCTTGGAGCACCTCATCGGACCCGGCTGCGATCTTCAAGGAGGAAAACGCAAAATGAGCGGGAGAATATGACAGAACAGCTCGGCAACCACCCGTTTGCCACCCTTTGCGCGCGTCCTTTGAAGCTGTTGGCCTTGAACTTCAACCTGGAGTGTAGTAGGATATTTAGTAGTTTTTAGTACTACTATCGTGGTTTTTGTTCCTACTACTATTAAATTTTTGTTAGTACTGACTGCGACACTGGAATTGTAATATAACTACTAATAGTATAGTCATATTACTACGTAGTAGTTGTGTATAGTACTGATCGTGATTTTGCTACCAATCCCCGACTATAATGAGCAGTGAAGTGCGTGGAACCACTGGAGCGTTTGGAGCTGCATCCATTTCAACGGTGAGACCAAGTCCTCGTAGTCGTTGCAGCTAAGACGGCAGGCACTCTACAGCTCAAAGAAGACATGTATTACCGAAATGCGCGGCATGCGCGGAGCGAGCTAGCGCCCCCGCTGTCCTAGCGCTTGAGGTGGTTGATGTAGCGCAGCGAGAACAGCGCCAAAATACGGAAGACCACGATCAGGATGATCAGGATCATCGCGTTCCGCCAGATATCGCTGTGCTTCATGTCGAACGTCTCCTCCACGTACTCCTTCAGCGTCATGTCCCCGATCGTGGGCGGCGCGTTCTGCAGCGACTTGCAGCTGATGCCGTCAGTGCTGCCCCCGGAGCAGTCAGCAAAGACCAACGACACCAGCATGGCGATAGTGTACGTCGGCGGCGAGATCCAGTGGACCCACATGTAGCCGGTCGGGATGCTCCCCGTGGGCGGGTTGAAGCCGGCGAACAGCATGAAAATGCCGCTGAACAGAGCGCCAAGCGTGGACGCGACGGCCACACTAGGGAGAGCAAACACCATGAGCTGGCCGAAGTACACGAACAGCAGCGCGTTCATCGAGACCACCAGCCAGTAGTAGAAGAAGGTGATGTAGCCCGTGAAGCCGACGCTCGGGTAGAAAATGATGCAGAACAGCAGGCTCGAGAAGAAGATGTACGGGATCTCCACCAACGTTCCAGCGACGAAGTACCAGAGCGCATTGTATGTCTCGGACGCACGCTCGCGGTAGAATGCCGTACGCTCGTCAGCCGCGACGGGCATGACGCTGTTGAAGCTGATGAGACCGAGGAAAATGGTGCTGACGAAGATGAGACCCACGCCCGAGTTCGCGCCCGTGTACGTGGAGTAGTCGGTGCCTTGGTAGATGACACCAAACACACAACCCAGCAAAACACTGATGAATAAACGCGTGAGGTTGTACGTCGGCGTGCGCCAGTACATGCGGAAGAACCGCAGACAAAGAAGCTGGAATTGCACACGCGGGTTCGAGGCACGCTTCGTCTCAAACTTGAGCTCCGGTAGATGAGAAGAAGGGTGAAGCACACCATCCTGGTCCAGATCCTCCTCCATCAACACCTTCTGGTCGCTCACCAAGAAGCGCTCAGCGAAGTCCATAGGCTGAGAACCGGCATCGCCATGACCACCACCCACACCAGCACCAATACATTCAAGCATCCACGTGGCCGGGTTGTATCCAGGCGTAATGGGCTTCACATCCGGGAACGCCTCGAAGTAGTTGATCAAGTTCTTCGAATCCTCGCCCAGCTCGCCGAAGAACACCATGCGGCCGCCGCGACGCAGCAGCAGCAACGAATCGAACAGGTTGAACACCTCCGTGCTCGGCTGGTGGATCGTGCACACGATGGTGCGGCCCGAGTCGGCGATCTTGCGCACGCCGTTCATGATGAGCTTGGCCGAGCGCGCGTCCAAGCCACTCGTCGGTTCGTCCATGAAGATGATGCTGGGCTGCGCCGCCAGTTCCACGCCGATGGTCACGCGCTTCATCTGCTCCGTGGACGATCCGCGGATGATCTTGTCGGCGATGGGGCCGAGCTCCAGCAGCTCGATGCACTCCTCGACGGACTCCATCTTCTGCGCAGCCGAGATGTTGGCGTCCTGGCGCAGCATGGCCGAGAAGATGAGCGCCTCGCGCACCGTGGCCGAGTCCGAGTGGATGTCCATTTGCTCGCAGTAGCCCGTGCATCGGCGGATGGCGAGGTCGTTGGCCGGGTGGCCGTTAAGGAGAATCTTCCCCTGAATTCTGCCGCCGGTCTTGCGTCCTGCGATGACGTCCATGAGCGTGGTCTTGCCAGCGCCGGAGGACCCCATTAGTGCGGTCATCGTTCCGGGCAGGGCGAATCCAGACACACCCTTGAGCAGGTCGATCTCCTCATCCTTCTTACCACCAGGCATTGGGACGGAGTACCAGAGATTTTCAAAGGCCAGCGTAATGGGGAGAGAAATGCCACGACCGGTAGGTTCAGCGGGGACGCTAATGGTGGGGACCCCACCCATGATGTCGTCGGCGTCCTGAATCTCGATAACCTTCTCATGGTCGTGAACTCCCTTCGGAGTGGCCGGCATTTTCGAGTATGCGGTCTGGTCTGCGGCAGCTTCATCGTCCTCCACAACGGCTACGTTCTCGGGGCTTTCGTAGCGCTTGTATTCGAGCACAAGGTACGAAACGAAGACGAACATGAAGTATCCGGCAAACAGGAAGATCCAACCGTACCAGATCCACATCGACTCGGTCGGCAGACTGAAGACGCTGAGACTGTACTCGCCAATGGTTTCGCTGTACGTTGTGCAGTAGTCGATACCTTCGTAGACACAGACATCGAACTTCGGTGCCAGATACTGGTTGATACTGAGCGCGCGGATGCACCATGCGAGCGGATCAATCCAGAAAACCCAGATCAAATAGTCGGGGATGTTGCCCTTCGTGATCAAGAACCCTCCGAACAGCATGAAGAACAGCACCGACACCATCATGACAGGCTGCGCGACCGTCAAGTTGGGCGAGACCGACGACAAGAAGAAGAAATAGCTGGTGAACCACATCTGGCACAGGAAGAGAGTGACGAGGAACACGATGAAGCGGTCCGCGAGGGCGACATAACCTCCCATCCAGTAGGTAATCGCACCAAACACAACAGTCTCCACGACAGCCATTGGGATCTGCGAAAGCGACATCGCCAGCACGTACGCACTCGATCGAAAGAAGTTCGCTCCACGCTGCTTGTAGAAGACCGAACGGGCCTCAATGAACGTCGGCACTTGCGAGGCCTGACTCAGCGACAGGAACATGGCGCACGAAAAGAGCAGACCCAGGATGAGCTGGCTGTTGGAGTCGTCCATCTGCCAGAACGTCGAGCCGTACAAGAGTCCCATGACGATGTTCATCACCGCGCGGCCCATGAGGTATGTCGTATCGCGCGACGTAAGCATCATCTGCCGACGCAGCAGGATAGCCAAGTCCTCGAAGAAAGACAAGCGGAAGGGTTTGACATCAGGAACAAGAAGAGGCTCCTTGACCGGTGAGTCAAGACGCTGCAGCGTCTTCTGGAAAATAGTGGACGCACGGAAGCGATCGGCGAATTCAGCGGACTGATACGGCACATTCTCTCCAACGACGTACACGCCCTGCTTGTTGGTGCCCAGGTCCAGCAGGAAGTCGGCCACATCCTTGCGGGGCGGGCAGTGGAAACCCATTTGCTCAAAGTAGGGCACTGCGTCCTCGCGCTTGCCGTGGAACATGATGCTGCCGTCGTTCATCAGCAGCACGTCGTCGAACAGCTCGAACACCTCCGGGGACGGCTGCAGGAGCGAGATAACAACGGTCGCGTTGAAGTTGCGAGCAGCGCTCTTGAGCGACTTGCAGATGTCGTAGGTGGCCGCACTATCAAGGCCCGTACTGATCTCGTCGAGCAGCTGCAGACGCTTTCTACCGACCAGCATTTCGCCCGTGGTGACACGCTTGCGCTCACCTCCAGAGACACCTCGGAGCATGGCGTTGCCCACCACCGTGTCCTTGCAGTTGTCCAGTCCAAGCTTCTTCACCATCAAGTCTGGCGCGAACTTGTGGTGCGCCGTCACAACCTTCAGCGCAAGGTCATGTTGCTCAGGCGAGCAGTTCTTCAGCGCTTCAACGGCCCACGGCTCGAGGTCCTTTCCCGAGCAGCAGCGGTGAGCGAACTCGAAAGTCTCCTGCACCGTCATGCGCGGGTAGTGCTCGTCGATCTGGTTCACGTACGCCACGTCGCGCGGCAGCATGTCCAGCACGAGCGACCGCTCTTTGCCGTTGTACTCAATGTCACCGCTCAACGTGATGTTCTTGTCCATGTGGAAGCGGTTGGCCAGCACCTTCATGAGCGAGGACTTGCCCGAGCCGGGCTGGCCCAGCACGAGCGTGATGCGTCCAGGCTTGAAGGCGCCCGTGACGCCGCGCAGGATCTTCTTCTCCACCGTGAACTGCTTGGAGCCGAAGATGGCGCCCACGCCCTGCTGCACCTGCGTCCACAGCGTCGGCACCTCGAGGCTGCCGCTTTTGATCTGCGGCACCTCGGCCGACAGCTCGAGGTCGCGGAAGCGCACCTCGAGCCCGGGGATCGGGTGGCCCAGCGCGTTCTCAATCACGGACGACAGCGTCGCGTTCATGGTGAACACGTCGTCGGCCATGAGCGCGTCGGCGCTGGTGAGGTCGTCCTTGGTGAGCTCTCGCGGCTCGGGGAACATGCTGTTGGTGCGAGGGAGTCGGTCGTGGTCTCCGAACGAGCTGTTGGAGCTGAGGCGCCGCGAGCTGAAGCGCGGCAGGCGGTAGGTGGACACCTTTGGCGCCAGCAGCTTGTCCGGCACCACATCGCCGACGCTTTGGTTGTCGGTGGCGTCGTCCGCAGCGTCGCTGCGAGCTGTCGGTGGACGTTCCTCCATTGTCGGGGACGCAAGGCGAAATCGCGAGTGAGGAGTGAGGTGAGACCGACCGACGTGGTCCCGTTCCATCGCTGCTCGCTACATGCTCACACGGATTTGGCGGTGGCACTGCCATCCACTCGCGCCAAAGACGCTCATGCACGTCCCCAATCTTTGAAGCGCGGCATGTTGATTATGCGGCAGGGAACGGGACGTGGAGGGTCCATGCAGCGCGGTAAGACCCGGCGTTTGTATGCGGTGCCGCGCGACATAACGAGACTTGTTGACGAGCCCAGCAGCAGATGGACAGGCGCAGAGGGAATCGAACCTCGCCGCCAGGGCGAAAACCGGCACGGCAACGTGGCCAACAGGCGAGGCGCTGGCAATAATACGCGTGGTTGACGTACTCGGATTCATCCGGAAGACCGCTACATACATGTATTACATGCACATGTATTACGCTGGACATGGTCTTCCTGTCTCGACAACGCGACGAAGAGGAGCAAGTTGAAGGCTGTTGACGCGCTACTACATAACGCTTGACGTTCATTCGGATCCACACACTACACTCACTCCACGTACGCACACTAAACGCTTTGACACTAATTCACCATGAGAACTCGAACGTGTGGCACTCGCGGAGACCCGCGAGCGCGTTGAGCTGCTCGCGCACGGCTCGCCGGCTGGCCGCGCTGCCCCAGAGCGACATGGCGAGGTCTCTGCTCACCAGGCAGCCGTCGAGCGCCTTGTCCTCCCGCAGCGCGCGCTCCTCCTGCAGCAGCTCCAGGTACCGCTGGCGGATGGAGACGGTCGACAACGGCGTGGACTGCGTGTCCAGCGGCCCGCAGACCACGAACGCCGTGCGCTTGGCGAGCAACTGCCGGACCTGCAGCTCCAGCTGCATCCACTCGGCCTCGTCGTCCGCGCGTTTGTCCTTCTGGCGCTGGCGGTAGCCCTTCTCGTAACCGCGCTGCTTGTCCTTGCGGTCCTCCTTGCGGCCGATGGGGTCCGCCTCGAGCTTGCGCGTGGCGGCAGTGCGTGCTCGTCGAGCAGGTTTGGCCGTTGGCTTCGACTTGGCGGGGCTGATGCTACGGCGCGCAGGGGTCTTGGGCTTGACGGGGGACTCGGCCACGACGAAGATACTGTCGACGTTGATAGCCACGTCGAAGTCGTCGGTGACGATTGGCTTCAAGTCCTGCAGCACGCCGAACAAGGACTGCTGCTCCGTGGTGGATGTCGAAGTGGCGATGATGCTGTGCGTGAGTTTGGAGGGTACCGGGGTGGTGGGGGTGGTGGGGATCGACGCCATCAAGTCGCACGCGGACATGTCGTCGTCGACGTCGATGCTGATGGACTCGATCCACACGGGGATCGGAGCTTCCCACTCCATTGCGGTC
This sequence comes from Phytophthora cinnamomi, assembly GCF_018691715.1. Lineage (NCBI taxonomy): Eukaryota > Oomycota > Peronosporomycetes > Peronosporales > Peronosporaceae > Phytophthora > Phytophthora cinnamomi. Next base: position 391,557 of record NW_027151025.1, read on the forward strand.
GTCATGGCCATGATGATGAGGATGAAGAGTACTGAGAAGTTGGGAGGGGAGTGACGCCGCTGTGGCAAATTCAAGAGTGAGGAGCGGACGCGAGGGCGGACCGAGCGCCATTGCGCCAAAGGTTTAGCTTTCGTTCGCGGAGTGGTCTCGATCTCGACAGAGAGTCAGGCAGAGGTGCAAGTCCGACTCGTATGATCGAGCGAGTGTGCTCCTCTCTTCACAGACGAGAAAGAAGCGTGGCCTTGCTGTTTACTGCGTTTGGCGGCTCGAAAGAGAGGCGAGTGTTCCGTGACCATCCACAGAGCCCGCGTCGGTCACGTAGGCCGCCGTAGAGAGGGGGCCAGCCGCCATCCTGAATGGAAGATCACCCGTCTGATATCCGCTCGGGGCCATCGGTCGGCGCCTTTGCCCCGTTCTGTCATGGCGGACGAGGATACGGAGCGGTGCCACTGGCGTGACGGCGATTCAGGATCGAAAAATCTCGAGCGGAGCGGAGCTCTCGCCACCGGCTCTCGTCTATTTTACTTGCTTGGTGCGGAGCTCCGGTGTGGAAGTGTGGAGGTGGTGTCTTCTTGGTGCAAGTGGAGTGTCGGTTTGATGGGATGGGGCGACGGCGGTGGAGGAGTATCCCGCGATGTCGGGGCCAAGTGGCACTCTGCATCTTCAATGCGCGGTTGTTAAATCGCCGGGGTAGTCCACCCTCTCTATCGACGAACGGCACCTCAAAAACAACACTGGATGAGACGCAGTCTACCACTTCCGGCATAGGCAACAAGTATGTAATCGAGGTTCTATCGGATGCAATTTGGATAACGAATCCTTTGTTGTTTGTGGTGAGTACTGTAGATATCTACCTAGAAGTCTCCTTCCGAGCGGTACCAGTTGTACCAGTCCCCCAGCATCGTCGCCAGGTTTTAGTATTGCGAGCAAGTTTTCAGCGAGTCGTAGCACTATTTCCGGCAGGTTTGTTGGTGTAGCGATGCATGCAAGCAGCAGTTCACCGGGGATGGACGTGTCCGGGGTGAACAGGTCGGCCAGTGTAATATTCACGCCGCCAGCGTCTGAGAAAATTGGCAACGACGCGAGATACTGGGTCAGCGCATCGAGCGGCTGCAGGGAAATGGCCATGGTGTCGACGCCAAAGGTGCCAAACTCTAGAGCGCCCCCCCCCCCCCCTGGTGTTAGTGAAGTCTTCGCCAGCGTATGCGCTGCACATCTGGTCGTTTGGGATTTCCGCGAGGTTCTGAAGTGATGGGGTCTCAGCGTGTTCCGAAAAATAAATATGCAAAACAATATATTAATATTTTCTATGAAATAATCTATTTTATCAAAATAGTAGTTCTCGAGCATAATATGCTCCAGGCGCTCCACCATGTTCGACATAGGTGGTATCGCGTCGAGCAAGACAAAGGTGTTGGGGGCGGCGTCGACCTTCCTACGCTTGAGGATCCGAAATATTATATTAGTTTTCGCTGTATATCAACATAAAATCATATTTTATTATTATTATATTAGTTTTCGGATCCTCAAGCGTAGGAAGGTCGACGCCGCCCCCAACACCTTTGTCTTGCTCGACGCGATACCACCTATGTCGAACATGGTGGAGCGCCTGTTCAGTTCTGCCAGGTCTGTGCTACGGCACGAGCGCCACCGACTTTCTCCGCAGGCTCTCGAAATGATCCTATTTCTGAGGGCTAATAGTTCGTATTGGAACGTTGCTCTTGCCTGCAGTAGGTAAATTTGAGTCTTGAAGTGGGAATGTGTTTTATTGTTGAGTGTTCTCTTATTCAGCTATTTATTTTTCTCTGACAGGCAGGTCAAGCACTATCTATTTTGGTTGGTATGATTCAGTTGGTATATATTGTATTTTCGGGATCCCTGAACGTTAGGGACACTGGAGTAGCCGCATTTCTCCTTGGGCAATGCGCCCGCCAGGTTGGTGAACGTCCTCTCTGCACAAGCAACATGTGCAAGATGCTGGATAAGTTGTTCGATTGCAACGTCCAGAGAATCACCAAACCGAGTCTGGATCCCATCCACCCGCGCTGTAGAAAGTGTCCATAATGGGCTCTCTCAAGACGGCAGTGATACACGGCAAAACCGTGTCCTTAAGGGTACGGGCAGAAGTTCGATTACCAGTCAGCCGTTGTTACGTGGACGTCCGTCTGCCAATGAGATGGCAGAGGACACCCACGTCAATTGCTAATGCATACCTTTCTGTTTACGCTGTACAGCGTAATAAAACATTTCACGGGTTATATTGGTTACATGCTATCCTACTAGTCAATACCAAGAATAATCATGATTATGGGACGCATAAACATGGATTTTCATGCGACCTCAATGGCTAAAATCCTTGTTATGTGCAAGAATCGAGTTTTCGAGCCGAACTTTTGATCTTGGGACGCGAGTCACACATTTGGATCAAGCAACGTTTTGGATTAGAAGATTCGCATTGGTAGATCAGGATAGAATTAGGATCTGAGATTGATATACTTAAGGATGGGACCTGGATACTTGCTTGGGTGTCTAGGTCGTCAAGAACTATTGGTTGTGCGGCGGCAATGAGCCGACGCCAAACTAACGATTCAATCAATCACTTTTCAACTTCCAATCTTCCTCTCAAGTGTTCGACGGGCGCCCGCCACTGCCTCCTCAAGCTTAGGGTCTTCGGGGCTTCGCATCGGTTTGTGTGACAGACGTGGAGAGGTCTTTGTTGATGTTTTCAAGGGTTACCAGGCAGCTCTTAACGGTATCAGATACGGCCAGTGATACGTAGGCGGCGTGTGGATCGAATCCGACAGCGCACTTGGACAGCCAGGGAAGAGCAGCATCGAGCTCCTCGAAAACGCTGGGGGAAGAGGATCGAGGATAAGTCCGTGTTGGCCCATGATGATAGGGAGTCGGTCAATGTGTTGCTCGGGTCGACCAATGTCTTGCACGTCGCATCGTCGGCGTTCGCGAATCTTAGGCCAAGTAGAGCCCGTAGTGGAGAGATAATCTTCATCTCGGGAGTTGTTGTTCCTGTTGTCGTTGTCGTTGTAGTTGCACTGCGCAACATGCAAAGTGAACTTTGACGACCTCCACCAAGGCCTACTTCGATTTTAGCAAGGACTGGGCTTTCAGAATCCTCCAGCGCTCATATTTCGGTATTGATGGGATCGCACCCACCGGTGATAACCAAGTCGCATTGGTTGGTGATGAAGCTGCACAAACACACAGCTATTCCCATTCCCTACTCTCATTTTACTCGCTGTATCCATTTGGATGTGTAAGTTCGGGAGTAAGTGTTGCAACTTCCCATGTAACGAGCAACGCACATTTTGACCATGAATGCAACGCAAATAGCAACGAGACCTATGTGTTTCCTTACAGTTGCCGCGACACTTGAACCAAGGAGGTGAACTACCCCGGCGATTTAACAACCGCGCATTGAAGATGCAGAGTGCCACTTGGCCCCGACATCGCGGGATACTCCTCCACCGCCGTCGCCCCATCCCATCAAACCGACACTCCACTTGCACCAAGAAGACACCACCTCCACACTTCCACACCGGAGCTCCGCACCAAGCAAGTAAAATAGACGAGAGCCGGTGGCGAGAGCTCCGCTCCGCTCGAGATTTTTCGATCCTGAATCGCCGTCACGCCAGTGGCACCGCTCCGTATCCTCGTCCGCCATGACAGAACGGGGCAAAGGCGCCGACCGATGGCCCCGAGCGGATATCAGACGGGTGATCTTCCATTCAGGATGGCGGCTGGCCCCCTCTCTACGGCGGCCTACGTGACCGACGCGGGCTCTGTGGATGGTCACGGAACACTCGCCTCTCTTTCGAGCCGCCAAACGCAGTAAACAGCAAGGCCACGCTTCTTTCTCGTCTGTGAAGAGAGGAGCACACTCGCTCGATCATACGAGTCGGACTTGCACCTCTGCCTGACTCTCTGTCGAGATCGAGACCACTCCGCGAACGAAAGCTAAACCTTTGGCGCAATGGCGCTCGTTCTGCCCTCGAATCTACTACAGCAGCTAAAACGACAACGAGAGTATAAAATAATATTTCATATTATGAAAGATTTTGTACTCAACTTTTCAAGAAGTAATGAGCGTATGTGTATTAAAAGTTGTCAAGTTATTCATTAGTTTTGCATTGTGTCGGCATTCATTTCCTTGCCGAGTTAATTTACGCGTTTGGTCGATCCGCCTAAAGCAGTGCGATCACCGAGGAGAGGATCGCCGCACCAAAGGTTATCACGGTCGCCATCTTAACCGCGGAAGCAGCGCTTTTGGCCGACGTACCAGTAGTCGTATTTGTCGTGGCCGTCGACGCAGTGGACCCTGAAGACGACGACGTTGTCGAGACCTCTTCGTACGGCAGAGTGATCGACTGGCCCGAGTATGTGCAGCCACCGTTGTTCGGGATATGCGCCTGCACCGCCTTGCCGTACGAAATGTAGTCGTTCAGACTCGAAACGAACCAGTCCTCAAGGAAAGTGCTGTTTTCACCCTCGCCGAAACCTCCCATAGCCATGACCACTGCGTCGGTGGCTCGGATCCCCATCAGCGGGAGGCCTGTCGCCGAGGTGGCATAGTTGAACAGTAGGTCACCGCGAATCGACTTGCCCGAGGTGAAGAGGTCCGAAAGCGACACGCTTGTTCCATCAACATCCAAAGTCTCGGAAAAGATCTTCCAAGACTTGAGGTACTGCATCAGCGTGTCGATGGGCTCGAGGCAGATGCCCATCGTGTTCACATCCTTGGTGCCGAATGGGATCGTGACGGTTGAACCGTTCGTGAGAGCGAACTCCTTGCCAGCAAACGCGTTGCACATCTGGTCGTTCGGGATTTGGAGCATGTCCATTAGCAGGTCCATGGCTACCTCCTCCGAGTCGATGAAGGTGAACGAGTTGAAGATGGAGTAGGCGCACATTTCCTTGGTCGACACACCTTGCAGGTTTGTGTACGTCCTCTCGCTGCATTCGACGTTCATGCTGAGCTGCAAGAGTTTCATTACCATGTCGTCGAAGGAGTCGCCAAATAGCGTCTTGATTTCGCTGAGGAAGTCGTCGCAACACCCACCCGCACTGTTGAACGCATCCATGATGGTGTCGGCCATGACGGACTTGACACACGGCACGAGGGTATCTTCTAGTATGGGGCAAACGGTCGACCAACCTTCGTTCGTGCTGAGATCTGCGTTAATATTTTCGGCAGCAGTGGCGCATTTCTTCACGGTGGAGGAACTGGCGAGCGAGGTGTAGACTGCCTTGGGATCGATGGCAGCGGCACACTTGGACATCCACGGCAGGGCCGTGTTGATCTCTTTGAACACGGTGGGGAAGTCGATCGGCGACAGGTCGGTTCCACTCCATGATGCGAGGGCCTGAACCAGCGTACTGTCTGAATCGAGCAGCGTCTTGCATGTCGAAGCTTCAGCAGCGTGGTGGGTGCTGATGGCGAGGACGAGTGCCAGGAGAGCGCGGAAACGAGAAGCGTAGAGACGCATGCTTGTGTGGTGCTTTAGTTGAGGCTGATGGGCTTGATTGTTGTTGTTGTTGTTGAGGGCGATTTGCAAATTGAGTGCTGTCCTCGATGCCCTCTCAATGGCAAGCTGTCGTCCTCAAAATACCCACCTGTACTGTCTTGTTGCTGTAATCTCACGCCTAGAACAAACCTGCACACTCATATGGGACCGAACAATTTTAACCTTATGCCAGCTGTGCTTATCGACTCCGTGACGACGTAAAAATATTTTACACCGTCCTCAGAAATTATTTTGAGGATTGTTTCTTCGTACATCAACTTCAACAATGATGCTCTTCTTAGCGTCCTGATGCTGGCCGTCTCGCTGGGAAGCTCCGATGGGCTAGGCCCGATACCTTTGCGTGGCGCGCATCACAATGCAATGGCGCTTGTCAGACATGTCTCGATTTTCAAGTATATTTTGCGATCAACTGCTGCTGCATCCCAACTGCAAGCTCAGGTGGTGCATTCCCAGGAATAGTGGCTCGAGGACGCAGACGAAGGAAGAAGCAGACGTTTAGGGCCTCGTCCTCGACGGCGACAACGCCCTCTCCAAGTGTTATGTCACTCTGAAATTTACTCGCAAGAAACAACTAAGCAACTACCGCCTTTCAAGGCGCCCGCGCCGTGTTCGGCCGAACGGCCCCCAAGAACACGTTCAATATGCAGCTTCACCGATACGTGCTACCGGCGATTGTGCTAGCGTCCGGTGCTGAGCACGTCAACGGCGCAGAAACCTGCAAGACCCTTCTCGATAATGACAGCACGTTGGTCAAGTCTCTCGCCACGGCATATCAGGAAGATTTTTCAGGGTTCCCGTTCGACACGGTGTTCTCCGATCTCCACAACGCTGTGCCCTGGTTTTCCACCTGCGCGGCAGCCATGGACCCCGTGGCAGTCTTCGCGTCCATGCGTACCTCGTCGAGCTTCATTTCCTGCGTGCGCAAGGTCGAGGGGGCTAACCTGGACAATGGTCTCTGGAGCCAGGAAGGGTGGAATACCCTGTGCCCGCTGCTCCAGGACACCGCCGTCCCGTGTGTGAAGAACGCCATGACCGAGATTGTCATGGATGCCTTTGACACCACCAACGGTTGCTGTGACTCGTTCCTTGATCAAGTCGACACGCTGTTCTCCAACTCGCTGGCGACCATGGTGGAGAAACTCAGCCAGTACGCAGTAAACATCTTGTGCTCCGAGCGCAAGTTTACGAACTTGGAGGGTCAAGCAACAACAGAGTTCTGCGGATACTCGATCTTCAAGTCTTTCGGCTTCATCGAGAGCGAGGACGACATTGTGCCGCTACTGGGTCTGATTCAGCTTCCAAATGCTGAAATGTGTGACGCCTTTGCGGGTAAGCCATTCAAGCTTACCAACGGAACCGAATTCACGATCGGATTTGGCACCAAAGGTGCAGATACCATGGGCATTTGCGTTCAACCCATCGACTCACTGCTCGAATACGTGGCGTCGTGGCCACTCTTCGCGCAGACCTGGAGCGCAAACGGAACTTCGTTTTCGCCATCGAGTTTGTTCGCCTCGGGGAACTCTCTGAGTTTTGCGACGCTGAAGAGTTGGTTCGACAGTCCCAGCAATTTGCCCGCCGTCGTGGAGCTTACGCTGGAAAATTTTGCGATTGCTGTGAGCGAATTCTGGTCTGCCCGCTACTCGACGGACTACTACAACGGCTACAACGACACCAATGATGGCTACGGGTACTTCTCAGGAAGCTACAGCTCCGATGATGCCGGCGATAACGGCTTCTCTGGAAGCTTCAGCTCGGATGATTTTGTGGGTGATGACTTCGATTACTCTGAAAGCGGCAGTGGGGAGTCCAGCGATGCTGTTGATTATGGTTACTTCAACTACTCTGAAAGCGGCAGTGGGGAGACCAGCGATGATGTCGGTTATGGTTACGACCATGACTACAACAGCGGTAGCGGAAGCTACTACGGCAACTATTATTATTATTATGGTAGCTACTGGAGTTCCTCACGTGACGGAAATCCGGACTTGTCTGTCGTATTGGTGGAACAGCTGATCGCTGACATCGGTACAATGCTTCTGCACATCCCGAACGGTGGCGACTGCACGTTCTCGAGCCAAACGATCACGCTACCATTCGATATGAGCGAAGTTTCGACAATCGATACCGTTGCAGCGGCAGTGACGAGCGCTCCAACTGTGTCAACAACTACCGTGTCGACCCAGTCTTCAGGGACTGTTAATTTGTCGATCCTGTCCTCGGGAGTGGCGATAGTGATCCTGTGGGGGCTCTCGTGGATCGGTCTGTAGATGTCTTGATGCGTGTAAGTTTTTGTTGCGTACTCCTCGTGTAGTGTAATTGATGTAACCACTGTATGCATGTTCAAAGCTGTTTATCTTACCCTCAAAATGTTGAAATACCAACTCGTTGAAATGTCGCCCTAGCCGTCCTTCCGGTCGGACCGAAAGGCGCTACCGCCAAGGACTGTCATCTCACCTACGTTTCCTAGTCCGATACTGCTAACACTGCCGTGAAATATAAAGGCACCATTATACAATGCACGATTACTCAATTTGTTGAATTGAGCATTTGATGTACTTAAAGAAAGGGTTTTATATTTCCTGTTACCGTACCTCACAAATGAAATGATTAACAACTAAATTGTCATTTCGTCAAATCGGCCCAATTCTTTCCGAAAAAATGCTATTTCTTAACACCAAGAAAGCGGTTTGAAACCAAGTCTGACAATAGGTTTTGTACGCAGCTACAAGCTTACTTCCTCATTTCGCGGCCACGATGTAGAAGTTCCTGCTGCAAGATGGCTCGAACGCGAGCTGGCTCAAGGTGCAAGAAGCACGCGCCAAGAAGAACACTTTGAATGTTCAGATTCGACGCCAAGCATTTCCAGAACTATCGCGGAAATCGCGAGATACCATTGATCTCAAAGCACGTCAATCGCCCTTTGAAAGCTGCAGTTAATTAAGAAGAAATTCCTGCAGTGGAAGATCTCTCAGAGAATTCCACCTGGTGGAAAGTGCCAAGTTGATCGATTCACTGGGTTGAAGAGGCCGTTTCTGCCATGAACGAGACCCAGAGCTCTGACAGAAAGATCGACTACATGTTCAACAAACTCGGACAAGATCCTCGTCAGCCAAACAATGAACTCTTCCAAGAACATCTGAGCCAACTACAAGAAAGCGTAGAATACAGCACTCTTCTCCAGAATAAAACGGCTGAATCAGTCGAGTAAGGAGGGCATCTGCAAAATTACATTTGAAATTACGTAGCTGAATCTTAACAGGAAGAAAAGATATTGCAAGCTGAGAGCGCCTCTTTTTTGAGGTGCCGTTCGTCGATAGAGAGGGTGGACTACCCCAGCGATTTAACAATCGCGCATTGAAGATGCAGAGTGCCACTCGGCCCCGACATCGCGGGATACTCCACCGCCGTCGCCCCATCAATCCGACACTCACTTGCACCAAGAAGACACCACCTCCACACTTCCACACCGGAGTTCCGGCGACCGCTGCACCAAGCAAGTAAAATAGACGAGAGCCGGTGGCGAGTGCTCCGCTCCGCTCGAGATTATAAAATTTCATATTATGAAAGATTTTGTACTCAACTTTTCAAGAAGTAATTGAGCGTATGTGTATTAAAAGTTGTCAAGTCATTCATTAGTTTTGCATTGTGTCGGCATTCATTTCCTTGCCGAGTTAATTTACGCGTTTGGTCGATCCGCCTAAAGCAGTGCGATCACCGAGGAGAGGATCGCCGCACCAAAGGTTATCACGGTCGCCATCTTAACCGCGGAAGCAGCGCTTTTGGCCGACGTACCAGTAGTAGTATTTGTCGTGGCCGTCGACGCAGTGGACCCTGAAGACGACGACGTTGTCGAGACCTCTTCGTACGGCAGAGTGATCGACTGGCCCGAGTATGTGCAGCCACCGTTGTTCGGGATATGCGCCTGCACCGCCTTGCCGTACGAAATGTAGTCGTTCAGACTCGAAACGAACCAGTCCTCAAGGAAAGTGCTGTTTTCACCCTCGCCGAAACCTCCCATAGCCATGACCACTGCGTCGGTGGCTCGGATCCCCATCAGCGGGAGGCCTGTCGCCGAGGTGGCATAGTTGAACAGTAGGTCACCGCGAATCGACTTGCCCGAGGTGAAGAGGTCCGAAAGCGACACGCTTGTTCCATCAACATCCAAAGTCTCGGAAAAGATCTTCCAAGACTTGAGGTACTGCATCAGCGTGTCGATGGGCTCGAGGCAGATGCCCATCGTGTTCACATCCTTGGTGCCGAATGGGATCGTGACGGTTGAACCGTTCGTGAGAGCGAACTCCTTGCCAGCAAACGCGTTGCACATCTGGTCGTTCGGGATTTGGAGCATGTCCATTAGCAGGTCCATGGCTACCTCCTCCGAGTCGATGAAGGTGAACGAGTTGAAGATGGAGTAGGCGCACATTTCCTTGGTCGACACACCTTGCAGGTTTGTGTACGTCCTCTCGCTGCATTCGACGTTCATGCTGAGCTGCAAGAGTTTCATTACCATGTCGTCGAAGGAGTCGCCAAATAGCGTCTTGATTTCGCTGAGGAAGTCGTCGCAACACCCACCCGCACTGTTGAACGCATCCATGATGGTGTCGGCCATGACGGACTTGACACACGGCACGAGGGTATCTTCTAGTATGGGGCAAACGGTCGACCAACCTTCGTTCGTGCTGAGATCTGCGTTAATATTTTCGGCAGCAGTGGCGCATTTCTTCACGGTGGAGGAACTGGCGAGCGAGGTGTAGACTGCCTTGGGATCGATGGCAGCGGCACACTTGGACATCCACGGCAGGGCCGTGTTGATCTCTTTGAACACGGTGGGGAAGTCGATCGGCGACAGGTCGGTTCCACTCCATGATGCGAGGGCCTGAACCAGCGTACTGTCTGAATCGAGCAGCGTCTTGCATGTCGAAGCTTCAGCAGCGTGGTGGGTGCTGATGGCGAGGACGAGTGCCAGGAGAGCGCGGAAACGAGAAGCGTAGAGACGCATGCTTGTGTGGTGCTTTAGTTGAGGCTGATGGGCTTGATTGTTGTTGTTGTTGTTGAGGGCGATTTGCAAATTGAGTGCTGTCCTCGATGCCCTCTCAATGGCAAGCTGTCGTCCTCAAAATACCCACCTGTACTGTCTTGTTGCTGTAATCTCACGCCTAGAACAAACCTGCACACTCATATGGGACCGAACAATTTTAACCTTATGCCAGCTGTGCTTATCGACTCCGTGACGACGTAAAAATATTTTACACCGTCCTCAGAAATTATTTTGAGGATTGTTTCTTCGTACATCAACTTCAACAATGATGCTCTTCTTAGCGTCCTGATGCTGGCCGTCTCGCTGGGAAGCTCCGATGGGCTAGGCCCGATACCTTTGCGTGGCGCGCATCACAATGCAATGGCGCTTGTCAGACATGTCTCGATTTTCAAGTATATTTTGCGATCAACTGCTGCTGCATCCCAACTGCAAGCTCAGGTGGTGCATTCCCAGGAATAGTGGCTCGAGGACGCAGACGAAGGAAGAAGCAGACGTTTAGGGCCTCGTCCTCGACGGCGACAACGCCCTCTCCAAGTGTTATGTCACTCTGAAATTTACTCGCAAGAAACAACTAAGCAACTACCGCCTTTCAAGGCGCCCGCGCCGTGTTCGGCCGAACGGCCCCCAAGAACACGTTCAATATGCAGCTTCACCGATACGTGCTACCGGCGATTGTGCTAGCGTCCGGTGCTGAGCACGTCAACGGCGCAGAAACCTGCAAGACCCTCCTCGATAATGACAGCACGTTGGTCAAGTCTCTCGCCACGGCATATCAGGAAGATTTTTCAGGGTTCCCGTTCGACACGGTGTTCTCCGATCTCCACAACGCTGTGCCCTGGTTTTCCACCTGCGCGGCAGCCATGGACCCCGTGGCAGTCTTCGCGTCCATGCGTACCTCGTCGAGCTTCATTTCCTGTGTGCACAAGGTCGAGGGGGCTAACCTGGACAATGGTCTCTGGAGCCAGGAAGGGTGGAATACCCTGTGCCCGCTGCTCCAGGACACCGCCGTCCCGTGTGTGAAGAACGCCATGACCGAGATTGTCATGGATGCCTTTGACACCACCAACGGTTGCTGTGACTCGTTCCTTGATCAAGTCGACACGCTGTTCTCCAACTCGCTGGCGACCATGGTGGAGAAACTCAGCCAGTACGCAGTAAACATCTTGTGCTCCGAGCGCAAGTTTACGAACTTGGAGGGTCAAGCAACAACAGAGTTCTGCGGATACTCGATCTTCAAGTCTTTCGGCTTCATCGAGAGCGAGGACGACATTGTGCCGCTACTGGGTCTGATTCAGCTTCCAAATGCTGAAATGTGTGACGCCTTTGCGGGTAAGCCATTCAAGCTTACCAACGGAACCGAATTCACGATCGGATTTGGCACCAAAGGTGCAGATACCATGGGCATTTGCGTTCAACCCATCGACTCACTGCTCGAATACGTGGCGTCGTGGCCACTCTTCGCGCAGACCTGGAGCGCAAACGGAACTTCGTTTTCGCCATCGAGTTTGTTCGCCTCGGGGAAATCTCTGAGTTTTGCGACGCTGAAGAGTTGGTTCGACAGTCCCAGCAATTTGCCCGCCGTCGTGGAGCTTACGCTGGAAAATTTTGCGATTGCTGTGAGCGAATTCTGGTCTGCCCGCTACTCGACGGACTACTACAACGGCTACAACGACACCAATGATGGCTACGGGTACTTCTCAGGAAGCTACAGCTCCGATGATGCCGGCGATAACGGCTTCTCTGGAAGCTTCAGCTCGGATGATTTTGTGGGTGATGACTTCGATTACTCTGAAAGCGGCAGTGGGGAGTCCAGCGATGCTGTTGATTATGGTTACTTCAACTACTCTGAAAGCGGCAGTGGGGAGACCAGCGATGATGTCGGTTATGGTTACGACCATGACTACAACAGCGGTAGCGGAAGCTACTACGGCAACTATTATTATTATTATGGTAGCTACTGGAGTTCCTCACGTGACGGAAATTCGGACTTGTCTGTCGTGTTGGTGGAACAGCTGATCGCTGACATCGGTACAATGCTTCTGCACATCCCGAACGGTGGCGACTGCACGTTCTCGAGCCAAACGATCACGCTACCATTCGATATGAGCGAAGTTTCGACAATCGATACCGTTGCAGCGGCAGTGACGAGCGCTCCAACTGTGTCAACAACTACCGTGTCGACCCAGTCTTCAGGGGCTGTTAATTTGTCGATCCTGTCCTCGGGAGTGGCGATAGTGATCCTGTGGGGGCTCTCGTGGATCGGTCTGTAGATGTCTTGATGCGTGTAAGTTTTTGTTGCGTACTCCTCGTGTAGTGTAATTGATGTAACCACTGTATACATGTTCAAAGCTGTTTATCTTACCCTCAAAATGTTGAAATACCAACTCGTTGAAATGTCGCCCTAGCCGTCCTTCCGGTCGGACCGAAAGGCGCTACCGCCAAGGACTGTCATCTCACCTACGTTTCCTAGTCCGATACTGCTAACACTGCCGTGAAATATAAAGGCACCATTATACAATGCACGATTACTCAATTTGTTGAATTGAGCATTTGATGCACTTAAATAAAGGGTTTTATATTTCCTGTTACCGTACCTCACAAATGAAATGATTAACAACTAAATTGTCATTTCGTCAAATCGGCCCAATTCTTTCCGAAAAAATGCTATTTCTTAACACCAAGAAAGCGGTTTGAAACCAAGTCTGACAATAGGTTTTGTACGCAGCTACAAGCTTACTTCCTCATTTCGCGGCCACGATGTAGAAGTTCCTGCTGCAAGATGGCTCGAACGCGAGCTGGCTCAAGGTGCAAGAAGCACGCGCCAAGAAGAACACTTTGAATGTTCAGATTCGACACCAACATTTTCGAGAACTATCGCGGAAATCGCGAGATACCATTGATCTCAAAGCACGTCAATCGCCCTTTGAAAGCTGCAGTTAAGAAGAAATTCCTGCAGTGGAAGATCTCTCAGAGAATTCCACCTGGTGGAAAGTGCCAAGTTGATCGATTCACTGGGTTGAAGAGGCCGTTTCTGCCATGAACGAGACCCAGAGCTCTGACAGAAAGATCGACTACATGTTCAACAAACTCGGACAAGATCCTCGTCAGCCAAACAATGAACTCTTCCAAGAACATCTGAGCCAACTACAAGAAAGCGTAGAATACAGCACTCTTCTCCAGAATAAAACGGCTGAATCAGTCGAGTAAGGAGGGCATCTGCAAAATTACATTTGAAATTACGTAGCTGAATCTTAACAGGAAGAAAAGATTTTGCAAGCTGAGAGCACCTCTTAACGTTAAGAAAATGCAATTCATGATTTCGTCAATCCATTTCATTTGTGAGGTGCGGTAGTACATGTAAAAGGTTATTCAAGCTGGGAAATGACAGCAGAGACGACTATAAATTTATTAGTGATTCACATAATCAACACACTAATACTGACGTAAAAAGTATTTTTAAAAAGATTGCAGTTCTACAACAACGACAGCGTTAGTTATCCAAATTGCATCCGAAAGAACCTCGATTACATACTTGTTGCTCATTGCCGGAAGTGGTAGACTGCGTCTCATCCAGTGTTGTTTTTGAGGTGCCGTTCGTCGATAGAGAGGGTGGACTACCCCGGCGATTTAACAACCGCGTATTGAAGACGCAGAGTGCCACTCGGTCCCGACATCGCGGGATATTCCTCCACCGCCGCCGCCCCATCAAACCGACACTCCACTTGCACCAAGAAGACACCACCTCCACACTTCCACACCGGAGCTCCGGCGACCGCTGCACCAAGCAAGTAAAATAGACGAGAGCCGGTGGTGAGAGCTCCGCTCCGCTCGAGATTATAATATTTCATATTATGAAAGATTTTGTACGCAACTTTTCAAGAAGTAATAAGCGTATGTGTATTAAAAGTTGTCAAGTTATTCATTAGTTTTGCATTGTGTCGGCACTCATTTCCTTGCCGAATTAATTTACGCGTTTGGTCGATCCGCCTAAAGTAGTGCGATCACCGAGGAGAGGATCGCCGCACCAAAGGTTATCACGGTCGCCATCTTAACCGCGGAAGCAGCGCTTTTGGCCGACGTACCAGTAGTCGTATTTGTCGTGGCCGTCGACGCAGTGGACCCTGAAGACGACGACGTTGTCGAGACCTCTTCGTACGGCAGAGTGATCGACTGGCCCGAGTATGTGCAGCCACCGTTGTTCGGGATATGCGCCTGCACCGCCTTGCCGTACGAAATGTAGTCGTTCAGACTCGAAACGAACCAGTCCTCAAGGAAAGTGCTGTTTTCACCCTCGCCGAAACCTCCCATAGCCATGACCACTGCGTCGGTGGCTCGGATCCCCATCAGCGGGAGGCCTGTCGCCGAGGTGGCATAGTTGAACAGTAGGTCACCGCGAATCGACTTGCCCGAGGTGAAGAGGTCCGAAAGCGACACGCTTGTTCCATCAACATCCAAAGTCTCGGAAAAGATCTTCCAAGACTTGAGGTACTGCATCAGCGTGTCGATGGGCTCGAGGCAGATGCCCATCGTGTTCACATCCTTGGTGCCGAATGGGATCGTGACGGTTGAACCGTTCGTGAGAGCGAACTCCTTGCCAGCAAACGCGTTGCACATCTGGTCGTTCGGGATTTGGAGCATGTCCATTAGCAGGTCCATGGCTACCTCCTCCGAGTCGATGAAGGTGAACGAGTTGAAGATGGAGTAGGCGCACATTTCCTTGGTCGACACACCTTGCAGGTTTGTGTACGTCCTCTCGCTGCATTCGACGTTCATGCTGAGCTGCAAGAGTTTCATTACCATGTCGTCGAAGGAGTCGCCAAATAGCGTCTTGATTTCGCTGAGGAAGTCGTCGCAACACCCACCCGCACTGTTGAACGCATCCATGATGGTGTCGGCCATGACGGACTTGACACACGGCACGAGGGTATCTTCTAGTATGGGGCAAACGGTCGACCAACCTTCGTTCGTGCTGAGATCTGCGTTAATATTTTCGGCAGCAGTGGCGCATTTCTTCACGGTGGAGGAACTGGCGAGCGAGGTGTAGACTGCCTTGGGATCGATGGCAGCGGCACACTTGGACATCCACGGCAGGGCCGTGTTGATCTCTTTGAACACGGTGGGGAAGTCGATTGGCGACAGGTCGGTTCCACTCCATGATGCGAGGGCCTGAACCAGCGTACTGTCTGAATCGAGCAGCGTCTTGCATGTCGAAGCTTCAGCAGCGTGGTGGGTGCTGATGGCGAGGACGAGTGCCAGGAGAGCGCGGAAACGAGAAACGTAGAGACGCATGCTTGTGTGGTGCTTTAGTTGAGGCTGATGGGCTTGATTGTTGTTGTTGTTGTTGAGGGCGAATTGCAAATTGAGTGCTGTCCTCGATGCCCTCTCAATGGCAAGCTGTCGTCCTCAAAATACCCACTTGTACTGTCTTGTTGCTGTAATCTCACGCCTAGAACAAACCTGCACACTCATATGGGACCGAACAATTTTAACCTTATGCCAGCTGTGCTTATTGACTCCGTGACGACGTAAAAATATTTTACACCGTCCTCAGAAATTATTTTGAGGATTGTTTCTTCGTACATCAACTTCAACAATGATGCTCTTCTTAGCGTCCTGATGCTGGCCGTCTCGCTGGGAAGCTCCGATGGGCTAGGCCCCGATACCTTTGCGTGGCGCGCATCACAATGCAATGGCGCTTGTCAGACATGTCTCGATTTTCAAGTATATTTTGTGATCAACTGCTGCTGCATCCCAACTGCAAGCTCAGGTGGTGCATTCCCAGGAATAGTGGCTCGAGGACGCAGACGAAGGAAGAAGCAGAAGTTTAGGGCCTCGTCCTCGACGGCGACAACGCCCTCTCCAAGTGTTATGTCACTCTGAAATTTACTCGCAGGAAACAACTAAGCAACTACCGCCTTTCAAGGCGCCCGCGCCGTGTTCGGCCGAACGGCCCCCAAGAACACGTTCAATATGCAGCTTCACCGATACGTGCTACCGGCGATTGTGCTAGCGTCCGGTGCTGAGCACGTCAACGGCGCAGAAACCTGCAAGACCCTGCTCGATAATGACAGCACGTTGGTCAAGTCACTCGCCACGGCATATCAGGAAGATTTTTCAGGGTTCCCGTTCGACACGGTGTTCTCCGATCTCCACAACGCTGTGCCCTGGTTTTCCACCTGCGCGGCAGCCATGGACCCCGTGGCAGTCTTCGCGTCCATGCGTACCTCGTCGAGCTTCATTTCCTGTGTGCACAAGGTCGAGGGGGATAACCTGGACAATGGTCTCTGGAGCCAGGAAGGGTGGAATACCCTGTGCCCGCTGCTCCAGGACACCGCCGTCCCGTGTGTGAAGAACGCCATGACCGAGATTGTCATGGATGCCTTTGACACCACCAACGGTTGCTGTGACTCGTTCCTTGATCAAGTCGACACGCTGTTCTCCAACTCGCTGGCGACCATGGTGGAGAAACTCAGCCAGTACGCAGTAAACATCTTGTGCTCCGAGCGCAAGTTTACGAACTTGGAGGGTCAAGCAACAACAGAGTTCTGCGGATACTCGATCTTCAAGTCTTTCGGCTTCATCGAGAGCGAGGACGACATTGTGCCGCTACTGGGTCTGATTCAGCTTCCAAATGCTGAAATGTGTGACGCCTTTGCGGGTAAGCCATTCAAGCTTACCAACGGAACCGAATTCACGATCGGATTTGGCACCAAAGGTGCAGATACCATGGGCATTTGCGTTCAACCCATCGACTCACTGCTCGAATACGTGGCGTCGTGGCCACTCTTCGCGCAGACCTGGAGCGCAAACGGAACTTCGTTTTCGCCATCGAGTTTGTTCGCCTCGGGGAAATCTCTGAGTTTTGCGACGCTGAAGAGTTGGTTCGACAGTCCCAGCAATTTGCCCGCCGTCGTGGAGCTTACGCTGGAAAATTTTGCGATTGCTGTGAGCGAATTCTGGTCTGCCCGCTACTCGACGGACTACTACAACGGCTACAACGACACCAATGATGGCTACGGGTACTTCTCAGGAAGCTACAGCTCCGATGATGCCGGCGATAACGGCTTCTCTGGAAGCTTCAGCTCGGATGATTTTGTGGGTGATGACTTCGATTACTCTGAAAGCGGCAGTGGGGAGTCCAGCGATGCTGTTGATTATGGTTACTTCAACTACTCTGAAAGCGGCAGTGGGGAGACCAGCGATGATGTCGGTTATGGTTACGACCATGACTACAACAGCGGTAGCGGAAGCTACTACGGCAACTATTATTATTATTATGGTAGCTACTGGAGTTCCTCACGTGACGGAAATTCGGACTTGTCTGTCGTGTTGGTGGAACAGCTGATCGCTGACATCGGTACAATGCTTCTGCACATCCCGAACGGTGGCGACTGCACGTTCTCGAGCCAAACGATCACGCTACCATTCGATATGAGCGAAGTTTCGACAATCGATACCGTTGCAGCGGCAGTGACGAGCGCTCCAACTGTGTCAACAACTACCGTGTCGACCCAGTCTTCAGGGGCTGTTAATTTGTCGATCCTGTCCTCGGGAGTGGCGATAGTGATCCTGTGGGGGCTCTCGTGGATCGGTCTGTAGATGTCTTGATGCGTGTAAGTTTTTGTTGCGTACTCCTCGTGTAGTGTAATTGATGTAACCACTGTATACATGTTCAAAGCTGTTTATCTTACCCTCAAAATGTTGAAATACCAACTCGTTGAAATGTCGCCCTAGCCGTCCTTCCGGTCGGACCGAAAGGCGCTACCGCCAAGGACTGTCATCTCACCTACGTTTCCTAGTCCGATACTGCTAACACTGCCGTGAAATATAAAGGCACCATTATACAATGCACGATTACTCAATTTGTTGAATTGAGCATTTGATGCACTTAAATAAAGGGTTTTATATTTCCTGTTACCGTACCTCACAAATGAAATGATTAACAACTAAATTGTCATTTCGTCAAATCGGCCCAATTCTTTCCGAAAAAATGCTATTTCTTAACACCAAGAAAGCGGTTTGAAACCAAGTCTGACAATAGGTTTTGTACGCAGCTACAAGCTTACTTCCTCATTTCGCGGCCACGATGTAGAAGTTCCTGCTGCAAGATGGCTCGAACGCGAGCTGGCTCAAGGTGCAAGAAGCACGCGCCAAGAAGAACACTTTGAATGTTCAGATTCGACACCAACATTTTCGAGAACTATCGCGGAAATCGCGAGATACCATTGATCTCAAAGCACGTCAATCGCCCTTTGAAAGCTGCAGTTAATTAAGAAGAAATTCCTGCAGTGGAAGATCTCTCAGAGAATTCCACCTGGTGGAAAGTGCCAAGTTGATCGATTCACTGGGTTGAAGAGGCCGTTTCTGCCATGAACGAGACCCAGAGCTCTGACAGAAAGATCGACTACATGTTCAACAAACTCGGACAAGATCCTCGTCAGCCAAACAATGAACTCTTCCAAGAACATCTGAGCCAACTACAAGAAAGCGTAGAATACAGCACTCTTCTCCAGAATAAAACGGCTGAATCAGTCGAGTAAGGAGGGCATCTGCAAAATTACATTTGAAATTACGTAGCTGAATCTTAACAGGAAGAAAAGATTTTGCAAGCTGAGAGCACCTCTTAACGTTAAGAAAAATGCAATTCATGATTTCGTCAAACCATTTCATTTGTGAGGTGCGGTAGTACATGTAAAAGGTTATTCAAGCTGGGAAATGACAGCAGAGACGACTATAAATTTATTAGTGATTCACATAATCAACACACTAATACTGACGTAAAAAGTATTTTTTAAAAAGATTGCAGTTCTACAACAACGACAGCGTTAGTTATCCAAATTGCATCCGAAAGAACCTCGATTACATACTTGTTGCTCATTGCCGGAAGTGGTAGACTGCGTCTCATCCAGTGTTGTTTTTGAGGTGCCGTTCGTCGATAGAGAGGGTGGACTACCCCAGCGATTTAACAATCGCGCATTGAAGACGCTGAGTGCCACTTGGCCCCGACATCGCGGGATACTCCTCCACCGCCATCGCCCCATCAATCCGACACTCACTTGCACCAAGAAGACACCACCTCCACACTTCCACACCGGAGCTCCGGCGACCGCTGCACCAAGCAAGTAAAATAGACGAGAGCCGGTGGTGAGAGCTCCGCTCCGCTCGAGATTATAATATTTCATATTATGAAAGATTTTGTACGCAACTTTTCAAGAAGTAATAAGCGTATGTGTATTAAAAGTTGTCAAGTTATTCATTAGTTTTGCATTGTGTCGGCACTCATTTCCTTGCCGAATTAATTTACGCGTTTGGTCGATCCGCCTAAAGTAGTGCGATCACCGAGGAGAGGATCGCCGCACCAAAGGTTATCACGGTCGCCATCTTAACCGCGGAAGCAGCGCTTTTGGCCGACGTACCAGTAGTCGTATTTGTCGTGGCCGTCGACGCAGTGGACCCTGAAGACGACGACGTTGTCGAGACCTCTTCGTACGGCAGAGTGATCGACTGGCCCGAGTATGTGCAGCCACCGTTGTTCGGGATATGCGCCTGCACCGCCTTGCCGTACGAAATGTAGTCGTTCAGACTCGAAACGAACCAGTCCTCAAGGAAAGTGCTGTTTTCACCCTCGCCGAAACCTCCCATAGCCATGACCACTGCGTCGGTGGCTCGGATCCCCATCAGCGGGAGGCCTGTCGCCGAGGTGGCATAGTTGAACAGTAGGTCACCGCGAATCGACTTGCCCGAGGTGAAGAGGTCCGAAAGCGACACGCTTGTTCCATCAACATCCAAAGTCTCGGAAAAGATCTTCCAAGACTTGAGGTACTGCATCAGCGTGTCGATGGGCTCGAGGCAGATGCCCATCGTGTTCACATCCTTGGTGCCGAATGGGATCGTGACGGTTGAACCGTTCGTGAGAGCGAACTCCTTGCCAGCAAACGCGTTGCACATCTGGTCGTTCGGGATTTGGAGCATGTCCATTAGCAGGTCCATGGCTACCTCCTCCGAGTCGATGAAGGTGAACGAGTTGAAGATGGAGTAGGCGCACATTTCCTTGGTCGACACACCTTGCAGGTTTGTGTACGTCCTCTCGCTGCATTCGACGTTCATGCTGAGCTGCAAGAGTTTCATTACCATGTCGTCGAAGGAGTCGCCAAATAGCGTCTTGATTTCGCTGAGGAAGTCGTCGCAACACCCACCCGCACTGTTGAACGCATCCATGATGGTGTCGGCCATGACGGACTTGACACACGGCACGAGGGTATCTTCTAGTATGGGGCAAACGGTCGACCAACCTTCGTTCGTGCTGAGATCTGCGTTAATATTTTCGGCAGCAGTGACGCATTTCTTCACGGTGGAGGAACTGGCGAGCGAGGTGTAGACTGCCTTGGGATCGATGGCAGCGGCACACTTGGACATCCACGGCAGGGCCGTGTTGATCTCTTTGAACACGGTGGGGAAGTCGATTGGCGACAGGTCGGTTCCACTCCATGATGCGAGGGCCTGAACCAGCGTACTGTCTGAATCGAGCAGCGTCTTGCATGTCGAAGCTTCAGCAGCGTGGTGGGTGCTGATGGCGAGGACGAGTGCCAGGAGAGCGCGGAAACGAGAAACGTAGAGACGCATGCGTGTGTGGTGCTTTAGTTGAGGCTGATGGGCTTGATTGTTGTTGTTGTTGTTGAGGGCGAATTGCAAATTGAGTGCTGTCCTCGATGCCCTCTCAATGGCAAGCTGTCGTCCTCAAAATACCCACTTGTACTGTCTTGTTGCTGTAATCTCACGCCTAGAACAAACCTGCACACTCATATGGGACCGAACAATTTTAACCTTATGCCAGCTGTGCTTATCGACTCCGTGACGACGTAAAAATATTTTACACCGTCCTCAGAAATTATTTTGAGGATTGTTTCTTCTGACCTCAACTTCAACAATGATGCTCTTCTTAGCGTCCTGATGCTGGCCGTCTCGCTGGGAAGCTCCGATGGGCTAGGCCCCGATACCTTTGCGTGGCGCGCATCACAATGCAATGGCGCTTGTCAGACATGTCTCGATTTTCAAGTATATTTTGTGATCAACTGCTGCTGCATCCCAACTGCAAGCTCAGGTGGTGCATTCCCAGGAATAGTGGCTCGAGGACGCAGACGAAGGAAGAAGCAGAAGTTTAGGGCCTCGTCCTCGACGGCGACAACGCCCTCTCCAAGTGTTATGTCACTCTGAAATTTACTCGCAGGAAACAACTAAGCAACTACCGCCTTTCAAGGCGCCCGCGCCGTGTTCGGCCGAACGGCCCCCAAGAACACGTTCAATATGCAGCTTCACCGATACGTGCTACCGGCGATTGTGCTAGCGTCCGGTGCTGAGCACGTCAACGGCGCAGAAACCTGCAAGACCCTGCTCGATAATGACAGCACGTTGGTCAAGTCACTCGCCACGGCATATCAGGAAGATTTTTCAGGGTTCCCGTTCGACACGGTGTTCTCCGATCTCCACAACGCTGTGCCCTGGTTTTCCACCTGCGCGGCAGCCATGGACCCCGTGGCAGTCTTCGCGTCCATGCGTACCTCGTCGAGCTTCATTTCCTGTGTGCACAAGGTCGAGGGGGCTAACCTGGACAATGGTCTCTGGAGCCAGGAAGGGTGGAATACCCTGTGCCCGCTGCTCCAGGACACCGCCGTCCCGTGTGTGAAGAACGCCATGACCGAGATTGTCATGGATGCCTTTGACACCACCAACGGTTGCTGTGACTCGTTCCTTGATCAAGTCGACACGCTGTTCTCCAACTCGCTGGCGACCATGGTGGAGAAACTCAGCCAGTACGCAGTAAACATCTTGTGCTCCGAGCGCAAGTTTACGAACTTGGAGGGTCAAGCAACAACAGAGTTCTGCGGATACTCGATCTTCAAGTCTTTCGGCTTCATCGAGAGCGAGGACGACATTGTGCCGCTACTGGGTCTGATTCAGCTTCCAAATGCTGAAATGTGTGACGCCTTTGCGGGTAAGCCATTCAAGCTTACCAACGGAACCGAATTCACGATCGGATTTGGCACCAAAGGTGCAGATACCATGGGCATTTGCGTTCAACCCATCGACTCACTGCTCGAATACGTGGCGTCGTGGCCACTCTTCGCGCAGACCTGGAGCGCAAACGGAACTTCGTTTTCGCCATCGAGTTTGTTCGCCTCGGGGAAATCTCTGAGTTTTGCGACGCTGAAGAGTTGGTTCGACAGTCCCAGCAATTTGCCCGCCGTCGTGGAGCTTACGCTGGAAAATTTTGCGATTGCTGTGAGCGAATTCTGGTCTGCCCGCTACTCGACGGACTACTACAACGGCTACAACGACACCAATGATGGCTACGGGTACTTCTCAGGAAGCTACAGCTCCGATGATGCCGGCGATAACGGCTTCTCTGGAAGCTTCAGCTCGGATGATTTTGTGGGTGATGACTTCGATTACTCTGAAAGCGGCAGTGGGGAGTCCAGCGATGCTGTTGATTATGGTTACTTCAACTACTCTGAAAGCGGCAGTGGGGAGACCAGCGATGATGTCGGTTATGGTTACGACCATGACTACAACAGCGGTAGCGGAAGCTACTACGGCAACTATTACTATTATTATGGTAGCTACTGGAGTTCCTCACGTGACGGAAATTCGGACTTGTCTGTCGTGTTGGTGGAACAGCTGATCGCTGACATCGGTACAATGCTTCTGCACATCCCGAACGGTGGCGACTGCACGTTCTCGAGCCAAACGATCACGCTACCATTCGATATGAGCGAAGTTTCGACAATCGATACCGTTGCAGCGGCAGTGACGAGCGCTCCAACTGTGTCAACAACTACCGTGTCGACCCAGTCTTCAGGGGCTGTTAATTTGTCGATCCTGTCCTCGGGAGTGGCGATAGTGATCCTGTGGGGGCTCTCGTGGATCGGTCTGTAGATGTCTTGATGCGTGTAAGTTTTTGTTGCGTACTCCTCGTGTAGTGTAATTGATGTAACCACTGTATACATGTTCAAAGCTGTTTATCTTACCCTCAAAATGTTGAAATACCAACTCATTGAAATGTCGCCCTAGCCGTCCTTCCGGTCGGACCGAAAGGCGCTACCGCCAAGGACTGTCATCTCACCTACGTTTCCTAGTCCGATACTGCTAACACTGCCGTGAAATATAAAGGCACCATTATACAATGCACGATTACTCAATTTGTTGAATTGAGCATTTGATGTACTTAAATAAAGGGTTTTATATTTCCTGTTACCGTACCTCACAAATGAAATGATTAACAACTAAATTGTCATTTCGTCAAATCGGCCCAATTCTTTCCGAAAAAAATGCTATTTCTTAACACCAAGAAAGCGGTTTGAAACCAAGTCTGACAATAGGTTTTGTACGCAGCTACAAGCTTACTTCCTCATTTCGCGGCCACGATGTAGAAGTTCCTGCTGCAAGATGGCTCGAACGCGAGCTGGCTCAAGGTGCGAGAAGCACGCGCAAGAAGAACACTTTGAATGTTCAGATTCGACGCCAAGCATTTCCAGAACTATCGCGGAAATCGCGAGATACCATTGATCTCAAAGCACGTCAATCGCCCTTTGAAAGCTGCAGTTAAGAAGAAATTCCTGCAGTGGAAGATCTCTCAGAGAATTCCACCTGGTGGAAAGTGCCAAGTTGATCGATTCACTGGGTTGAAGAGGCCGTTTCTGCCATGAACGAGACCCAGAGCTCTGACAGAAAGATCGACTACATGTTCAACAAACTCGGACAAGATCCTCGTCAGCCAAACAATGAACTCTTCCAAGAATATCTGAGCCAACTACAAGAAAGCGTAGAATACAGCACTCTTCTCCAGAATAAAACGGCTGAATCAGTCGAGTAAGGAGGGCATCTGCAAAATTACATTTGAAATTACGTAGCTGAATCTTAACAGGAAGAAAAGATTTTGCAAGCTGAGAGCACCTCTTAACGTTAAGAAAATGCAATTCATGATTTCGTCAATCCATTTCATTTGTGAGGTGCGGTAGTACATGTAAAAGGTTATTCAAGCTGGGAAATGACAGCAGAGACGACTATAAATTTATTAGTGATTCACATAATCAACACACTAATACTGACGTAAAAAGTATTTTTAAAAAGATTGCAGTTCTACAACAACGACAGCGTTAGTTATCCAAATTGCATCCGAAAGAACCTCGATTACATACTTGTTGCTCATTGCCGGAAGTGGTAGACTGCGTCTCATCCAGTGTTGTTTTTGAGGTGCCGTTCGTCGATAGAGAGGGTGGACTACCCCAGCGATTTAACAATCGCGCATTGAAGATGCAGAGTGCCACTCGGCCCCGACATCGCGGGATACCTCCACCGCCATCGCCCCATCAATCCGACACTCGCTTGCACCAAGAAGACACCACCTCCACACTTCCACACCGGAGCTCCGGCGACCGCTGCACCAAGCAAGTAAAATAGACGAGAGCCGGTGGTGAGAGCTCCGCTCCGCTCGAGATTATAATATTTCATATTATGAAAGATTTTGTACGCAACTTTTCAAGAAGTAATAAGCGTATGTGTATTAAAAGTTGTCAAGTTATTCATTAGTTTTGCATTGTGTCGGCACTCATTTCCTTGCCGAGTTAATTTACGCGTTTGGTCGATCCGCCTAAAGTAGTGCGATCACCGAGGAGAGGATCGCCGCACCAAAGGTTATCACGGTCGCCATCTTAACCGCGGAAGCAGCGCTTTTGGCCGACGTACCAGTAGTCGTATTTGTCGTGGCCGTCGACGCAGTGGACCCTGAAGACGACGACGTTGTCGAGACCTCTTCGTACGGCAGAGTGATCGACTGGCCCGAGTATGTGCAGCCACCGTTGTTCGGGATATGCGCCTGCACCGCCTTGCCGTACGAAATGTAGTCGTTCAGACTCGAAACGAACCAGTCCTCAAGGAAAGTGCTGTTTTCACCCTCGCCGAAACCTCCCATAGCCATGACCACTGCGTCGGTGGCTCGGATCCCCATCAGCGGGAGGCCTGTCGCCGAGGTGGCATAGTTGAACAGTAGGTCACCGCGAATCGACTTGCCCGAGGTGAAGAGGTCCGAAAGCGACACGCTTGTTCCATCAACATCCAAAGTCTCGGAAAAGATCTTCCAAGACTTGAGGTACTGCATCAGCGTGTCGATGGGCTCGAGGCAGATGCCCATCGTGTTCACATCCTTGGTGCCGAATGGGATCGTGACGGTTGAACCGTTCGTGAGAGCGAACTCCTTGCCAGCAAACGCGTTGCACATCTGGTCGTTCGGGATTTGGAGCATGTCCATTAGCAGGTCCATGGCTACCTCCTCCGAGTCGATGAAGGTGAACGAGTTGAAGATGGAGTAGGCGCACATTTCCTTGGTCGACACACCTTGCAGGTTTGTGTACGTCCTCTCGCTGCATTCGACGTTCATGCTGAGCTGCAAGAGTTTCATTACCATGTCGTCGAAGGAGTCGCCAAATAGCGTCTTGATTTCGCTGAGGAAGTCGTCGCAACACCCACCCGCACTGTTGAACGCATCCATGATGGTGTCGGCCATGACGGACTTGACACACGGCACGAGGGTATCTTCTAGTATGGGGCAAACGGTCGACCAACCTTCGTTCGTGCTGAGATCTGCGTTAATATTTTCGGCAGCAGTGGCGCATTTCTTCACGGTGGAGGAACTGGCGAGCGAGGTGTAGACTGCCTTGGGATCGATGGCAGCGGCACACTTGGACATCCACGGCAGGGCCGTGTTGATCTCTTTGAACACGGTGGGGAAGTCGATTGGCGACAGGTCGGTTCCACTCCATGATGCGAGGGCCTGAACCAGCGTACTGTCTGAATCGAGCAGCGTCTTGCATGTCGAAGCTTCAGCAGCGTGGTGGGTGCTGATGGCGAGGACGAGTGCCAGGAGAGCGCGGAAACGAGAAACGTAGAGACGCATGCGTGTGTGGTGCTTTAGTTGAGGCTGATGGGCTTGATTGTTGTTGTTGTTGTTGAGGGCGAATTGCAAATTGAGTGCTGTCCTCGATGCCCTCTCAATGGCAAGCTGTCGTCCTCAAAATACCCACTTGTACTGTCTTGTTGCTGTAATCTCACGCCTAGAACAAACCTGCACACTCATATGGGACCGAACAATTTTAACCTTATGCCAGCTGTGCTTATCGACTCCGTGACGACGTAAAAATATTTTACACCGTCCTCAGAAATTATTTTGAGGATTGTTTCTTCTGACCTCAACTTCAACAATGATGCTCTTCTTAGCGTCCTGATGCTGGCCGTCTCGCTGGGAAGCTCCGATGGGCTAGGCCCCGATACCTTTGCGTGGCGCGCATCACAATGCAATGGCGCTTGTCAGACATGTCTCGATTTTCAAGTATATTTTGTGATCAACTGCTGCTGCATCCCAACTGCAAGCTCAGGTGGTGCATTCCCAGGAATAGTGGCTCGAGGACGCAGACGAAGGAAGAAGCAGAAGTTTAGGGCCTCGTCCTCGACGGCGACAACGCCCTCTCCAAGTGTTATTTCACTCTGAAATTTACTCGCAAGAAACAACTAAGCAACTACCGCCTTTCAAGGCGCCCGCGCCGTGTTCGGCCGAACGGCCCCCAAGAACACGTTCAATATGCAGCTTCACCGATACGTGCTACCGGCGATTGTGCTAGCGTCCGGTGCTGAGCACGTCAACGGCGCAGAAACCTGCAAGACCCTGCTCGATAATGACAGCACGTTGGTCAAGTCACTCGCCACGGCATATCAGGAAGATTTTTCAGGGTTCCCGTTCGACACGGTGTTCTCCGATCTCCACAACGCTGTGCCCTGGTTTTCCACGTGCGCGGCAGCCATGGACCCCGTGGCAGTCTTCGCGTCCATGCGTACCTCGTCGAGCTTCATTTCCTGCGTGCGCAAGGTCGAGGGGGCTAACCTGGACAATGGTCTCTGGAGCCAGGAAGGGTGGAATACCCTGTGCCCGCTGCTCCAGGACACCGCCGTCCCGTGTGTGAAGAACGCCATGACCGAGATTGTCATGGATGCCTTTGACACCACCAACGGTTGCTGTGACTCGTTCCTTGATCAAGTCGACACGCTGTTCTCCAACTCGCTGGCGACCATGGTGGAGAAACTCAGCCAGTACGCAGTAAACATCTTGTGCTCCGAGCGCAAGTTTACGAACTTGGAGGGTCAAGCAACAACAGAGTTCTGCGGATACTCGATCTTCAAGTCTTTCGGCTTCATCGAGAGCGAGGACGACATTGTGCCGCTACTGGGTCTGCTTCAGCTTCCAAATGGTGAAATGTGTGACGCCTTTGCGGGTAAGCCATTCAAGCTTACCAACGGAACCGAATTCACGATCGGATTTGGCACCAAAGGTGCAGATACCATGGGCATTTGCGTTCAACCCATCGACTCACTGCTCGAATACGTGGCGTCGTGGCCACTCTTCGCGCAGACCTGGAGCGCAAACGGAACTTCGTTTTCGCCATCGAGTTTGTTCGCCTCGGGGAAATCTCTGAGTTTTGCGACGCTGAAGAGTTGGTTCGACAGTCCCAGCAATTTGCCCGCCGTCGTGGAGCTTACGCTGGAAAATTTTGCGATTGCTGTGAGCGAATTCTGGTCTGCCCGCTACTCGACGGACTACTACAACGGCTACAACGACACCAATGATGGCTACGGGTACTTCTCAGGAAGCTACAGCTCCGATGATGCCGGCGATAACGGCTTCTCTGGAAGCTTCAGCTCGGATGATTTTGTGGGTGATGACTTCGATTACTCTGAAAGCGGCAGTGGGGAGTCCAGCGATGCTGTTGATTATGGTTACTTCAACTACTCTGAAAGCGGCAGTGGGGAGACCAGCGATGATGTCGGTTATGGTTACGACCATGACTACAACAGCGGTAGCGGAAGCTACTACGGCAACTATTATTATTATTATGGTAGCTACTGGAGTTCCTCACGTGACGGAAATTCGGACTTGTCTGTCGTGTTGGTGGAACAGCTGATCGCTGACATCGGTACAATGCTTCTGCACATCCCGAACGGTGGCGACTGCACGTTCTCGAGCCAAACGATCACGCTACCATTCGATATGAGCGAAGTTTCGACAATCGATACCGTTGCAGCGGCAGTGACGAGCGCTCCAACTGTGTCAACAACTACCGTGTCGACCCAGTCTTCAGGGGCTGTTAATTTGTCGATCCTGTCCTCGGGAGTGGCGATAGTGATCCTGTGGGGGCTCTCGTGGATCGGTCTGTAGATGTCTTGATGCGTGTAAGTTTTTGTTGCGTACTCCTCGTGTAGTGTAATTGATGTAACCACTGTATACATGTTCAAAGCTGTTTATCTTACCCTCCAAATGTTGAAATACCAACTCATCTTACCTACGTTTCCTAGCCTGATACTGCTTTCGCTGTTGTGGAATATATAGTAGGGGGGGGGGTCAGAATTAGCTTTTTGGCCGTCATTTTCCGACCGAAATGGTCACCATATTTTTTATGATCAGCGGACAACATTTTGCGAAATGGTTCAGCTGTTGGGGTGACACATTTCTGACATGACCAACCAGTTCTGAAATGATGCCAGAAAGGTTCATGGCCCAGCTCATGCTCTTCGAAATTGGAATGATTGCTTGTCCTCGAGGCTCGAGCCTTCTTGACTCCGAAGTGATAGCTTCTGCTGCGCTCGAATGACGTTCCGCGTATGTTAATTACTCATCCATAGAGGCACATCACACCCGTCGAACCTGGCAAGTTGAAAGCAAATTATTCTGTTCCGACCCATACAGTGAAGGTGACTTTTCCTGTTTAATAATATTATTTTATTGTGGGTTCTACTCGTAATTTCCCTCGGCGTTTGTTTTGAACCGCCGGGCCCAACCGCCAGTCAATCGACCAAACTTGATACAGCATTTGCTACATCTGAGGGATTCCGCTATTCTTTAACTCAGTGCGAAAACCGCCGTTCTGTCATTCACCTCCCTTCCTTCGTCGACGATGGCAGATCAAGCTGAGAGAACCCCCGAAGGGGCTGGCAATACCTCCATGACGCCAACCGCGCGGACGCCACTAAAACGTGCTCGTGTGTTGCCATACCCGGAGCGTGTTCGCACACCAGTAAGAAACACTGTGTACGAGTCTGCCAGCTCGGGCCGCTATCGCCTGGAAGCGCAACCTATCGTGAGAACGACCGTCGGGCAACATGACACGCCTGGGGACACGCTTGACGACTTTGTGGCTCGTGGTTCCTCGTTTCAGGCTATGTTGAGGAAACTGTGGGATCATTTCAGCCCTCGCGTGAAACGAAGAGCAGTCAGGACTGACGGTGTTTTGTCCATTCAGCTACCTTCCCTGGAGCACTGGACTAAACTGATGCAGTACAAGGTGAAGCGCCATATCGTCGATGCCTCGAGGACAGAGCAAGCCTGGAATACATGGCTCCATGCTTCCCAGGGAGAGAACGTCTAACAACTTACCTACGAGTATGGTATTGCGATATCAAAGGCTCAAGATCGCGATACGTTCAAGGACGCCTGTATTCGACCACTCAGCACCGGCCGAGCAGAAGCAACAGCGGAGGTTTCTCTACGCGAGGTTGTAGAATGCCTCCATAAATGGTGGGATGACAGCTTCGATGGCGAGGCCGTGATTTGGCGCATGTGAGCTAATGAAGTCACACGCAACCTTGATCGCTCCACATGGGATGATGCAATTGCGGCGCCACCCCCTCGGCGCATTTTGAACCTCATGAGAGCTAGTAACACGCGCGTGGAGGAACTTCTTGGTAGGATGCGACGATCAGTACATACGGCCCTCGACTGCGTGGACTCGGCTTTGGCCAACTACACAGTGCGTTGGCAGGACCTGGCAACGCTTGGCCTCCGCCTGGACAGTCATGAAACAGGTCCGCTTGCTCGAAAGGCTGCGATAGAGGCGACGATACGGGACATTGAGCTTCCGGATCGCGTTGACGTCGCCAATCCAATGGAGCAGATGGAGAACATCAGCGATTTCGAGCACGCGTAAGGAAAATCGAGCGCAATCGACACAATGCGATGATGCATATCATTTAGGTGAACGGTCCTGCTCGAGTAATAAATCTCCATCTTTTTCCTACCTAGTCTCTCGTCTGAAAGCCTAACATGTCGAAACTGTCTTCAGCTACCGTGTCGCCGTGTAGCTCAGGAGGAGGACGTTTCTGTGGTGATAATTGACCAACGGGGTTAAACACAGCCTGATTGAACCAACCACAATGTTCGAACACCTTCTTCTATATTGAACCTCTCACAAATCAAACGAACTGCGAAATAACCCCCAGGGACAAGAGTCACACCGACGCTTCAGTGACAAGAATCACACCGACTCTACCAGTAACAAGACCGGCATCTGATGCTCCACCGGCACCAAATGCCGCACCGACTCCACCGAAAACACCAGTCACACCGACTCCACTAACGGTAAGACCGCACTCACGCCACCATCAAGAAGGACCTCGCCAATTCCAAGTACACCAACGACAAGAGACCTGTCGACTCCAGTAACGGCAAGCGCACCACGGACTCCAGCAGCAAATAAACTCTTGCCGACTCCACGAGAAAAGACCTCCACGAGAGCGCACAATGTGAAGGGTGTCTGCCTTTCCTCTACTCACCAATGATAGGTACAACCTGATTCAATACCAACCAATAAGATGACCCCGTCGATTGCATCGCGATTTGAGAAATCGCCCCAGTTTGGTAAATTTAGAGGAATTGTCTTAAGTGAGTGGACTTCCACTCACTTGTTTCCTGGACAGGAGTTCTGTTCCTTAACCAATGACCACCATTTGGCGATGTGAAATTTCACACTAGAGCGCAATTAGGGCTTCACGAAGTATTAATAGTCACTGGCTAGCACAACAGATTTCCTTCTTAGCTATGGGTAAAAAAGCAAGACGAAGCCTGACTTCGGGTCGGTGCCCTTCGTTCTAGATGCAGCCGATTTGACCGCAGCACGATCGTTCGGGCTACTTGACGATGCTGCACCCGTGAATACGACTGACTCGAAGTCTTCTTTGTACGGTGTTGCTCACAGTAAAAGAACGAAACATTAGTGAGGACGAATTTGAATCACAACCAGCTAACGCGAGGAATTTGCCAGTTCGTGCGGCTTTCAGCTGATTGTACAGGGCAGTAGCTCAGCAAACGCTAATTATACGTGCAAGCGCCTACACGGACAGCAATTTTTCGATAACGAAAAACGTGCGCAATGCCCATTTTTCCTAAACACATTGATTTGTACGAGAAATTATCGAAAAAGCCTGCTCTTCTGCACAGCTCTCATTTCCCGATACATCTGCGTTTTCTAGCTGAGCTAATTTGCATATTCTAACTGAGCTAACCATTAAAGTGCAGCATGGTAGCGAGCAATATCCCGTTTGCTCGGAAACATGGATTGCCACGCACCCAAATGAATTCCAAGCTTCTTCCGTGCATCGTAGCTTTTACTCGCAACGCGGCGAGACACCTTCCGGGCAGCAGTACGAGCGAATACGGAGCGACGATCACACTTAAACTTCTTTGCAAGATGGTTCTTGAGGCCCTGCGACGTCTTTAACTTGCGCCGGCACTTCGGACTCGTGGTTGCGTACAGTTTAGGGCTACCGACCTTCTTGCGCCCCGTGCCGCTGACCTTCGTGGTGCCAACTACCGTGTCGCTGGCCTTCTGAGCGCCAACAACTTCACCGCTGCGGAGCTTCATCGGAAACCCTATGCCATGTCTGCGACGAGTTGTTCTTTGAGAATATTGCCGCGTTCCGAGTTGATATTTTAACCTAGTCCGGCAAAAGTGAGTGCTTCTTACACGAGCCTGTCCAGGAAACGAGTGAGTGGACTTCCACTCAACTGCAAGGCCATTGGTAAAAACGTAAATCAGAGTGTAAATCAGAATAATGGCTACACACAAATCCATAAAACAGAGTTCCGTCGTCACGTCGAGCTTGTTCTATCTGAATTCAAAACCATGGTCGATACTTCCTTTTTCAATAAAGCTTCGAGCGTCCTTGGGTTTGAGCAGTCTCACTTGATGCACTTGCTTGAGTTGTCGACTGCTGGGTGGCCGTGTCAGCTGACGTCGTCACGGGCCAACCACTCGAGAAGTCGAGCTTGTTCCATCCGAATTGCTTCTGGCCATCGGCGTAGCCGATGCTGGTGTTGACGTAGTGGTAGTACAGGATCGGACCATACGTCGGGTCGTCGTACACACCCTGGCCACCAGGACCATACACATCGTCGTGCGTCCCCATAACAATGGTGCCGCCTCCTTCAGTGCACAACTTACCATCCGCATCACGGAAGTCTATGACGCCGGACTTGGACCGACACACCTTGATCTTGTACTCTTCACCAGCTACCGGCTTCTTCGTATCGAACCCGCAGCAAACGCCGTTGGAGTAGAACAGGTAAGTGTAGTCGCCATACTTGAACATGTTCGCACCTTCGTCGGCGTGAATGCCAGCAGGTTCGTAGGCGAGCTTGATGTACGTGTTGGGGGTCGCAGACGTGGGCGGGTCATTCATCGCTACTTGGAAAATACCTTTCTCGTAGCTACCGAAGATCATGTACTTTCGGCCGTCTTCCACGAACAAGTCGGGGTCGATGGCATTGTACTCGCTCGAATCGTTGCTCTGCACGCCTGTAGACCCCAGGTCCTCCCACGTGCCAATGTCCATCGTCGTGGAAGTGGCAACACCAACTGCAGCCAGGTTGTGCCCGTCAAAAGCCACAGCTCGAACAGCAGAATAGTACACGTAGTACGTGTCCCCCACGAGGTGCACGTCGGGAGCCCAGGCATCCATCTTGCCGTCCCAGAGTTTGATGCTCGTCCCATCGGGCAGAACGGCACCCTTGTACTCCCAAGGACCCGTGATGTCCGGTGCCGAGTGAACTGCAATGCCTCCGCCCGTCGAAAAGCGGAAGTACGTGCCGTCGGCACGACGGATAATGCTCGGGTCGTGTGTGTTCACGCATACGCCTGAACACGGTTCCGGGTTGACGAACGCACCGGTGACAGCACCGATCAAAGTCAAACTGATCGTTACAAAGGTGATGAACTTCATCGTGGTCAACTTGGAGGTACGTACAACAACAGCAGTTGGGCTCCTCCTGATCAAAATGCTAAATGAGCTTGAATCTGGCGGACTCTCAATTGTGTTGCTGTTTTGCTAGAAAAGGTATACCGTTAGGCGCCACTACTGGGTCAGGAACTTATCCAGTTTTCCTCCTGATGATGTACCATTCGTTTACGGTACGTTTATGGTGAAGCATGATGCCTTCTGTCTGTGCCACGTGATAGTGAAGATGATGATATATTATGTAATATGTGTTTCGCGAAAAAAAGTCACACATGTTAAAAGTAAGGGAATTTGCCAATTTAGTGCACTTTTCAAAGGGCATCAGTCAAGGCGCGGTAGCCGAAAGTCTACTGTGAGTTTCAGTGTGGAATATGCATGCCCAGACAGGTGTTTGTTTACTCTCTTTCATAGATTAATTCTGTTGTGAAGAGGCTCTTATTGGGTAGTTTGGATGGATTGTAGTGAATGGCCTATTTCCTGCTGATTGCCAGTTTAGTGCTCCTTTTTATCTTAGTATTTGTATGAACCAGCAACTCTCAAACTGGGACAGTGTTTCTTTCGTTCAGTGGTTAGGTAACCTATAATACACGATAAAAACGCAAACACATCAGTATTGAAAGGATATGTATCTTGGAAATAAGTTGTCATTTCGACAGTGCTGACAGCTCAGTCGGTTAACGCCGCTGGCTTATTGAGGGCCCTACGGGGAGCAGGCCTTGACAATGATTTCCCCACGCTTGGCCGGCTTTCCGATAAGCTGTCGCCCCATTATCCACTCACAAAGGTTTTGCTCTGCCTCAGCTGTCAGGCGTGGTTGAGGGCCACGTCGCTGAGACTCCATCGATTCGCCTTTCTTGCGCTTGCCTACCCACTTAATTAGCGTGCGGAACGGAATCTTTGTGCTCATGCTGACAGTTTTTGCCTTCTCGCCAGCAACAACTCGCTCCACGGCAGAGTTTAGCTTGCTCTTGGTGTAGTCTCCGCGCTTCTTGGTCATGATTCTCGGGGCGAGGTCAATTTGGTAGTGATAGTCAAATAGTTAAGCTCATGTCACTAGTACTAACTGCAAAAGCAGACGAGACAAATAGGGTGGTCGAGAGTTAGCCAACAGGAGCTGAATACATAATGGCAGGTTTTACGGTTTCGAATATTTCATCCAGTAATATACCAGAGCTCGTAGGTTTTTTGCGTAATTCGTCGTTTCTATTAGTGCACTAATATGCTTCTAGTGCACTAAAGTGGCAGATTCCCTTATGCATTTTTTTCTGTGTCACACATGTTGTGTCTTTCGCCGAGTCTGGATTCACCGATAAGCTACGCTACTGTACAGTATTAACAATGTTATTCGAGCTGCGGACACTCGGGACAGATGCGGGGCAACGCATGCTATGCAGGATGCCACCAAGACACATGTATCACCGCAGCAGGATGGATAATGTGGAGAAAACCCTATATCTAAACCAGCCCACAGCAATTCTAAACCAAACATATGAAAGCTAAAACGAAGAGATTGGGTTCCATTACTTCCCCGCTGTTTGTTCGTTACCAGACGTTTCAGACATTGCAGCTGCTTATCCATTCCACGCCTACGAATGGCAACAACCATACCAACTCTGAAGCCACGCCCAGTAATCTCATCCACTAAGCCGTGCAATCTGTTCCTTAGGCGTTTTATGAAGAAACTACTTTATATACAATAGAATAAGCATTCGTGACTTGTCTCCACGACCATTGCAAACACACCCAGCGTCCTCGGCTCTTACTTCTAGATTTTGAGCGAGGATATATTCATCTCAGCCTCGATGTATACAGCAAACTACAAACTGCCGCAAGGCTAGTATTCAGTAGTGGGGTGCAACGTTCATCTACCACAAGGGTACAGCATTTGGTCACTAATACAGGTGCGGCGATTGCCCACCGACAACCTGTCCAGCATCGAACTATAGACATTGAAAGGGCTGGCTCCGGGCAAGGCACTAAACGGAGCAATAAATGCGCTGGTGGCTTACGCAACAACCTTAACTCACTTTTACTGCTTTTGACCCAACACTGACATGGGTACTTCACCGAGGAGACGTCATGGGCACTTGCACTTCCAAACAATGGGCCACGTGTACTTACGCTGAACAGCATAAGTTCTCTGGATTTTACTCAGAGTAGTTGGGGCGATACAAGTGCGCGTACTAGTCCCTATATAAACACAGATCTCTTATAAGATGACAAAAGAATAATATATCGGGAAGAACCTGTTAGGTTTTATACATGGACAGATAGTATATTATCCAGTGCGTGTTGCTTGCGTCTTTTACGGGCGACATTCGCGAGACCAGATAAGCTGGATGTTGCTTGTAGCACATTACATGAGGGAAGGGGGAGCGGGCTGACCAGGCCGTAGATATCCGCCCAGCTACATGTAATACATGTAAAACAAACGCACTACAAATAGATCAATGTCATACTCGGTTGGTACGATCCTTCGATCTAACCGAGGCTGCATTGTTCGATCATAATATGATCTCCTGCACGCCCGAAGCTGCAAGCAGGCGTGTAACGGGGTTACACACACAAGTGACAATTGTCACTTGTGTATGACAACGATCATAGACAATTGTCACTTCTGGTATTAACAGATAAATATCTGTTAAAAGTTTTTTTAGATACTTCATCACCTTGGTGTAAGTTACACCAATGGATATACCACCACAATGAGTGGTCCACACCCACCCAAAGATCCTATTTGTAGAAAGCAGCTTCTTTCTACCAATTAGAGACGTGCATATTGGAGGGGCTCTGACAGCCAGCGCTGTCAACCCCTTTCATAGATGATAAACAGTTTTAGCAGATTGAGGAGGAAGATCAATTCACAAACAATACAGTTCTCAGTCTACCTATTCTAAGTCACTTGGAGTCTTATCTGATTTAAATTATATTTGTGTATTCAAATATAATTAACCTAAGTAATTACTAAGTACTTACGCTTCCTCATACACGTTGCGCAACGTGTAAGCAAAAGTAGTGAGTCAAGTTAGACCCACTACACCTACGGCCGGATCCAGATCCAGGACGCCAGACCCGAGTACACGGGTATTGGATCTGGAGTAGCGTCAAAGCGGCGGAGAAGGAATGTTTTGGCGAAGCGCGGGGAACCGGGTGGAGCAGTGTGGAATCTTGTGGATGCCTTCCGCGTCCGAGATCACGGACTGGTATGGGAACTCGGTACCTCCGAATGAGGTGCCGCTGTACGTATGCAGCGCCATCAAAGATGACGCTGTGGCTGCCGAGCTGCACTTTGATGCGGAAACGCATCAAAGGCGCGATTATTACATCGGACTCTTCCATGAGCTCTGATGGTTCCAAAGCAAGAAGACATCTTCTCGCAGCAAAGTGCCCGAGTGGCAGGCACTTTGTCAAAGCTGGAACGCTTTTGTTGAGAACTTCAACAAGAAGCAGAGTGCTTACCGTGATCGGATTAAGCAAGCGCGTGATCGCTTCGAGACGTACTCGAAGCGTGGAAAGCTGGAGCAACTTCATGTTGCTGCTGAGGAGGCAAATGTGCCGTGCGCTGTGCCCGAGGGCTTTCAGTGCACGAAGTGCTTTCCAGGCGCGGTCCGCTTGAGCGACCGCGACCTGAACGGGTACACGTCGTTCCGTGTGCCCGAGAGTCTCAAAGAGCTCCGTGCTAAGTTCTTAGCACGTGAGGGTTCGGGCGCTGGCGATGATCGCAGCGCTCGTATTACTTCCGCTGCACCAGCGCGTACTGCTCCTCGTACGCCCTCACCATTTCCGGAACGTCCTCCAGCAAGACGTGCCGCGGCTCCCATGTATCTCGATGGGGAGGAAATCCTCTCCAACGAATACGAAAACGAGCCCCTTGAGGGTTCGTTTTCGGGATACTATGGTCAACAATCCGCTCAACAATCCAGCGGGTTGAGCCGCGGGCGTCACGGATCGGCGGTGGCGGGGGTGGGAACACGCCCCGGGTATGATCAGCCCCGGGCTGATCAGTATGCGCCTCTCCACGACCGGGTGACCGCCGTGGAGCGTTTGCAGGGCGCTGAGTTCGCCGCCCTGAAGCAGGAGCTGGCGAACCAGAAGGCCCAAGTCGCGGAGATCTCGCAGACCGCCTCGAATATCCAGGTCGAGTTGGTGACCCAGATGAAGGGGTTGCTCCAGCGCGCGGACGCGCTGGAGGAGAGGCTGCTCGTCGCCGAGGTCAAGTCCTCCGCTTCTGCCTCGGCTCCTGCCGAGGCTTCGGGTCAGCCGAGCTAGATGGCTCGTGCTGCCGGTATGGCTTCAGCCGTCCGACGTAAAAGGTCGGATGGAGGCGCATGCTAGACGGTATGTCTAGCGTGTATGCGTTGCCGTGCCGTGCCAACACAGTGAACGGCCCGATGAAGCGCGGAGCAAGCTTGCTTGCTCCGAAATCTGAAACTGCATGTCTAGGCAGGTTTTGTGTAGCTAACAAAACTAATGAACCAACTTTAAATTCATTTGTGTTGCCTCTGCCCACATTGTCTGCGTTCAGCTTCTGTTGATCAACAGAAGCTGCTATTGCATCTTGGACAAACCGAATCACGGCTTGTCTTTTGGTAAGGAAGTTGATTGCATCCGAGCTGAAGTCATTCAGCTCGCTCTCCGCTAGAGGCCCTGCCTCTGCGTGGTTCTTTGCGGTGTCTGCGCCCTGCGCAGACCCGTGGTCGTTGGCCATGTTGTTGGGGGAGTCTGCGCCCTGCGCAGACTCATGTGGTTTGTCCATTGTTGCAGCTGACACTGTGCAAGTGTCAGCGGTTTTCTGCGGCTGCTGTATTGCAGTCGTAGATCCTCCCCCACTTAAAGTGGGAGCCATCACTCCGAGTAAACTCGGTAGACGTCGATGCCGCATGGCATTCACGTAGAACGGTGTATGCCCGGTCGAGGCATGCACTGAGTTATTGATGGCAAACTCTGCCATCGATAAGCACTCGCTCCAGTATTGGAACGAGTGAGCGTAGCTCTTCAAAATGTCGACGAGCACGCGATTCACGCGCTCGGTTTGGCCGTCCGTCTGCGGATGATCCGCAGTCGACATTGAAAGCTGGCTCCCAACAAGTGTAAACACTTCTTGCCACAGGCGCGCTGTGAAGCGCGGGTCTCTGTCCGACACGATGTCGGTCGGCATGCCATGGTGTTTGAACACCATGTCGACGAGCAGACGGGCCGCCTGCTTCGCGGTCACCTCTGCAGGCACCGCAGCAAGATGTACCATCTTGCTGAAACGGTCTACAAAGACCACAACACCGGTGTTCCCTCCGCTATCCGGGGGAAGACCAAAGATGAAGTCCAAAGACATGGACTTCCAACACTCCGACGGAGTTGGTAGCGATTGCAGTGGAGCCTGCGCGAATGGCGCAGGCTTTACGCGTTGGCATACCTCGCAAGCACGGATGTACTTGCGCACCCACTTATACTGGTGGTGCCAGTAGAAGTCGCGCGTGAGAAGGACGTAAGTCTTCTCACGTCCGAGATGTCCCGCAGTCGGGGCATCATGATACTCGTACATGATCCTGAGTCGCAGGTCATGGTCATTTGGCACGACAACGCGATTCGCGTTGTCGTCGACTGCGTTGTAGAGTAGCAGTCCTTCGTGCACACGAAAGCGGTGTGCACGCGCTCGAAGGTGCTTGGGAAGCTTCTGACGGGACTTGTCAGAAGGCGCTGTGCCATAGGCCAGCAAGAGCTTCGCGTCCGCGTCGTGCGCGTACGCGGCCTTCACATCATCCAACAGAGATGATGTGGGTTTGCTCGATCGCATGGTGTCAATGGCATTGACGTCAACAGCTTCTGCATAGTCCGGCCGACGGGATAACGCGTCGGCCACCACGTTCAATCTTCCGGGTTTGTATTCGACCCGGAAGTTATACTCCGCAAAGAATGAGAGCCATCTCGCCATTCTTTGTGATATGTGTGGCGACTTCACTGCTGTGCGCAGTGAAGCATGGTCGGTGTAGACCACAAACGGTCTGCTTCCAAGCAAATACACTCGGAACTTTGCGAGTGCATACTTCATGGCAAGGAGTTCCTTGTCATGCACCGGATAGTTGCGCTCAGCTGGCTTCAGCTGACGCGATTGGTAGTAGACGACACGATCACGGCCCTCGTGATCGTGCTGCATCAACGCGCATGCGATCGCGAAATCGGATGCGTCACACACTACGTGAAATGGGCGATCTTGGTCAGCCACTACCAAGATCGGCGCCTCAGTCAAGCCCCGCTTGACTGCATCGAATGCCTTTTGGCAATCGGTTGTCCAATTCCACACAGCTTCTTTCTTAAGAAGCTGTGACAGCGGGCGGATCTTGCCCGCAAAATCCTCCACGTACTTGTGCAAGTACGTGGCCAAGCCAAGGAACTGCCTCAGTTCCTTGACACTTGAAGGCGTTGGCCATTCATTGATAACTCTGACCTTTTCCGGGTCAGGGCGAACACCATTATTCCCTACGAGACACCCGAGGACGGGTATCTCGCTCGCCCCGAAGATACACTTCTTCAGGTTCGCGTAGAGCTTATGCTTTCGCATAAGCTCAAGTAGCTGCCGGAGATGCACCCTGTGCATCTCAATGTCGGTCTTCCCGTCCACAGCCCGGCTGTGGATGAATACATCATCGAAGTAGCTCGGTGCGAAGTCGCGCACCGAGCGCAACAAGTGCGTCACGCACCTGTTGAAAGTCGCAGGGGCATTCTTAAGCCCCTGTGGCATCACTAGCCATTCCCAGAGCATGCCGCTTGGCGTGCTCACTGCCGTGAGAGGGATATCGCTCTCACGCATTAGGATTTGATAAAATCCATCTCGCAAGTCGAGAGCACTGTAAACGGTGCTCCCGGCCATCGAATCGATGATAACATCTTTTCGCGGTACCAGCGTCTGCGCCGGTACTGTCGCATCGTTCAACTTGTTATACGCATGAACGATGCGCCATCCGCCCTGTGGCTTTTTGACACAGAACGTCGGAGCACTGTGCGGGGACTTTGATTCCCGCACTTGTCCTGCTTTGCGACGACTTCCAAAGAAGTCGTCGATTGCTTTCACTTGCTCTCGCGGCAGTGGCCACTGCCGCGTGACACAGTACTTCGTGCCCGGCACGAGATCAATCTTGTGCTGAATGCCCTTATCCTGCGGAAGCTCCGCAGGAATGTCTTCCGGGAGTACGTCTTTGTACTCCCTCAACAATTCGTAATAGGGACTCGACTTCAGCGAGTCCCAACCTTGTTCCTCGAAGCGCTCTCGCTTCGTCTTCGCACTGAGAGTGCCTTCACTCTCAGTGGTACTTCCCATGAAGAGCTGCCTCAGCTCTTCGCTCTCGCTCGCCGTTCTTTCGCTGTCCGAAAGAACGCAGACTTGCTCGATGCGTCCATCGTGCAAGTCGCGCGTGAAGCGCTTCCAGCTCATGGCTGGAAGCGAAGTCAACTCCGACGCCGTCGTCGGAGGACTAGCGAGTTCCATGTCACGATACTGGAATCCAGTATCGGTGCGCGTCAAGACGCTTAGCGTCTTGACATTCGGCGTCACCGCCGCAGTCTGCCCAGCAGACTGCTCTTGTTGCGTCTCGGTCCGGACCGAGACTTGCGCAGCGTTTTCCGCTTGCGCCGTCTTCTTGTTGTGCGGAGCCCGGCTCCGCACAGTTGTTCTTCTTGTCCAGGCCCGGCCGTGGACAGTCGTTCGCCGGCGGACCCTGTCCGCGGGCGCGCGGTATCAAGCCCGGCTTGACCGCATGTTCCTTCGTGCAGCCCGGCTGCACGGTAATGTGTCCCTTCGCCGGCAGACCCTGTCTGCGGGCGCGCGATATCAAGCCCGGCTTGATCGCATGAGCGCTTCGTCGTGCAGCCCGGCTGCACGACAGCATGTAAATTGCGTCAGTGCGGTACGTTTGCAACCGTCCGCACTGTTTGCAGCGTCAACTCCCGGAGTTGACACGCCTTCGTCACCTCGACGCCAATCATTGGCGGAGCCCCTCATGACCGAGGGTGCGTCGGCTCCCGGAGCCGACGCGTCGTTGTCGACCTGACCTCTTCGGGTCAGGGACTGTCCCTTACACGCTTGAACGTGGGTATTGGTTCCTGGAACCAGTACATCTTTTTCTTCTGACGTCGGTAGCATTGCCGACGTTGGTCTCACTTGTGCGCGCCCTCGCGCACTTCTTGGGCACTCCGGGACAGCGGCATTAAGCGCTGTTTCGACTGGCGAGTCGCGCGCACCTGCTGATGCGTGCGCTGCGGTAACAGGGCCATCGCTCTCTGTTCCGCTGTCGCGTCCGAAGCGCACGAGCGTGCGCTTCTTCCAGTCTATCACCGGATCATGCCGTGCAAGCCACGGCATGCCCATTACTACGTCGAACTTATCGTCCAGGTCCAGGACGATAAAGTGTTCGACAAACACTCGTTGTTTGTACGAGAAGCGCACGTTCACGACGCGCTTCTCGGTCTTTACGATGGCACCGGTTGCCAGTCGTATCTCCAGAAGACTTCGAGGCACATTTACCTCCTCGAAGTCAAGACTCGGTATGCTCCGTAGTCGAACAAAGTTGTTCGACGCGCCTGAATCTACCAATGCTCGAAGAGAGTCACTTGCTCTCTTCGAGTAAATCTTCAAGATGACTAGGTTCGGCCTGTCATCTTGTTTCTTACAGTGAGAGCTGGTCTCACTGGGGGCTGCAGTCCTCAGTGTCGCGTGCCCGATGTCGGCACGCGCGACTGCATTACCAGTAGGGCGCCCCGCGCCTACTGGATGTTCGCGTTTTTTGTTGGTCCGCGGCGATGCCTAACATCGCCACGACGGCCACCTCCAGGGGGCATGGGAGCTGTACACTCCCGTGCAAAGTGACCGATCCTTCCGCAACGGAAGCATCGCACGTTACCTCCCTGCTGCTGGTAACCACCAGCTGTTGCGTTCGAGAGGTCCATTGGTTCTGGACCTCCCGTCCTC
This sequence comes from Phytophthora cinnamomi, assembly GCF_018691715.1. Taxonomy (NCBI): domain Eukaryota; phylum Oomycota; class Peronosporomycetes; order Peronosporales; family Peronosporaceae; genus Phytophthora; species Phytophthora cinnamomi. The sequence continues at coordinate 434,206 of NW_027151025.1, forward strand.
GCTACCGGGCGCGGTTGCGGCCTCGGCGCATTTGCATGGAATTTAGCCTGCCGCAGGCTAAACTCTTCTTGCATGGCAAGGGTGATTGCAGCTTCGAGAGTACTCGGGTACTCTCGGAAGAGATAGGTCTTCACAGGCCCATCTCTAAGTCCCTTCATGAACGTGACGACCTTGGTCGCCTCGTCAATTGGATTAGCCACGATATTTGAGACCAAGTATCGTGCACGCTGCGCGTATGTAACGGGGTTACACGTACAAGTGGCTGCAAGCCACTTGTGAATTTAACAGATAGGTTATCTGTTAAACGTTTTGGATACTTCCTCACATTGGTGTAAGACACACCGATGGATACATTGAAGTGGACCACCACAGTGAGTGGTCCACACATACCCAAAGATCCTATTGGTAGAAAGCAGCATCTTTCTACCAATCAGAGACATGCATATTAGCGGGGCTCTGACAGCCAGCCGCTGCCAACCCTTTCATAGATGATAAACAGTTTTTAGCAGATTTTAGAGGAAGATCAATTTACAAACAATACAGTTCTCATTTTACCTCAAACTAGCTACTTGGAGTCTTGTCTAAAGTTAACTTATATTTGTGTATTCAAATATAATTAATCTAAGTAATTACTAAGTACTTACGCTTCCTCATACACGTTGCGCAACGTGTAAGCAAAAGTAGTGAGTCAAGTTAGACCCACTACACCTGGTAGCACTTTGTAGTCCGTCCAACGACCGACTGCTTGACGTTCGTACGCGGTGTACGAACGCGGAGCCGAGAACCACATGAGCACGGAGGTGCCCATGGAGAGCTCCAACACGCCTGCAACGCATGTTGCACGCGCTGACTGCCCCCACCTGTCTGACCCAGAGTGGGAGGCCCTCCAACGACTGTCAACAGTCATTGGAGAAGCGGCGATAGCTACAATGCTGCGTACGCTATCGCCGACGGAGCAACATGGTGTTGCTCTGGGGTTCATCATGAAGGAGCAGCGTGACGCTGCTTCCTCAGTGACGGCGTCGTCAGGGACGACACCGCGTGCTCAACCATTAAAGTTGAGCGTAAGCAATTACGTGGAAAGAGAGGGCGAGCCTCTCCTCCGATGGCTTGTCGAACTCGACAAAGCCATAGCGGCTCGACGCATCGTCGACCCGCTGTCGAAGGTCGCGTTCGCCATGTCCTGCCTTGGCGGACGCGCAAGGAGTTGGGCGTATGGACGCCGACTCTCCGATCCTACGTGCTTCAGCACGTACGAAGTGTTCAAAGAGGAGCTCAAACAAGCGTTTGAGCCCCCGCAAAACGAGTTCCGGTCGAGGGCGGAGTTCCTCGACCTTCAGCAGGGTAAGCATGACGTCCATGCTTACGCGCAGCGTGCACGATATTTGGTATCAAATATCGTGACTAACCCGATTGACGAGGCGACCAAGGTCGTCACGTTCATGAAAGGACTTAGAGATGGGCCTGTGAAGACCTATCTCTTCCGAGAGTACCCGAGTACTCTCGAAGCTGCGATCACCCTTGCCATGCAAGAAGAGTTTAGCCTGCGGCAGGCTAAACTGCATGTGAACGTGCCGAGGCCGCAACCGCGCCCGGTAGCGAGGACGGGAGGTCCGGAACCAATGGACCTCTCGAGCGCAACAGCTGGTGGTTACCAGCAGCAGGGAGGTAACGTGCGATGCTTCCGTTGCGGAAGGATCGGTCACTTTGCACGGGAGTGTACAGCTCCCATGCCCCCTGGAGGTGGCCGTCGTGGCGATGTTAGGCATCGCCGCGGACCAACAAAAAACGCGAACATCCAGTAGGCGCGGGGCGCCCTACTGGTAATGCAGTCGCGCGTGCCGACATCGGGCACGCGACACTGAGGACTGCAGCCCCCAGTGAGACCAGCTCTCACTGTAAGAAACAAGATGACAGGCCGAACCTAGTCATCTTGAAGGTTTACTCGAAGAGAGCAAGTGACTCTCTTCGAGCTTTGGTGGATTCAGGCGCGTCGAACAACTTTGTTCGACTACGAAGCCTGCCGAGACTTGACTTCGAGGAGGTAGATACACCTCGAAGTCTTCTGGAGGTACGACTGGCAACAGGTGCCATCGTGAAGACCGAGAAGCGCGTCGTGAACGTGCGCTTCTCGTACAAACAATGGATGTTTGTCGAACACTTTATCGTCCTGGACCTGGACGATAAGTTCGACGTAGTAATGGGCATGCCGTGGCTTGCACGGCATGATCCGGTGATAGACTGGAAGAAGCGCACGCTCGTGCGCTTCGGACGCGACAGCGGAACAGAGAGCGATGGCCCTGTTACCGCAGCGCACGCATCAGCAGGTGCGCGCGACTCGCCAGTCGAAACAGCGCTTAATGCCGCTGTCCCGGAGTGCCCAAGAAGTGCGCGAGGGCGCGCACAAGTGAGACCAACGTCGGCAATGCTGCCGACGTCAGAAGAAAAAGATGTACTGGTTCCAGGAACCAATACCCACGTTCAAGCGTGTAAGGGACAGTCCCTGACCCGAAGAGGTCAGGTCGACAACGACGCGTCGGCTCCGGGAGCCGACGCACCCTCGGTCATGAGGGGCTCCGCCAATGATTGGCGTCGAGGTGACGAAGGCGTGTCAACTCCGGGAGTTGACGCTGCAAACAGTGCGGACGGTTGCAAACGTACCGCACTGACGCAATTTGCATGCTGTCGTGCAGCCGGGCTGCACGACGAAGCGCCATGCGATCAAGCCGGGCTTGATATCGCGCGCCCGCAGACAGGGTCTGCCGGCGAAGGGACACATTACCGTGCAGCCGGGCTGCACGAAGGAACATGCGGTCAAGCCGGGCTTGATACCGCGCGCCCGCGGACAGGGTCCGCCGGCGAACGACTGTCCACGGCCGGGCCTGGACAAGAAGAACAACTGTGCGGAGCCGGGCTCCGCATAACAAGAAGACGGCGCAAGCGGAAAACGCTGCGCAAGTCTCGGTCCGGGACCGAGACGCAACAAGAGCAGTCTGATGGGCAGACTGCGGCGGTGGCGCCGAATGTCAAGACGCTAAGCGTCTTGACGCGCACCGATACTGGATTCCAGTATCGTGACATGGAACTCGCTAGTCCTCCGACGACGGCGTCGGAGTTGACTTCGCTTCCAGCCATGAGCTGGAAGCGCTTCACGCGCGACTTGCACGATGGACGCATCGAGCAAGTCTGCGTTCTTTCGGACAGCGAAAGAACGGTGAGCGAGAGCGAAGAGCTGAGGCAGCTCTTCATGGGAAGTACCACTGAGAGTGAAGGCACTCTCAGTGCGAAGACGAAGCGAGAGCGCTTCGAGGAACAAGGTTGGGACTCGCTGAAGTCGAGTCCCTATTACGAATTGTTGAGGGAGTACAAAGACGTACTCCCGGAAGACATGCGGAGCTTCCGCAGGATAAGGGCATTCAGCACGAGATTGATCTCGTGCCGGGCACGAAATACTGTGTCACGCGGCAGTGGCCACTGCCGCGAGAGCAAGTGAAAGCAATCGACGACTTCTTTGGAAGTCGTCGCAAAGCAGGACAAGTGCGGGAATCAAAGTCCCCGCACAGTGCTCCGACGTTCTGTGTCAAAAAGCCACAGGGCGGATGGCGCATCGTTCATGCCTACAACAAGTTGAACGATGTGACGGTACCGGCGCAGACGCCGATACCGCGAAAAGATGTTATCATCGATTCGATGGCCGGGAGCACCGTTTACAGTGCTCTCGACTTGCGAGATGGATTTTATCAAATCCTAATGCGTGAGAGCGATATCCCTCTCACGGCAGTGAGCACGCCAAGCGGCATGCTCTGGGAATGGCTAGTGATGCCACAGGGGCTTAAGAATGCCCCTGCGACTTTCAACAGGTGCGTGACGCACTTGTTGCGCTCGGTGCGCGACTTCTCATCGAGCTACTTCGATGATGTATTCATCCACAGCCGGGCTGTGGACGGAAGACGACATTGAGATGCACAGGGTGCATCTCCGGCAGCTACTTGAGCTTATGCGAAAGCATAAGCTCTACGCGAACCTGAAGAAGTGTATCTTCGGGGCGAGCGAGATACCCGTCCTCGGGTGTCTCGTAGGGAAGAATGGTGTCCGCCCTGACCCAGAAAAGGTCAGAGTGATTAACGAATCGCCAACGCCTTCAAGTGTCAAGGAACTGAGGCAGTTCCTTGGCTTGGCCACGTACTTGTGCAAGTACGTGGAGGATTTTGCGGGCAAGATCCGCCCGCTGTCACAGCTTCTTAAGAAAGAAGCTGTGTGGAATTGGACAACCGATTGCCAAAAGGCATTCGATGCAGTCAAGCGGGGCTTGACTGAGGCGCCGATCTTGGTAGTGGCTGACCAAGATCGCCCATTTCACGTAGTGTGTGACGCATCCGATTTCGCGATCGCATGCGCGTTGATGCAGCACGATCACGAGGGCCGTGATCGTGTCGTCTACTACCAATCGCGTCAGCTGAAGCCAGCTGAGCGCAACTATCCGGTGCATGACAAGGAACTCCTTGCCATGAAGTATGCACTCGCAAAGTTCCGAGTGTATTTGCTTGGGAGTAGACCATTTGTGGTCTACATCGACCATGCTTCACTGCGTACCGCAGTGAAGTCGCCACACATATCACAAAGAATGGCGAGATGGCTCTCATTCTTTGCGGAGTATAACTTCCGGGTCGAATACAAACCCGGAAGATTGAACGTGGTGGCCGACGCGTTATCCCGTCGGCCGGACTATGCAGAAGCTGTTGACGTCAATGCCATTGACGCCATGCGATCGAGCAAACCCACATCATCTCTGTTGGATGATGTGAAGGCCGCGTACGCGCACGACGCGGACGCGAAGCTCTTGCTGGCCTATGGCACAGCGCCTTCTGACAAGTCCCGTCAGAAGCTGCCCAAGCACCTTCGAGCGCGTGCACACCGCTTTCGTGTGCACGAAGGACTGCTACTCTACAACGCAGTCGACGACAACGCGGATCGCGTTGTCGTGCCAAATGACCATGACCTGCGACTCAGGATCATGTACGAGTATCATGATGCCCCGACTGCGGGACATCTCGGACGTGAGAAGACTTACGTCCTTCTCACGCGCGACTTCTACTGGCACCACCAGTATAAGTGGGTGCGCAAGTACATCCGTGCTTGCGAGGTATGCCAACGCGTAAAGCCTGCGCCATTCGCGCAGGCTCCACTGCAATCGCTACCGACTCCGTCGGAGTGTTGGAAGTCCATGTCTTTGGACTTCATCTTTGGTCTTCCCCCGGACAGCGGAGGGAACACCGGTGTTGTGGTCTTCGTCGACCGTTTCAGCAAGATGGTACATCTTGCTGCGGTGCCTGCAGAGGTGACCGCGAAGCAGGCGGCCCGTCTGCTCGTCGACATGGTGTTCAAACACCATGGCATGCCGTCCGATATCGTGTCGGACAGAGACCCGCGCTTCACAGCGCATCTGTGGCAAGAAGTGTTTACACTTCTTGGGATCCAGCTTTCCATGTCGACTGCGGATCATCCGCAGACGGACGGTCAAACCGAGCGCGTGAATCGCGTGCTCGTCGATATGTTGAAGAGCTACGCTCACTCGTTCCAATACTGGAGCGAGTGTTTATCGATGGCAGAGTTTGCCATCAACAACTCAGTGCATGCCTCGACCGGGCATACACCGTTCTACGTGAATGCCATGCGGCATCGACGCCTCCCGAGTTTACTCGGAGTGATGGCTCCCACTTTAAGTGGGGGAGGATCTACGACTGCAATACAGCAGCCGCAGAAAACCGCTGACACTTGCACAGTGTCAGCTGCAACAACGGACAACCACATGAGTCTGCGCAGGGCGCAGACTCCCCCAACAACATGGCTTAACGACCACGGGTCTGCGCAGGGCGCAGACACCGCAAAGAACCACGCAGAGGCCGGGCCTCTAGCGGAGAGCGAGCTGAATGACTTCAGCTCGGATGCAATCAGTTTCATCACCAAAAGACAAGCCGTGATTCGGTTTGTCCAAGACACAATAGCAGCTTCTGTTGATCAACAGAAGCTGAACGCAGACAATGCGGGCAGAGGCAACACAAATGAATTTAAAGTTGGTTCATTAGTTTTGTTAGCTACACAAAACCTGCCTAGACATGCAGTTTCAGATTTCGGAGCAAGCAAGCTTGCTCCGCGCTTCATCGGGCCGTTCACTGTGTTGGCACGGCACGGCAACGCATACACGCTAGACATACCGTCTAGCATGCGCCTCCATCCGACCTTTACGTCGGACGGCTGAAGCCATACCGGCAGCACGAGCCATCTAGCTCGGCTGACCCGAAGCCTCGGCAGGAGCCGAGGCAGAAGCGGAGGACTTGACCTCGGCGACGAGCAGCCTCTCCTCCAGCGCGCGGACGCGCTGGAGCAACCCCCTTCATCTGGGTCCCCAGCTCGACCTGGATATTCGAGGCGGTCTGCGAGACCGCCGCGACTTGGGCCTTCTGGTTCGCCAGCTCCTGCTTCAGGGCGGCGAACTCAGCGCCCTGAAGACGCTCCACGACGGTCACCCGGTCGTGGAGAGGCGCATACTGATCAGCCCGGGGCTGATCATACCCGGGGCGTGTTCCCACCCCCGCCACCGCCGATCCGTGACGCCCGCGGCTCAACCCGCTGGATTGTTGAGCGGATTGTTGACCATAGTATCCCGAAAACGAACCCTCAAGGGGCTCGTTTTCGTATTCGTTGGAGAGGATTTCCTCCCCATCGAGATACATGGGAGCCGCGGCACGTCTTGCTGGAGGACGTTCCGGAAATGGTGAGGGCGTACGAGGAGCAGTACGCGCTGGTGCAGCGGAAGTAATACGAGCGCTGCGATCATCGCCAGCGCCCGAACCCTCACGTGCTAAGAACTTAGCACGGAGCTCTTTGAGACTTTCGGGCACACGGAACGACGTGTACCCGTTCAGGTCGCGGTCGCTCAAGCGGACCGCACCTGGGAAGCACTTCGTGCACTGAAAGCCCTCGGGCACAGCGCACGGCACATTTGCCTCCTCAGCAGCAACATGAAGTTGCTCCAGCTTTCCACGCTTCGAGTACGTCTCGAAGCGATCACGCGCTTGCTTAATCCGATCACGGTAAGCACTCGGCCTCTTGTTGAAGTTCTCAACAAAGGCGTTCCAGCTTTGACAAAGTGCCTGCCACTCGGGCACTTTGCTGCGAGAAGATGTCTTCTTGCTTTGGAACCATCAGAGCTCATGGAAGAGTCCGATGTAATAATCGCGCCTTTGATGCGTTTCCGCATCAAAGTGCAGCTCGGCAGCCACAGCGTCATCTTTGATGGCGCTCCATACGTACAGCGGCACCTCATTCGGAGGTACCGAGTTCCCAAATCGGTCCGCGATCTCGGACGCGGACGGCATCCATGGATCGCGCGCTGCAGGCGCAGCGCGCGGAGTACTGAGAGCCCCAGCTGAAGCGAGTGGGGTATCACTCTCAGTACGCGAACGCTTCGAACTCGAAGCGTCCGATTCGTCCCCTTCACGCGGGCGAACGTTCTTGGCGTGAGGGTCGAGCGATTCGCTCGACACTGAGTCTTTACGCTTTGAGGGCGAGTCCTCCTCGCCCTCCATGTCTTCATCGTCGTCGTCAAAGTCGACGACGTCACCGTACTTCGCCTTCTGGCGTTCGAAGTAGTCGTCGATGGAGAGATGACTCCCCATCGACTTTGCGGACTTCTTCTGAGGCGCGCTCATCGTTGAATGAGCGCGGATTTCTTCTCCAAACGCGGAGAATTGACGAATGGTCAATTCCAAAGATTGACGTGCGGGGACCCCGCGCGTCTAACCTTAAGGGGGGATGGTGTAACGGGGTTACACGCACAAGTGGCTACAAGTCACTTGTGAATTTAACAGATAGGTTATCTGTTAAAAGTGTTGGATACTTCCTCGCATTGGTGTAAGACACACCAATGGATACATTGAAGTGGACCACCACAGTGAGTGGTCCACACATACCCAAAAGATCCTATTGGTAGAAAGCAGCATCTTTCTACCAATTAGAGACGTGCACATTGGCGGGGCACTGACAGCCAGCCGCTGTCAACCGCTTTCATAGATGATAAACAGTTTTAGCAGATTTTAGAGGAAGATCAATTTACAAACAATACAGTTCTCATTTTACCTCAAACTAGCTACTTGGAGTCTTGTCTAAAGTTAACTTATATTTGTGTATTCAAATATAATTAATCTAAGTAATTACTAAGTACTTACGCTTCCTCATACACGTTGCGCAACGTGTAAGCAAAAGTAGTGAGTCAAGTTAGACCCACTACACCTGGTAGCACTTTGTAGTCCGTCCAACGACCGACTGCTTGACGTTCGTACGCGGTGTACGAACGCGGAGCCGAGAACCACATGAGCACGGAGGTGCCCATGGAGAGCTCCAACACGCCTGCAACGCATGTTGCACGCGCTGACTGCCCCCACCTGTCTGACCCAGAGTGGGAGGCCCTCCAACGACTGTCAACAGTCATTGGAGAAGCGGCGATAGCTACAATGCTGCGTACGCTATCGCCGACGGAGCAACATGGTGTTGCTCTGGGGTTCATCATGAAGGAGCAGCGTGACGCTGCTTCTCAGTGACGGCGTCGTCAGGGACGACACCGCGTGCTCAACCATTAAAGTTGAGCGTAAGCAATTACGTGGAAAGAGAGGGCGAGCCTCTCCTCCGATGGCTTGTCGAACTCGACAAAGCCATAGCGGCTCGACGCATCGTCGACCCGCTGTCGAAGGTCGCGTTCGCCATGTCCTGCCTTGGCGGACGCGCAAGGAGTTGGGCGTATGGACGCCGACTCTCCGATCCTACGTGCTTCAGCACGTACGAAGTGTTCAAAGAGGAGCTCAAACAAGCGTTTGAGCCCCCGCAAAACGAGTTCCGGTCGAGGGCGGAGTTCCTCGACCTTCAGCAGGGTAAGCATGACGTCCATGCTTACGCGCAGCGTGCACGATATTTGGTATCAAATATCGTGACTAACCCGATTGACGAGGCGACCAAGGTCGTCACGTTCATGAAAGGACTTAGAGATGGGCCTGTGAAGACCTATCTCTTCCGAGAGTACCCGAGTACTCTCGAAGCTGCGATCACCCTTGCCATGCAAGAAGAGTTTAGCCTGCGGCAGGCTAAACTGCATGTGAACGTGCCGAGGCCGCAACCGCGCCCGGTAGCGAGGACGGGAGGTCCGGAACCAATGGACCTCTCGAACGCAACAGCTGGTGGTTACCAGCAGCAGGGAGGTAACGTGCGATGCTTCCGTTGCGGAAGGATCGGTCACTTTGCACGGGAGTGCACAGCTCCCATGCCCCCTGGAGGTGGCCATCGTGGCGATGCTAGGCATCGCCGCGGACCAACAAAAAACGCGAACATCCAGTAGGCGCGGGGCGCCCTACTGGTAATGCAGTCACGCGTGGCACGCGACACTGTGGACTGCAGCCCCCAGTGAGACCAGCTCTCACTGCAAGAAACAAGATGACAGGCCAAACCTAGTCATCTTGAAGGTTTACTCGAAGAGAGCGAGTGACTCTCTTCGAGCTTTGGTGGATTCAGGCGCGTCGAACAACTTTGTTCGACTACGAAGCCTGCCGAGACTTGACTTCGAGGAGGTAGATACACCTCGAAGTCTTCTGGAGGTACGACTGGCAACAGGTGCCATCGTGAAGACCGAGAAGCGCGTCGTGAACGTGCGCTTCTCGTACAAACAATGGATGTTTGTCGAACACTTTATCGTCCTGGACCTGGACGATAAGTTCGACGTAGTAATGGGCATGCCGTGGCTTGCACGGCATGATCCGGTGATAGACTGGAAGAAGCGCACGCTCGTGCGCTTCGGACGCGACAGCGGAACAGAGAGCGATGGCCCTGTTACCGCAGCGCACGCATCAGCAGGTGCGCGCGACTCGCCAGTCGAAACAGCGCTTAATGCCGCTGTCCCGGAGTGCCCAAGAAGTGCGCGAGGGCGCGCACAAGTGAGACCAACGTCGGCAATGCTGCCGACGTCAGAAGAAAAAGATGTACTGGTTCCAGGAACCAATACCCACGTTCAAGCGTGTAAGGGACAGTCCCTGACCCGAAGAGGTCAGGTCGACAACGACGCGTCGGCTCCGGGAGCCGACGCACCCTCGGTCATGAGGGGCTCCGCCAATGATTGGCGTCGAGGTGACGAAGGCGTGTCAACTCCGGGAGTTGACGCTGCAAACAGTGCGGACGGTTGCAAACGTACCGCACTGACGCAATTTGCATGCTGTCGTGCAGCCGGGCTGCACGACGAAGCGCCATGCGATCAAGCCGGGCTTGATATCGCGCGCCCGCAGACAGGGTCTGCCGGCGAAGGGACACATTACCGTGCAGCCGGGCTGCACGAAGGAACATGCGGTCAAGCCGGGCTTGATACCGCGCGCCCGCGGACAGGGTCCGCCGGCGAACGACTGTCCACGGCCGGGCCTGGACAAGAAGAACAACTGTGCGGAGCCGGGCTCCGCATAACAAGAAGACGGCGCAAGCGGAAAACGCTGCGCAAGTCTCGGTCCGGGACCGAGACGCAACAAGAGCAGTCTGATGGGCAGACTGCGGCGGTGGCGCCGAATGTCAAGACGCTAAGCGTCTTGACGCGCACCGATACTGGATTCCAGTATCGTGACATGGAACTCGCTAGTCCTCCGACGACGGCGTCGGAGTTGACTTCGCTTCCAGCCATGAGCTGGAAGCGCTTCACGCGCGACTTGCACGATGGACGCATCGAGTAAGTCTGCGTTCTTCGGACAGCGAAAGAACGGTGAGGCGAGAGCGAAGAGCTGAGGCAGCTCTTCATGGGAAGTACCACTGAGAGTGAAGGCACTCAGTGCGAAGACGAAGCGAGAGCGCTTCGAGGAATAAGGTTGGGACTCGCTGAAGTCGAGTCCCTATTACGAATTGTTGAGGGAGTACAAAGACGTACTCCCGGAAGACATTATTCCTGCGGAGCTTCCGCAGGATAAGGGCATTCAGCACGAGATTGATCTCGTGCCGGGCACGAAATACTGTGTCACGCGGCAGTGGCCACTGCCGCGAGAGCAAGTAAAAGCGATCGACGACTTCTTTGAAAGTCGTCGTAAAGCAGGACAAGTGCGGGAATCAAAGTCCCCGCACAGTGCTCCGACGTTCTGTGTCAAGAAGCCACATGGCGGATGGCGCATCGTTCATGCCTACAACAAGCTGAACGATGCGACGGTACCGGCGCAGACGCCGATACCACGAAAAGATGTTATCATCGATTCGATGGCCGGGAGCACCGTTTACAGTGCTCTCGACTTGCGAGATGGATTTTATCAAATCCTAATGCGTGAGAGCGATATCCCTCTCACGGCAGTGAGCACGCCAAGCGGCATGCTCTGGGAATGGCTAGTGATGCCACAGGGGCTTAAGAATGCCCCTGCGACTTTCAACAGGTGCGTGACGCACTTGTTGCGCTCGGTGCGCGACTTCGCATCGAGCTACTTCGATGATGTATTCATCCACAGCCGGGCTGTGGACGGGAAGACCGACATTGAGATGCACAGGGTGCATCTCCGGCAGCTACTTGAGCTTATGCGAAAGCATAAGCTCTACGCGAACCTGAAGAAGTGTATCTTCGGGGCGAGCGAGATACCCGTCCTCGGGTGTCTCGTAGGGAAGAATGGTGTCCGCCCTGACCCAGAAAAGGTCAGAGTGATTAACGAATCGCCAACGCCTTCAAGTGTCAAGGAACTGAGGCAGTTCCTTGGCTTGGCCACGTACTTGTGCAAGTACGTGGAGGATTATGCGGGCAAGATCCGCCCGCTGTCACAGCTTCTTAAGAAAGAAGCTGTGTGGAATTGGACAACCGATTGCCAAAAGGCATTCGATGCAGTCAAGCGGGGCTTGACTGAGGCGCCGATCTTGGTAGTGGCTGACCAAGATCGCCCATTTCACGTAGTGTGTGACGCATCCGATTTCGCGATCGCATGCGCGTTGATGCAGCACGATCACGAGGGCCGTGATCGTGTCGTCTACTACCAATCGCGTCAGCTGAAGCCAGCTGAGCGCAACTATCCGGTGCATGACAAGGAACTCCTTGCCATGAAGTATGCACTCGCAAAGTTCCGAGTGTATTTGCTTGGGAGTAGACCATTTGTGGTCTACACCGACCATGCTTCACTGCGTACCGCAGTGAAGTCGCCACACATATCACAAAGAATGGCGAGATGGCTCTCATTCTTTGCGGAGTATAACTTCCGGGTCGAATACAAACCCGGAAGATTGAACGTGGTGGCCGACGCGTTATCACGTCGGCCGGACTATGCAGAAGCTGTTGACGTCAATGCCATTGACACCATGCGATCGAGCAAACTCACATCATCTCTGTTGGATGATGTGAAGGCCGCGTACGCGCACGACGCGGACGCGAAGCTCTTGCTGGCCTATGGCACAGCGCCTTCTGACAAGTCCCGTCAGAAGCTGCCCAAGCACCTTCGAGCGCGTGCACACCGCTTTCGTGTGCACGACGGACTGCTGCTTTACAATGCAGTCGACGACAACGCGGATCGCGTTGTCGTGCCAAATGACCATGACCTGCGACTCAGGATCATGTACGAGTATCATGATGCCCCGACTGCGGGACATCTCGGACGCGAGAAGACTTACGTCTTTCTCACGCGCGACTTCTACTGGCACCACCAGTATAAGTGGGTGCGCAAGTACATCCGTGCTTGCGAGGTATGCCAACGCGTAAAGCCTGCGCCATTCGCGCAGGCTCCACTGCAATCGCTACCGACTCCGTCGGAGTGTTGGAAGTCCATGTCTTTGGACTTCATCTTTGGTCTTCCCCCGGACAGCGGAGGGAACACCGGTGTTGTGGTCTTCGTCGACCGCTTCAGCAAGATGGTACATCTTGCTGCGGTGCCGGCAGAGGTGACCGCGAAGCAGGCGGCCCGTCTGCTCGTCGACATGGTGTTCAAACACCATGGCATGCCGACCGACATCGTGTCGGACAGAGACCCGCGCTTCACAGCGCGCCTGTGGCAAGAAGTGTTTACACTTGTTGGGAGCCAGCTTTCAATGTCGACTGCGGATCATCCGCAGACGGACGGCCAAACCGAGCGCGTGAATCGCGTGCTCGTCGACATTTTGAAGAGCTACGCTCACTCGTTCCAATACTGGAGCGAGTGCTTATCGATGGCAGAGTTTGCCATCAATAACTCAGTGCATGCCTTGACCGGCATACACCGTTCTACGTGAATGCCATGCGGCATCCACGTCTACCGAGTTTACTCGGAGTGATGGCTCCCACTTTAAGTGGGGGAGGATCTACGACTGCAATACAGCAGCCGCAGAAAACCGCTGACACTTGCACAGTGTCAGCTGCAACAATGAACAAACCACATGAGTCTGCGCAGGGCGCAGACTCCTCAAACAACAAGGACAAAGACCACGGGTCTGCGCAGAGCGCAGACACCGCAAAGAACCACGCAGAGGCAGGGCCTCTAGCGGAGAGCGAGCTGAATGACTTCAGCTCGGATGCAATCAACTTCCTTACCAAAAGACAAGCCGTGATTCGGTTTGTCCAAGATGCAATAGCAGCTTCTGTTGATCAACAGAAGCTGAACGCAGACAATGTGGGCAGAGGCAACACAAATGAATTTAAAGTTGGTTCATTAGTTTTGTTAGCTACACAAAACCTGCCTAGACATGCAGTTTCAGATTTCGGAGCAAGCAAGCTTGCTCCGCGCTTCATCGGGCCGTTCACTGTGTTGGCACGGCACGGCACGGCAACGCATACACGCTAGACATACCGTCTAGCATGCGCCTCCATCCGACCTTTTACGTCGGACGGCTGAAGCCATACCGGCAGCACGAGCCATCTAGCTCGGCTGACCCGAAGCCTCGGCAGGAGCCGAGGCAGAAGCGGAGGACTTGACCTCGGCGACGAGCAACCTCTCCTCCAGCGCGCGGACGCGCTGGAGCAACCCCTTCATCTGGGTCCCCAGCTCGACCTGGATATTCGAGGCGGTCTGCGAGACCGCCGCGACTTGGGCCTTCTGGTTCGCCAGCTCCTGCTTCAGGGCGGCGAACTCAGCGCCCTGCAAACGCTCCACGGCGGTCACCCAGTCGTGGAGAGGCGCATACTGATCAGCCCGGGGCTGATCATACCCGGGGCGTGTTCCCACCCCCGCCACCGCCGATCCGTGACGCCCGCGGCTCAACCCGCTGGATTGTTGAGCGGATTGTTGACCATAGTATCCCGAAAACGAACCCTCAAGGGGCTCGTTTTCGTATTCGTTGGAGAGGATTTCCTCCCCATCGAGATACATGGGAGCCGCGGCACGTCTTGCTGGAGGACGTTCCGGAAATGGTGAGGGCGTACGAGGAGCAGTACGCGCTGGTGCAGCGGAAGTAATACGAGCGCTGCGATCATCGCCAGCGCCCGAACCCTCACGTGCTAAGAACTTAGCACGGAGCTCTTTGAGACTCTCGGGCACACGGAACGACGTGTACCCGTTCAGGTCGCGGTCGCTCAAGCGGACCGCGCCTGGAAAGCACTTCGTGCACCGAAAGCCCTCGGGCACAGCGCACGGCACATTTGCCTCCTCAGCAGCAACATGAAGTTGCTCCAGCTTTCCACGCTTCGAGTACGTCTCGAAGCGATCACGCGCTTGCTTAATCCGATCACGGTAAGCACTCTGCTTCTTGTTGAAGTTCTCAACAAAAGCGTTCCAGCTTTGACAAAGTGCCTGCCACTCGGGCACTTTGCTGCGAGAAGATGTCTTCTTGCTTTGGAACCATCAGAGCTCATGAAAGAGTCCGATGTAGTAATCGCGCCTTTGATGCGTTTCCGCATCAAAGTGCAGCTCGGCAGCCACAGCGTCATCTTTGATGGCGCTGCATACGTACAGCGGCACCTCATTCGGAGGTACCGAGTTCCCAAATCGGTCCGCGATCTCGGACGCGGACGGCATCCATGGATCGCGCGCTGCAGGCGCAGCGCGCGGAGAGCCTTGAGCTTTAACATCACGCGCTGCAGCAGCAGCGCGCGGAGTACTGAGAGCCCCAGCTGAAGCGAGTGGGGTATCACTCTCAGTACGCGAACGCTTCGAACTCGAAGCGTCCGATTCGTCCCCTTCACGCGGGCGAACGTTCTTGGCGTGAGGGTCGAGCGATTCGCTCGACACTGAGTCTTTACGCTTTGAGGGCGAGTCCTCCTCGCCCTCCATGTCTTCATCGTCGTCGTCAAAGTCGACGACGTCACCGTACTTCGCCTTCTGGCGTTCGAAGTAGTCGTCGATGGAGAGATGACTCCCCACCGACTTTGCGGACTTCTTCTGAGGCGCGCTCATCGTTGAATGAGCGCGGATTTCTTCTCCAAACGCGGAGAATTGACGAATGGTCAATTCCAAAGATTGACGTGCGGGGACCCCGCGCGTCTAACCTTAAGGGGGGATGGTGTAACGGGGTTACACGTACAAGTGGCTGCAAGCCACTTGTGAATTTAACAGATAGGTTATCTGTTAAACGTTTTGGATACTTCCTCACATTAGTGTAAGACACACCGATGGATACATTGAAGTGGACCACCACAGTGAGTGGTCCACACATACCCAAAAGATCCTATTGGTAGAAAGCAGCATCTTTCTACCAATCAGAGACATGCATATTAGCGGGGCTCTGACAGCCAGCCGCTGCCAACCCTTTCATAGATAATAAACAGTTTTTAGCAGATTTTAGAGGAAGATCAATTTACAAACAATACAGTTCTCATTTTACCTCAAACTAGCTACTTGGAGTCTTGTCTAAAGTTAACTTATATTTGTGTATTCGAATATAATTAACCTAAGTAATTACTAAGTACTTACGCTTCCTCATACACGTTGCGCAACGTGTAAGCTAAAGTAGTGAGTCAAGTTAGACCCACTACACTGTCGGCGATAGCGTACGCAGCATCGTGGCTATCGCCGCCTCCCGATGACTGTTGACAGTCGTTAGATGACCTCCCACTCTGGATCCGACAGGTGGGGGCATTTCACGCGTGCAACATGCGTTGAAGGCATATTGGAGCTCTCCATGGGCACCTCCGTGCCCATCGGGTTCTCGGCTCCGCGTTCGTACACCTCGTGCGAACGTCAAGCAGTCGGCCGTTGGACGGACTACAAAGTGCTACCAGGTGTAGTGGGTCTAACTTGACTCACTACTTTAGCTTACACGTTGCGCTACGTGTATGAGGAAGCGTAAGTACTTAATAATTACTTAGGTTAATTATATTTGAATACACAAATATAATTTAAATCAGATAAGACTCCAAGTGACTTAGAATAGGTAAACTGAGAACTGTATTGTTTGTGAATTGATCTTCCTCCTAAATCTGCTAAAAAAAATTATTATCTATGAAAGGGATTGACAGCGGCTGGCTCCCAGAGCCCCTCCAATATGCACGTCTTTAATATGTAGAAAGATGCTGCTTTCTACCAATAGGATCTTTGGGTAGGTGTGGACCACTCATTGTGGTGGCCCACTTCAATGTATCCATTGGTGTGACTTACACCAAGGTGAGGAAGTATCTAAACCTTTTAACAGATGTCCTATCTGTTAAATTTACAAGTGGCTTGTAGCCACTTGTACGTGTAACCCCGTTACAGTAGGGGTGCCTTGTGTGTGATGTGACGCTTCTTTCCTTGCCTTCGTAGGTGTCGTTGGACTTGCTGTCTCCTATGGGGGGTCTTGGATCGCGAGAGCCAAAGCGATCCATCGACCAAATCGAGAACTCCGGTGGATCTCGGGTTTAGGTTCAGGATGTATCACTAGGAGGTAGGATATGGCCAATGTATTATCCATAATTAATAACCAACACTAGATCCCCTACCGTTAACCTCTCTACGCCGTGTAGGGCCAATGTAGTTCCCGGATCCAGGCGAGGGAGGGAGGTCTTGCGATGTCCAAAGCAAATTCGGTTCTGCTTACCGTTAAGTTCGGTCTTATCCCAAAGTCCTATCATATCTATGGATCCTATCTTCCCATCATTGTCTACTGACTCTACTTGGCGCGTTTATATTCCTTACATGCCCCTTGATTAACCTCCGCCAAGCCATAGTCCCAGATCCCAAAGCATATCTCCAGATCCAAGAATCAGGTTTGATCCAGGAATCCGATTCCCCCAACCTTTGGATCTAGCATCCTCGTGCTTTGCGTTACCTTCGAGGGCTCTTGAATATTATTTCTATACACCCCATGCAACTTCCAGAGCCCAGATACACCACTAGTAATAATCCACCACTAGTAATAATCTGTCTTCATCTCCCGGTTTGGGATCCAGGTCCGTCAGTCTTGCGGTTCTGTGACACAGTCTGGATCTGTCATTCTCTTCTCTCTAAATCTGTAACGGGGTTACATGGAATAGTGACCCTGGCACTATTCAGGGATGGCTACATAAGGTCACTCCCCTGAGTAGTGACACAATAGGCTTGAGAGTCAACCGATACATTTATATAGGATAAACTATAGGGAACTTCGGATTTGTATGCAGGCCAAATCTGTTCTAACCTATAAATACACTCAGTCTTAGATCTACCGTACTTCTGATCAATCAATCCCCTTAGCCAAGGGACACATGAACCAGGGACACATCAACTGCCGTTCGCTGAGAGTTTGTATACTCTCGTTAGCACATTTCCTCTGTGCAAGGTGCTCGTGTGGCCCGTCACACTTGGTAGCACTTGTAGTCAATCCTACACCTACACGGGTAGATTGGACTACCTGAATCCTATGTGGTCTCAACGAGTGAGCCAAGATGGATGGAAGTGAGTCTCCTCACTTGAACGACTCGCAGTTTGAGTCAGTTCGGAAGATGGCAGGCATCTTTGGAACAGATACTCTGCGTAGCTTAGCGGCAGCGACGCCGGCTGAGCAGGTCGAGCGCATCAGCACGTTCGACACCTACGAGCAAGGGCTCATCGCCCATGTTCAGGGGCTGCAGGCTTCCACAGCCGAGCCGAAGCCGGTGCAACCAAAGCCGTTGATGCTGAAGGTTCACCCCTTTGAAGGTAAGGAGGGTGCGAACCTTCACTTCTGGGTCCGAGAGGTCGAGCTCGCGATGGACGCGGCTCTCGTCTCGGACGAGCGACTCCGTGTCGCTTTTGCGCTTTCCAACCTTAGTGGTCGCGCTAAGGGTTGGGCGTATACGCGCGAAACGACAATGCCGGGATGCTTTGCATCATGGTCCCAGCTCTGTGAGCAGCTGCGGTCCACGTTCCTTCCGGCAAACTATGAGTATCGCCAGCGCTCGTGCTTCCTCGCCTGCAAACAAGGAAGGCGCGAGCTGCACGAGTACATACAAGAAATGAGAGTACTCACAGCCTCGCTGGCGGGAACGCCCCTGCCCGAACACATCAAGGTGACCGTGTTCATGGACGGTTTGCGTGTTGGCCCAGCCCGCACGCAGCTGTTCCGGATGCAAGCAAGCACTATGGTGGATGCGATACAGATCGCCCTCCAGGAGGAGTACAGCCACAAACAGGCTCGTACCCTCGCCACGGTATGGCAAAGCAACCGTGTGCTGGGTGGTGCGCCGAATGGTGGTTCCGGTAATGGAACCTCCAATGGGCCAGTTCCCATGGATTCGGGAATGGCCGAGCAGAACGACATCCGCTGCTTCGACTGTGGAAAGCTAGGGCACATGAAACGTGCCTGTCCTGCGGGAGGACAAAAGAAGCGTTACTCTTCGAAGCCCTTTGGGTCTAAGGGTCGCTGGCAGAAGCCGCGGCCCAGGGATCAGGGGAACGCAGGACACCAGTAGGGGCGGGGCGCCCTACTGGGGAGTTCCTATGTCTTCATGAGGGGCGTGCGGGTGGCGCGCGCCATGGGGACTTAGCCCCTGAGTGTCTATGCACTCTCGAAGGGGAGAAGGGCAGTGGTGGGCTGCTCGTGGTGCACGCGAGTGTACCGGGATACGATCATCCTTGATAATCTTGATCGATGCTGGGGCGTCAAAGCATTTTGCGCGCCGCCAGACAGTCACGCGGAATCGCGACAGGTATGCCGATGCTCTATGTGGCAGCAAAGGTAACGGGCTGGTCTCCGTAAGGCTTGCCGACGGTACGGTGGTAGAAGTACCTCGGGTCCACATGGACCTGGCTGTCAAGTTCG
Source organism: Phytophthora cinnamomi (assembly GCF_018691715.1). Classification (NCBI taxonomy): domain Eukaryota; phylum Oomycota; class Peronosporomycetes; order Peronosporales; family Peronosporaceae; genus Phytophthora; species Phytophthora cinnamomi. The sequence goes on from NW_027151025.1 coordinate 453,346, forward strand.
AAGACTTTGACAGCAAGGAGTCGTTCTTGGTCCTAGACATGGACAAGTACGACTTGATCCTTGGCATGCCGTGGTTAGAGAAACACGAGCCTTGGGTCGATTGGCGCGGCAAGGCCATTGGGGCAAGCGGTCCCCCGCACTCTGACAGAGCTTTGGTGAGTCATGTTCCCACCTTTGGCAGAAGCTGGGGCGCCCGTGAGGGCCACCAGGGCACAGCAACGTCCACAATGTTCATCGGGGTCGTCGAAACTGACAGCGACTCCGAAGGTGACCGGGCCGATCAGGTTCCGGGTGTGGGGGTGCCAGACGGCACCTACCAGGTGGGTAACTTAGGTCCACATGCGGGTAACAGAGTTCCGCGGGCAGCAACTGCTGCTAGAGAAGGCGCCATCGGCGCTGGCGTGGGTAACTTAGTTTCACGCAGACCTTAACTGATGAGGAATCCACCATAGGCGCTTCCTGTGTGTGGGTAACGTAATTCCACACGAGGTCACTCAGACCATAACTGATGTGGGAGTCGCTGAGAGTGCTCCTGGTGTGGGTAACCAAGTTCCACACGGCGGGGTGGGTAACTTAGTTCCACACGTCAAGGCGGGTAACATAGTTCCGCACGAGATCAAGACGATCGTTCAGCGACGTCCGTCACCAACGAGTTGGAGCCATCCGTCTGGGCTCCAGGCGCCGAAGAATGCTATCAAATCTTTGACGGCGTGACCGGTTGCCAGGTCAAGGCAGGTGCTGTTCAGCTTACGGCCCTGCCCGAGGTTGCAGAGTTACTGAACCTCGAAGAGCTCGCAATGGAGATCTTCTTGGCCAAGTTGAAGGCCGGGGAGATCTCACAGTTGGTCCTCCTAAGGCCGGAGCCAACGTCAGAGGAGTTGAACTCCTCTTCTGGCATGGACAAGGACGTCCTGGAGGAGTTCCAGAGACAGCGCGTGTCGCGCATGGGCTCTGAGATTCTCAAGAATCTACGGGATCCGGTGTATCCCTTATTGACGGAGTTTGAGGACGTAGTGTCGAAGGACCCTCCGTCCCAACTCCCACCAGACAGGGGAATCAGGCACGAGATTGACCTCGTGCCGGGCACAAAGTACTGTGTCACGAGGCAATGGCCTCTTCCCCGGGAGCAATGCGAAGTCATTGATAACTTCTTTGCCGCCAAGGCGAAGGCAGGCATGGTGCGAGAGTCGAAGTCTCCGCACTCGACGCCTACTTTCTGTGTTCGTAAGCCGAACGGAAAGTGGCGTCTAGTTCATGCTTACAACAAGCTGAACAGCGCGGCGGTGCCAGCGCAGACACCGATCCCGCGGAAGGACGTGTTGCTCAACAACATGTCCGGGTGCACATTGTACAGTGCACTGGATCTGGTGGATGGATACTACCAGATCCTGATGCGCGAGAGCGACATTCCGCTCACGGCTTAGCACGCCGAGCAAGCTCTGGGAATGGCTGGTAATGCCACAGGGGCTCTCGAATGCCCCAGCAACGTTCAATCGCTTGGTCACACAACTGTTCCGACCTTTGCGTGCGATCGCACAGACGTACTTTGACGACATATTCGTCCACAGCCGTGCCGAGGCAGGCCAGACGGCCATGGAGGTGCATCTCCAGCACCTCCGACGTGTGATTGAAGTCATGAGGGCGAACAAGCTGTTCGCCAACATCGACAAGTGCGTGGTTGCGGCTGAGGAGATTAAGGTCCTTGGCTGCGTCGTTAGCAGCGCTGGGGTCCGTGCGGACCCGGAGAAGGTGAAAGCCATTGCGGCTTGGCCGCCACCCCGGTCAGAGAAAGACCTACGCTAGTGGTTGGGCCTCGCCAACTACCTGCACAAGTACAGTGCTGGCTATGCCGGTCTGGCACGGCCGCTGTCGGATCTCCTGAAGAAGGATGCCCACTGGAGTTGGGAGCGTCGCCACCACGATGCCTTTGACGACATCGAAGCGAGCTTACAGCGCGCCCCAGTCCTGGCCCTGCCGGACGAGACGAAGCCTTTCAGCGTCGTCTGTGACGCATCAGACTTCACCATTGGCTGCGTGCTCCTGTAGGCCGACGATAATGGCCTCGAACGGGTCATCTCGTTCTAGTCAAGGCAGCTTAGAGCTGCCGAACGGAACTACCCCGTTCACGACAAGGAACTACTCGCAATGAAGTACGCCCTTGTCAAGTTTCGGGTGCACCTACTGGGCTCTACGCCCTTTATTGTCTATACAGACCACGCGTCCTTGAGGACAGCCGTCAACACGCCGCACCTATCCCAGCGGATGGCGCGCTGGCTGTCTTTCTTCGCGGAATACAAACTTCTGCGTCGAGTACAAGATAGGCAAGCCGAATGTGCATTGCCGACGCGCTGTCGCGTCGACCCGACTACGAACTCGCTCATATTAGTCGGGCCACGACGGATCTTACGATCGCATCCGGTTGGCGTATCGCGATGATGCCAACCTTGGACTTCTTGCGCGGTTCTTAGCCGCTGGCCTGGATGCCAAGGCCGAGTGGTTCACGCCTCGCCAGCGTGCGCGGCTTCACCGCTATGAGTGGGCTGATGGCCTGCTCCACTATAGGGTGGAGCCCGAGGATCCTCCCCGTATTGTCGTGCCGAACGACGAGGACTTCAAGTACGATATCCTGATGGCGGCGCACGACGCGCCGTCCAGTGGCCATATCGGCCGTGCGAAGACGTTCTCGTCAGTCTCTCAGACATTCTGGTGGTCCCACATGTACAAGTGGGTCGCCACCTACGTCTGCACGTGTGAGACGTGCCAGCGGGTGAAGCCTGTTGGCCACGCCTCGGTTCCATTACAGAGCCTGCCGGTCCCAGCGGACTGCTGGAAATCGATGAGTCTCGACTTTGTCTTCGGTCTTCCGGTCGACGACCGTGACACAACGGTGTTGTAGCCTTTGTGTGCCGTCTGAGCAAGATGGTCACTTTGCACCAGTCCGTGACCCTGTCACTGGCGACGGGGTAGCTCGCATGTTGATGGACTGTATCTTTAGACACCATGGTCTTCTCGAGACCACCGTCTCTGATAGAGACCCGCTGTTCACCGTTGCGATTTGGCAAACGCTATTCCGCCTTCTAGGTACTCGGCTATTGATGTCTACGGCTGACCACCCGTAGACGGACGGCCAGACAGAGCGCGTCAATAGAGTGTTCGAGGACACCCTCCGCAGTATCGGCGCGGAGAATTCCCGCTCTTGGGCTGAACGATTACCCATCGTTGAGTTTGCTCTCAACATCGCGGTGCACGCGTCGACGGGGTTCACCCCCTTTTACCTCAATGGGTTACGACACCCTCAGGTGCCGCTCACCTTACGAGGCGGTACCGGGGCTTCGGTCGTAAGTGGGGGAGAGGCTCGAAAAAAACTTTCCTCCCAGGTCTCGGACGTAAGTCCAGCTTCACTGCGGAAGAAATTGTCTTCGTTTGCCGAGGACAGGCTGAATATCATCAGCAGGGCTAGAGATGCAATGACACAAGCCCAAGATAAACAAAAGGAGTACTCAGACCAAAAGGGACGAGGAATCTTAAACGTGTTTAAGGTGGGGGACTTAGTTCTCCTAGATACTAGAAACCTACCACTAAACACAGCACAGTTAGCTCGGTCGAGAGCAACAAACTGAAGCACCGCTGCATTTGACCTTTCACGGTTCTCAGCCGACACGGTGCTGCGTACACCATAGACTTGCCGAAGTCGATGACGACTCACCCGATGTTTTACGTGGGTCGTCTGAAGCGGTATCACGACCTTCATGCTCAGGCTGCCCCGCAGGAAGCAGTGGGCGGCCATGTGGAGTAGGATACAACTCCTCGAAGCGGGGCGTCGGCTCGCGATAAGGCGGCTGGTACGCCCGCTGGTCGTAGGATGACGAGGCGTACATCGGGGTGCCATAAGCAGGGCCCCCGTAAGAGCCGTGGCCGTACGGAGCCGGGTATGCGAAATGCTGCGGCTCCTGATAGGGCGCGCGGCCACGAAGTTCGTCCCGAAGGCTCGCAAGACCGTCACGCAGGGACTCGAAGTCCGACGCGTAAGCCCGACGCTCAACCCGAGCATGGAGGTCGCGAACCTCCCGGAACATTGAGCCAACGTCCTGACGAAGCCGATCCACGACACCGGGCTGACCAGCCCTACAGGCAGCATCGCCACCAAGGCCAATCCCCAACGCGATCTCGAGTGAGTACACACGCTCTCGGAGAAGGCGAATCTCCTCTTGCTGAAGGGCCACTACCCGGCTCGGGGTTTCAGAGCGCAGCGGTAACGCCTCCAGCTCGTAGCCATGGCCGTGCGAGGCCACCACCTGCCCTCCTTGACCGGAATGGGGAGCTCCACTTCCACGTGGAGCGGGTCCTCCAGGAGCGGCGTCTCCACGGCAAGCACCAACTTCTCGTGAAGTGGAGGGGTTACCCAGAGTCAGAAAACTCGTGGGAGCCTGTTGAACAGCTCCAGGCTGACTGCCCAAAGGCTGTTGCGATCTGGGACGAGAAGCAGCGGACGCTTCGTAAGTAGTCCTTGGCTTCTTGGCCGACGTACGGGGCACGGTAGCAGACGGAGTCGCACCGCGCCCACGCTCTTCACGAGCTTTGGCTTTTGCCTGCTGCTTGAGCTCCTCCATCATTAGGTAGAGCTTGTGTTTGCTCACGATGCGAGCGAACTCGACGCGGAGGTCGCGCTGGTCCAGTATAGCGGACAGGAAGCGATCCTCACGGAGTTCTCTATACCCCTGGTCGGAATACCCTTTGCGAGATACGTATCTCCAGGAGAGGTCTTCCACCTCAATCCACGTCATAGCCTCGGAAGGCTGGGCCCAGGGATAACCCCAAACTGGATGGAGTCCACCCTTGTCCTTCGCCATCTTACGAACGTTGGTGAACTCCTTCAATGGGATCTTGTGTGGCGCTAAGAGCACACACCGAGCGGCTTCAATGTCGCTGACAAAGAGCGGCTCTGTCTCAACCAGAGCGCCCTCAAAGGCACCCATCGAGGTGTAGCCGCTGACAAGGCCACGAGGAGGCGTGAGCTTCTCCAGGGGCTATAGACACCAGTGCCGTCATCGGGCGGTTAATAGCCCTTTGGACGCGCAGCGCCCCCGCCAGAAAGACGGCCTACAGTAGCCGTGGCGGCGTCGTTGCTTGTCCCGCACGGGCGGCCGAGCCAGCGCTGTAGAATTGCGCCTGCTGCTCATCGAGGTCATTAGAGACCTCACGGGGCTCGTCGACAGTCCCTTCTTCAGACTCGGAGTCATCGAACAGACCCCAGTAGTCGTCGTGGGGCGGCGACTTAGAAGCAGCACGCTTCATCCCACCGGGCACGTCGCCCTCCACAGCAGCGGAGGTCTTGGAAGCTTGGGCGCGCGAGAGGCCTTCCGCCAGGGTCAGGTTCTTGACCGACGGAGCTGCCATGGGCCCGGTCCCGTCTTGCCGCTCGTCGGCTCCTCGGCCTGAGTGTCTGGGTCAGCCGGGGCGTTTGGCACGTCGCCCTCCGCCTGCTTCTTGTCGTTGGCGGCCTGCGCGCTACATTCGGAGGTGCCCTCCTCCTCTTGTGAGCTCTCACCCGAGTACACGACTTTGGTGCAGCTAAACTCGGGCCAGTCCCAGTCCTGGCGCGGGCTGCGCTGTTCGTAGCTGAACCTGGGGTTGTCCCCCTCATCCGGTGGAGCATCGGGCGACTTGCGAGACGCATGTTCGCCGTGCGAATCCTCTGGAGAACTGCTCGGAGAGCGCACCTCCTTGGAGGCCGCGCCCGTGGCCTCCTTCAGCGCGGCCGACTTGTTCTTGGCTTTGGCCGTCTTGGCCTGGGGTTTCAGGCACCGCGCGAGCTGCGCTTGGGAGGCATGATTGCGGTCGACGTGGAGACCGTGGGGCTTACTCGGTGATGCGCCAGTTGCTTTCTGGGGCCCGAGAGCCGAGACGCAAGAGCTCGCGCCGTTGTCGATGGATTTCGACTGTGTGAGTGAAATGTGAGTCGCCACCGTACACTCGCTCTGATTGGTCGATATGATCAAATCTAAGTGGAGGAGGATGTAACGGGGTTACATGGAATAGGGGGCACTATTCTGGGATGGCTACATAAGATTCTCCCCTGAGTAGTGACACAATAGGCTTGAGAGTCAACTGATACATTTTATATAGGATAAACTTCGGATTTGTATGCAGGCCAAATCTGTTCTAACCTATAAATACACTCCTTAGGCCAGGGACACGTGAACTGCCGTTCACTGAGAGTTTGTATACTCTCGTTAGCACACTTCCTCTGTGCAAGGTGCTCGTGTGGCCCCGTCACAAAATCCTCGAAATTCACTTCGCCACGATGCCTGTTTGTCTGTATACCATGCAGTGACGCAAATAAATAACACCTGATACGTTTAGACCACAGTAAATTACTGCAACTGTGTTCATTTTACTGACCATCCCTATAGGCATTGACCAGCGTAAGCCATAGAGTTTCAATCATTAGACTTTGTGTATATTAATTTCGGATTTAAATAGGATCGAATCGAAAATACACAAATATGTCCGACCATATTTATTTTGGGGCAACCCTGAATCACCACCGTGGTCGGCCGACAACCAGGCCGACAACCAGGCCGACAACCAGGCCGAGCACATGCGCGCCGTGGACGCGCAGGTCTTATCCACAAAGCTATCCATAGCACAAACCGGGTTGCTATTATACTTCACAGCAGGAAAGTGAAACCATTTAACGAAAGAATGGAGCGATTCCCGCTCAGGTGGTCAATTCCCAGGAATAGTGGCTCGAGGACGCAGACGAACGAAGAAGCAGAAGTTTAAAGCCTCGTCCGCAGCGTGGGTATTTTGAGGACGACAGCTAGAGATTGAAGCCTTGTCTATGTGAGGCATGCCATTGAGTCTCAATTTGAGAGGGCATCGCCGACAGCACTCAATTTGCAATTCGCCCTCAACAACAACAACAACAACAACAACCAAGCCCATCGGCCTCTACTAAAGCATCACACAAGCATGCGTCTCTACGCTTCTCGTTTCCGCGCTCTCCTGGCACTCGTCCTCACCATCGGCATTCACCATACTACCGAAGCTTCGACATGCAAGACACTACTTGATTCGGACAGCACGCTGACCAAGTCCCTCGCATCATGGACTCAAACCGATCTGTCGCCAATCGACTTCCCCACCGTCTTCAAGGAGATCAACACGGCTACCGTGGCTGTCCAAGTGTGCCGCTGCCATCGATCCCAAGGCAGTCTACACCTCACTCGCTAGTTCATCCACAGTGAAGAACTGCCTCTCCAGCCTCGAACACATCAATGGAGATCTCAGCACTAATGAAGGATGGTCGACCATGTGTCCTATGGTCGATGACACCATCGTGCCGTGTGTCAAGTCCGTTATGACTAACACCATCACGGACGCCCTCAACAGCGTAGGCGGGTGTTGCGACGACTTCCTCAACGAATTTAAGACGTTGTTTGGCGGCGACGCTCTCAATGACATGGTGATCAAACTTGTGCAGCTCACAGCCAACATCGAATGCAGCGAGAGAACGTTCACGAATCTGAAAGGCGTCTCCACGAAAGAGCTGTGTGGCTACTCCATCTACAATTCCTTTACCTTCATCGGTCCGAATGACGATCCCTTTTCGACACTGTTGAACCTCGCTCAAATCCCCAACGACCAGATGTGCAACGTGTTTGCCGGCAAGGCATTCACCAACACCAAGGGCGCTAACGCTACGATCGGCTTCGGCACCAACAATGTGGACACCATGGGCATCTGCCTCGAGCCCATCGACACGTTCACGCAGTACCTCAGTTCTTGGAAGATCTTTTCGGAAACCATCGACGTGGACGACACGAACGTGTCACTTTCCGACCTTTTCACCTCGGGCAAGTCCATCCGCGGCGACTTACTGCTGGATTATGCCGCCTCGTCGACGGGCCTGCTACGCATGGGTGTTCGCGCCACTGAGCAGGTGCTTTTTGCATTGGGTGTTGCCAGCACGAAAGACGGTGAGAACAAGACTTCCCTCCAGGACTCGCTCGTGAAATTCCTGAACGGCTACGAATCGTACGCGAAGATTCTGCTGTTGCACATCCCGAACGGCGGCGGCTGCACGTACTCAACCAGTCGATCACTATGCCGTACGAAGAGGTCTCGACAACGTCGTCGTCTTCAGGGTTCACTGCGTCGACGGCCACGACAAATACGACTACTGGTACGTCGGCCAAAAGCGCTGCTTCTGCGGTTAAGATGGCGACTGTGATAACCTTTGGTGCGGCGATCCTCTCCTCGGTGATCCCACTGCTTTAGGCGGATCGACCAAACGCGTAAATTAACTCGGCAAGTAAATGAATGCCGACACAATGCAAAACTAATGAATAACTTGACAACTTTTAATACACATACGCTCAATTACTTCTTGAAAAGTTGAGTACAAAATCTTTCATAATATGAAATATTATTTTATACTCTCGTTGTCATTTTAGCTGCTGTAGTTGATTCGAGGGCAGAACGAGCGCCATTGCGCCAAAGGTTTAGCTTTCGTTCGCGGAGTGGTCTCGATCTCGACAGAGAGTCAGGCAGAGGTGCAAGTCCGACTCGTATGATCGAGCGAGTGTGCTCCTCTCTTCACAGACGAGAAAGAAGCGTGGCCTTGCTGTTTACTGCGTTTGGCGGCTCGAAAGAGAGGCGAGTGTTCCGTGACCATCCACAGAGCCCGCGTCGGTCACGTGGGCCGCCGTAGAGAGGGGGCCAGCCGCCATCCTGAATGGAAGATCACCCGTCTGATATCCGCTCGGGGTCATCGGCCGGAGCCTTTGCCCCGTTCTGTCATGGCGGACGAGGATACGGAGCGGTGCCACTGGCGTGACGGCGATCCAGGATCGAAAAATCTCGAGCGGAGCGGGGCTCTCACCACCGGCTCTCGTCTATTTTACTTGCTTGGTGCAGCGGTCGCCGGAGCTCCGGTGTGGAAGTGTGGACGCGTCTTCCTGGTGCAGGTGGGGTGTCGGTTTGATGGGATGGGACGACGGCGGTGGAGGAGCATCCCGCGATGTCGGGGCCAAGTTGCACTCCACATCTTCAATGCGCGGTTGTTAAATCGCCGGGGTAGTCCACCCTCTTGGTTCGAGTTTCACAGCTTAACTGTGCGGAAACCCATAGGTCTCGTTGCTATTTGCATTGCATTCATGGTCAAGACGTGCGTTGCTCGCACGCTGGCGACACATTTTCTTGGTCGCAGAACCGCCCCCGAATTCACACACCAAAACGGATACCGCGAGTAAAATCGGGGAAATCTAGTCGACCGGGAATAACTGTGTGTTTCGTGTTGATGGGATCGCATGCATGAGCCCACCGCTGACAGCCAAGTCGCAATGGTTGGTTATGAAGGTGCACAAACAGGAGCGCCGGCGGGGATTTTGAAAGCCCAGTCCTGGATGAAGAGTATCTCACCACTACGGGCTCTACTCGGCCTAAGTTTCGTGCTGGCTGCGGACGCCGACGGTGCGAGTGGAAGACATTGGTTGCCCCGAGCAACACACTGACCGACTCCCTATCGCCATGGGCCAACTCGGACTAATTCTCGATTCCGTTCCCCAGCGTTTCGAGGAGCTCGATGCCGCTCTTCCCTGGCTCTCCAAGTGCGCTGCCGCCTTCGATCCACACGCCGCCTACGTATCACGGGTCGTATCTGATACCGTCAAGAGCTGCCTAGCAACCCTTGAAAGCATCGACGAAGGCCTCTCCTCGGCTGACGGGTGGTCGAACTTCTGCCCCGTAGTTAAGGACACGGGTTTGCCGTGTATCGCTGCCGTCTTGAGGGAGCCCATCATGGGCACTTGCTACAGCGCGGGTGGACGGGATCCAGACTCGTTTGGTGATTCTCTGGACGTTGCAATCGAAAAACATGTCCAGCATCTTGCACATGTTGCTTGTGCAGAGAGGACGTTCACCAACTTGGCGGGCGCGTTGACCAAGGAGAGATGCGACTACTCCATTATGAACTCCCTAACGTTCATCAACCAGGAGGACGACGCTAAGACCCCATCACTTCTGAACCTCGCGGAAATCCCAAACGACCAGATGTGCAGCGCATACGCTGGCGAAGACTTCGCTAACACCAAGGGGGAGCGTGTCGCTCTAGGATTCGGTACCTTTGGCGTCGACACCATGGGCATTCGCCTGCAGCCGCTCGATGCGTTGACCTAGTATCTCGCTTCGTGGCCAATTTTCTCAAGGGATCCTCGACGCTGGCGGCATGAATATTACACTGGCCGACCTGTTCACCCCGGACAAGTCCATCCCTGGTGAACTGCTGCTTGCATACATCGCTACACCAACAATCCTACCGAATATAGTGCAACGACTCGCTGAAGACTTGCTCGCAATACTAAAACCTGTGCACCCGAGTACTCTTATCCACAAAACTATCCATAGCAAACACGGGTCACTATTAACTCTTTCAGTACTCTTTCTTAAGCTTCACAGCAGGTTAAGTGAAACCATTTCACGAAAGAATAGCGTGCCTGCGTGAGGCCACCTTTTCTCGATAACGGTGAGGACCATTAATATAGATGTACAACATGTACAAAGCTAGCGTGAGATTGAGATTGACATCGAGACTGCATGATCCCACGGCGCGAAACCACCTTGACCAGATACAATGCTTCCAGCTACAGCGAGACAGTAAAGACGGACCGGGCGCTATTTGGGGACTGATACCGAGCAGTAGAGCAATGGGATTGTACGGTAGATTTTCGCTGAAGAGTGCGAGGCACGCCCCACCAACTCAGTTTGCAATTTGCCTTCCGAGCGATCACCACCAACCAACTCAGCCAACACCACCCCAAGCATGTGTCTCTACGCTTCTCGTTTCGGCCCAGTTCTGGTAGTCCTCCTCACCATCGGCATTCACCATACTACCGAAGCTGCGACATGCAAGACACTACTTGATTCGGACAGCACGCTGACCAAGTCCCTCGCATCATGGACTCAAACCGATCTGTCGCCAATCGACTTCCCCACCGTCTTCAAGGAGATCAACACGGCTACCGTGGCTGTCCAAGTGTGCCGCTGCCATCGATCCCAAGGCAGTCTACACCTCACTCGCTAGTTCATCCACAGTGAAGAACTGCCTCTCCAGCCTCGAACACATCAATGGAGATCTCAGCACTAATGAAGGATGGTCGACCATGTGTCCCATGGTCGATGACACCATCGTGCCGTGTGTCAAGTCCGTTATGACTGACACCATCACGGACGCCCTCAACAGCGTAGGCGGGTGTTGCGACGACTTCCTCAACGAATTTAAGACGTTGTTTGGCGGCGACGCTCTCAATGACATGGTGATCAAACTTGTGCAGCTCACAGCCAACATCGAATGCAGCGAGAGAACGTTCACGAATCTGAAAGGCGTCTCCACGAAAGAGCTGTGTGGCTACTCCATCTACAATTCCTTTACCTTCATCGGTCCGAATGACGATCCCTTTTCGACACTGTTGAACCTCGCTCAAATCCCCAACGACCAGATGTGCAACGTGTTTGCCGGCAAGGCATTCACCAACACCAAGGGCGCTAACGCTACGATCGGCTTCGGCACCAACAATGTGGACACCATGGGCATCTGCCTCGAGCCCATCGACACGTTCACGCAGTACCTCAGCTCTTGGAAGATCTTTTCGGAAACCATCGACGTGGACGACACGAACGTGTCACTTTCCGACCTCTTCACCTCGGGCAAGTCCATCCGCGGCAACTTACTGCTGGATTATGCCACCTCGTCGACGGGCCTGCTACGCATGGGTGTTCGCGCCACTGAGCAGGTGCTTTTTGCATTGGGTGTTGCCAGCACGAAAGACGGTGAGAACAAGACTTTCCTCCAGGACTCGCTCGTGAAATTCCTGAACGGCTACGAATCGTACGCGAAGATTCTGCTGCTGCACATCCCGAACGGCGGCGGCTGCACGTACTCAAACCAGTCGATCACGTTGCCATACACTGAAGCTGCCGCCTCCGTCGGCTCGAGCCTCCTTCGGTCAAACTCGGTAGTCTCGCGACTGCGGGCATGGCACTACTCTCGTCGCTCTTGATCGGCGTGCTGCTTTAAACACGCGAACAGATTCACAAGTCATCAGAAATCGCCTGCATCCAGGCAAAACACCAGCAATAACATAACTGAACGATCAACTATTTACCTCTCGTCCGTGTTGAATCTTTCACCGCTAGGAAACAACAACACCTCAAAACCAAACAACTCCTCTCAAAAGAAGAAATCCTGCATGCATTACCCGAGCAGAGCAGCAAGCTCCCGTCCACCACAACACAGCACAGCACAGCCCTGCTTCCCGTGTCCACCTGGAGAGCAACCGAGCGGACGCTCTCTACTCCATTTTCTGCTCCTCCTGCTCCTGCTCCTGCTGCGCAGGCTCGTCGACCGCAGCAGGCTGCGGGTTCTCCTCCGCCACCGCGTCGTCCTCGCCTGCCCTGTCCGCGTCGTCCTCTCGGTGGCGGAACCTGGGGTTCTCCTCCTCCTGCTGCTTCCGGTCGTCGTCGCGGGGCGACTCGGGGCGTCGCTGGCGGCTGGCGGGCGGCTCCTCGGCCGCCAGGCTGTCGTCCCGCGGGCGCTTGGCGTGCGCCGAGCGGCGGAAGTGGTGGCCGTCGGCCGTGGCGTCGTCCCCGCGGCCGTAGCCGCCGCGCCCGGCGTCGTAGTCGTCCTTGGAGCGGCGGTCGTCGCGCACCTGGCCGCCCGAGAGCCCGCGGCCGAACTGGCGGCCCTCGCGGAAGCCGCCGTCCATCTCGCAGCGCACCACGCGGCTGTCCAGCTTGGTCTCGCTCAGGAACTGCGCGCAGGCCTGCGCCTCGGCGTGCGAGCTGTACTCGACGAAGCAGAAGCCGCACGGGGTCTTCTTGAAGCGGTCCAGGCCCATGATCACGCGCTTGACGTGGCCCACGCGGCTGAACAGCTCGTAGATCTGCGCCTCCGACGTGAAGAACGACAGGTTGCCCACGTACAGCGTGCTGGAGCGCGCCATGGCGCGCTGCTGCTCCGCGAACGAGCTGAAGGTCTTGCGGTCCCAGTACTGCCGCTGCGACGGCCCGCGCGCCAGCCGCTGCTCCTCGTCCGCCACCTCCGCGTACAGCTCGGCCATCCTGCACCTGCAGTCTCTCTCGCGCTTGTGAGTTGTATGGACGATGATGGAAAGGAGGTTATTGGTGTGGCGTACACAATATAGGAAAGCGGATCTGATAATATACTGTATTTAGGATGGTTCAGGCTGACAGGCCTAGGACGACGCCGAGTTGCAGCAGAAGCAGCAGGATGTTGCTGCTGTAGGAGGGCAGGGCGCACTGGGCGCCGGACTTGGAGGCGGGGACGGCGTCCGACGCGGCGTTGCACGAGCTGATGGCGCTGGAGAGCACGGCGCGCAGGTTGTAGCTCTCCACCTCGCAGGACGGGACGCTGGAGACCACGCTGGTCAGGTAGGCCAGGCATGCGCTGTCGGCGCAGTAGGCCGTCGACGTGCTGGACAGCGCGTCGCTGCCGCAGGCGGCCGTCACGTTACCGCTGAGTGTTGAGAGTTCGGCCACCTGCGCCGACGTGCAGGCGGCTGCATCGGCGACGGATACCAACAGCGAGGGGGTTAGGACCACAAGTGCCACGCAGCACAGGAGGCGTCGCAGTTGCAGCGGCATCGAACTGGTGGGTGGGTGTGCGCTCTCGCCAGTCAGACGTGAAATGGCGATAGGACGGACAGAGAACGATACTGTCGCAGCGATGATTACTTGACCTTGCCAGGATGGTATGCCACAATCCAGGCCAGGACGATCAAAATGGTGGTGGGTGTTAGTTTAGTTAGTACACTTGGAGGTTTTTTACAGCACTGCACCCCAGAGCAGGAGCAGCAGCAATGCGAACACGGTCATATCGGGGCTAGTGTGCGCGAGTGGAGCGCTGCTAGTGCTGCCGCTGGAGCTTAAGGTGGCAGCGGCTTGTGCAGCTAAGGTGGCGAAGATCCCGCTGCGGAGTTCGCTGTCCGACACGGTGCGGGAAGCTTTTTCCAGCTCCGGGAAGACGTACGACGAGATCTGCCGGACGCACTGGTCTCGCTGTCCGCGACACACGGAGCACACCTGCGCGTAGGAATGCCGTCGACACCCGAACTGGGCGGCGTAGCAGGCCTCCGCGTTCTCGTAGCAGGGAGGGTTGCTATCTCGGAGAGCGTCCAGATCCGTGGGTAGCCGCTGCATGTGGTTCGTGCTCTCATCCGCCAGCTCGTTGTACAGCGCGATCATCTGCCTCGTACGCGCGATGTTCGCCTCCAGAGACGACGGGTTCTCCCAGAACGGGATGCTGGTCACGTTGTTCAGTCCGAGGGTCTTGTCCTGGTCGTACGAGTGGAACTCCACGTTGCCCGCCTTGCAGAACGTGCTGTAGTTCTTGTAGTACTTGGTCGAGGCCTTCACCACGTTGTCAATCGCCGACGCAACAGATCCCGAAGAACTCGACGTCGAACCCTCAGCTGAATCCGTGCCGGTAGCATTGATCGCCGTGATCCCCACCAGTTGATCGATCGACAAGTAACCCAAAATCTTGTACGCGAACGTGCAATTGACTCCATCAGGCTGCGTCCCAAAGGGGCACAGTCCTCCCTTGCGTTGCTCTCGACAGGTGTCGCTCTTGCCATTCGTCCAACTTGACGTCACGCAACTGTTCGGGTACGAGAACCACACAGTGTCGTAGTACGGGGCCACCATATCGGCCGCGAACGCCTGCGCGCCCACACAGGGGCCGATATCGGGCTGGCCGTCGAGGCCGTTGAACTGTTTGCACTCTGGCGGGTGGTCTCTGCTCGAGCCGCTGCTGTCACTGGCCAGGCCGTCGTCCTGCGCGTCGGCGTAGGCGCACTCTCCGTCCTGCATGACCACGAAGGGGCAGAACTCCGGGTACATGTAGCGCTGCTCCTGGTACTCAGCCAGCGCCGCATTGGGCTGCACGATCTGCACCTCGAGGAACGTGATGACGCTCACGTTGTTCCAGCGGTGACAGCCACCGGCTGTCGGGTCCGCGCCGCGGTCAATGCAATCGCGCTGCAGGTACATGAGTGCGCCCTCCACGCTGGAGGTGGTGACTGAGTCCATTGCGGCGCGATGGCGGTCGTCGAAGGATAAGTTCCCGCTGGGGGACAAGGAGTCCGGGATTCCAGACACGAACGCGCCCTGGTCGGCGTCCCACATAGGCGCGTACGTCTCCACGCGCGCCTGGTACGACGTCACTGTCCGCATCGCCCACGCGTCCACGCCATGCAGCGCGCAGGGCGCCAGCAGCAGCGCCAGCTTCATGGCGAGACTCGGAATGCCCAGATGCACGTAATGAATGACCTGCCGTGCTTATCCGGCTAGATTTACGACTCCTATTTAGGGGTATGAAGCGAGGTCCACGATGGACAGACAGACAACCGAAGAAGACTTGGCAGACGTAACTAAGGGGAAAGGGATATACGATTGCCGGGAGCTCTTTGTCTTCTCTGTCACTGACCTACATATACAAAGTATTTCCGCCTTCGCTACGAGGGGAAAGAAGGTCTTAGTACTCACTACTTGGAACGTGGCTCCGCTCGGCTGTTCATGCTGAGACTTGGTGACGAGGCCGATTTACGACGAGCACTCCTCGCCCTTCGTGCCGTCCGCGGGGATGTACCAGCAATGCTTGGTCGCGACGCCGCCGACGGTCGTGTCCGACATGCTCGAGCCGAACGACCACTTGGTGTCGGCCGTGTGGTACTGCAGCTTGAGCCAGTCCTCCGAGGCGGTCAGCGAGAAGAAGCCGTACTCGTCGCCCGTGTACGTCCACACGTTGCTGACGTAGTTGGCGGCGTACGTCGTGATGCCGCTGGCAGACTCCTTCTGGATACCACCACCGGCTCCGTTCTCCACGAAGTGCACGCCCAGCGACTCCGAGTAGTCGTGCTTCTCGCCGTGCGTGTGGCCGTAGACCCACGCGTGGATGCCCGAGCCGTCCAGGATGTCGAACCACTTCTTCATGCCCGTCTCGGCGTAGTGCACGCTGGGGCTGTAGTGGCTGTTGACAATCTTCCACGTCGCATTGGACGTCTTCACCTTCTCGGCAAGCTGCGATCGCGAGTCATCACTCCACTCCGTGAACTTGGCGAAACAGGTGTCGTACATGTCAGTGTCTCCCCCGCAGCAGTACTTGTCACCCCGGGCGACGCTGTTGCAGGACGTGTCGTCGCCGTCCGAGTAGCCGTAGCACTGGCAGCACACCTGTTGGGCAGCGTGGACGTCAGCGTCGCCTGAGTCCACGTTGAAAATGTCGATGCTGACGCCCGAGCTGGAATCCTCAATGCTGTACACGTAGAAGTGGTCCTTGAGCACCCAGCGGTCGTCGTTGGGGCTCGTGTACTCCTGCTGCCACTTGAACTTGTTCTCCAGCGCCGTGATGAGGTCGTCCGAGCTGCTGCACTTGGCGTTGTTGTCGCCGCTCGAGCAGATGTAGCTGGCGCCGCCGTAGTCGTGGTTGCCCAGCACGTTCACGAAGGGGATGCCGGCCAGATTGCTGCCGTCGAACTTGCCTTCAAAAGTGGTGGTGAAGCGGGAGTCGCGGCCGTCCGCGCTGTTGATACCGGTCCAGTAAAAGTTGTCGCCGTGGCTCAGGATGGCCTTGGGCTTGATGTCGGCGCTGCCCGCCTGCGTGTTCATGAGGCTGGACACCACATCCTCTGCAACAATGTCGAAGTTGTTGTACGTGGACGAGCGGGTGCAGCACGAGTCCTTGGTCACGGTGGTGCCCCAGTCTCCGATGGCGAAGGCCGCCAGCGAGTAGGTCACTGCAGAAATTAATAATAAAAATCAGAGAAAATCCATCGTCAGATCTTCGGATTCCTCTGCCACGGAGCAGATAATTATGGAGAGTGTCGTACCGGAGGTGGGGTCGGAGGTCACGGTGGACGTGACGGTGGAGCTGCCCGAGGTCGAGTTGCCCGACTTCTTGCTAGTGGACGAGCCGGTGCCCGTGCCAGACCCGGCGTTGCCCGACTCCTCCGACGAGGTGGAGGTCGAGCTGGACTTGGTGGCCACCAGCACGCCCACGATGGCGCCCACCACGGCGCACAGCACCACGACGCCCACGATGATCAGGCGCTTGTTCACCGCCATGTCTGTCTGTCTCCTGGAGGCGATGGAGTTGTCAGGAGTCGCTCCTTGTCCACTCGACGCGAATTGGGGAATGGGTGCGGTGGCATTGACCCACGGAACCAGGTTTCCAGCTTTTGGAAACTACGCCTAAATGTTTTAATATTCATACACAGCCTAACATTAACTCTTAAATTACTAGTAAAGCCTCAAGATGATTGGGCTATTCCACTCCGAACAGATCGCTTGTGGTATAGACAGTGCGTTTTGCACCGCACTGCAATGGCGCTGGTATCTGATTTCTGCGGCCAGCTGCTTCGATTGGCTGTCGTATTTACATAATGAGGCGTAGACTGGCCAAGCAATTAAAACGTGTCGCACACACCATGGAAAAGACCGATCAGCAAAAATTGAGGTCAGTGGCGCATCATGCGGCCTGCATGGCTGTCCACGGCGCTATCCAGCAAGCGAGGCTGGTGAACCAAGTGTATTGCGCGTGTGGGCGGCGCCGGCATTGCAAATGTATTTCGTTGCATATAGCAATGTCAAAAGAGGGGAATTGCACCTCATGCAATATGAGGTCCGCGCATTAAAATGCGCAGGATGCTTGAGGAATCACCTCACCACATGGTGGACGCAAGCCACACCGGCTTCAAGTCCACTGCTGCAGAAATGCTTCTTGCCTGTACAGTACTCCAGCTCTGTGGTTGCATGTGCATAATTCTAAATAACCAGTAGTTCTAGTGCGAACACTGCCACGGATTCAAAACCATGCTTACGAACGGAACCGGTACAAAGCGAAAGAATACATGTGTCCCTAAAAAAAATGAAGGCGCTCTCTCGCGTATGGCTGCTTAATTAGATGGTATTGCCAGCCACCTTGGATACGAATCCAACCATAAGCTGCATTTGCGGCAGCGACGAAGTAGACAATTATCCTTGCCATTCCAAGTTTATCAGCGTGAGATTTTCAAACAGCAAAATACGAGAGTGATTACTGTGCCACGCCGTCTTCATGCATCATGAAGCTTAGCATTCCTTGCCAGCACCACCATTAATTGGGATGTACCAGCAGTGTTTTGTCGCCACACCGCCCTTCGTCGTGGACTTAAAGCTCTCAGCATACGACCACTTGTCGTCGGCCGTGTGGTACTGCAGCTTCAGCCACTCCTCCGACGCCTCCACCGACATGAAGCCGTACTCGTGACCGCCGTACGCCCACAAGGCTTCCACATCGCCCGACGCAA
Source organism: Phytophthora cinnamomi (assembly GCF_018691715.1). Lineage (NCBI taxonomy): Eukaryota > Oomycota > Peronosporomycetes > Peronosporales > Peronosporaceae > Phytophthora > Phytophthora cinnamomi. The sequence goes on from NW_027151025.1 coordinate 471,714, forward strand.
ACTCCGGGATGCCACTTGCAGACTCCTTTTGAATACCTCCACCGGCACCGTTGTCCACAAAGTGTACCTTGTACGTCGACGAGTAGTCATGGTTCTCGCCGTGCGTGTGGCCATTCATCCACAGCTGAATGCCAGACCCGTCAAGAATGTCGAACCACTTCTTCATTCCCGCCTCATCGTAGTGAGCGTACGGACTGTAGTGGCTGTTGACGATCTTCCAGGTCGCAGTCGACGCCGCCACCTCTTTCGCGAGCTGCTTGCGGGAGTCGTCACTCCACTCCGTGAACTTGTCAAAGCACGCGTCAAACATGGCGGTGTCGCCCCCGCAGCACAATTTGTCACCGCGGGCGACGTTCTTGCACTTCTTGTCACTTCCGTTCGCGTAGCCGTAGCACTGGCAGCACGTCTGCTGGGCGGCATGGGTGCTGGCATCACCAGAGTCGACATTAAAAATGTCGATGCTGACTCCAGAATCCTTGTCCTCGATCGAGTACACGTAGAAGTGGTCCTTAAGCACCCAGCGGTTGTCGTTCGGACTTGTGTAATCTGACTGCCACGAGAACTTATTGTTGAGCGCCTTCACAAGCTCATCGGCAGAAGAACACTTGGCGAGTCCATCGTCATCCGAGCAAATGTAACTGGCACCACCGTAGTCGTGGTTGCCTAGTACATTCACCCACGGCACGTTCTTGATGTTGTCACCATCATATTTACCCTCGAAAGTGGTAGCGAAGCGCGAGTCTCGACTTCCTTCACTGTCGATCCCCGTCCAGTAGAAGTTGTCACTGTTGCAATAGTTGTTAGTGGATCAGTTTGGACACTACTGTACGACCTCCTTTCATGAGCAACGTACCCGTGGCTGAGGACACATTTAGGGGGTGCCGAGGCAGCGCTGGCCTGTTGGTCCATCAAGTTAGCTACAATGTCCTCGGCATTGACGTCGTAGTCATTGTACGTCGAGGAACGGGTGCAGCACGAGTCCTGGTTGACCGTAGTACCCCAGTCACCGATAGCAAAGGCAGACAACGTGTACTTGGCTGAATAGCAAAATAGGGGTTAAGATGCGTTAGCGAGTTATCACTACAAACCAGCAGACAGGTGAACGAATTCTCACCAGAGGTTGGATCCGAAGTGATCGAGTCGGAGCCCGAGGTCGAGCCGCTGCTCGTTTTCGTCTTCTTTTTCTTGGACACCGTGCTGGTTCCACTGGATGAACTGGTAGCACCGCTGCTGTCAGTCACACTGGAACCAGAGCCGGAGCTTGAAGTCCCCGACGACTCGCTGGCCGAATGGCTGGCCTGGCGAACAACCATCACACTGGCAATAGCGCCGATGATGGCGAGGACCACCACCACGCCCGTGATCTGGGCCTTCTTGGACATCATTTTGGAGCCGAGTCGTTCCTCTGTCGCTGCTGTTGTCCTGTCCTATCGACAGGAGCTCTAATGCCTCCCCACCTTGGCAAAAGCGCAAATGAGGGGGCGAAGTGCCCTATCGTTACTGTACCAGTCAGTAAAACACGACGAAGCACCGCTGCCCCGTGCTTGAGGCCGATCCCTCGCGCTTGAATTCCGGCTCTTTGCCTGATTAATTATCAGTAGGACTGCAACATGCGTTCGTGAAAAGTGAGACTTTGGTGCTCTCTTTGGGGCTCAGCAGAATACATGTAGTCTCCACCGAGGACTAGTGAAAGCGCAGATCTGTCGCTAAACGAGGCATCCTCAGATCTGAAATGACTTGCAGCGAAGCCACGAACGAACGGCGAAAACTGCTGCCCTATCGTGTCGTACACTCTGAGGCGACATGGACAAAACGCATTGACGTTGTGGGCTTGAATAGGTTTAAAGTTCCAGTCCAGTCGCGCGTCTACTACTACATACTACGTAGTAGTAGTATCATTTTGCTTCAAAATCCACTTCACCTCGAGGACGCAATAAGCAGAGAGACAAGAATACGTGCTCCAAATCACACCGAGAATCTCCTTCTAACGGGCGTTAAAACAAGTCAACCAACTACACAATAAGGAATACACCGCAAAAGAATTATAGCGGAAATCAAAACGGTTCATTCATTCAATCGCTCTAGTACGTAGTAAGACACTTAGCATTTCTTACCGGTGCCACCGTCAACAGGGATGTACCAGCAGTGCTTTGTCGCCACACCACCCTTCGTCGTGGACTTAAAGCTCTCAGCATACGACCACTTGTCATCGGCCGTGTGGTACTGCAGCTTCAGCCACTCCTCCGACGCCTCCACCGACATGAAGCCGTATTCCTGGCCGCCATATGCCCAAACAGCCTCAACATCAGCTGACGCAAACTCCGGGATGCCACTTGCAGACTCCTTTTGAATACCTCCACCGGCACCGTTGTCCACAAAGTGCACCTTGTACGTCGACGAGTAGTCATGGTTCTCGCCGTGCGTGTGGCCATTCATCCACAGCTGAATGCCTGAGCCCTTCAGAATCTCGAACCACTTCTTCATTCCTGTTTCATCGTAGTGAGCGTACGGACTGTAGTGGCTGTTGACGATCTTCCAGGTCGCAGTCGACGCCGCCACCTCCTTCGCGAGCTGCTTGCGGGAGTCGTCACTCCACTCCGTGAACTTGTCAAAGCACGCGTCAAACATGGCGGTGTCGCCCCCGCAGCACAATTTGTCACCGCGGGCGACGTTCTTGCACTTCTTGTCGCTGCCCTCCGCGTAGCCGTAGCACTGGCAGCACGTCTGCTGGGCGGCGTGGGTGCTGGCATCACCAGAGTCGACGTTGAAAATGTCAATACTCACCCCCGAGGCCTTGTCCTCGATCGAGTACACGTAGAAGTGGTCCTTGAGCACCCAGCGGTTGTCGTTCGGACTCGTGTACGTCGACTGCCACGAAAACTTGTTCTCCATAGCCGCGACCACAGCCTTGGCATCCGAGCACTCGGCCGGGTTGTCACCGTCAGAGCAAATGTAGCTGGCACCACCGTAGTCGTGGTTGCCCAAAACATTGACCCAGGGGATGCTCTTGATGTTGTCACCAGTGTACTTCTCCTCAAACGTGGTCGTAAAGCGCGTGTCACGTCCGTCCTTGCTGTCGATGCCCGTCCAGTAGAAGTTGTCGCCGTGACTCAAGATGCACTTCGGAGCGGCCGACGCAGCAGAAGCCTGCTGGTCCATGAGGCTGGCCACGATGTCCTCAGCGTTGACATCGTAGTCGTTGTACGTGGACGAACGAGTGCAGCACGAGTCCTGCGTGACGGTGGTGCCCCAGTCGCCGATAGCGAAGGCCGAGAGGGTGAACTTGGCTGCTCCACGAAAACAACAAAGCAAATCAACGCATGAGTCTCCGCCGCAGTCTGTATCTCATCTTGGGCACCGTCTCAACTAACGGATTGTGAGTGGCTTATACCTGCTGTGGGGTCAGAGGTGATCGAGTCAGATCCCGAGCTGTTGGAGCTCTTGAGCTTGTAGGTGGTGCCCGAAGTGGACGAGGACGAGTCGACCGTGCTCGACTTCGTGCCCCCGCTGCCGGTGCTGCTCACCGAGCCGGAGCCAGTGCTGGTCGTGCCCGAGGACTCGCTGGCCGAGTCACTGGACTTGCGCGCGACCAGCACGCCGATGATGACGCCGATGACGGCCAGAATCACCACCACGCCGGTGATCGCCGCCTTCTTGGTGACCATGTCGCCGAGTACTTCGACTGCGAAAGCCGAAGTGTCTTGAGGGGGGTCAGAGTCTGCGGTCCGCCGCGAAAACTCAAATGAGCCGTGCGCGAACTGGCCAGCAGGGTACTGTGGTACCGCCCGGCACACACAGTGCTCTGATCCGGCTTCGGGGTTAGAGTTATCGTTTCGGCCCTGTGATTCGTTGGCGAAAAGTCAAAGTGTTTCGTGATTGGCCGATTCGCGTTTGATGTTCGAACGACGATCACACAAAAGGTGGGATAAATTAATTTTTTGTTTTTAGTTTTCGCTCAAAAAGCATCGCGATCACCACGAATGCATAGCAAAACCACGGGATAGTCACCAATGCTTATGAAAACATACGTTACATGCTTGCCGGTGGGGCAGAGCTCTTCCGAACAAACCGCAGCCAGCTTTATAGGACAGCGCACGCCATTGGGAATTCCAGCAAAGCTGCAACGACCCCACTACGGATGGATAGTCAGTCCGGCGGACTTTGAAGGCGGGCTCGTGTCTCTGCGCTACGCGTTGACAGCTGGCCGCATCTGGGCGCCGCGAACCCACGTTCCCCGCCTCCGATCTCAAGATGCAACACAGTGCAATGCGAACGAAGTTTGGCTGTCAAAAACTACACAAAGCCCAAAGTCTCTCTTACGGTTTTACGGATATTCTGGCAAATTATCTACGAGGAGGAGGAAGAGGTGCAGTCCTGACCCTCGGTGCCGTCGTTCGGCACGTACCAGCAGTGTTTAGTCGCCACACCTCCGACAGTAGTCGAGTTGAAGCTCTCGGCGTATGACCACGAGTCGTCCGCAGTGTGGTACTGCAGTTTCAGCCATTCCTCCGACGCGGTGATCGAGAAGAACCCGTACTCATCGCCCGTGTAGGACCACAGGTTCTCCACGTAGTCTTCGGCATACGTCGGGATTCCACTTGCTGACTCCTTCTGGATGCCACCGCCAGCTCCGTTATCGACGAAGTGTACTCCGAGAGACGACGAGTAGTCGTGGTTTTCGCCGTGCGTGTGTCCATTTAACCAGAGGTGGACGTCGGTGCCGTTGATAATGTCAAACCAAGTCTGCATTCCCGACTCCGCGTAGTGGGCGTACGGGTTGTAGTGGCTGTTGACGATCTTCCACGTAGCGGTTGAATTGGCGATGTTGGCAGCGAGTTGCTTGCGAGAGTCGTCACTCCACTCTGTGAATTGATCCATACAAGCGTCATATAAACTCGTTGAACCTCCAGCGCACGCTTCATCGCCGCGAGATACGTTGTCGCAAGTGTCGTCGTCGTCTCCGGCGTAGCCGTAACATTGACAGCACGTTTGCATAGCTCCGTGGGTATCGGCATCGCCCGAGTCAACGTTGAAGATATCAATGCTCACTCCGGAGTTCGCGTCCTCAATGGTATAGACGTAGAAGTGGTCCTCCAAAATCCAGCGGTCGTCGTTCGGGCTCGTGTAGGTAGACTGCCATGAAAACTTGTTCTTCAAAGCGGTGACCAGTTCGTCCGAATCCGAGCAGGCAGCGGTACCGTCGTTCGAGTCCGAGCAGATGTAATCGGCGCCACCGTAGTCATGATTGCCCAGGACGTTCACCCACGGAATAGTTTTGATGTTGTCACCATCGTACTTCTCCTCGAACGTTGTCGTGAATCGGGTGTCGCGGCCATCGTCACTGTTAATACCGGTCCAATAAAAGTTGTCACCGTGGCTGATGATGACCTTCGGGGCGACGTCCGCATCCCCAGCCTGCTGGTCCATTAGGTTGGCCACAATATCCTCGGCGTTGACATCGTAGTCATTGTACGTAGATGATCGCGTGCAGCACGAGTCCTGCGTGACGGTAGTACCCCAGTCCCCGATTGCAAAAGCTGCAAGCGAATACGTGACGCTCGTCGGGTCGGAGGTGATTGTCGACGAGCCGCTACTCGTGCTTTTACTCGATTTCTTGGTGGACTTGCTGGTTCCGCTTGAGCTGTCTGTCGTACTGGTGCTGCCCGAACTGGATGAGTTGGCCGACGTACCATCAGCAGTGGTAGCCGAACTTGACGAGCCGCTGCTCACCACCACACCGACAATAACGCCTACGACGGCCAATACGACCACCACGGCGATGATGATCACAGCTTTTCTGGGGATCCCCATGTTCGAGTGCGCTGTTTGTGTTGAGTCCTTTCCAAGCCGCGGCAAATTCGCAAATGAGCTCGACAAAGCCAACGCCATCGCTGTGGGCGATACTTATTCACTCAGGGCGATCGAGCTTGCACCTCCGACCATCAACACGGTGATCTGGTGGGCATCGTTTATTAGCGTGTTATCATACTGAAAGCAAGTATCGGCTAGTCGGAGCTCTTTACCGATCAAAGCGTACGACACCTGGAACACATCGACCCGGCTCGCGATTCCTACCAAATCCAAGGGTCCAAGTGACGACGCCACGGGCGCCAGTGATGCAACACCCGCAGGCCTGCAGTCTGCAGACATCTCCGAAAGGAAAGGCAAGATGGCTGAAAATCCATCCTCAACGTCACCGTCTTGGTGAAAGGACAACCGACGCTAGCATTCGTCTACGAGGGATCTGTACCTTACAACGCATCAAAGCGGCTGCTAGTTGTTTTAATTTCTTAGTTGAAGTGCCAACCTGGATTAATTTTTAATCTGGGGATTTGGTTGCCACTTTTGAGAGCAACATGTATACAAAAAAAGCTTTTCACAGCAGCTATGATACCGTATCTTTTTGAATGTGATCATTACGCAACGGATGCTATGACAGCGAGAATGCACACCGCGGTCTCCAACGATACGCTTCGTGCTAATAGTGCTATTAACGTTAATACCAAGTCAGGTAAAAATAGCAGATCGGGTTTATTACCCCACTGCTTATGACTCAAAACCGTAGTTTCCTAAACAACCTCGCTCCAGCAAGCGTTGTCGTACACATACCTGCAAAATATCTACGAAGAGCTCGACGAAGACGTGCACTCCTGTCCTTCCTTACCATCATTGGGGATGTACCAGCAGTGCTTGGTCGCCACGCCACCGACAGTAGTCGAGTTGAAACTTTCAGCGTACGTCCACTTGTCATCAGCGGTGTGGTATTGCAGCTTCAGCCAGTCCTCGGAAGCAGTCAGAGAGAAGAAGCCGTACTCCGTGCCGTCGTACACCCACAGGTTCTCCACGTAGTCCTCGGCGTAGGTCGGAATGCCGCTAGCAGACTGCTTGATGATGCCGCCGCCAGCTCCGTTGTCCACGAAGTGCACGCCGAGCGACGAGGAGTAGTCGTGGTTTTCACCGTGCGTGTGACCATTCAACCAGAGGTGGACACCCGTGCCGTTAATGATGTCGAACCACTTCTGCATTCCCGACTCCGCGTAGTGAGCGTACGGGTTGTAGTGGCTGTTGACAATCTTCCACGTCGCGGTCGAGTTGGCAATGTTAGCAGCCAGCTGCGTGCGCGAGTCGTCCGCCCACTCCGTGAGTAGGTCGACGCACGCGTCATACATGTCTGTACTGCCTCCAGCGCACGCGTCATCGCCGCGGGCGATGTTATCGCACGTATCGTCGTCATCTCCGGCGTAGCCGTAGCATTGGCAACACGTTTCCTGCGCTCCGTGCGAGTCGGCGTCGTTCGAGTCAATGTTGAAGATGTCAATGCTCACTCCGGAGGCGGAGTCCTCAATGGTGTAGACGTAGAAGTGGTCCTCCAGGATCCAGCGGTCGTCATTGGGACTGGTGTAGCCCGACTGCCACGTGAATTTGTTCTTCAAGGCCGACACGAGGGCGTCCGAGTCCGAGCACTTGGCGGTGTTGTCGCCCGACGAGCAGATGTAGTCGGCGCCGCCGTAGTCGTGGTTGCCCAGCACGTTCACCCAGGGGATGGTCTTGATGTTGTCGCCGTCGAATTTATCCTCGAACGTGGTCGTGAAGCGCGAGTCGCGGCCGTCCTCGCTGTTGATGCCCGACCAGTAGAAGTTGTCGCCGTGGCCGATCACGACCTTGGGCGTCACGGCGGCGTCCGCCGCCTGCTGGTTCATGACGTTGGCCACCACGTCCTCAGCGTTGATGTCGTAGTCCGTGTAGCCCGACGACTGGCAGCACGAGTCCTGCGTGACGGTGGTGCCCCAGTCGCCGATGGCGAAGGCGGCCAGCGAGTACGTGACGCTGGTCGGGTCCGACGTGATGGACGTCGAGCCGCTGCTGGTGCTCGTCTTCTTGGTGGAGGACGACGACTTGGTGGTGCCGCCCGAGCTCGTGGTCGCGCTGCTGCCCGAGGCGGACGTCGAGCCGGAGGTGCCGCCCGTGGTGCTGGCCGAGCTGGACGAGTCCTTGGTCACCACGACGCCCACGATGACGCCGACCACGGCCAGCACGACCACCACGCCGATGATGATGAGCGCTTTGCGGGGAATTGCCATGTGCGCTGCTGCTGCTGCTACTGCTTTGTGCCTCGCTGCCTAACTGAGTGTCTTCCTGCTGCGCTGCCAATTCGCGAGTGGTGAAGCTGGTCTGGACCCGCATTTTCGTGGCTGCGCACCGTCTCAATGAGCACTGACATGACCAATCGGAAACCGCGAAAAGGATATGCTAGGAGTCATCGCGCTGACTGGATGCTTACGCGCTGTGCCGCGCCGATCCCAGCACGGTGTACGCAAGTGCATGACCATTGGTGCCGCTGCCTATGGCGAGGACGCGCATTGTATCCCAGAACCCATCGCAGCTCGCGCGGATGTATGCTTTTGGGTGCTCAGGCCGTTGAGGTGACAGGGAGTTTGATCTGCGCGACCATTGTTACGTTACGCGCGAAGCAAGCGCTTGGTTGCGGTGGAGAGGGCTTTTGTTACCTATACGAGTGCGGGCCCCTGGCGTAGGATAAGAATGCAGGAAAATCGAGTTTGGGCACGAAGTGACGACTCATGCCGTAGACGAGAGAGAGAGTCTACACTGTGGTCAACGACACAACCGAGACTTTCGTTTGATAACTCATGTTGCCTGTACGCAACCCGCCTCTGACGTTTTTTGTATTTCACTCGTCGCACGCTCTCATCGTGGACGCACCGAACGTCGGAACAGACTGACACCTGCACGGGCCAAGCCTTCCAGCAACACCTACTGAAAGCCTACTACATGTACTAGTAGTAATTTTTAATCCTCCTTACCGCTTACATCAAAAAGGAATGAATGCATTTCGTTTAGCGTTGTACTGCAACTGATAGCTATCAAAACCGACACACAAGGCATAGCACGAATTCAGGCAGTTCCTACTAACTAAATGTTCAAATATCTACGACGAAGTCGATGTGCAGTCCTTGCCTTCCGTGCCGTCATTGGGGATGTACCAGCAGTGCTTCGTGGCCACACCACCGATCGTGGTCGAGTTGAAGCTCTCGGCGTACGACCACTTGTCATCGGTCGTGTGGTACTGCAGCTTCAGCCAGTCCTTCGAGGCCGTCAGCGAGAAGAAACCATACTCCTGGCCATCGTACACCCACAGGTTCTGCACCAAGTCCTTCGCATAGGTCGGAATACCACTAGCAGATTCCTTCTGGATACCGCCACCAGCACCGTTGTCGACGAAGTGCACTCCGAGAGACGAGGAGTAGTCGTGGTTCTCGCCGTGCGTGTGACCATTCAGCCAGAGGTGAATTCCCGTGCCGTTGATGATGTTAAACCACTTGTCCATCCCGGTCTCGGCGTAGTGAGCGTAGGGCGAGTAGTGGCTGTTGACCACCTTCCAGGTCGCGGTCGAATTGGCGATGTTCGCTTCCAGCTGCTTGCGGGAGTCATCACTCCACGCCGTGAACTGGGCCATACATTTATCGTACATATCTCCATCTCCTCCACAGCACGCGTCGTCGCCGCGCGCAACGTTGGCACACTTCTTGTCATTATCACCGGCATAGCCATAGCACTGACAGCACGTTTCAGTGGCTCCGTGGGAGTCGGCGTCGCCCGAATCAACGTTGAAAATGTCAATGCTCACGCCCGAGGCTTCGTCTTGGATCGAGTACACGTAAAAGTGATCCTCCAGGACCCATCGGTTGTCGTTGGGACTCGTGTAGGTCGACTGCCACGAGAACTTGTTCTTCAGAGACGTCAAAAGATCGTCCGCGGACGAACACTTGCCGGCACTGTCGCCGTCCGAGCAAATGTAGTCGGCACCGCCGTAGTCGTGGTTGCCCAGCACGTTCACCCAGGGCAGCGTCTTGATGTTGTCACCGTCGAATTTCCCCTCGAACGTGGTCGTGAAGCGCGAGTCACGTCCGTTGGCACTGTCGATGCCGTTCCAGTAGAAGTTGTCGCCGTGGCCGATGACGCACTTGGGTGCCACCTCAGCGGCCGCGGCTTGCTGGTTCATGACGCTGGCCACAATGTCCTCGGCGTTGACGTCGTAGTCGTTGTACGTGGACGAGCGCTTGCAGCACGAGCCCTTCGTGGTGGTCGTGCCCCAGTCGCCGATGGCGAAGGCGGCGAGCGAGTACTTGACGCTGGTCGGGTCCGACGTGATGGTGGTCGCCGAGCTGCTCGAGCCCGTGCTGGTCTTCTTGGTGGAGGACGACGACTTGGTGGTGCCGCCCGAGCTGCTCGTCGCGGCAGCAGCGCCGCTCGAGGTCGTGCCGGAGGTGCCGTCGCCGGTGCTGGACGAGCTGGTCGAGCCCTTGCTGACCACGACGCCGACGATCACGCCGACGATGGCCAGCACCACGATCACGCCGATGGCGACCAGGCCCTTCCGAGGGATCGCCATGCTCTATGCTCTGCTGCTCTGTACGACGGCGAAGGTCTGCTGTCCGCGCTGGGAATTCGCGAGTGAGCTGCACTAGTGTTATACTCGCTGGGGAGCTAGTCAGCGCGAACAGGTCAGTTGCAGTGCAAGTTCTTGGGCCGCCTGTCTCAGTCGAGTCGCCGCTGATTGGTCAAGGAGTGATATTATACCACGGCACGCACGAACAGCGCAATGAATGCCTCTACGCTCCCTAGGCAAGTTACCATTGGTAACTTACCAAGACAAATAACAAGTTGGTATGTATGGAGTGGCGTCGAGCCTCGACTCGAGAAGTTTGTAGTGCTCTTGGGGCATGTAGTAGGCGAATAGCGTGTATTGGAGGCTTTTGCAGGGACTTCGGGTTTCGGGGATCACAAAGAGTCACAAATCCTTGACAGGCGGTGGCGTCCAGGTGATTTGAAACGCTGCTGAAAAAAATCTACGAGGACGAGGAGGTCGCCGAGGCAGAGCACTCCTTGCCCTCGGAGCCGTCGTTTGGCACGTACCAGCAGTGCTTGGTCGCCACGCCCCCGATCGTGGTCGAGTTAAAGCTCTTGGCGTACGACCACTTGTCGTCGGCCGTGTGGTACTGCAGCTTGAGCCAGTCCTTGGATGCTGTGAGCGAGAAGAAGCCATACTCCTGGCCGTTGTATGTCCAAAGGTTCTGCACCAAGTCCTTCGCGTATGTCGGGATGCCGGCCGCAGACTCCTTCTGGATGCCACCGCCAGCTCCATTGTCCACGAAGTGAACGCCGACCGATGAGGAGTAATCGTGACTTTCACCGTGGGTGTGGCCATTCAGCCAAAGATGAACGCCCGTGTCCTTGATGATCTTAAACCAATTCTCCATTCCTGCTTGGTCGTAGTGTGCGTACGGGCTGTAGTGACTGTTGACCACCTTCCAGGTCGCGGTGGAGTTCGCGATGTTCGCCTCCAGCTGCTTGCGAGAGTCATCACTCCAAGCTGTGAATTGCGCAAAGCATTTATCATACATGCTCGAGTCGCCCCCGCAACAGAGCTCGTCACCAGGCGCGACGTTGTCGCACTTGGAATTGCTGCCTTCGGCATAGCCGTAACATTGACAGCAAATTTCTAGGGCACCGTGGGAATCCGCGTCGTTCGAATCGATGTTGAAGATGTCAATGCTCACTCCGGAGTCCGCGTCCTCGATGGTGTGCACGTAAAAGTGATCCTCTAGCACCCAGCGGTTGTCGTTGGGGCTGGTGTACGTCGCCTGCCACGAGTACTTGTTCTTCAAAGCGGTCATCAGTTCATCTGTGGACGAGCACTTGGCCGGGCTATCATCGCTGTTGCAGATGTAGTCGGCACCACCGTAGTCGTGGTTACCGAGGACGTTCACCCACGGAATAGTTTTGATGTTGTCGCCGTTGTACTTGCTCTCGAATGTCGTGGTGAAACGCGAGTCGCGACCATCTGCGCTGTTAATGCCATTCCAGTAGAAATTGTCGCCGTGGCCGATCACAATTTTGGGAGCGACCTCAGCTTTGCCTGCTTGCTGGTTCATCACATTCGAGACAACATCCTCGGCATTGATATCGTAGTTGTTGAAGGTGGCTGAGCGCGAGCAGCACGAGCTTTGGGTGGTGGTGGTGCCCCAATCGCCAATTGCAAAGGCAGCCAGAGAGTATTTTGCGCTTGTTGGGTCCGACGTTATAGTGGATGATCCGCTTCCCGTCGACCTTTTCGATGTTGACACCTTTCCATTCCCGCTGTAGCTTCCAGTGGACGTACTACTGATGGTGTTACCAGATCCAGACGTGCCGTCACTCGTGCTAGCTGAGCTCGACGACGAGCCCTTGGTCACTACGACGCCGATGATCGCACCGATGACGGATAGAACGACGACCACGCCAATGATCACCAGCGCCTTCCTTGGTATCGCCATCGCAATATGCTTCGTGTCACCTGCGCTCAGTCTTTTGCTTCCCTGGTGCCTTGCTGTGGTTGCTGCCTGATCCGCAATTCCAAAAGTGAGCTATCCATGCTGGCGGCTCGAACCGGGTGAGCACAACTCCATGCTCTGGTGCAGTGCAATGTTATCTTCACTGGCGTCGTCCTGCTGTGTGGTTTGTGTGGCGCGAGATAAAATGGCACACTGCTCAAAGCAGCTTCTTGGTACCACGAACGCTGCCGCAAGACACGAACACTGTTCATAGCGGTGGCACAGCTGTAGACGAGTGTACTGGTCCAGACCGTGGATCGTCCTATGAAGAACGCTTGGATATTCACCGAAATCTTTATCTTTGACGCATTGTCAGGTCCGCACTGGGGTCATCAACTCACTCGTCTAAGCTCGTGCTTCACAATATATCAATCCCTCCTCCGTAGCAACCCACAGCAGCGACACCCGAGAGCAGCGACAAACGGTCCCAGCAGTAGATACCTGCGACGTTCTTCAGCCCACCAAGCTCAACCGACCTGACCAATATCGGGTCCCCATCAGGAGCTGGGGGCTGATGGATTTATCCCGAGAGCAAAGCGCAAAGCCGGATTCCGTTCTTCAATCGGCGACATCGACACTTTTCTTTCGGTGAGCTCGCGCATCAGTCCCAGGCGCTTCATGGCCGCACCCTCGGCTTTGGTTGCGAGGTAGTATCCGCTCTCACCCACGCAAAAGGCAGCTAGCTTCAACAGACAGCGATGTGCGTGTAGCTCCAGTAGCTCCAGCGACCGATAATCCATCGTGGCGTTGCTCGCGGCATCATCAGCGTAGCGCAGCTGGTTGCGCTTACGTTGCGCGACACCACTTCAACACCATCCGCAGTTGCGCGTACGTTGCAGCAAGGCGCTGCGTAATCCCCTTCTAATCCGCTGTCCCCTTCCCCCATCACCTTCTAGAGGGACCCGATGGTCCCCCTTGAAGCTGCAGCATCACTGTCACACAGGCGGCGGAAGCACCAAGACCGGATCCCCCCGCCGCAAGACGCGAGCGTTCTCGCTGCCCTCGCTGCACGCCGCCCCCACCTCCCGTCCCGGGCTCCTTCCCCTCTCTCCGCTCTCTCTGCGCACGTGACGCGCGCGCCTGAACGCCCCCTGGCCGCCCCGCAACCCCCGTCCAAGCGCAGCCATGAGCTACCAGGTGTCGTCCGTGTTCCTGCAGAAGTTCTCGCCCAAGGAGATCCACGAGCTCAAGCGCGTGTTCAAGGAGCACGACCGCGACTACGCGGCGGCCGTGCCCGTGGGCGAGCTGCACACGGTGCTGCTCAAGCTGGGCGAGAACGTGACGCCCAACCAGGCCACCGTCATGCTGCAGCAGACCAGGCTGGCGCGGCCCGAGCAGATCACGTTCCAGGAGTTCCTGGAGCTGCTGCACGACTTCCGCAACGGCGCCATCGCGCTGGACCCGGCGCTGCTCATGGGCCACGCGTCCGTGGCGCCCGCGCCCGTCGAGATCTCTGCCTCGACGCCCGTCGCGGCGCCTGTGGCGGCTCCCGCGCCGCCCGAGGCGCAGCCCACGCCCACGCCCTTCTTCCCCGGCCAGAAGACGGCCAGCTGGCAGACGCAGTCGCCCGAGCCGGCGCAGCAGGCCCCCGCCTTCGCGCAGAAGGCCCAGTGGCCGCCTGCAGGCACGCCGACCGCGCCCACGGCGGCCCCGGCGCCCGCTGCGAGCAAGCCGCAATGGCCGCCGACTGCCAACCAGGCGGCGTCGTGGGGACACACGCCCTCGTCGGCGCCGCAGGCTCCAGCTCCGGCCCCGGTTGCTACGCACGCCAAGCCGCAGTGGCCGCCCGCCGGCTCGAGCGAATCCACGACGGCAAAGCCCCAGTGGCCTCCGGCTGCGTCTTCCACGCCGGCTGCACCTGCTGCTGCTCCAGCTCCGCCCGCGGTTGCTGCCAAGTGGCCCCCTGCCGGCGGCGACAAGAGCCCCACGAAGCAGCAGTGGCCGCCTGCGGTGGCTTCACCGAGCGCCGCGAAGCCCCAATGGCCACCGACATCTCCTGCGGCTGAACCGGCTCCGAAGAGCCCGGTATCCGCCAAGCCCTCACAGTGGCCGCCTGCAGGAAACGGAGCAGCGAAGTCGCAGTGGCCGCCTGCTGCGTCTTCTGCCCCTGCTGCGCCTGCCGCGGAAGCACCGAAGCGCGCTCAGTGGCCACCGGCGACGCCACCCCCGGCTCCGGTGGTGCGCACTCCCCCGCGTTCTCCTGTGAAGACGGTTGGACCGCCGTCGCCAGCGGCGGAACAGTACTCAAGTGCCAACGTGGATGCGCACACTTTGAGCGTTCTGCAGCGACGAGCTAGTGCAGCGGCGCAGTATAACTCAACGATTCACGAGGTGAAGGGCACTGCTGGCGGCTTGCACTCGTACTCGGAGGAAGAAACTGCCGCTTTTACGGAGCACATCAACAACACCCTGCATGCGGACAAGGACGTCGCGGGATTGATGCCGATTGGTATGGACGCTGGTCTCTTCAGGGCGGTGTGCGATGGTGTGCTGCTCTGTAAGCTGATCAATGCAGCCGTGCCCGAGACGATCGATGAACGCGCTCTTAACTTCGTGAAGCGAGCCAAGGAGCTGAACGTGTACCAGAAAACGGAGAACCAGAATCTGTGCATTAACGCCGCCAAGAGCATCGGTTGCAGCGTGGTGAACATTGGCCCCGACGATTTGATCGAAGGCAAGCCTATCCTCGTGCTTGGTTTAGTCTGGCAAATTATCAAGATCCAGCTGACGTCGACTATTAACTTGAAGAACCACCCCGAGCTGATGCGACTTCTGCTGGATGGTGAGACGCTGGAAGAATTCATGAAGCTCCCGCCCGACCAGATCTTGCTGCGATGGATGAACTATCACTTGAAGGCAGCGGGTCACCCGAAGAAGGTCACGAACTTCAGCACCGATGTCCAGGATGCCACTGCGTACAGCGTGCTGCTGCACCACATCGCTCCCCAGCACTGCGACTTGTGCAACGAGACTGTCCCCGAGGAGCGCGCAGCTCACGTCATCCAGAATGCTCGTCGTCTGGAAGTTGAGACGTTCATCAAGCCCCGCGATATTACCAGCGGTAACCCGAAGCTGAACATGTCGTTCGTGGCCCAGCTCTTCAATACGTGCCCGGCGTTGGATGTCGTTGAAGAGGAAATCAAGCAGCTTGAGGAAATTCTGTACGATGACGTCGGTGACACGCGCGAAGAGCGCGTGTTCCGCATGTGGATCAACTCGTTGGCTATCGACGACGTGTACATCAATCACTTGTACTCGGACCTGAGCGACGGCATGAAACTGCTCAAGGTGCTGGACAAGATCCAGAAGGGCATCGTGGCCTGGAACAAGGTCAACATGGTGGCTCCCAACAAGTTCAAGCAGGTCGAGAACTGCAACTACTGCGTCGTGTTGGGCAAGCAGCTCAAGTTTTCGCTGGTTAACGTCGGTGGTGCTGACATTTTCGAAGGTGCCAAGAAGATGATCCTGTCGATCGTATGGCAGAGTATGCGCTACCAGCAGCTCAGGATCTTGAGTGAACTGGCCGCGGGTCGTGGTGAAATCACCGACAAGGATATCATCGGCTGGGCGAACGAGAAGGTCCGCCTGGCAGGTCGGGCAAAGGGCAACATTGTGGCGTTCCGAGACCCGAGCTTGTCCGACGGACTTTATCTGCTGGACCTGGTGCACGCTGTGGAGCCCCGTGCTGTTAACTGGGACATGGTTTTGCAGGATAAGACGGACGACGCGAAGGCCAGCAATGCCAAGTACGCGATCAGTTGTGCGCAGAAGATCGGCGCCACCGTCTTCCTGACGTACGAGGACATCGTGGAAGTGAAGCCCAAGATGATGATGACCTTCGTGGCCAGCCTCATGTTGGTGGACCACCAGCGCGCATAGGTTACCACAGCCGCGGCCCGGCGTCGAGAATGCTGGAGACGCAGCGACGGAAGCTGCTAGAACAAACACTCAATACGACCAGCTGAGCTGTAACTGGTCCACCGATGACCAAACCGGAGAAGGACATACAAATTTAACAACCAGAAACAAGCAAAAGTTTTTTAATCCTCTACAGTTGCTGTACAAGTAGTGACGAAGGTTGTCGACCACTGAATCGAACGGGAGCCACGATCTCCAGCAGTTAGCACACCCCGGTGTAACGCAAGCAATGCCCGTTCCAGCGTGAGTCGCACGAGTGTTGTGCTTGCAGGGTGCCTTCACCGCCTCACGCACTGCACTCTCTTGGTCCAGATTGACACACAAGGCAGAAAACGCTCACCATCGCCACCAATTTCCAACTCGGTGCGTCGACTTCTGACTTGCTGTCGCTGGCCGTCCGTCAAATACAGCGGCATGACTCATGCCATGAGGGCCTTGTCCGAAAGTTAAACATTGCAAGAAGTCTGCGGTAAGTTGAAGTGGTGAGACCGTATCTATCAGTTCTCGCAGGACAAGATCGAGTCGGAAACCCGCGAGATTTTATACCTATCGCCAGACGAGCCACCATGTCGGCAAGCGTGCTTGCCGCTCTCCAGCCTGCGCTGATTCAGCACGGCCGTGCTCCATGCGAATGGACTCCATTATGGAGCGCCTTGCGCCAACGCACCATCGCCACGGAGCCACAAGCCAACTCGGTCTTGGCTTGTCTCTCTCGATGGGGGAAAAATTGCGCTCTTCCAGCCACGCACGCGGTCCCACGCTTTTCAGCGGTACCGCGTGAGTCACACACTGAAAGGCGACGCTCGCTGGCTTCGGCGAACCTTCCGGCCACAGGACTGCAGCGCAGTGCAGCGTGGTGGCGACCGGCACACCCGAAAGTCCCGCATTGCAGCGCTGTCCACTCCGACCATGGCCTCGACCCGCAGCTTCCTCGCCCTCGCTCTGCTGGCGCTCGTGGCGCTGCACGGCTCCGTCGCCCGCGCCGCCAACTGCACCTCGGACCAGCAGACCACCGTGGACAACGTGTACGCCGACCTGGCCAACAGCACGGCGTGCGCGGACCTCATCGCCGACACGGACGCGACGTCGCTGGACTACTGCATGAGCAGCGACTGCCTCTCGACGCTCCGCGACGCCGTGGACCAGCTGCCGGACTGCACGGGCGACGACGAGGTGGACCGCAAGAGCGGCCTGCAGGCCATCGTCGCGTACTGCGCCAACGTCACGGCCGCGCTGGACCAGTCGGCCTCGGCGTCGGCCTCGGGCAGCGCCACGGGCAGCGGCTCCGTCGTGTCGGCTGCCGCGCAGGGCTCGGTGGCCGCGGCGGCGCTGGTCGCGCACGTGGCGGTCGCGCTCTACTTCTTGCTGTAGATCGGGACACTGTACTACCTACCTAGGACTGCATGCCCGTGTGAATACTAGTAATATTTTTTGTGATATGCAGCATGCAGTTGCCTCTGGCGGTCTTGGCCTTGTAGAGCGGACTGCGTTTCTCAATGACAACCGCCACTTGACCCAACACGCTTGTCCGTTCATGTCGTCGCTGGACTTTAGGTGCCGGAGTGTCTTCCGAGGTTTCGGCCGCTGGCCACTTGCACGACCCAAGGGCGGCACTCTCGCCTAGTGAGTCCTAGATTCACCCGAAGGACAATACGGCCGCTTTCTCCGACCGTGGAAAAATGCTGTTGGCGACTCGAGCTCTTGCACGAGCTGGAGCTGGTGGTGGCATTGCATTGCCTGTATTAGATTCCAGCAAGCGGACTGCTGAGCTGGTATCGATTTCCGCGACGACTCGGGCTCTCAGCATCCGGCAAGCGCTGCTTATCGGTCGAGCATTTCGGACTCGGTTTTCCAAGAAACCAAGGAAAACGCTAGAGGATCAACCCACTTCAACGTCAACTCCATGCATCCCGCTGAATTGCTGTTCGAACCCGACAGCTCGACCCGATCACTTCCAAAAACTCCACGCCCCACCCGAGTCTCCACTGCTCACCACCAACAAAAAATGCGTGCGCACATTGCGGCTCAATTCTCTCTGATGCTGGTATCGCTGGTGCTGATGCCCACAAACGTCGACGCCGTCGAGTGCACCGACGCTCAAACCGCGCTCGCGGATTCTATCTGGGCCGCTGCCGCCAGCACCTCGGCCTGCTCGCCGTACGTGACGCAGACGAACCCCGTGTACGTCAATGCGCCATGCACCGCGACGGACTGCGTCGCCGTCGTGGAAGGCGTGGCCAAAGACCTGCCCGACTGCACGTTCAGCGGCATCAGCAACAAGATTGAGGTGGAGAACGCACTTACAGCGTGCAACGGAGGTGACACCAAGGACGCGGGCACGCTGACCTTCTCTTCGACCGCGTCATCTTCGAGTCAAGCAAACACAAACACGCTGCTGCCTTCAACGGCATCGTCTTCGAGCCAAGCAGGCACAAACACGCTGTTGCCTTCAACGGCGTCGTCTTCGAGCCAAGCAGGCACAAACACGCTTTCGCCTTCAACGGCGTCGTCTTTGAGCCATGCAGGCACGAACACGCTTTCGCCTTCAACAGCGTCGTCGTCAGCACTTATGTTGGGCTCGAAGGGCTCAAGTTCGAGCTGCTCGACGACCGAGTCGACCGACATGTGGAAGTTGTACGTCTCTACTGCTAAGAGCGACGCATGCACTGGAAACGCGGTCGTCAACGGGTATAGCGTCAATATTGTGACCCAGTGCAACTCGACCTGCGCTGGCAAGATCAAAGACTTGGCCGACGAACTCCCAGACTGCTACTTCGACTTTGAGCACATGGACAAGAAGAAGGACGTCCTGGACCAACTTGGCGCGTGCAATGGGACTTCTGGCTACGTCACCATTTCCATCTACCGAGACACCAAGATCGCGTTGGGGTCTTCGTCTGGATCAACCTCCATCGTGACTTCGTCGCACACCTCGTCAGGTACGGGACTCCCACCGTCAGGAGGTAACAAGGGCAACAACATCTTGGGCTCGTCAAATTCTAAAGCTGGGAACAGCGCCTCCGGACCGCGTGCGCACGAGGGGAAACTTTATCTGTGGGTAGTGACTACGCTTTTTGCGGCGGTTGTTGTAGCGTACTCGAGCTAAGAGCGTTGCCGAAGGTGCAAGAGTCGTGCCGCCTTGCGCGTTGTCTGCATTTTATCACTGAACTTGTATTTTTGAGCACCAACGGAGTTTGCACGTGTCGAATTGATCGTGTGTTGAAAACCTGTTTGTAGTTTTGTGCGGAACCAGATACAAGCACCGTGGGGGGTAAAATACATCTCCTACAAGCACCGTGGTGGCAAAATGCATATCCTATCGGCAACTCGAGCGCGTGGATGTCCTTCGTGCGATGAATTCTTCTACCATATCGCCACGCAATGTTGCCGGGCGGACATCTGGATGCATCTCCTCGTTCAAAGGCTGCTTCCCGCTTTTGAACCCACTGTCGCTGCTGACGAATCTCGACCCATATCGCAACCGTTCCGACATCCCGACAGTTGGAATGGTGGTACAAAGACAGGGCTAAATCGGAAATTAAACGATACGTTCAGTAAATTAGGACAGCCACCCCAGCAGTGTCGCCCAGCAACCACCCAAATATTTCGATGCGTTAGTTGGAGGAGCTTCCATAGCTCGAAGTCCTCTTTTGTTCGTCGGAGAACGTCTCTTGCTTCTTCTGGCGGCGCAGGACAGATGAAGGCATGGACCGCAACGACGGCGAGGATAGCGGAGACATGGACGGCGAGGCCAGTGGAGGAGGACAGCGGAGACATGGACAACGGGTACAGCAGAGGACGGCGGGGATGACACCAGTGACGAGGATCAAGACGAACCAAAGGTGGCTGGGCACTGACGGATTCGTGTGCCACGGTCGCGGCGAGAACCCAACCGTCGAAGATCGCAAGTTAGCCGGGGCGCGCTGCAGGGTGGACGACCTAGACTTCCAGACGGCAGGATACCACAAGCGACGAACGGGCGACGCCGGCGGAGCGATGAGCGGCTCTGAACGGACGGGAAGGGTCGACGGCGCAGACACCCGAGCTCGGTTGCATGTGTACGATGCGCTCACTTTAAGATTGGACACGCAGCACGCAAGCTGATGGACATAACGCTGAGGGGACGGGCACTAGCTGCTCGAGCTAATACAACCAAAAAGCGAAGGCAGTCCTCCGGGCGTGCAAGTTCTGAGTGTGGCCCTCGAGTATCTAGTGAGACGAGTATAAGCAGCCCCGTATGATCACCGGTATCAGCAGTCCGTGACGCAGGCGGATTGAAAGAGCAAGAGAGGGTCGTTTAGGCCCCGGTCGTTTAGCCCCCATCACAATCCCCTGGCGAAGACTCGAGTGATATCGAGTGGCCCGACGATTTCTGTGAGTGTAAGGATAATTCAATCGCTAGTGGCCCTGTACGTTTAGCTAAGTGTAGGAAGTAGAAGGTAACTGGCAGTCGTGGCCTCCAGACACCTTCCTGCAGCTGAGAACAGGACTGGCGCAGACCTCATGCGTGGCAGAACGAACACAACCACTTATTCCTGCTTTTAAAATAACCACAACCAGACACGGGTTACTCGACACTTGTACGGGTTACCCGACACTTGTACGGGTTACTCGACACTTGTACGCGTTACCTGACACTTGTACGGGTTACTCGACATTTGTACGCGTTACCTGACACTTGTACGGGTTACCTAACGCTACTATACTGACGTCTTGTACGGGTTACTCGACACTTGCACGGGTTACATGTACCATCTAAACACGTAGCTGACACAGTTTTCCTATACTAGGACTATGCCTAATTGTCTGAATCGATAGAAATATTTTAGAAATATGTCTTACACTTGATGTTTGTATAGACACATTCATATTTTGGGTTTGGTTCCCACAAATATGTGTCAGAATCTGTCGGAAGCGTAACCCTAACCCTACGTCTTCCTATTCGCTAAAATGAAACAATACGATGACTGGATTGGTTAATTTTGGTTTTAAATTGCCTTTATCACAATCCTGCATAACTCTCTGTCGGAAAGACGTGTATATTCATCCCTACATGTACTGAAAATACAGCCTTATTAGTCATTTTAACGTTTGAGCCGAAACTAAAATAACTAATAACACGATCGTCGCGTCGTGTCTGACTTGCACTGATGAATACCATTCATCGAAAGGCAATTCATGCCCCCGCACTTATAACCGAATCGACTCGGTCCATTCCCACCATTGTGCACTGCCGCAGCGGCACGCAGCAGAATCAAGTTCGGGGAGCTCAACCCATCAAGGCGATATGATCAAGCTCGTTGAAGAGCTTCACTTGTACGACTTCTAGTCGACGCCGGCGACTTGCTGTTCGAATGCAAAGCCTACCTTCACCGCAGCTTCAACATCGAATGGATACACTTCGCGCCGTCGCCGACATACGCTTCCACCCCGCGCGCTCACTTTTGAATTCCTCCCGCACCTCTCAAGCCTTCACCCTCAGTCCTCAGCAATGCGTGGCCTGCTCACGTTCCTGTCCCTGGCGATGCTCGTTGCGATCGCCAACGCCGCCGAGTGCACCAACTCCGAAGCCACTTACTCTGACTCGTTGTGGGACGCCGCCGCCGCCAGCTCGGCATGCTCAGCGTACGTGACGCAGATCAATCCGGTCTACATCGACGCCCCGTGCACCGCCACCAGCTGCGTCAGCTACATGGAGAGCGTGGCCGAGAACCTGCCCGGTTGCACCTATAGCGGGGTTAGCAACAAGATCGAGCTGCAGAACGCACTCACTGCCTGCAACGGAGGCGACACGGCAAACGCGGGGCCTCCGACGACCGTCACGGACGCGCCGGACACGTCAACGTCCACGACTACAACGACCAATACGACCCCAACGCCAACCTCGTCGTCCACAACGGACTGCACGGCGGACGAGTACCAGAGCACGGAAGATCTCTACAACGCAGCAGCGGCCAGCTCGGCGTGCTCTCCGTACTCGACGTCCTCGTCTCTCCTAGTCACGTTCTACACCCCGTGCTCGGCTACCGACTGCGTGGCAGTCCTCACGCAACTTGCGTCTGACCTGCCTGACTGTCTGTACGACGGAGCAAACCAGAAGACAGAGCTCACAGACAACCTCAGTATCTGCACTGATGATACCACGGGCAAAGTGGATTCGAGCACACCGGTGTCGACTTCGAGCGGCTCGACCTCGACAACGTCCCCGACACCAGCATCGACGGCGTCCAGCACGGGCTGCACGACCACGGAGGTCAATGACATGTGGGATCTCTACGTTTCCACTGCTGAGAGCGACGAGTGCGCCGACGACTCCACGGTCAACGGCTACAGCGTCTACATTTTCACGTCGTGCAGCTCGGACTGCGCCGACAAGATCAAAGATTTAGCGGAGGCGTTGCCCAACTGCTACTACGACTATGAGTTCATGAACAAAAAGCAGGACGTGCTCGAGGAGCTCGACGACTGTGAGGAGTCCTCCAACTACTACATCAGTGTCACGCTGTACCCTGACAGCACTATCGAGTCCGCGTCCTCGTCCGCACCATCGGGTGTGTCCGACAGCGAACCTCTTGTGTCTGGAGGAGACCCGGCCGATACAACTTTGGACGCATCGACCGTCGGACAAGTTGGACAGAGCGCGGTGCCACCACTCGTTTCTGCTGGTTTGCTTCGCCGCACGGCTATCGCCTCGCTTCTGATGGGAGCTATCCTAGCTTTCTAGGGTCAACCAAGCCCACCTTCCGTGCGTGATGCAAAACAACGTCGCCTCAGCCTTCGTGTCGATATGTTCACATTCAAACCAAACAAAGCTCTTAATGAATCTCCTCAGCAACCTGAGCGATTTTAATCCATGAAGCGAGCGATGCATCCACGTGGATGACACAACTGCCACACTGCGAAGTAAGTGTTGAGATAGAGCCATGAGTATTTTGATGTCGCTGCCACGCTCTGGTCCTTCTCTTCATCGTCGTAAACCCCACCATCACTCGATCCACACGCGCGACCGTAACGCAACCTTGCATCTTAAAAAAGCAACAATACGTCACGGCTTATGATCATTCTCCCTGAAACCAACGTGTACACACACTACCTACCTGCCCTGCCCCGTCACACCAACGGGGAATGACGGCACTAACACAGCCAAGAACGAAAACTATCGGACTGCTGCTGGTATAGTGTACCCCCTAACACTAACATGTTAGTTACTATACATGTTAGCTAACTGTTAGTTAGTGT
The DNA here is from genome assembly GCF_018691715.1 of Phytophthora cinnamomi. Lineage (NCBI taxonomy): Eukaryota > Oomycota > Peronosporomycetes > Peronosporales > Peronosporaceae > Phytophthora > Phytophthora cinnamomi. Next base: position 495,263 of record NW_027151025.1, read on the forward strand.
CTAGTATTTTGAGCTAACATGTCAGTAGAAGTTAGAGCGATAAGCGTGGACTCGACGATTAGAAAGCTTGAAAGCGAGCTTGTATTCTCCTTTGCTGGATCTAATAGCGTATAATATCCTTCTTTGATGCCATTTTAGTAACACGCTAGCCAGTGAGCTGTTAGCCAAATTGTCGCTGAAGTACCAATTACAATTGTATCAACGAATTTTAGCCCAGACTTGGGTATTTTTATTAGAATCGTTGGAGTGTTCTCCTATTAATATATTACATATTAATATAATGAACCAACTATGTTATCTTATGGTCTCAACTTATAAAGAATTAATCAAGAATTGAGAGACATTGCATATGAGACCGCGTCAAACGAAAAAATGTTTACGAACCTAAGTACGAATCACGATTTAACCGCATGAATCGAAAGCGCTGTGTCTTGTGCTTCTTTTAAGCTATTGATCGTTCTAAAATGTTTAGAACTCATGGAGCTACATCGATCAAAAAAATATCTCCATTTCTTGACCCTCGAAATCCGGGACTTTATTTGGGGCGTGTGACCTCAATATTTTTTCAATTTTAGCGTATTGTATATTGTCGGAAAGCCCGTGTAAAACGCAATCGAATTAGCGTTTTTTTTCGCTTTCTGCGAGTATTTTTAACATTTAAATTTTCGATGTCCGGTTATGTACGAATTTTGATTATACGCGATTATCTCGATAACTCCAAATGATGGCTAAGCATCTTTTGTTTGCCGCGGTCTCGCACATCTGCATATTATGCAAATATGGCTCACGTTGAAGTTGAATCATAAGGGCATGGCCAAGTTACATCAGAGTTCCAGGAGGACGTTGGCGCGGCAGCACAACGTGGAGACTCACTGCCTAAGTAAAAACCCTGCTTCTCGGACTACTTAATCAATACATTACTCTAATTGTTCTTACTATACAATACTAACAGGCGCTAACATGTATAGTTTTGAACTAACATGTTAGTTAGTGTCTAGTAATACGGACTAACATGTCAATGGAGTACACTATGCTGGTACCTCGCAAGCTACGAAGACAGCTACAAGAAATGGGACGCCTACAGCTCGCTCGCGCAATGCGAGCAGTGGATCTCGCCTGCTCCTGTAGTGATCCGCTTCCATCCCAACAACTCCATCAACGCTGCCCTCCGCGTCGGGCAGTGCCATTATGGACGACGTCACCGCCTCGTCGACCAGCGGCAGCGAAGTCGTATACAACACCTCCAGCGCCTCGGCGCACAGATATCCTGGCTCAGTGCAGCACTAACTCTAGGCCTCGCAACTCTGTCCTAGTCCCGCAATAAATTCTAACCCATAACAGGTTATCATTTCAACGTGGATGCCTCGCTGTTCGAACCATCTTGCTGCTCGGAAGATGGCCAGGAAGGACATCACCTATGCGATGGATGCATCTCGCGCGGCGTCTATTACAAAGAGCGATTCTACAACCTTGTTAAAGTTGAGCATCTCCAACGTGCTGATGCTTTGCAGGAGAACATGGGACTCGCTTATAGAGCTGACCCGTACAATGTAGACCACTTATTTAGTTGCAGAATAAGGGGGATTATCTCCCCCGCCAGGGACCACCAGTCCTCACTCCGTCTTTTGACTGCTAATACACAAGCACCTCCGGGCATCCTTCCTCCTCCACGACCTCTTGCTTCGGCACCTTCACGCTGTCCTCCGCTGTTATATTCCTCTGCTATTCCTTCCTCTAACATGTCCGATCCAAAACCTTAACAGGTTATGAGCCCAACGCTAACAAGAGGACCCGCGCGAAGCTGCCACGTGTCAAGCAAGCCCGACGGACCACGTCTGCTCGACGGCTGCCACGTGGCAAGCCATTTCCGCTACGAGGCCATCCTGCCCTTACGAGGCCATGCTGCCCCCATGAGGCATGCTGCCCTACTTGGCCATGCTGCCCTCCTTGCGCCAGCCACTGAGCTGCAGCGCCGCACGAGTCACACATATACCGTGCTACCCGGCTACTGCCGAGCTATGAGGCCACATTGCCCACTGCGCCAGCCACCGTGCTGCTGCGCTGCGTTGAGCAGGACGTCTGCCACGCTATGCATAAGAGCCAGTAGAAATTCTCTGGACTCCGCGCCAAACGCGCTGCATGCTGTACCGGCCACAGGCCGAGCCCCTATGAGCTGTAAGACCGCCTGATAAGGTAGGCAAGCCTTTCGTACTTATGTACTAGTGCTCCAAAGCGAGATACAATACCGCTGCTTCCTCTTTTTCATGCGAAAGCTACCGTAGAGAGTTTCCATGTAAATGCGCCCATGAGAGACTCGCACGACATATCACAGTCACAGGCCTTTAGCACGAATATAGTAGTGGTCATGCTACTCAATGCCCCTGTCCATCTATACTGCTGCTACCTGAAAATGAACGACAAGCTCACATACACGAAGCCTCTGTCAATAAATTGAATTGCCTACATGACATGCTACACAATGCCTCTGTCGAAATAACATATCACATGAATATGAACGACAAGCAAACCAAATACAAAATCGAAATCATGAAGCCTCTGTCCATGAACTAAAACTAAGATCTACCTACTTGCAATGAGCGACAAGCAACACACAGCCTCTGTCCATAGCGTACGATTTCAATAACATACACGACAAGCACACAAAGCCTCTGTCAATGTCGGATAGTGAAAAAAAAAAGAGATAACATGAAATGAAATACTTCGATGTACATCACAATAAAGGGAAAATAGTCATTGCTCTCAACGACAAGCACACAAAGCCTCTGTCCTATGTCTACACTATTGTAATACCCACGACACAAAAACCAAAAGCGAAATGCGCCGATCTCAACGCCATGTAAGGCATGAACCATGAACAGCCAAAGCATTAAAGCAAAAACTAGCTGTCGAGAGTCGCCACATTATGGTGATCCAGGAATGCCACAAAGGCTCTGCCGGTGGATTAAACTCCTAAACGTGAGACATATACAAAATGTCAGGTTCTAAATAGACCTTCTCTCAATGGATTCAGTCGCACACATACTTCCGCTAGTGCATGCTATAAGCATAATTATTCACAAACGAGAAACATCTCGATAAGGACACTAGGGAGAGACAAATAAAATACATCCCAAAGATGTGATCCACATTTAAAGCGGACAGTTGTGTTGTTACGGAATATATTAAGTTGACGCAGTCCATGCTTCTAGAGCTACATGTTCCTACAAATGGCAAAGTAATTTACTCTAAGCGACTGTATGTTGCTGAGCTGTAAGGAAAAATCTACAAGCTTTAAAATAAAATCACATTGTCAACAATATTATGTTGCAATTGTCAGTCTAAAGCGACTGGAGGCTCAAAGCCTTGAAAATGTAATACTTTGACCAGATTGAGGAAACTGGGAGGCTCATAAGCCTACCTGTTGAGATGGCTACGTCCTCTCAACGACTCATGTAAAAGGAGAGAATCGGGCGTAAATAAGTTACCGAGACTTCCGAATGGAGACACAAACAAAACTAAGAGCAAAACATTCAATATCCACGAGCAAGAAGCTCGAGTAAAGTACGCTCGGCGAACAGGTTTTATCCCAACCAGAAAAAAGGGTTTTCCGGAGTAGCCACTCAAAACCGCAAAGATACAAATAAAAAGGTGAATACATGCAAAGCACACCTACAAAATCTAGTACATGCAAACTATCGGTGAACAGGTTTCTCCTTCACAAGAAAGGTTTTCCTGACTAGCCAAGTACAGTCGCAAAGCAAATATCTGCGATCACGAGCAATACGCACAACACTTTAGAGCATACATAATCGGTGAACAGGTTTTCTCCTTCACAAGAAAGTTTCCTGATTAGCCCACCATAGCTCAAACTAAATGACCAAACATTAAGCACAACAACTTTTGGCATATCACCCTACAGGCGAAATAAGCCACACGGGGTAGAAGATCACCAATGGTAAAGGCACAAATTGCCCACGCTAAGTCTAAGGTCATAATAATACCGCCTAAACTTATGCAAGCTACAACCTAGCAAGCAACGCACGTTCCTCGATGTGGGAGGCTGTTAACGTTGAGCATCTCCGACGTGCTGATGCTTTGCAGGAGAACATGGGACTCGCTTATAGAGCTGACCCGTACAATGCAGACCACTTATTTAGTTGCAGAATAAGGGGGATTATCTCCCCCGCCAGGGACCACCAGTCCTCACTCCGTCTTTTGACTGCTAATACACATGTGTTGAATGAGGAGGCGCGCAGCGCGCGCCCCGCTCGTAGAATGGCAGCAGGCAACGCCTGTCTGCCAGTCGAGTAATTGAATAATGAAAGAAAAACCTCGTTAAGTTGTTAATGTTTATATTAGCAAGTACGAGAGGAAAATGTTCAGATCGCCAGCTGCGATCTGGATAGTGCAGAGAGCTTCCTGCCATCCATAGTGCGATGACGACAAGAGGCCGAGGAGTGAGCTGTCGAGGACGCAGTCCGAAGACGAGCTCACTTCCTCTTTTGCCTCCAGGTACCGAGCACGGACCTAGAGTAGTAGGCATAGGAATAAGAGGTTAAGAGTAATATATTGTTGAGAGTTACCTACAGTATTCTGTTCATTTTAACAACAAGCACCTCCGGGCATCCTTCCTCCTCCAAGGCCTCTTCCTTCGGCACCTTCACACTGTCCTCCGCTGTAATATTCCTCTGCTATTCCTTCCTCTAACATGTCCGATCCAAAACCTTAACAAACCTGTTCATTCCTCAATCCACTAGCTGGCATGGCTTCCTTGGTCAACGCAGTGTTCGTACTCGCGCTGCTGGCGCAGTTGCTCTGCATCGATGGCATAGTCTCCCTGTCAACCTCCGGTTCTTCGTCGTCGGCGAGTATTACGACGTCAAGTGTGAACTGTATGGCCGAGGAGTGGAACGAGACGGTGAGTCTCTTTTTGAATCTCACAACTACCGGCGAGTGCGCGGGGGACACGTCCATTTCGTACAACAGGATCATGGTCTACCCAGCTTGCGGCACGGCGTGCGCGACGAAGCTCCAGGAAGTCGGAGACGAGCTACCCACTTGCTACTACATGTACTACGTCACAGCGGGAACATGAGGGAAGAGATGGCCAACAGTCTCGCGCAGTGCGAGCTGTGGATCCCGCCGCCACCGGTCTGGGTCAGCATCTACGCCGACCATAACTTTTCCAGCTTCGATGACTCTGGGGACGACGTCAGCGTCAATGAGACCTATGTGTCATGACAGGCCGCTGCTACGCGGATCGGGACCATGCAGCACCCGGAATTTCGAGTGGTTGACGCTGAGGCTGGAGGTGAAGCTGATGTCGATGCTGACGCCAAAGGCGGGGCCCCAACACCACCGCCCACAACGCACCATTTGTTTCACTTCACCCCGCAGATGATGAACAAGGTCAAAGCATGATGACGCTATTTGCATTAATACTTCTTAGCAGCATTGTGTAGTTTGAGTAGGCCGGTCGGCAGCAAGGCTGAACAAGTTGAGCGCGCTGGACAGCCTTTCGCTGGGGGTGAAGGCCTGCAAGCTCGCTTTCCCAATGCACAGTTCGCCAGTCGCGTGCCCCTTGAAGGAGCCGACCCAAACGATAATCGGATCCCACTCGCAAGCCTGTACAGTCCTTCATTTGCGACACCACCGAGCAGCGATCACCATTCGCCCAGCCATGCATCTATTGCACTTCCTGCCGTTCATGCTCGTTGTCTACATTTTAGGCAGGACGGACGCAACAGCCTGCACCGATGAGGAGGACAAAACCATCGCCGACGCGTACACAACCGCAGCCAGCACCAGCGAATGCTCGGAGTACGCTTCTGTCAGCGACCCGTTGATCACCATCATACCGCCATGCTTCGCCACTGCCTGCGTTTCCATTGTCTAGCAGTTGACCGAGCCCATCCCAAACTGCACGACGGAAACGTACTCCGAGAAAGATCAGCTCGTGTAATTGCTCGACATCTGCGCCAACGCCAGCCTCGACGGCCTCGTCGACAAACTGCACCAGCGCAGAGGCCGAAACTACGTTCAACACCTTCTACGAAGCAAACGGCACCTGTGCCAGCTCCACGACGGTCGAGGCGTACAGCATCAGCATCAACACGCAGTGCAACTCGACGAAGTCCAATCCTTCGCCCAAACTTAGCCGAATTGCACCTACGAGCTGTCAGAAGAGAACACCAACAAGAAGCAAGACATCGCCACGCAGTTCAGCTACTGCGAGACGCTGGACAACGCTACGAACATCAGCGTCTACGTCGACTCCGTTGACAACCTATTGGGGTCGTTCGCCGGTTTTAGCCACCTTGGCGCCGAACTGCACCACCGACGAGATCAGCGCCACCGTGAACTTCTTCTTAGCCGTGGCGACGAACGAAAGCTGCCGGTCCGACTCTTCCATCTCCGCGTACGACGTGCACGCCAACACCGACTGCTCCACGCCCTGTGGTAAACGGGTCCGCAGACTGGGGTTCGACGTCCCCAAGTGCTACTTCGACCACGTGAACCACCGATAATACATTTTCCAATCACTGGTACCAGTGCGAGTGGATTGTAGACCCCGACAACATTTCTATCAGCCTCCGACTCGTCGGAAGTCCTCAACTCCACGTTGAACTCCTTCGTCACCTTCATCTACAGCGTTGCAGTTCCTGCAGTGGGTAGTGCACAAGGCTTGTTATCTGAAATTAAGGTTTTCAGCGTTAAGATTAACCACCGGTAATGATAAAAGCCATAACCGAATTTCCTACAGCAGTCATATCTCCTAAAGCACACCCCTCACTAGCCAATCATGTTCAGCGGTGCGTCCACCTCACCACTCGAGACCTCCTAAATGACAGCATGTAATGCAACTGAACCGAGCCAAAACAGCCAGTTATTTTGCAAAGAGCGAGCAGAATGCTGAGGTCCTCCGAAAAAGTGGCAGATTTACTCGTGGTTCATGCAGCGTGACTTCATAGCAAAGCAACGTGAGTCGGGGACAACCGCCCACCTAATGCTCGTGCAATGAGGGCGGGAGCTACATTGCTGCCGGAGGTTGAGGAACATCTCGTCCGCCGGACCAACTCTACGTAGCGAAGGGAGTGATAGTGCTTGCAAACGTATCGGTTGACCGCGATATCGATACACGGACTACCGACGAGGAAGAAGCCTACAGTAACAGCATGAGTACACGTGCATCGTTGCATTTGCATTTATCAGAGGACTGTTCTTGTGCATTGTACCTGTACAACTCACAAATGCAATTCGACAACGTAAATGTTCCTGGGATACCATATAGGAATTCTCAAATTCGGTACATAATTGTAACTGCAAGTGCCTGCGCTGGAAAAACAATTATTTTTTAAAGAGTAAGGTTTATTGTGTTACAAAGGAAAAACAATTATTGCAATCATTAATACATTGTGAACGATTGATTGCAATATTCATTTCAAAATCAACATACAGTAAAATACACGGAATAGGTCGTTGCAGACTTGCAATTGTAGATGGAGTTCGTTTTCTGAGCTTCACCCAGTATCAGAAGCGCAAAAGCCAGACAGCGGACGAGCACATTGTGTGCTTGGACACCATCCTCGACGAGTTTGGTCTCGACGCTGTAGACCTGGTCTGTCTTGTGGGTGACAACATGAACACCAATCGCAGCATCTCCAAGTGTACCCTGTTTGATATGTTGATAGTTCAGCATAGAAGTGATGATGTGTATTGTATGTTGGGGTTGTTCAATAGATTGCAAAGATTGCAAAGTTGATTGTCAAGCGCCCGGCAGCGCCAATACAATTTTCAATATGTATTGTTCCATCCCTGCCAGACTAATGTTTAGCCCACAATAGCACATGCCTTCACGAGGATTGTTGCCAAACTATCAATCGAAAGCGGACTCGCTTTTTGTAGATTTCTAGCCCTCCAATCCATGGCGGATATTGGAGTTGCGCCTCTCCTGCAACTTCGCGTTTCTTTTTCCCCGCAAGTACTCGCGGTAAATCTTGTACTCGTGTGTTCCGGGTATACGTTTTTTCACGCTCACCTTCAGGTACGCCCTTTGTTGTTTAAGCCACTTACCAATGGCTTCGTAGCCCCGTTCTTCATCGATCTTGTCATCAGCGGCATCTTTCTTCACTTTGCGCAACATTCGACCGCTGCTCTCCTCGGTAGCTTCGAGAGAACGAAACGGCACCACGTTGGAGATCGCGGCGTGGTTGGAGTCCTTAGTGGTGGAGAGCGCGGTGCCAGTAGCATGGAGAGTAGCGACAACGACGACGGCGAGGACGTAGGTGAAGCGCATTGCTGTCGGTTGGTTGGTGAGGTGACGACATCGAGTTTCCGGGGAGATATTCTGGCTGAGGTCTGTTGATCGAATTGTAGAATGAGGTTCGTGGCGGCGACGAGGTTTGTTCAGCGGTTGTAGGAAAGTAAACTAGCGTATCCTGGGATAATCCACATGGTTTGAACCGTTAACCGCGGCAATTCTCGAATACATTTGTTTTTGTTTTGGGCGAAAAGCTCTGTATAGCCCTTGCATTACCGTTAATAATGAGTAGATCTTGAATTAAAATAAGATATTTTTTACAACGGATGAGCGCGACACTTCTCGTTCGCGTGCAGTGAACACGATTATCACAGCGATAGTACGCTTCTCGCCGAATTTACGATGTTAGTTCATACGGGCACGGCTGCGACCGCAAAAAGATCAGGAGAAATTTCCTGACACTTCCTATCTACATCCACCTCCTGGGATCATCAATGATGATTCATCATACGTTCGTTGGGTACTTTATGGCCTCTACATGTATTAATACATCGTACACATACAAATCAATTGCAGATCGCCACTTGCAAGTACATTATCGTACGACCGCCGCAAAATTTTACGGAGAAGGACTCACGTGCAACGCATAGCTATCTACGATATGCGGTCTTTGTGTACACGTATGCGAGTTTTGGAGGAAACAAAACCCCGTCGCCATCTTTGCACGTACTACCAGCTACATGCATTATAGTGGCATTCAGTCATTTTAACAAGTTCACCTTGGCGTGAGGTGTTTTTCTGCAATCGTGTCGACTCCATGAGATCTAAGATAAGGTAATGGGGTACCTCGAACACCCACCAAGGCATCTACTGTATATTACTATCATAATACCTGCCGCATTTGCACGACACTTGCTTGCGAAGCTCCGTAACATGCTGAATGGAGTTGAACTGGCGACCTATAATATGCCGATGTACTGTATTAGTCAACAGAAATACTGCTTTGATCGGTTTAGAGCATGGCCTCTTCGCCGTCGCTGTCGCTGCTCTTGTCCTTCTCCTCCTCCTCCTCGTCTTCTCGCGGCCGCTTCCTCAGGTTCTTGAGCTTCTCCTTGTCGCGCAGGTCGGCCATGAGCCCCTGCACCTGATGGCTCTTGCCCAGCGTCTCCGCGCGCTCCACGAAGTCCTCCAGGTTCAGGCCCGGGTACAGGTCGAAGGCCCACTGCTTGTACATCTTGACCAGCGACGCCAGCGCCTGCGCCTCGCGGCCCGACACGTCGGCGCTCACCTGGTACGGGAAGGTGCGGTACACCTGGGGACAATGAGGGTCATGCTCCTGTAGCCATGATACTCGTACTTAGTCGTGTAGCCATCATACCTTCTTGAGCCCCTCGGCCGACACTAGGTGCGACTCGCGCAGCAGGTTGCGCCGTCGCTTCGTGGGTACACTGGCGGCCGCCGCTGTACCCACGTCGCCGCCTGCATCTAGGCTACCTGCAGCGCCGTTTATCTCCGCGGCGGTCGCAGTGTTGTTGTCCCGCGGAGCCAAGTCTTCGCCGTCGCGTTCCCACCCACGAGACGTCATGGTCCAAGTTGTAATGGCAGCTTTTCGGCGCCAAAATAACGAATTTGACAGGGTTCGTGTGACGCACGTAGAATTGGTGTGTTGCCATAAAAATGTAGCCACCTTTAATTCCTGGTTGAAGTGATGAGTGTACCCATTACCACCGAAGATAGAGTTCAGAGACGTGTCTAGCTTGCTTGATTACAGGTTCAGTTGTTGCCGTTGCCATTTCACTGTTCGCGTGGATGTCGAGCGTCAACCCAGGTTCACGGAGGCGTGCCTATCTCGTAACGAACGAGACTCGTTGCCTCCACCCTTCCTGCTTTGATCGCCACTTTCCAATTGGATTCCACAAGTCAAACCTCCTTCAATCCATCGTCGCCATGAAGATTTCTACTCTGTTTGTGTTCGTGGCTGCTGCAACCATGGACACACTGCTTGTCGGCGCGGACGAGTGCACAACGGCTCAGCTGACCACCATCGGCGACATCTACACCTCGGCCTCGTCGAAGGGCATTGCCGCGTGCCCGGACGTCACGTCGACCACGGACGTCACGACCTCGGACTACTGCTCCAACTCGGACTGTCTGAAGTTCATGTCCGAGATGCTCAGCAAGTTCCCGGACTGCTCCACCGGCGGCGTCAATCTGAGACAAGGGCTGCAGTCGGCTGTCGACTACTGCACCAACGGGAAGACCGACATGTCCGGGGTCTTCACGGACACGTCGAGCAGTTCGGCGTTAGCTACGGACTCGTCGTCAACACTTGCAACAAATTCACCATCGAGTTCTGCGCTCACGACAGCGTCCTCGTCCTCCACTTCGCTACTGAGGACAACGTCGCCCTCGACCGGCACGACGGCTAGCTCAACCTCAAGCGACAAGGTCACCGCCAACACGGTCCCTCCTGCCACAGCAAAGGGGTCTTCGGCAGCACCGGCAATCGGAATGGCGATCTCCAGTGCTGTGCTTGGTGTGACGGCGTTCATTTTTACTGCTACATTTTAATTCCACAGATGTGGAGAGTCCATGTCGATAACTGCGTAACGAAACCATCTTTCCATGTTCGAGCCTCGGGTTTGTTCATTATTCTGTAGCTGCTACAACAACTGCAAACAACAACAACGACAAACTGGCCACGTAGTGCTTCGACGAGTGAGACGCACTCGTTCTTCGTGAGGTCCCTGGCTCTTCAGTTCTTAAACTGTTTCTCGAGCTATCCCCGCCTGTGCTACCGCTGCCATCCAAGCACGAATTTTGCTGTAGGGCCAATTCACCCTTGTAATTCACGCCTCGAAAGTCGCAGTCTGGCATCTGGCTGACTACATCTGCCAGAATGCTGAGGCATGCAGTCGCACTGCACGGCACAGAGATGTACCATTCCATCGACGTGATCATCACGTATGAGCTGCGCGCTGCGCTGGTCACAATTGAATTGGTCAGGCGCGTCAAGCTAGAGACTTCGGCGTTCGAACACTCATACGCAGATCTGAATGAAATCGAAGACGAAGAATCAACCCCCGCGCATGAAACGAGCGACGTCCACTTTCAGATTCACTCCGTCTGAGTAGCAGTCCGGAAGCTGGCCCACCAGCGTCTCCATGACCGACACACACTCGGTGGCGGAGCAAGGTGCATTAATGTAAACCACCGAGCTCGATTCGTCCATCGAAGAGTACTGACCGCAAGCCGACGACTCGGCTGCATTCAAATACAGTTGAGCGGTAGTACTCGCTTCCGCACTCGTACATTCATTTGCTGACCCAGAAGTGGCCGATGTCGTAGCCCCATTTACCGACGTGGCTACAGCCTTCACGCTTATCGAGGAGCTCGAGTCGGCACTGCATTCGCCCAGTGCGTTTTGCAACTCCACCTTCTCCTTTCTACTGGTGCCGCCGTTGGCACTGGCACCCAGCGTGCAGTTTGGCAGCTTCGACACCAAATCGTCCACAAGTCCAACGCAGCTTGCTGCAGCACAAGGCACTCTTAGCGACGAGCCATTGTTCGCGTAGTCTGCGCAGTCAGTGCTCGACAGCACACCATCAATTGCTTGGATTGTCGTGTGGATCTGGAACACGGAGCAGGTGTCGCTACCGGGGAGAACGGATCCAATAGCAACAACAACGACCAACCACGGGATCATCCACATTCTGCACTAAGCTCTAGATGCCGGCGGGGGCGCGGGAATTGCGTTGTGGCCTAGCTGCCGGTTCTTTCCTGGAAGGGATTCTTTCGCTGTTCGAAGGTGTACCTATAACGCGCTAACTTCTTCAAGTACCAGTTCGAGGAGCACCCTAGTGGAGGTGCGCGACTTGCCCGCACAACGCTTCGAGAGTTTCCAACCATTGCACGCTCGAGACGCGCCAACCCTTATGGCAACTTCAGCAACGTACCCTTGACAAATCCAGCGTAGTGTGGACGTGTGCCGTTGAACTTGGCGTCTGTGCGGCATGTCTGAGTATCGTTGAAGTGAAACACGACGTGAAAAATCGAGAGCCTTAACTCTGTGATACCAAGACGGACCCCCGAGAAGATTTAATGCTCGCGTCGATGAATTGTTGCTTGCAACAACGAGCGTTCAGCAGTGGGCTGTGGGGGCTTCTTGCATTTGATGTGCCAAATGTGGTATGGACGCAATTAACCTGTTGCCGCGTCCCAGAGTTTCAATTCTGGCCAATTCAGTCCACTACCTTTCTTGCCATTTTCACTTTAACAGGACACAGGAATCATCTTATGATCGAGAAGCAATTTTGGGCGATGTCGTCGTGGGAAAAGCTGGTGGCCACCAGGTTCGCGTACGGGCTGTTCGCTGTTTTATCGGTGCATTTCATTCTGGTAGCGCTGTGCTTGGCGGTTGTTCAGCGTGGACACCCCCCGCTGTTTGGCCAGTGGGGGGACATCTCCGGTGCAAAAGCGGTGACGTGGTCTGCGTTGCTGTCTTACTGTGGTGCAAATGGGATAGTAGCACTGACGCTGAAGAGCGAGCGAGCAGCCAAGCAAGCGTTGGGGTGCTGGATGCTGCTACTGGTACTCCACTCGTGGTTCCTTCTCGGTGCAGTATCAAAAGTATGTGGCCGACGGGTGCAGCTACACAGCACAGTTCACATTCATGGACGACGTGCCAGATGACGGTGCAAGTGGTGACCGACGTCATGAGCTCCAGTTTCCTCGCCTGGTTCGTGCGGCAGCGACATGGCGACTACGATACAAATGAATTCTTGTATCAAACATTACTACCAGTTAGCAGTACTGCAGACGCGCACGCCCAGTCCAGAGCAGCCTAATAGGAAGCAAAAGGAACAGAGCTCAATATCGCACCTTGTTCCACACAACTCGTGCCCTACTTGTGTCGATGACATATGCGGCCACAAGGAACAGGAGCGCAACGTTTCCAGCGGTGGCACACTTATCGGAGACCGTCACAACTTTACTGTGTAGATTCACTTCCCAATTCGCCCCTTGGGACACACAATTTTCCACCAAAAGAATGACTACGCCCTCAACCTCCGACGTTTTACTGCCGCTGTCGCCCATGGACGCAGTTATGCACAGCTTCGGCTTCGTGATCCTCTACATGTTCCCACCGTCTTTAGAATGTCCCTTCGACCTCGACAAGTTGCGGTCCGCGTTCGTCTCCGGTGTGGACGAGGACTACCCGATCTTCATCGGGGAGCTGTACGTCGACCCCAATACGGGGCTTGGCAACGTGAAGCAATCAGCGGAGTCGCGACAGAAAGGGGCGTCGGCCATCCGATTCGAGACGAACCACGAGAATCCCATGACCACGGAGCTGGCGATGCAGGAGCTGTCGTGGGACCTGATGCCTACGACTCGAGGCAAGTCGGAGCTCATCTGCGTCAAGGGGACGCTGCTGTCCGACGGGGGGCTGGTGGTCGGGGTGGACGCCAGTCACACGCTGGTGGACGGCGAGGGCATGTTCACGTTCATGACGGTGTGGGGGCAGCACTACAGCGGGGTGAGGATGGAGGATCGGCTGGTGGGGTGTCATGACAGGCCGCTGCTACGCGGATCGGGAGCTCCGTCGGCCATGCAGCACCCGGAATTTCGAGTGGTTGACGCTGAGGCTGGAGGTGAAGCTGATGTCGATGCTGACGCCAAAGGCGAGTCTGTGGTTTGCCGAGCAAATTGCGGAATGGGATTCGCGATGTTCGTTTTCAAGTGCTGTACAATACTCGAGAAATCGCAAGCAGTTGTCCCATCCATTTGTGCGCTCCTGCCGCCAGCGTAATACGCTGAGCGTATCCTAGGATATCCACATGGTTTGGGCCTCTTAATCGTGGAAGAGTCTCTGCTGGTAACGATTAAACACGTGTCTCTAGCAGCGATACGCTTTATTCTCCTGAAAGCTGGAGAACTGCTGTGTATGGGGATCATTTTTCTTGACGCGTCCCAACGACTATACCTGTTAGGGTTTTAAGGTGCTGCTGTGGTTGCTTAAATAGTGGTTAAAAAAACCACAGTAGCATCTAAAAAAACTACTAACAACAATACATTACATTTAACAAGTTACACTATTGTTATGAATACTTTATTTATTAATATATACCTTTTTGTTAAGGAGCAAGGTCATGCTGGGTTATTTACCATGTACATGTACAACAACAATGCACGACATTGTTTTCATTGGCTAAAACAAAAATTCGCTTAGGACAAAACTTCGCTTAGGACAGAGGCGATGCGGTAATAGATTCTCACCTCGAACGTCGAAGAAGGCTTGTATTGTCCATGTGACACATGTAAAGTACATAACTGTACGACAAAGTTGCATAACATTCCACATGTACACGGCACATGTATAATGGTTGCCACTTTTATAAAGTATTGGAAAGCGAAGAATTCATTGACCTCGGACGATGTAGTACATCTTTTGAGTGGAGTTTCATGCCTTCAAAACTGGAGAAGAAAGAGACGATCGCAATTCGATGCACTCCTCTAGCAAACGGTGGAGCGTCCATCGGAGTCACGCTGCACCACGCTCTGATGGACGGCGAAGGCTTATCACGTTCATAAGAGCGTGGGGGCAACGCTACAGCGGTGTGGCCAAACAAGATAGAGTCGTCATCAACCACGACCGGCACTTACTCTCCGGAACGGGGCGAGGATCTCACCAACCACACCCAGCAGGAGAGATTGTGCCTCTGCCAAGTGGAGATCCCATCTTGATCTCTAGTCTACCAACACGCCTTCCACGTCTCCCGGAAAATCATGTCCAAGCTCAAAGCACTCGCAAATACTGGAGGGAAGCAATCTGCAGCAGATCCATCATTCGTCAGTACAATTGATATCATCACGGCTCTCTTCGTCGTGTTGATTTCACGAGCGGCCAAGACGTTCGGATTACAACGTGTGTGAATGCTCGGCGGCGTCTAGATCCACCTTTACCCATGAACTACGCTGGAAACTGCGGCTTCAGTGTCTCATCCGCCTACACCATGGAGGAACTGCAACCAGAAACTGGAAGTGATGGCGCTGATATCAACCCCGCTACTCTGATCAAACTCGCTTGTCGAGTTTGTGCATCGATACTGGAGCTGGATAGTGAGTTCTTATGGGACTCCATCGAGTTCATTGGCGCCTGTCACGCGTTGTAGTGAGCACCAAGTATATTCTCGGGCCAGATCTGATGTTCACGTCGTGGCCGAATATGGTGCTGTACGACGCCGAGTTCAACGAGACACGTCCGTGCTACGCTGGAATTGCGAAGGTTCCCTTCTTGGACGGTATGGTGGCCATAGCCGAAGCTACCAAAGGAGAAGGGGGGGGGGGGGGGCTGGATATACTGATGCTTCTCAAGTGTGCTGCTATGAAGAGGCTCAAGGTTCTGTGCGGGCAAACTTCGCACCTGCAGGCCTAGCATGTCCCCCGCATGTCCCCATACTGTGAATAGCTGTTTTCTTACAGTGAAAGGTCTTCTCTCTCTTGAATGCGGCAGGACCAGGCAAGACTCGGTTCTAGACCGGGTAATTTCCGACCGGGGCGATCGGTTCCGGCCTCCGGGCGCTCTGCCCCTTGTCCCCGCGCAGCGTGTGTTAGTTAGCTCATAGCAACCGCACTAGCCATATTAAAGGTACGTATTTACTAACCCCCGGACACTTGGAAGAGGAGTACAAGGATTGAATTGACCGCAACGAAACAATGGTGACCGACTTCTACTGTCCAAGCACCACCAAGAAAATTGGGCTTCAAGCTCCAAGCATGAGTACCAAGACAGCCTTCAAGGCTCAAGAAACATGTACGTCAACGTTGCAATCGCGATTCTAGCCCATGATGGCTACCGGCAACGCAATAGGCTCCGCCTACAGAAAATTCAGGACTATAGTTAAAAACAGAAATAGAGGTTCTCTGACCCCCCCCCCCCCCCCCCTCTCTTGAATGAGGCACCTCGCTAGTCACGACGGAACTCGGTGTTAAACGAGGATGATCTCTGGTGGGACATTGCAAGCTTCGGCATTGACAACATCAGCAATCTCCATCGTTTAGCTATCTCCGTCACCCATGGACGCGGTGATACACAGCTTCGGCTTCGTGATCCATCGACCAGTAGCGTCCCCTTGTCGCATATGAGTTCCATCTTGTCTTGGGTCGCGGGTGTCTACATGTAGTACTGTGCTACGATCTCCAGTACTGTAGTAGGTACGTTGGGTAAACAAGAAAAATAACAGATTCTCTCAGTTTGAAGGCTACGTATTAGCTGGACAATGATATTCGCTTGATACATGTATATCTGCACTCTGTCATGATGTCGTAACAATACCAGCGGATGTGTGTCGAACTACGAATGCTTCCCACTCGCTCTCTAAGCAGCTTACTGGCCCATCGCATATCGCATGTTCGACTGCTGTCGCGCCAATTGCTTCCGCGCCTTTTCCGCGTCCTTAAAACGCTTGTAAATCTTGTGGGAGTGTGTCCAAGGAAGACGCTTTCCAACCGACGTCTTAAGGTACTTCAGGATATCAAACAAAGCTCGTTCTTCCTCGACTTCGTTTTTCGCAGTCGCGTCGCGCAACATTCGGCCGCCTCTCTCTTGAGTGGTATCGAGTGCGTGAACGATGTCTGCTGACGCCACGTTGGCGATCACGCCGTGGTTGGAGTCCTTGGTGGTGGCAAGCGTGGCCCCGCTGGCGTGAAGAGTGGCGGCAACGATAACGGCGAGGAAGTAGACTAGACGCATTGCCGTTCGTTAGTGCGTTTTGGAGAGTCTGTGGTTTGCCGAGCAAATTGCGGAATGGGATTCGCGATGTTCGTTTTCAAGTGCTGTACAATACTCGAGAAATCGCAAGCAGTTGTCCCATCCATTTGTGCGCTCCTGCCGCCAGCGTAATACGCTGAGCGTATCCTAGGATATCCACATGGTTTGGGCCTCTTAATCGTGGAAGAGTCTCTGCTGGTAACGATTAAACACGTGTCTCTAGCAGCGATACGCTTTATTCTCCTGAAAGCCGGAGAACTGCTGTGTATGGGGATCATTTTTCTTGACGCGTCCCAACGACTATACCTGTTAGGGTTTTAAGGTGCTGCTGTGGTTGCTTAAATAGTGGTTAAAAAACCACAGTAGCATCTAAAAAACTACTAACAACAATACATTACATTTAACAAGTTACACTATTGTTATGAATACTTTATTTATTAATATATACCTTTTTGTTAAGGAGCAAGGTCATGCTGGGTTATTTACCATGTACATGTACAACAACAATGCACGACATTGTTTTCATTGGCTAAAACAAAATTCGCTTAGGACAAAACTTCGCTTAGGACAGAGGCGATGCGGTAATAGATTCTCACCTCGAACGTCGAAGAAGGCTTGTATTGTCCATGTGACACATGTAAAGTACATAACTGTACGACAAAGTTGCATAACATTCCACATGTACACGGCACATGTATAATGGTTGCCACTTTTATAAAGTATTGGAAAGCGAAGAATTCATTGACCTCGGACGATGTAGTACATCTTTTGAGTGGAGTTTCATGCCTTCAAAACTGGAGAAGAAAGAGACGATCGCAATTCGATGCACTCCTCTAGCAAACGGTGGAGCGTCCATCGGAGTCACGCTGCACCACGCTCTGATGGACGGCGAAGGCTTATCACGTTCATAAGAGCGTGGGGGCAACGCTACAGCGGTGTGGCCAAACAAGATAGAGTCGTCATCAACCACGACCGGCACTTACTCTCCGGAACGGGGCGAGGATCTCACCAACCACACCCAGCAGGAGAGATTGTGCCTCTGCCAAGTGGAGATCCCATCTTGATCTCTAGTCTACCAACACGCCTTCCACGTCTCCCGGAAAATCATGTCCAAGCTCAAAGCACTCGCAAATACTGGAGGGAAGCAATCTGCAGCAGATCCATCATTCGTCAGTACAATTGATATCATCACGGCTCTCTTCGTCGTGTTGATTTCACGAGCGGCCAAGACGTTCGGATTACAACGTGTGTGAATGCTCGGCGGCGTCTAGATCCACCTTTACCCATGAACTACGCTGGAAACTGCGGCTTCAGTGTCTCATCCGCCTACACCATGGAGGAACTGCAACCAGAAACTGGAAGTGATGGCGCTGATATCAACCCCGCTACTCTGATCAAACTCGCTTGTCGAGTTTGTGCATCGATACTGGAGCTGGATAGTGAGTTCTTATGGGACTCCATCGAGTTCATTGGCGCCTGTCACGCGTTGTAGTGAGCACCAAGTATATTCTCGGGCCAGATCTGATGTTCACGTCGTGGCCGAATATGGTGCTGTACGACGCCGAGTTCAACGAGACACGTCCGTGCTACGCTGGAATTGCGAAGGTTCCCTTCTTGGACGGTATGGTGGCCATAGCCGAAGCTACCAAAGGAGAAGGGGGGGGGGGGGGGCTGGATATACTGATGCTTCTCAAGTGTGCTGCTATGAAGAGGCTCAAGGTTCTGTGCGGGCAAACTTCGCACCTGCAGGCCTAGCATGTCCCCCGCATGTCCCCATACTGTGAATAGCTGTTTTCTTACAGTGAAAGGTCTTCTCTCTCTTGAATGCGGCAGGACCAGGCAAGACTCGGTTCTAGACCGGGTAATTTCCGACCGGGGCGATCGGTTCCGGCCTCCGGGCGCTCTGCCCCTTGTCCCCGCGCAGCGTGTGTTAGTTAGCTCATAGCAACCGCACTAGCCATATTAAAGGTACGTATTTACTAACCCCCGGACACTTGGAAGAGGAGTACAAGGATTGAATTGACCGCAACGAAACAATGGTGACCGACTTCTACTGTCCAAGCACCACCAAGAAAATTGGGCTTCAAGCTCCAAGCATGAGTACCAAGACAGCCTTCAAGGCTCAAGAAACATGTACGTCAACGTTGCAATCGCGATTCTAGCCCATGATGGCTACCGGCAACGCAATAGGCTCCGCCTACAGAAAATTCAGGACTATAGTTAAAAACAGAAATAGAGGTTCTCTGACCCCCCCCCCCCCTCTCTTGAATGAGGCACCTCGCTAGTCACGACGGCACTCGGTGTTAAACGAGGATGATCTCTGGTGGGACCCGTTGATTGCTGCTATTAGCTCGTATTCGTCGTGGAGCATTTGGAGGCTCTAAACCAACTCACCAATTCGCTCCTTTTGCGTAGAATCCCCCACGAAAACAATGACAACATCAGCAATCTCCATCGTTTAGCTATCTCCGTCACCCATGGACGCGGTGATACACAGCTTCGGCTTCGTGATCCATCGACCAGTAGCGTCCCCTTGTCGCATATGAGTTCCATCTTGTCTTGGGTCGCGGGTGTCTACATGTAGTACTGTGCTACGATCTCCAGTACTGTAGTAGGTACGTTGGGTAAACAAGAAAAATAACAGATTCTCTCAGTTTGAAGGCTACGTATTAGCTGGACAATGATATTCGCTTGATACATGTATATCTGCACTCTGTCATGATGTCGTAACAATACCAGCGGATGTGTGTCGAACTACGAATGCTTCCCACTCGCTCTCTAAGCAGCTTACTGGCCCATCGCATATCGCATGTTCGACTGCTGTCGCGCCAATTGCTTCCGCGCCTTTTCCGCGTCCTTAAAACGCTTGTAAATCTTGTGGGAGTGTGTCCAAGGAAGACGCTTTCCAACCGACGTCTTAAGGTACTTCAGGATATCAAACAAAGCTCGTTCTTCCTCGACTTCGTTTTTCGCAGTCGCGTCGCGCAACATTCGGCCGCCTCTCTCTTGAGTGGTATCGAGTGCGTGAACGATGTCTGCTGACGCCACGTTGGCGATCACGCCGTGGTTGGAGTCCTTGGTGGTGGCAAGCGTGGCCCCGCTGGCGTGAAGAGTGGCGGCAACGATAACGGCGAGGAAGTAGACTAGACGCATTGCCGTTCGTTAGTGCGTTTTGGAGAGTCTGTGGTTTGCCGAGCAAATTGCGGAATGGGATTCGCGATGTTCGTTTTCAAGTGCTGTACAATACTCGAGAAATCGCAAGCAGTTGTCCCATCCATTTGTGCGCTCCTGCCGCCAGCGTAATACGCTGAGCGTATCCTAGGATATCCACATGGTTTGGGCCTCTTAATCGTGGAAGAGTCTCTGCTGGTAACGATTAAACACGTGTCTCTAGCAGCGATACGCTTTATTCTCCTGAAAGCTGGAGAACTGCTGTGTATGGGGATCATTTTTCTTGACGCGTCCCAACGACTATACCTGTTAGGGTTTTAAGGTGCTGCTGTGGTTGCTTAAATAGTGGTTAAAAAAACCACAGTAGCATCTAAAAAAACTACTAACAACAATACATTACATTTAACAAGTTACACTATTGTTATGAATACTTTATTTATTAATATATACCTTTTTGTTAAGGAGCAAGGTCATGCTGGTTATTTTTTTATTTTTTTTAATTTTATTTGTATTGTAGTCACTTAGGTACTCTAACGACTTCTAATACAAAGTTCCTGCCTCCGCTCGTTTGCGTCGTCTGCAAGCTGTCACCCTTCGTGGGTGTAGTCCCTTGTGGGAGACTAATCCGCTCTGTAATTTGATCCTTCTGTTTGTACAGCTCCATTCGTCCAGTGTTGAAGGTCGTTATTAAAGTGGCTCAAATCTGATGGCCAGAGCGCATTCGGTTTTCCACCAGCCTCAAGCGTGGTCTGCCTGCTGCGGCTCGTGTCCATCGCCATATTCGCCAAAGCATCAGCTGTTTTGTTGAAGGCTCGCAAATGGTGGGTCCACGATCGGACGCCACATTTATCAGCCAGCATGCGGCATCGTTGATACAATGTGCGTAAATGTGCCGCCTTCGGTGGGGTACGGTGCAATTGTTGCCGTATGATGAGTTGGCTATCCCCAACGACGTGGATTGGCCTCAAATTAGGAGTTTTCAGAGCATGAAGCAGCCCTTGAAGCAGGTCCTTGTATTCCGCTTGATTGTTCGTAGTG
The DNA here is from genome assembly GCF_018691715.1 of Phytophthora cinnamomi. Taxonomy (NCBI): domain Eukaryota; phylum Oomycota; class Peronosporomycetes; order Peronosporales; family Peronosporaceae; genus Phytophthora; species Phytophthora cinnamomi. Next base: position 516,505 of record NW_027151025.1, read on the forward strand.
GTTGGTGCAGCGTACGACTTGCTAGCTGTCCAGATGACGCCGCCTGCGGAGGAGGTGCTGTCCACCTTCACGATGACTGTTCCACTACCCCCAGGCCCAGGATTCCCCCGGAAACCACCGTCAAAAAGCAATACATACAGCAACGAATTGCTATCTAGTCGTGTCAGTGCTGGCTCCCACCGCCCATTTAGTGCGCCCACGACTGAGTGGATCTCCCTTTTGTGAGCTCGTGATCGTCCCGCCGCTCGATATGCAGCTTCAACGGTGTAATACGCGTCCGGAAGCCGGGCTCTTAGAATGGCCTTGTACCTTGTTGCCGTCAGCAAAGTTACGTTAGCAAAATGATCAATTCTCCATTTCCATATGATTCGGAAAACTGTGAAAACGCCCAGCCTCCATCAGGCCTCGGCCGCTTCATGTAAGTTCAGGTGTGTAGACTCCCGGTCCTCCGGTGTAACGGGGTTACACGCGCAAGTGGCTTCAAGCCACTTGTGAATTTTAACAGATAAGATATCTGTTAAACGTTTTAGATACTTCCTCACTTTGGTGTAAGTCACACCAATGGATACATTGAAGTGGGCCACCACAATGAGTGGTCCACACCTACCCAAAGATCCTATTAGTAGAAAGCAGACGTGCATATTGGCGGGGCTCTGACAGCCAGCCGCTGTCAACCCCTTTCATAGATGATAATTTTTTAGCAGATTTAGGAGGAAGATCAATTTTACAAACAATGCAGTTCTCATTTTACCTAATCTAAGTCACTTGGAGTCTTATCTGATTTAAATTATATTTGTGTATTCACATATATAACTCAAGTAATTACTCAGTACTTACGCTTCCTCATACACGTAGCGCAACGTGTAAGCTAAAGTAGTGAGTCAAGTTAGACCCACTACACCTGGTAGCACTTTGTAGTCCGTCCAACGACCGACTACTTGACGTTCGTACGAGGAGTTCGAATGCGGAGCCGAGAACCCCATGAGCACGGAGGTGCCCATGGAGAGCTCCAATACGCCTGCAACGCATGTTGCACGCGCCGACTGCCCCCACCTGTCCGACACAGAGCGGGAAGCCCTCCAACGACTGTTGACAGTCGTTGGAGAAGCGGCGATAGCTACGATGCTGCGTACGCTATCGCCGACGGAGCAACATGGTGTTGCTCTGGGATTCATCATGAAGGAGCAGCGTGATGCTGCTTCCTCAGTGACGGCGTTGTCAGGGACGACACCGCGTGCTCAATCATTGAAATTGAGCGTAAGCAATTACGTGGGAAGAGAGGGCGGGCCTATCCTCCGGTGGCTTGTCGAGCTCGACACAGCCATAGCGGCTCGACGCATCGTCGACCCGCTGTCGAAGGTCGCGTTCGCCATGTTCTGCCTTGGCGGACGCGCAAGGAGTTGGGCGTATGGGCGCCGACTCTCCGATCCTACGTGCTTCAGCACGTACGAAGCGTTCAAAGAGGAGCTCAAACAAGCGTTTGAGCCCCCGCAAAACGAGTTCCGGTCGAGGGCGGAGTTCCTCGACCTTCAGCAGGGTAAGCATGACGTCCTTGCTTACGCGCAGCGCGCACGATATTTGGTATCAAATATCGTGACTAATCCAATTGACGAGGCGACCAAGGTCGTCACGTTCACTTAGAGATGGGCCCGTGAAGACCTATCTCTTCCGAGAGTACCCGAGTACTCTCGAAGCTGCGATTACTCTTGCCATGCAAGAAGCGTTTAGCCTGCGGCAGGCTAAACTCCATGTGAACGTGCCGAGGCCGCAACCACACGCGGTAGCGAGGACGGGAGGTCCGGAGCCAATGGACCTCTCGAATGCAACAACTGCTGGTTACCAGCAGCAGGGAGGTAACGTGCGATGCTTCCGTTGCGGAAGGATCGGTCACTTTGCACGGGAGTGTACAGCTCCCATGCCCCCTGGAGGTGGCCGTCGTGGCGATGCTAGGCATCGCCGCGGACCAACAAAAACGCGAACATCCAGTAGGCGCGGGGCGCCCTACTGGTAATGCAGTCACGCGTGCCGCATCGGGCACACGATACTGAGGACTGCAGCCCCCAGTGAGACTAGCTCTCGCTGCAAGAAGCAAGATGACAGGCCGAACCTAGTCATCTTGAAGGTTTACTCGAAGAGAGCGAGTGACTCTATTCGAGCTCTGGTGGATTCAAGCGCGTCGAACAACTTTGTTCGACTACGGAGCCTGCCGAGTCTTGACTTCGAGGAGGTAAATGTACCTCGAAGTCTTCTGGAGGTACGACTGGCAACAGGTGCCATCGTGAAGACCGAGAAGCGCGTCGTGAACGTGCGCTTCTCGTACAAACAACGAGTGTTTGTCGAACGCTTTATCGTCCTGGACCTGGACGATAAGTTCGACGTGGTAATGGGCATGCCGTGGCTTGCACGGCATGATCCGGTGATAGACTGGAAGAAGCGCACGCTCGTGCGCTTCGGCCGCGACAGCGGAACAGAGAGCGATGGCCCTGTTACCGCAGCGCACGCACCAGCAGGTGCGCGCGGCTCACCAGTCGGGACAGCGCTTAATACTGCTGTCCCAGAGTGCCCAGGAAGTGCGCGAGGGCGCGCACAAGTGAGACCAACGTCGGCAATGCTGCCGGCGTCAGAAGAAAAAGATATACTGGTTCCAGGAACCAATACCCACGTTCAAGCGTGTAAGGGACAGTCCCTGACCCGAAGAGGTCAGGTCGACAACGACGCGTCGGCTCCGGGAGCCGACGCACCCTCGGTCATGAGGGGCTCCGCCAATGAATGGCGTCGAGGTGACGAAGGCGTGTCAACTGAATGGCGTCAAGGTGACGAAGGCGTGTCAACTCCGGGAGTTGACGCTGCAAACAGTGCGGACGGTTGCAAACGTCCCACACTGACGCAATTTGCATGCTGTCGTGCAGCCGGGCTGTACGACGAAGCGCCATGCGATCAAGCCGGGCTTGATATCGCGCGCCCGCAGACAGGGTCTGCCGGCGAAGAGACACATTACCGTGCAGCCAGGCTGCACGAAGGACATGCGGTCAAGCCGGGCTTGATACCGCGCGCCCGCGGACAGGGTCCGTCGGCGAACAACTGTCCACGGCCGGGCCTGGACCAGAAGAACAACTGTGCGGAGCCGGGCTCCGTACAACAAGAAGACGGCGCATGCGAAGAACGCTGCGCAAGTCTCGGTCCGGGACCGAGACGCAACAAGAACAGTCTGCTGAGCAGACTGAGGCGGTGACGCCGGATGTCGAGACGCTAAGCATCTTGACGCGCACCGATACTGGATCCCAGTATCGTGAAATGGAACTCGCTAGTCCTCCGACGACGGCGTCGGAGTTGACTTCGCTTCCAGCCATGAGCTGGAAGCGCTTCACGCGCGACTTGCACGATGGACGCATCGAGCAAGTCTGCGTTCGTTCGGACAGCGAAAGAACGGAGAGCGAAAACGAAGAGCTGAGGCAGCTCTTCATGGGAAGTACCACTGAGAGTGAAGACACTCTCAGTGCGAAGACGAAGCGAGAGCGCTTCGAGGAACAAGGTTGGGACTCGCTGAAGTCGAGTCCCTATTACGAATTGTTGAGGGAGTACAAAGACGTACTCCTGGAAGAGATTCCTGCGGAGCTTCCGCAGGATAAGGGCATTCAGCACGAGATTGATCTCGTACCGGGCACGAAGTACTGTGTCACGCGGCAGTGGCCACTGCCGCGAGAGCAAGTGAAAGCGATCGACGACTTCTTTGAAAGTCGTCGTAAAGCAGGACAAGTGCGGGAATCAAAGTCCCCGCACAGTGCTCCGACGTTCTGTGGCAAAAAGCCACATGGCGGATGGTGCATCGTTCATGCGTATAACAAGCTGAACGATGCGACGGTACCGGCGCAGACGCCGATACCGCGAAAAGATGTTATCATCGATTCGATGGCTTGGAGCACCGTTTACACTGCTCTCGACTTGCGAGACGGATTCTATCAGATCCTAATGCGTAAGAGCCATATCCCTCTCACGGCAGTGAGCACACCAAGCGGCGTGCTCTGGGAATGGCTAGTGATGCTACACGGGTTTAAGAACGCCCTGCGACCTTCAACAGGTGCGTGACGCACTTGTTGCACTCGGTGCGCGACTCCGCACCGAGCTACTTCGACGATGTGTTCATCCACAGCCGGGCTGTGGACGGGAAGACCGACGTAGAGATGCACAGGGTGCATCTCCGGAAGCTCTACGCGAACCTGAAGAAGTGTATCTTCGGGGCGAGCGAGATACCCGTCCTCGGGTGTCTCGTAGGAACGAATGGTGTTCGCCCTGACCCAGAAAAGGTCAGAGTGATTAACGAATGGCCAACGCCTTCAAGTGTCAAGGAACGGAGGCAGTTCCTTGGCTTGGCCACGTACTTGTGCAAGTACGTGGAGGATTATGCGGGCAAGATCCGCCCGCTGTCACAACTTCCTAAAAAAGAAGCTGTGTGGAAGTGGACAACCGTTGCCAAAAGGCATTCGATGCAGTCAAGCAGGGCTTGACCGAGGCGCCGATCTTGGCAGTGGCTGACCAAGATCGCCCATTTCACGTCGTATGTGACACATCCGACTTCGCGATCGGATGCGCGTTGATTCAACACGATCACGAGGGCCGTGATCGTGTCGTCTACTACCAATCGCGTCAGCTGAAGCCAGCTGAGCGCAACTATCCGGTGCATGACAAGGAACTCCTTGCCATGAAATACGCACTCGCAAAGTTCCGAGTGTATTTGCTTTGAAGTAGACCGTTTGTGGTCTACACCGACCATGCATCACTGCGCACTGCAGTGAAATCACCGCACATATCACAAAGAATGGCGAGATGGCTCTCATTCTTTGCGGAGTATAACTTCCGGGTCGAATACAAACCCGGAAGATTGAATGTGGTGGCCGACGCGTTATCACGTCGGCCGGACTATGCAGAAGCTGTTGACGTCAATGCCATTGACGCCATGCGATCGAGCAAACCCACATCATCTCTGTTGGATGATGTGAAGGCCGCGTACGCGCACGACGCGGACACGAAATTCTTGCTGGCCTATGGCACAGCGCCTTCTGACAAGTCTCGTCAGAAGCTGCCCAAGCACCTTCGTGCGCGTGCACACCGCTTTCGAGTGCACAACGGATTACTGCTTTACAATGCAGTCGACGACAACGAGGATCGCGTTGTCGTGCCGAATGACCATGACCTGCGACTCAGGATCATGTACGAATATCATGATGCCCCGACTGCGGGACATCTCGGACGTGAGAAGACTTACGTCCTTCTCACGCGTGACTTCTACTGGCACCACCAGTATAAGTGGGTGCGCAAGTACATCCGTGCTTGCTAGGTATGCCAACGCGTAAAGCTTGCGCCATTCGCGCAGGATCCGTTACAATCACTACCGACTCCGTCGGAGTGTTGGAAGTCCATATCTTTGGACTTCATCTTTGGTCTTCCCCCGGACAGCGGAGGGAATACCGGTGTTGTGGTCTTCGTCGACCACTTCAGCAAGATGGTACATCTTGCTGCGGTGCCGGCAGAGGTGACCGCGAAGCCGACGGCCCGGCTTTTCATCAACATGGTGTTCAAACACCATGGTATGCCGACCGACATCGTGTCGGACCGAGACCCACGCTTCACAGCGAACCTGTGGCAAGAAGTGTTTACACTTTTTGGGAGCCAGCTTTCAATGTCGACTGCGGACCATCCGCAGACGGACGGTCAAACCGAGCGCGTGAATCGCGTGCTCGTCGATATGTTGAAGAGCTACGCTCACTCGTTCCAATACTGGAGCGAGTGTTTGTCGATGGCGGAATTCGCTATCAACAACTCGGTGCATGCCTCGACCGGACATACACCGTTTTATGTGAATGCCATGCGGCATCCACATCTACCGAGTTTACTCGGAGTGATGGCTCCCACTTTAAGTGGGGGAGGATCTACGACTGCAATACAGCAGCCGCAGAAAACCGCTGACACTTGCACAGTGTCAGCTGCAACAATGAACAAACCACATGAGTCTGTGGAGGGCGCAGACTCCCCCTACAACATGGCCAACGACCACGGGTCTGCGCAGGGCGCAGACACCGCGAAGAACCACGCAGAGGCAGGGCTTCTAGCGGAGAGCGAGCCGAATGACTTCAGCTCGGATGCAATAAACTTCGTCACCAAAAGACAACCCGTAATTCGGTTTGTCCAAGATGCAATAGCAGCTTCTGTTGATCAACAGAAGCTGAACGCAGACAATGTGGGCAGAGGCAACACAAATGAATTCAAAGTTAGTTCATTGGTTTTGTTAGCTACTGAAAACCTGCCTAAACATGCAGGTTCGGACTTCGGAGCAAGCAAACTTGCTCCGCGCTTCATCGGGCCGTTCACTGTGTTGGCACGGCAAGACATACCGCCTAGCATGCGCCTCCATCCGACCTTTTACGTCGGACGGCTGAAGCCATACCTGCAGCACGAGCCATCTAGCTCGGCTGACCCGAAGCCTCGGCAGGAGCCGAGGCAGAAGCGGAGGACTTGACCTCGGCGACGAGCAGCCTCTCCTCCAGCGCGCGGACGTGATGGAGCAACCCCTTCAGCTGGGTCCCCAACTCCACCTGGATATTCGAGGCGGTCTGCGAGACCGCCGCGACTTGGGCCTTCTGGTTCGCCAGCCCCTGCTTCAGGGCGGCGAATTCAGCGCCCTGCATACGCTCCACGGCGGTCACCCGGTCGTGGAGAGGCGCATACTGATCAGCCCGGGGCTGATCATACCCGGGGCGTGTTCCCACCCCCGCCACCGCCGGTCCGTGACGCACGCGGCTCAACCCGCTGGATTATTGAGCGGATTGGTGACCATAGTATCCCGAAAACGAACCCTCAAGGGGCTTGTTCTCGTATTCGTTGGAGAGGATTTCCTCCCCATCAAGATACATGAGAGCCGCGGAACGTCTTGCTGGAGGACGTTCCGGAAAGGTGAGGGCGTACGAGGAGCAGTACGCGCTGGTGCAGCGGAAGTAACACGAGCGCTGCGATCATCGCTAGCGCCCGAACCCTCACGTGCTAAGAACTTAGCACGGAGCTCTGTGAGACTTTCGGGCACACGGAACGACGTGTACCGGTTCAAGTCGCGGTCGCTCAAGCGGACCGCGCCTGGGAAGCATTTCGCGCACTGAAAGCCCTCAGGCACAGCGCACGGCACATTAGCCTCCTCCGCAGCAACGTGGAGTTGCTCCAACTTTCCACGCTTCGAGTACGTCTCGAAGCGATCACGCGCTTGCTTAATCCGATCACGGTAAGAACTCGGCTTCTTGTTGAAGTTCTCAACAAAAACATTCCAACTTTGACAAAGTGCCTGCCATTCGGGCACTTTGCTGCGAGAAGATGTCTTCTTGCTTTGAAGCCATCGGAGCTCATGGAAGAGTCCGATGTAGTAATCGCGCTTTTGATACGTTCCCACATCAAAGTGCAGCTCGGCAGCCACAGCGTCATCTTTGATGGCGCTGCATACATACAGCGGCACCTCATTCGGAGGTACCGAGTTCCCATATCGGTCCGCAATCTCAGACGCGGACGGCATCCACGGATCGCGCGCTGCAGGTGCAGCGCGCGGAGAGTCTTGAGCTTTGACATCACGCGCTGCAGCAGCAGCGCGCGGAGAACTGAGAGCCCCAGCGGAAGCGAGTGGGGTATCACTCTCAGTCCGCGAACGCTTCGAACTCGAAGCGTCCGATTCGTCCCCTTCGCGCGGGCGAACGTTCTTGGCGTGAGGGTCGAGCGATTCGCTCGACACTGAGTCTTTACGCTTTGAGGGCGAGTCCTCCTCGCCCTCCAAATCTTCATCGTCGTCGTCGAAGTCGACGATGTCGCCGTACTTCGCCTTCTGGCGTTCGAAGTAGTCGTCGATGGAGAGATGACTCCCCACCGACTTTGTGGACTTCTTCTGAGGCGCGCTCATCGTTGAATGAGCGCGGGTTTCTTCTCCAAACGCGGAGAATTGACGAATGGTCAATTCCAAAAGATCGACGTGCGGGGACCCTGCGCGTCTAACCTTAAGGGGGGGATGGTGTAACGGGGTTACACGTACAAGTGGCTGCAAGCCACTTGTGAATTTAACAGATAGGTTATCTGTTAAACGTTTTGGATACTTCCTCACATTGGTGTAAGACACACCGATGGATACATTGAAGTGGACCACCACAGTGAGTGGTCCACACATACCCAAAGATCCTATTGGTAGAAAGCAGCATCTTTCTACCAATCAGAGTCATGCATATTAGCGAGGCTCTGACAGCCAGCCGCTGTCAATCCCTTTCATAGATGATAAACAGTTTTAGCAGATTTAGGAGGAAGATCAATTCACAAACAATACAGTTCTCATTTTACCTTAAACTAGCTATTTGAGTCCTATCTGATTTATATTATATTTGTGTATTCAAATATAATTAACCTAAGTAATTACTACGTACTTACGCTTCCTCATACACGTAGCGCAACGTGTAAGCTAAAGTAGTGAGTCAAGTTAGACCCACTACATGTTAGGATCGCTGTCACTGGCCGCTGGCGTCCGTACGCTGCGTAGCTCCTGTCGGTAGCGACGTCGCTCGTGAGTCCCGCTCGAACGAGGTACGCCACACTATCCCAGAAAGCTTTCCGTCGCGAATAAGCGAACTTAATTGCTCCTCTCTCTGCTCGTGTGAATTCTTTTGCAGGTTTGGTTCCATTCAAGCCGAACTCACACTCGTGCCACAACTGGAACAAATTTCGCGGCCTCTTGGCCAGCCGCACGACTCTGCGAACTGCACCAACACCAGCAGCAACGTCAGAAACCTCACTGCCCTCTGCCAGCGTTCGGACAACAGGCTGCAATGCGATGCGTCGCATCAGAGCCATCATTCTTCGGTGCTCCTGCTGCATTTCTGTTCTCAGCCGAAGGACCTCATTCATGGTGTTTGAGAGCTGGCGCTGCACTCCAAATAACTGTGAGTGTAATGCTGTGAACTCCGTTCGAGTATTGTCTGCGCTCATCCTGGTGGGAAAGTTGCTGTGTTCTATAGGTGTGCTGCTATCAGAATATGGGCCGTCTTCTGTGAGCTCAATAAGCTGGAGTTGTGCACCCTCCCCCACGACCTGAATGGGGACCCGTTTGACGGGATTTACCGTAGGGTTTCCGCCAGCATCCCGATACGCTGTAATCACGCGTTGTTTTAGCGCCGTAGGGACTAATGGATAGTCAAACGAGCCGTCGGGCACCAGCGACGCCCACAACAAGACTATACTCAGTTCGTGTGCTACGCCTTCTCCCATTTTCTGCTTGATGACGCTGCCGATTCGGTTGACGAGCAAGTTATCGGTGACAAATCTCATGCCATCTTCGATAACGTAAAAGCACGGGCCCAGTGGACCTGTTAACACGCTGGCCGTTGCGGCGTCCGGATAAGGCTGCGTGTTATCAATATAAACGTCGACGACACTCTTCTGGGCACGCCATCTCCCACGACGATTTATAAAATCTCTGATCAAACCACTTCTTGTCCCGTAAGTCGCTGCCCCTTTACGCAAGCTGTGAGTCCCCAGGTTGCCGTGCTTTAGCTTGTGAAATTTATCACCGTTAAATATCTCTTGCAGAAAGCGTCGGACAACACGATCTCCGTCCACCGCGTTCCCAAACACGTAGGGAGACGCGCCATTTCAAGGTGAACAGCCAAATTCAACAGGACACACACTCGTGGGTCTAAGCTACCCAGCAAAATCTGCTCCGGGGCGTCACGCTCCTCGGAAATATTCTTTGACCAGCGTAGTTAACAGAGTAATGTGTGAGGGTGCTGTATGTTAGGAGTGAAGCTGTCGAACTTTAGCTGCATCATGTCGTCGATTCTTGTAATCATGTGCCATTGCAAAGTGAGAACACTGCTAATGACGTACTTGATGCTGCCTTTGTCATGATTAGAGCGCACAACCTCGAGGAGGTTAATGAACTCTTCGTATTCGATGGGGCGGCGGACTGCACTCCTTCTCGGCGAACCTCGAAGCGTTTCACCGTTTTGATCACCTTATTCACCAGCTCCGAGCGCGTCGGATTGCCTTCTTTTCGAATCAGGTCCCAGGTAACAGCAACACGAGGCATAAAGCACGAGATAGCTTTTTTGGCGAATGCGAGAGTGGAAGATCTGGCAAACACTGGCTTAGCGTCCTCGCCAGAGTATGGCTCACCAAACGCACGAAAATTCATCCATCGGCTAACATCTTCAGGAGTGATGGTTAGCAGCATCTCTGTCGTAAACACGGTCTCCGCAGTGTAGGCACGACCATCGTTAAAGCTCATGAACTCCGTCAAAATCGCTCTGTAGCACTTCGGTCTCATTTTTCTCCGTCTTGCACTCCACACCGCAAAGCCAGTTTTGCAACAAGGGGAAAAATGATCACGTCTTTTTTGTATGGAGCTGGTAGCATATCCATGCGCAATACAAACGCCTAGAGCAACAGATATTGCAAACGATACCTCAAAGTTAGCAGGGGTTCCGCCATCTTTGGGGGCGATACCACAGCCTAGAGCTCCACCAATAGGATCGCTCGCTCAGCGGAAATACTACCTTGGTTGCAAAAGGCCAATTACATATAGGAATTCTCAAATTCGGTACATAATTGTAACTGCAAGTGCCTGTGCTGGAAAAACAATTATTTTTTAAAGAGTAAGGTATATTGTGTTACAAAGGAAAAACAATTATTGCAATCATTAATACATTGTGAACGATTGATTGCAATATTCATTTCAAAATCAACATACAGTAAAATACACGGAATAGGTCGTTGCAGACTTGCAATCGTAGATGGAGTTCGTTTTCTGAGCTTCACCCAGTATCAGAAGCGCAAAAGCCAGACAGCGGACGAGCACATTGTGTGCTTGGACACCATCCTCGACGAGTTTGGTCTCGACGCTGTAGACCTGGACTGTCTTGTGGGTGACAACATGAACACCAATCGCAGCATCTCCAAGTGTACCCTGTTTGATATGTTGATAGTTCAGCATAGAAGTGATGATGTGTATTGTATGTTGGGGTTGTTCAATAGATTGCGAAGATTGCAAAGTTGATTGTCAAGCGCCCGGCAGCGCCAATACAATTTTCAATATGTATTGTTCCATCCCTGCCAGACTAATGTTTAGCCCACAATAGCACATGCCTTCACGAGGATTGTTGCCAAACTATCAATCGAAAGCGGACTCGCTTTTTGTAGATTTCTAGCCCTCCAATCCATGGCGGATATTGGAGTTGCGCCTCTCCTGCAACTTCGCGTTTCTTTTTCCCCGCAAGTACTCGCGGTAAATCTTGTACTCGTGTGTTCCGGGTATACGTTTTTCACGCTCACCTTCAGGTACGCCCTTTGTTGTTTAAGCCACTTACCAATGGCTTCGTAGCCCCGTTCTTCATCGATCTTGTCATCAGCGGCATCTTTCTTCACTTTGCGCAACATTCGACCGCTGCTCTCCTCGGTAGCTTCGAGAGAACGAAACGGCACCACGTTGGAGATCGCGGCGTGGTTGGAGTCCTTAGTGGTGGAGAGCGCGGTGCCAGTAGCATGGAGAGTAGCGACAACGACGACGGCGAGGACGTAGGTGAAGCGCATTGCTGTCGGTTGGTTGGTGAGGTGACGACATCGAGTTTCCGGGGAGATATTCTGGCTGAGGTCTGTTGATCGAATTGTAGAATGAGGTTCGTGGTGGCGACGAGGTTTGTTCAGCGGTTGTAGGAAAGTAAACTAGCGTATCCTGGGATGCTCCACATGGTTTGAACCGTTAACCGCGGCAATTCTCGAATACATTTGTTTTTGTTTTGGGCGAAAAGCTCTGTATAGCCCTTGCATTACCGTTAATAATGAGTAGATCTTGAATTAAAATAAGATATTTTTTACAACGGATGAGCGCGACACTTCTCGTTCGCGTGCAGTGAACACGATTATCACAGCGATAGTACGCTTCTCGCCGAATTTACGATGTTAGTTCATACGGGCACGGCTGCGACCGCAAAAAGATCAGGAGAAATTTCCTGACACTTCCTATCTACATCCACGTCCTGGGATCATCAATGATGATTCATCATACGTTCGTTGGGTACTTTATGGCCTCTACATGTATTAATACATCGTACACATACAAATCAATTGCAGATCGCCACTTGCAAGTACATTATCGTACGACCGCCGCAAAATTTTACGGAGAAGGACTCACGTGCAACGCATAGCTATCTACGATATGCGGTCTTTGTGTACACGTATGCGAGTTTTGGAGGAAACAAAACCCCGTCGCCATCTTTGCACGTACTACCAGCTACATGCATTATAGTGGCATTCAGTCATTTTAACAAGTTCACCTTGGCGTGAGGTGTTTTTCTGCAATCGTGTCGACTCCATGAGATCTAAGATAAGGTAATGGGGTACCTCGAACACCCACCAAGGCATCTACTGTATATTACTATCATAATACCTGCCGCATTTGCACGACACTTGCTTGCGAAGCTCCGTAACATGCTGAATGGAGTTGAACTGGCGACCTATAATATGCCGATGTACTGTATTGGTCAACAGAAATACTGCTTTGATCGGTTTAGAGCATGGCCTCTTCGCCGTCGCTGTCGCTGCTCTTGTCCTTCTCCTCCTCCTCCTCGTCTTCTCGCGGCCGCTTCCTCAGGTTCTTGAGCTTCTCCTTGTCGCGCAGGTCGGCCATGAGCCCCTGCACCTGGTGGCTCTTGCCCAGCGTCTCCGCGCGCTCCACGAAGTCCTCCAGGTTCAGGCCCGGGTACAGGTCGAAGGCCCATTGCTTGTACATCTTGACCAGCGACGCCAGCGCCTGCGCCTCGCGGCCCGACACGTCGGCGCTCACCTGGTACGGGAAGGTGCGGTACACCTGGGGACAATGAGGGTCATGCTCCTGTAGCCATGATACTCGTACTTAGTCGTGTAGCCATCATACCTTCTTGAGCCCCTCGGCCGACACTAGGTGCGACTCGCGCAGCAGGTTGCGCCGTCGCTTCGTGGGTACACTGGCGGCCGCCGCTGTACCCACGTCGCCGCCTGCGTCTAGGCTACCTGCAGCGCCGTTTATCTCCGCGGCGGTCGCAGTGTTGTTGTCCCGCGGAGCCAAGTCTTCGCCGTCGCGTTCCCACCCACGAGACGTCATGGTCCAAGTTGTAATGGCAGCTTTTCGGCGCCAAAATAACGAATTTGACAGGGTTCGTGTGGCGCACGTAGAATTGGTGTGTTGCCATAAAAATGTAGCCACCTTTAATTCCTGGTTGAAGTGATGAGTGTACCCATTACCACCGAAGATAGAGTTCAGAGACGTGTCTAGCTTGCTTGATTACAGGTTCAGTTGTTGCCGTTGCCATTTCACTGTTCGCGTGGATGTCGAGCGTCAACCCAGGTTCACGGAGGCGTGCCTATCTCGTAACGAACGAGACTCGTTGCCTCCACCCTTCCTGCTTTGATCGCCACTTTCCAATTGGATTCCACAAGTCAAACCTCCTTCAATCCATCGTCGCCATGAAGATTTCTACTCTGTTTGTGTTCGTGGCTGCTGCAACCATGGACACACTGCTTGTCGGCGCGGACGAGTGCACAACGGCTCAGCTGACCACCATCGGCGACATCTACACCTCGGCCTCGTCGAAGGGCATTGCCGCGTGCCCGGACGTCACGTCGACCACGGACGTCACGACCTCGGACTACTGCTCCAACTCGGACTGTCTGAAGTTCATGTCCGAGATGCTCAGCAAGTTCCCGGACTGCTCCACCGGCGGCGTCAATCTGAGACAAGGGCTGCAGTCGGCTGTCGACTACTGCACCAACGGGAAGACCGACATGTCCGGGGTCTTCACGGACACGTCGAGCAGTTCGGCGTTAGCTACGGACTCGTCGTCAACACTTGCAACAAATTCACCATCGAGTTCTGCGCTCACGACAGCGTCCTCGTCCTCCACTTCGCTACTGAGGACAACGTCGCCCTCGACCGGCACGACGGCTAGCTCAACCTCAAGCGACAAGGTCACCGCCAACACGGTCCCTCCTGCCACAGCAAAGGGGTCTTCGGCAGCACCGGCAATCGGAATGGCGATCTCCAGTGCTGTGCTTGGTGTGACGGCGTTCATTTTTACTGCTACATTTTAATTCCACAGATGTGGAGAGTCCATGTCGATAACTGCGTAACGAAACCATCTTTCCATGTTCGAGCCTCGAGTTTGTTCATTATTCTGTAGCTGCTACAACAACTGCAAACAACAACAACAACAAACTGGCCACGTAGTGCTTCGACGAGTGAGACGCACTCGTTCTTGGTGAGGTCCCTGGCTCTTCAGTTCTTAAACAGTTTCTCCAGCTATCCCCGCCGGTGCTACCGCTGCCATCCAAGCACGAATTTTGCTGTAGGGCCAATTCACCCTTGTAATTCACGCCTTGAAAGTCGCAGTCTGGCATCTGGCTGACTACATCTGCCAGAATGCTGAGGCATGCAGTCGCACTGCACGGCACAGAGATGTGCCATTCCATCGACGTGATCATCTGCACGCTGCGCTGGTCACAATTGAATTGGTCAGGCGCGTCAAGCTAGAGACTTCGGCGTTCGAACACTCATTCGCAGATCTGAATGAAATCGAAGACGATGAATCAACCCCCGCGCGTGAAGCGAGCGACTCCATCACGTCCACTTTCAGATTCACTCCGTCTGAGTAGCAGTCCGGAAGCTGGCCCACCAGCGTCTCCATGACCGACACACACTCGGTGGCGGAGCATAACCACCGAGCTCGATTCGTCCATCGAAGAGTACTGACCGCAAGCCGACGACTCCGCTGCATTCAAATACAGTTGAGCGGTAGTATTCGCTTCCGCACTCGTACATTCACTTGCTGACCCAGAAGTGGCCGATGTCGTAGCCCCATTTACCGACGTGGCTACAGCCTTCACGCTTATCGAGGAGCTCGAGTCGGCACTGCATTCGCCCAGTGCGTTTTGCAACTCCACCTTCTCCTTTCTACTGGTGCCGCCGTTGGCACTGGCAGCCAGCGTGCAGTTTGGCAGCTTCGACACCAAATCGTCCACAAGTCCAACGCAGCTTGCTGCAGCACAAGGCACTCTTAGTGACGAGCCATTGTTCGCGTAGTCTGCGCAGCCACTGCTCGACAGCACACCATCAATTGCTTGGATTGTCGTGTGGATCTGGAACACGGAGCAGGTGTCGCTACCGGGGAGAACGGATCCAATAGCAACAACAACGACCAACCACGGGATCATCCACATTCTGCACTAAGCTCTAGATGCCGGCGGGGGCGCGGGAATTGCGTTGTGGCCTAGCTGCTGGTTCTTTCCTGGAAGGGATTCTTTCGCTGTTCGAAGGTGTACCTATAACGCGCTAACTTCTTCAAGTACCAGTTCAAGGAGCACCCTAGTGGAGGTGCGCGACTTGCCTTCGAGAGTTTCCAACCATTGCAAGCTCGAGACGCGCCACCAACCCTTATGGCAGCTTCAGCAACGTACCCTTGACAAATCCAGCGTAGCGTGGACGTGTGCCGTTGAACTTGGCGTCTCTGCGGCATGTCTGAGCATCGTTGAAGTGAAACAGGACGTGAAAAATCGAGAGCCTTAACTCTGTGATACCAAGGACGGACCCCCGAGAAGATTTAATGCTCGCGTCGATGAATTGTTGCTTGCAACAACGAGCGTTCAGCAGTGAACTGTGGGGGCTTGCATTTGATGTGCCAAATGTGGTATGGACATAGCCTGTTGCCGCGTCCCAGAGTTTCAATCTGTCCCTGCGAAGTCAATTCAGTCCACTACTTTCTTGCCATTTTCACTTTAACAGGACACAGGAATCATCTGATGATCGAGGAGCAATTTTGGGCGATGTCGTCGTGGGAAAAGCTGGTGGTCACCAGGTTCGCGTACGGGCTGTTCGCTGTTTTATCAGTGCATTTCATTCTCGTAGCGCTGTGCTTGGCGGTTGTTCAGCGTGGACACACCCCGCTGTTTGGCCAGTGGGGGGACATCTCCGGTGCAAAAGCGGTGACGTGGTCTGCGTTGCTGTCTTACTGTGGTGCAAATGGGATAATAGCACTGACGCTGAAGAGCGAGCGAGCAGCCAAGCAAGCGCTGGGGTGCTGGATGTTGCTACTGGTACTCCACTCGTGGTTCCTTCTCGGTGCAGTATCAAAAAGTATGTGGCCGACGGGTACAGCTACACAGCACAGTTCGCATTCATGGACGACGTGCCAGATGACGGTGCAAGTGGTGACCGACGCCATGAGCTCCAGTTTCCTCGCCTGGTTCGTGCGGCAGCGACATGGCGACTACGATACAAATGAATTCTTGTATCAAACATTACTACCAGTTAGCAGTACTGCAGACGTGCACAGAGCAGCCTAATAGGAAGCAAAAGGAAACGAGCTCAATATCGCACCTTGTTCCACACAACTCTTGCCCTACTTGTGTCGATGATATATGCGGCCACAAGGAACAGGAGCGCAACGTTTCCAGCGGTGGCACACTTATCGGAGACCGTCACAACTTTACTGTGTAGATTCACTTCCCAATTCGCCCCTTGGGACACACAATTTCCCACCAAAACAATGACTACGCCCTCAACCTCCGACGTTTTACTGCCGCTGTCGCCCATGGACGCAGTGATGCACAGCTTCGGCTTCGTGATCCTCTACATGTTCCCACCGTCTTTAGAATGTCCCTTCGACCTCGATAAGTTGCGGTCCGCGTTCGTCTCCGTTGTGGACGAGGACTACCCGATCTTCATCGGGGAGCTGTACGTCGACCCCAATACGGGGCTTGGCAACGTGAAGCAATCAGCGGAGTCGCGACAGAAAGGGGCGTCGGCCATCCGTTTCGAGACGAACCACGAGAACCCCATGACCACGGAGCAGGCGATGCAGAAGCTGTCGTGGGACCTGATGCCTACGACTCGAGGCAAGTCGGAGCTCATCTGCGTCAAGGGGACGCTGCTGTCCGACGGGGGGCTGGTGGTCGGGGTGGACGCCAGTCACACGCTGGTAGACGGCGAGGGCATGTTCACGTTCATGACGGTGTGGGGGCAGCACTACAGCGGGGTGAGGAAGGAGGATCGGCTGGTGGTGTGTCATGACAGGCAGCTGCTACGCGGATCGGGAGCTCCGTCGGCCATGCTGCACCCGGAATTTCGAGTGGTTGACGCTGAGGCTGGACGTGAAGCTGATGTCGATGCTGACGCCAAAGGCGGGGCCCCAACACCACCGCCCACAACGCACCATTTGTTTCACTTCACCCCGCAGATGATGAACAAGGTCAAGGAAGTGGCTACGCGCGGTGAATCGTCGACTGGTGAGGCTGAGCTGTCGTACGTGAGCACTGCGGATGCCATCACAGCGCTGTTCACGGTGATGATCTCGCGAGCGCGCGGCCACGGACAAAGTGTGAGGATCACAACGGGAGTTAACGCTCGGCGAAGACTGGAGCCGCCGTTTCCGGACAACTACGTCGGGAACGTCATTTTCAACGCCTTGTCAACCTACACGAACAGTGAATTGCAGCCTGACGAGGGCGAAGAAGACGTGGTTTCGCCAGCAACACTTGGAAGACTTGCTCGACGTGTGCGGGCCTCGATCCTCGAACGCAGCGACGCTTATCTACGGGATGCTATCAACTTCTTGAGTGAGCAGAGCAACATGGCTGCAGTGCAGGTCGGCACGAACTTCTTTTTCGGCCCTGATCTCATGTTCACGTCATGGGTGCACCAGCGCATGTACAACGCAGAATTTGACGGCACGCGGCCTTGGTATGCGTGTGTCCCCAAACTGCCGTGCTACGATGGTTTCGTCATGATCACGGAAGCACAAAGGGGAGGTGATGGGGTTGACGTGGGCGTGTTTCTAGAGTGCACAGCCATGGAGAAACTGCAGGTGATGTTCCAAGAGTTGAAGTATCTCGACGACTAACTTAAACAAGCGTGTTGCATTGAGGCAAGCATGCTCGAGACCATGCAGTAGTGACTGAATCGCAGGTAGTCTCTATAGCTTGATACAGACTCCCGAAGATATGGATAAACCCAAGAAGATGTTCCCGGGAAGTATATTCACTCTGATGCTGTTAAAAATCATTGGTGGCCTTACTTCATGTGAAGTTATTATATCTTGAACCCCCCAATTCTTTCAAGGATTCGCCCATGAGGTTCCGTCGGAACCATTTTGAACACACCTGGTGCCTTACCATTCACTCGGTTTGAATCTACCACCAGACGTGTATCTGCCTTGATCGTTTATGAATGGCACATGGTCCATGCTGGACGTGGCTAGACCGCAATGAAACAAATAGTTCACTTAGTACATCCGGGGTCTACCGAAGTTACGATCACTACGCTCACAAGCCATTTCCCCTCGTGAATAAAAAGAAACCATGGCAACCACTCAAGCGCACTACGTTCTGCTTCCATTGTCGACTGTAGACGCCTCCATCCACATTTTCGAGCTACCTGGTTTGTATATCTTCCCACCACCCAAGTCCAGTGAGATTTCGTACGATCTCAACCAACTACAACGCTCCTTTGTCACTCTCGTGGACGAAGACTACCCCATTTTCATCGTTGAGTTGCATATCGATCCAAGTTCTGGCACTGTCAGCGTGAAACAAACCCCGGGAGCGCGACAACAAGGAGGCGCCGGAATCCGATTTGAGACGAACCCGGAGAGCTCGATGACCACGGAACAAGCCATGGAGACACTCTCGTGGGAGTTTATCCCCTCTGAGAGAGACCTGACGGAGCTTATCCGTCTGAAAGGCACGTTGCTGTCAGACGGGGGTCTGGCTATTGGCCTTCGCGCTACTCACTCACTGTTCGATGGTGAAGCAATGTTCACGTTCATGAAAATGTGGGGGCATCACTACAACGGTATCGTCAAGGAGAATCGGGTTGTTGTCAACCACGATCGCCACTGGCTGAGCGGAACTGGTGCCCCATCAATGTGGCCTCATGCAGAGTTCAGTCGTCGGCGATGCACCTGATTCTGCGGGTGGAAATAATACTGAGACTAACCCTCTGACAGCCCGACATCGCTTTCGCTTCACCCCAGACATGATGAGGAAGATCATGGAGGTGACGACGTATGGACACTCCAGTGAGATAATCGCCACTGACGCCGAAACAATGAAGCCGCCGTCGTATGTAAGCACAAACGATGCTATAACGGCGTTGTTTACAGTTTCGATGACCCGAGCTCAAGGCCACGACCAAGACGTTCGTGCTGTCACCATGGTGAACGCTAGACGTCGATTGCAACCGCCGCTTCCCGACAACTACTCCGGAAATGCTGCATTCTACTCGATGTCTGCTCACGAGAACGGCGAGCTGCTGTCCGAGAGCAACCAAGATGGGGGAGTATCCCCCAATACCCTCGCGAAAGTGACTCGACGCATTCGAGCTTCAATCCCCAAGCACGACGACGCCTATTTGCGGGACGCTGTGAACTTCCTGGCGGAGCAGAAGAACGTGTCTTCCATACAGCCAGGCTCCAATTTTCTGTTCGGCCACGACGTCATTCTCACGTCGTGGCTGCACATGGGGATGCACGATGCCGACTTCGCTGGTACCCACCCGTGGTATTCGGGCTTCCTCCGCTCGCAGTCGATGGGTTTGTCCACATCACGGAAGCTACTAAAGACGATGCTGGGATTGATGTCCGTGTCTTTCTTGATTGTGCGGCCTTGGAGAAGCTCAAGGAGCTCTATACTAGGGTATCATACCTTCACGAGTAGAGAGCGCCTGGATCGAGTTCTTGGGTCCAAGTTGGACTGGACGTCCAACCATAATGACGTGATTTCACGTAGCAAAAAGCTATAATACGTGAATAGTACTTCGTACTACGTAAGTACTATTGTAGTACATTGGCATAGTGATGTGTAAGTCCGCACAACGACGTAATTGTGGACATAGTTACGTGGTACAGCCTTGTGCATGCTTCACTTTGCTGACCTGGTGGACAACCCAGATTGATTCGGCGGGCTTGATGAGTTGATGAGACCACTTCGCAGCTTCTACGGCAGCGGTTTTCAACGCGTTTGCTGCGATCACTATCCAATTCCCTCTCTCGGGGATCAATTGCGGGAACCTCCAGCCAGAATCCAAGAATCGACCTCTCTCCAAGAATGGTCAACGTCGTCACTCCACTCGATGTCGAAGGCGATGTATTCATCCCGATGTCGCCGATGGACGCCGTCATGAACACATACCGTGTGGTGATTCTCTACATTTATCCGCCACCTTCATCAACTGCAGCCGTCTACGACCTCGACAAGCTCCGGCGCTCGTTCGTCTCCGTAGTGGATGAAGACTACTCCGTCCTCGTTGGAGCCCTTGACGTCGATGAAAAGACTGGTGCGGTCAGCGTCAAGCAAAGCCCGGAGGTCCGACGACGAGGTGGGAGCGGAATCCGCTTTGAGACAAACTCGACCAGCTCCCAAACTACAGACGACGCAATAGCCTCGCTGTCGTGGGAATTCATGCCAAGGACTCGCACAGGTGGGGAGATCATCGCCGTGAAGGGGTCCATTCTCGCAGATGGAGGGATGGCCATTGGTGTGGACTGCAGTCACGTCTTGTTCGACGGAGAAGCCACGCTGACATTCATGAGGGCATGGGGGCAGCACTACAGTGGCGTCGGCAACCAAGACCGACTGGTCATCAACCACGAGCGCCACCTGCTCTCAGGAAACGGGGAAGCTTCTCGTCTTCCGCATCCTGAATTTCAAATTGTACCCGCGGAGCCTCTTGTCCGCCGAGAGGATGGATCGCTAGCGCCTAGAGCTGCTGCAACTCCACCAAAAACTTCTCAGCATGTCTTCCATCTATCGCCAGTAACCATGGCAAAGCTTAAGTGCGCAGCAGAGTCAGCCGCACGCGTTGATCAAGATTTTCACTCGAATGACACGAGAGGAGGCAAGCTTGCATCGGTGTTCGGGTCCAACCACATGAACGGCGCGCAACCTATGTACATCAGCACGCTCGACGCCATCACCGCTTTGTTCACCATTCCCATCACTGAAGCTCGTGGCCACGGGAAAGAGTTTCGAGTATCAACAGCAGTGAATGGGCGAAAGAGACTCGAGCCACCGCTGCCGGAAAACTATGCCGGGAACGCTGTCTTCCATGCGATTTCGTCATACAGCAGGGAAGATCTCCTGAGCGACAGCGATGATCAGGATGTGATATCGTTTTCAACGCTGTCTCGTGTCGCTCGTCGAATCCGCTCATCGATTCTGGCGCGTGACAGCGAGTTCATGCGCGATACGATCGCGTTCCTGTCCAACCAAACCGGTTTGTCGAGTATCAACGACAACGTCAACTTCTTCTGCGGCCCGGACGTCGCGTTCACGTGCTGGGCGAAGATGGGGCTGTACGATGCGGAGTTTGGAGGGATGCGGCCTTGGTACGCGTCGATCCCTCGCGTTCAGTGCATGGACGGATTTGTGCTGATCACGGAAGCTGCCAGAGGCGCTGAAGGACTGGACGTGCTTGTTTGCTTGGAATCCGCCTCGATGAAGAAGTTCATGAGTCTGTGTGCTAAGGTGGAGTACCTCCAAGACCAAGTCTGACCAAAGACGTGAAGGCGGCTCATTGTGACGGTCTCACAACGAAAGTTAGAGCCGGCAGCAAGCTGGGTGAACTTCGGCAAATACACAAACCATTCCGCTTTCTGTTTTGATAGTGCACCAGAAGTCGATCTTGCTGCTGGTGGCAGAAGCCAAGTCGACTTCATCCCTTGAATCAACGTCAGCGCATGGAGCGCGTAACGTATCCCCACTGGGTATCCCCCAATGTCAGGAACAACAACCTGACTCATCGCGGTCGAGCATTCTCGCAGGTGATGACCGATGCAGTGGTGAAGCATAGCGATTTGCTGTGTTTACGGACAGATAGTCGCAGCAGAATGGGAGGCTGGTCGAGGAGGCCCTATCCCGAACTTATCATCGAGCACTCCTCTCTCGAAGTGTACAGCTGGAGACCACCAACATGCCGCCTACGCAGACCGAAGACCTCACGTTGCCATTGACGACCGGAAGCTCAGCCGCGTTGATTGATGATGCAGACGATGACTGCAGCAAGGAGCGCTTGCTCCCGCTGTCCCCGCTGGATGCCATGATGCACAAGCTCGGAGTCATGCTCCTGTACATTTTCCCGTGTCCAGCTTCGAGCTCAGCCGCATACGACCTCACCAAGCTGAAGAGCTCTTTCGTCACTCTTGTGGACGAGGACTACCCCATTTTGATCGGGGAGCTGCACATGGACCCCGAGACTGGCGCTGTAAGCGTGAAGCAGACTGCTGAAGCACGGCAAGTGGGCGCTGCGGGTATTCGCTTCGAGACGAACCAAGAGAGCTCAATGGCGACGGAGGAGGCAATGGCGACACTTTCGTGGCAACTGATGCCGACGCCGCGAGGCTCGACGGAACTTTTCGGCGTGAAAGCAACGCTTCTGTGGGATGGAGGACTCGTCATCGGAGTGGACGGCAGTCACACGATGCTGGACGGAGAAGGCATGTTCACGTTCGTGACTTTGTGGGGTCAGCACTACCGTGGAGTGAACAAGGAGGAACGCTTGGTGATCAACCACGATCGGCACTTGCTCGGAGGCTCCGGGTCTCCAGCTGAGCAGACTCACCCAGAATTCCAAGTCATCGAGACGAAGCCTGCGACTAATGCCAGTGAACCTCCGTCTGCACCAGTGCCGCCGCCAACTTCGCAGCATCGATTTCACTTCACTCCTGCCTTGATGAAGAAGATCAAAGACGTGGCAAGTCAAGAAGCGGAGGTTGGCCCGTCAGATCCGTCGTACGTGAGCACCATTGACGCCATTACGGCGTTGTTCACTGCGCTCATATCTCAAGCGCGTGGGCACGGCCTAGACGTAAAAGTCACGACAGCTGTGAATGCCCGCTGTCGCCTGAACCCACCGCTGCCCCCGAATTATGCAGGAAACGTCATTTTCAGCGCACTATCATCGTACAACGCCGCTGAACTCCGGCGTGAAGACAACGAAGGAGACATCGTTTCCCCCTCGACGCTGGCGAGGCTGGCTCAACGGGTGCGCGGCTCCATTCGTGGCAGCGACGACCACTATCTCCGAGACGCGATCAACTTCATGACCAGCCAGAGCAATTTGCTGGCTGTTCAGCCTGCTACCAACTTCGTCTTCGGGCCCGATATCATGTACACTTCGTGGGTCCGCACTGGCATGTACGACGCGGAGTTTGAAGGCACCCACCCTTGGTTCGTGTCCGTTCCCCCACTGCCTTTCGATGGTTTTGTCATTATCACCGAGGCGCCTAAGGGCAGCCCTGGAGTGGACGTGCTGGTCTTCCTCGAATCCACTGCCATGGAGAAGCTCAAGGATTTTTTCGCTCAGGTGACGTACCTCCGCGACGAACAAACTTGATGCTCGACACTGTAGGAGACGCAAACAACTCGTCAAAGATTGGTAGCTCAACATGATTCTCAATTTAGCTCATTCACCACGCGCATACTCGTCGTTTGGCCCACACTAATTTCATCGAGCTGCCGTCGATTCTAGCACAACCGTCTCCTGGCAGCTCACCATGACGTCGGAAAATGCCTCCGCTCCGCCTGAAGTAGACGTGGATGCACTGGTCCCATTGTCACCCATGGACGTTGTCTTGCTCACCTACGATTTCGCAGTGATCTACGTGTTCACGGCACCTGCAGACGGTCTGGAGACTTCAATATTCAGAACTGAAGACCTCATTTCAGGATCTGACTACTCGGTTTTTATCGGACAGGTGCAAGCCGATGCAGTCACTGGGCGTGTATTTGTGCTGCAGACTGCGGACGCACGACGACAAGGTCCAGGAGGTCTGCGCTTCGAGCAACAACCGACGAATTCATTGACCTCGGACGATGTGGTACAATCTCTTGAGTGGAGTTTCATGCCTTCAAAACTGGAGAAGAAAGAGACGATCGCAATTCGATGCACTCCTCTAGCAAACGGTGGAGCGTCCATCGGAATCACGCTGCACCACGCTCTGATGGACGGTGAAGGCTTATTCACGTTCATAAGAGCGTGGGGGCAACGCTACAGCGGTGTGGCCAAACAAGATAGACTCGTCATCAACCACGACCGGAACTTACTCTCCGGAACGGGGCGAGGATCTCACCAACCACACCCAGCAGGAAAGATTGTGCCTCTGCCAAGTGGAGATCCCATCTTGATCTCCAGTCTACTAGCACGCCTTCCACGTCTCCCGGAAAATCATGTCCAAGCTCAAAGCACTCGCAAATACTGGAGGGAAGCAATCTGCAGCAGATCCACCATTCGTCAGTACAATTGATATCATCACGGCTCTCTTCGTCGTGTTGATTTCACGAGCGGCCAAGACGTTCGAATTACAACGTGTGCGAATGCTCGACGGCGTCTAGATCCACCTTTACCAATGAACTACCCTAGAAACTGCGTCTTCAGTGTCTTATCCGCCTACACCATGGAGGAACTGCAACCAGAAACTGGAAGTGATGGCGCTGATATCAACCCCGCCACTCTGATCAAACTCGCTTGTCGAGTTCGTGCATCGATATTGGAGCTGGATAGTGAGTTCTTATGGGACTCCATCGAGTTCATTGGCGCCTGTCACGCGTTGTAGTGAGCACCAAGTATATTCTCGGGCCAGATCTGATGTTCACGTAATGGGCGAATATGGTGCTGTACGACGCCGAGTTCAACGAGACACGTCCGTGCTACGCTGGAATTGCGAAGGTCCCCTTCTTGGACGGTATGGTGGTCATAGCCGAAGCTGCCAAAGGAGAAGGGGAGGCTGGATATACTGGTGTTTCTCGAGTGTGCTGCTATGAAGAGGCTCAAGGTTCTGTGCGGGCAAACTTCGCACCTGCAGGCCTAGCATGTCCCCATACTGTGAATAGCTGCTTTCTGACAGTGAAAGGTCTTCTCTCTCTTGAATGCGGCAGGACCAGGCAAGACTCGTTCTAGACCGGGTAATTTCCGACCGGGGTAATCGGTTCCGGCCTCCGGGCCCTCTGCTCCCTGTCCCCGCGCAGCGTGTGTTAGCTCACAGCAATCGCACTAGCCATATTAAAGGTACGTATTTACTAACCCCCGGACACTTGGAAGAGGAGTACAAAGATTGAATTGACCGCAACGAAACAATGGTGACCGACTTCTGCTGTCCAAGCACCACTAACAAAATTGGGCTTCAAGCTCCAAGCATGAGTACCAAGACAGCCTTCAAGGATCAAGAAACATTTACGTCAACGTTGCAATCGCGATTCTAGCCCATGATGGCTACCGGCAACGCAATAGGCTCCCCGTACAGAAAATTCAGGACTCTATAGTTAAAAACAGAAATAGAGGTTCTCTGACCCCCCCCCCCCCCTCTCTTGAATGAGGCACCTCGCTAGTCACGACGGAACTCGGTGTTAAACGAGGATGATCTCTGGTGGGACACAACTTCGGCTTCGTGATCCATCGACCAGTAGCGTCCCCTTGTCGCATATGAGTTCCATCTTGTCTTGGGTCGCGGGTGTCTACATGTAGTACTGTGCTACGATCTCCAGTACTGTAGTAGGTACGTTGGGTAAACAAGAAAAATAACAGATTCTCTCAGTTTGAAGGCTACGTATTAGCTGGACAATGATATTCGCTTGATACATGTATATCTGCACTCTGCCATGATGTCGTAACAATACCAGCGGATGTGTGTCGAACTACGAATGCTTCGCACTCGCTCTCTAAGCAGCTTACTGGCCCATCGCATATCGCATGTTCGACTGCTGTCGCGCCAATCGCTTGCTCGCCTTTTCCGCGTCCTTAAAACGCTTGTAAATCTTGTGGGAGTTTGTCCAAGGAAGACGCTTTCCAATCGACGTCCTAATGTACTTCAGCATATCAATCAAAGCTCGTTCTTCCTCGACTGTGTTTTTCGCTGTCGCGTCGCGCAACATTCGGCCGCCTCTCTCTTGAGTGGTATCGCGTGCGTGAACGATGTCTGCTGATGCCACGTTGGCGATCACGCCGTGGTTGGAGTCCTTGGTGGTGGCAAGCGTGGCCCCGCTGGCGTGAAGAGTGGCGGCAACGATAACGGCGAGGAAGTAGACTAGACGCATTGCCGTTCGTTAGTGCGTTTTGGAGAGTCTGTGGTTTGCCGAGCAAATTGCGGAATGGGATTCGCGATGTTCGTTTTCAAGTGCTGTACAATACTCGAGAAATCGCAAGCAGTTGTCCCATCCATTTGTGCGCTCCTGCCGCCAGCGTAATACGCTGAGCGTATCCTAGGATATCCACATGGTTTGGGCCTCTTAATCGTGGAAGAGTCTCTGCTGGTAACGATTAAACACGTGTCTCTGGCAGCGATACCCTTTATTCTCCTGAAAGCTGGAGAACTGCTGTGTATGGGGATCATTTTTCTTGACGCGTCCCAACGACTATACCTGTTAGGGTTTTAAGGTGCAGCTGTGGTTGCTTATATAGTGCTTAAAAAAACACAGTAGCACCTAAAAAAAACTATTAGCAACAATACAGCACATTTAATAAGTTAGTGTACAGGTTTCCCCACTGAATCTGCAAATGTGGAAAAAAAAAAACTGCGAGGTTACAATATCTGCACAGGTTGCGCATAGACGCTAATGTACTGATTTTTAATGAAGAATGTTATGGATAGACATAGCTGAGTTTGCGCTATAATAGATACGAAGACCAGCTGACACATGTTCTCATCGGGCTGTCGTACTAGCTGGTACATAATATGTATATTATGCCGCGTTGTTGTGATTGGCGGCTGGGACAATTGCAGGTACCGTATGTTTCCAGCAAATGAGATGAGCATATGCACTGTTCAGTAAGTATAGTACATTTTACATGCATGTTAAATGTAGAGTTAGTGTAGCGTCCATGGTGGATTTGATGAAATGTCTCGAATTATATCGATATCATCTTTTTTATCCATTAATACACCTCAGGAGTTGAAGCTGATGCGTGCAGGGAAAGCACTGGAGTGCACTTGCTAGAGATATAACGTTCTCTTTGGGTCTATTGTCGTTCTGGAGTTTCTTGCTGCCCGTGCGGGTGTACAATAGCAGAGAGAGATTTAAGCCACCAGAACCCACACACCAGGCTTGAGGCTTGCTCTGGTGGGGATGCCTGTGGCTATCCGACCCATTTCGGGACCGGGTTCTGATACCCCTCATTACACTATGGGGCATTTTTCGGCACTTGGGGCCTCCAGCCCACCCAACTATCCTACACTGGGGTGCGGGTTGGCAGGGCGGACCACTCCACGGTGTGGCTGCTCGTCCAAGATATTGCCTATCTCCGGCCTCCGTGGAAAGTCCCGCACTCGGCGGGGATCGATCCCGGTACCTCGCGGTCTCCGTGTCAGGGTTTGACCACTGGCCCCCGGGGATCGGTGGGTGTACAATAGCAGAGCATACTGTATGTGCGGGACTAGTCCCAGTGTACCGCATCGCCCCTGTCCTAAGCGAAGTTTTGTCCTAAGCGAATTTTTATTTTAGCCAATGAAAACAATGCGTTGACACCGCATGTCTGTAGTTAAAATTCCATGTTGACCAGCTAATTATAGGCTGCCACCAGCCATTCGGTCTCAGTGTTCAAAGTGCTATGGGTAGACCACTCAGCACAGGAACCGGCAAAAGCCAAAGCGCTACACCCGCATTGCAGTCGACTATACGCACAAGCGCCGCCTTCTCGAATTCCTGGCTGCTGGCACGAAGCTATTGCACTCTTCTACCCAAATTGCAGCAGGAAAACAGGTTTGTAGTGATGATGATTATTTCAGCAGCTCCGACGATGAGTTTTTCTAGATGCACAATACAACACATTACTTTGATGAGACTTAATTGCGAAGGTAACCAAGCGAGCTTGGACACGTAGCTCAATTGGGAAAGAGCACCGCAATTTTATGCGGATGGACGCGGTTTCAATTTCCACCGCGTCCATACTTTTGATTGGTCCAAAATACCAAGAATTACTATAACTTTTACTTTTTATCATTTAATTCTGAGACTTGGCAACAGATGTACCGTAAATTCCATACATTGCAGTTCGCTTAGGACAGGGGCGATGCGGTACATGTATTGCGACGAAATACGAAATCCACACAGTTCTACTGCTGTGACAGTAAATCCGAGGACACAAACATTCGTGTTTGTAGTGTGGTGATTACGTTGGTGCAGATGGTTGCCCGGGATTCGGCTGGCTGTACATAGCTTGGCAAGGACGGCTCGGACGAAGGTTACACTAGGTGGGTTAGCTGCGCACTAGCAGCGTGGCTAAGTTCTGTAGTGGTGGTACCTACGCGCGATAATGTTGGTGCTTCCCGGTCGGCCGACTGTAACTCGGCAAGGACAGCTCAGGCGAAGGTGAGAGTAGGTAGGTGGACGCAGCAGACAGCGTGGACTTGGTGCAGTGTTCGTAGTTGAGGTGATACAGATGCGTCAGAACACTCACCTAGTGTATGCAATACTACCATCTGGTGAGTTTTGAAAATTGGAGGGATGACGATCGGGCGATGTTTGCGGAAAAGCGCCGTTTTCTTGCAAATCGCCACTTTCTGAAGCCTAGAATTAAAAATTGTGTTGCCACACATACTTAAATTAGCTTTCGGGCTATGTTGCAACCCTGGGAAGCTTGTCAACTTGATTGAGAAATTATGTATCGTACTTCTACAGTACCCGCCAAATCATTAGGATCCTCATTTTCGGGGCACGTTTTACCCGATATCTCGGCTTCTAAGCCATTTCCCAATCAAGTTGCCAAGTTTCCCAGCCAGTGGGATACCTAATCCAAGGCTGTGTGGCGCCACACAAATTTTAATTCTAGGCTACAGATAGTGGCGATTTGCAAGAAAACGGCGCTTTCCCAGACTTGCAAAAATCGCACGATCGTCATCCCACCAACTCACCAGATGCATGACCGCCCTGTGGTCTTGCAAGTCGCCGTTACATGTATCTGTAGCCTAGAATTGAAATTTGTGTGTCACCCCACAGCCTTGAGGCCCAAGTGAAGAACGTGTGCCAATGAAACGAGGGTTAGGTGAATAGTTGAGATTCTTGGTCACGACTGGCACATGTGCTGTGGCTGGTCCAAGTGTGCACCACCAACCACCACGGCAACCGTCCATCGTGCCGCCCTGAGCTAAGTACATCATCGCCAAGGCGACGCCCTTGATTAGCTTGTGCTTCGCGTTTGGGGCGCGATGGCGAGTGGTTACACTGTAGATTGCTCTGTAGATGAACAGAAATGAAGCCTTGTCACACCACAGCTCTTGTACCAGTGTGTATGTTTGGCATGCAAAGCTTGCTCGAAGGTCGTCGAGCTAAATGTTGAGGTGTGCGTTAAATCCCACGAAGGCTGCGCTGGTCCGCAACCGAGATGGTAGCAGCAGCGGCACACGCAATAACAATTGCATATACTGTACTGCAGCAGTTTCACTATCCATATTGCTAGCACAAAAGTTCAATGGCTGGCACACATCGTGTTGGCGTTCCAGGAAGTTGTGTTCCTGGCCAAAATGGGTACAGTGTACCAAAACTGTTAGCCAATTGAAAGGCTTGAAATTGCCCAGCTTGGAACACGTTCTTCACTTGGACCAGGGCCTGAATTAGGTATGCCACGGACGGGCCATCTTGCAGCCTGGCTGGGAAACTTGGCAACTTGATTGGGAAATTGTATACTACGAATTAGGAGCTGTTACCTGGGATATGTTGTTTGAAACAACTTGTTTCTAGTTTACAATACTGGACGACTCCTGAAAACCCAAAATGGGCGTATCAAATGTTGTGCAAGAAAAGGAGCAGCGAAGCTGGTCGTACCAGATCTTTGCATCCTGAAAACCGAATTGCGCAGACCAAATCTTGCCCCACACTGACTCGATGGCGCATATCGAAATCCTTCTTCTCGCAGCCAGCAATCACCACCAAGCTTCAAACCGCAGACAGACATTGAGGGAAAGAGTAAGCAGGTGACAGCGCTGCCTGCGTGATTACCGAGTGGCTCGTGCAGCGCTCCAATGGCCCCACATGTCTGGCTTCGCGATGCTCTTCGGTTCTGGCGATGATCCAGCACTCATCACTTTGACTGGCTTGGGTTATCGAACATGTTGTTATGTGCTTGTAGTGGGTCTAACTTGACTCACTAATTTAGCTTACACGTCGCGCTGCGTGTATGAGGAAGCGTAGGAGTTTATTAATAATTTGAATTAATTATAGTTGAGTCCACAAGTATAATATAAATCAAATAAAACACCAAGTAGCTAGTTTAAGGTAAAATGAGAACTGTATTGTTTGTAAATTGATCTTCCTCCTAAATCTGCTAAAGCTGTTTATCATTTATGAAAGGGATTTACAGCGGCTGGCTGGCAGAGCCCCGCCAATATGCACGTCTCTAATTGGTAGAAAGATGCTGCTTTCTACCAATAGGATCTTTGGGTAGGTGTGGCCCACTCATTGTGGTAGCCCACTTCGATGTATCCATTGGTGTGACTTACTCCGAGGTGAGAAAGTATCTAAAATTTTTAACAGACATCCTATCTGTTAAAAATCACAAGTGACTTGTAGCCACTTGTGCGTGTAACCCCGTTACACCATCCCCCCCTTAAGGTTAGACGCGCGGGGTCTCCGCACGTCAATCTTTTGGAATTGACCATTCGTCAATTCTCCGCGTAAGGAGAAGAAATCCGCGCTCATTCAACGATGAGCGCGCCTCAGAAGAAGTCCACAAAGTCGGTGGGGAGTCATCTCTCCATCGACGACTACTTCGAACGCCAGAAGGCGAAGTACGGCGACATCGTCGACTTCGACGACGACGATGAAGATTTGGAGGGCGAGGAGGACTCGCCCTCAAAGCGTAAAGACTCAGTGTCGAGCGAATCGCTCGACCCTCACGCCAAGAACGTTCGTCCGCGTGAAGGGGACGAATCGGACGCTTCGAGTTCGAAGCGTTCGCGTACTGAGAGCGACACCCCACTCGCTTCCGCTGGGGCTCTCAGTTCTCCGCGCGCTGCTGCTGCAGCGCGTGATATCAAAGCTCAAGGCTCTCCGCGCGCTGCGCCTGCAGCGCGCGATCCGTGGATGCCGTCCGCATCCGAGATTGCGGACCGGTATGGGAACTCGGTACCTCCGAATGAGGTACCGTTGTACGTATGCAGCGCCATCAAGGATGATGCTGTGGCTGCCGAGCTGCACTTTGATGCGGAAACGCATCAAAGGCGCGATTACTACATCGGACTCTTTCATGAGCTCCGATGGTTTCAAAGCAAGAAGACGTCTTCTCGCAGCAAAGCGCCTGAGTGGCAGGCACTTTGTCAAAGTTGGAACGCCTTTGTTGAAAACTTCAACAAGAGACCGAGTGCTTACCGTGATCGGATTAAGCAAGCGCGTGATCGCTTCGAGACGTACTCGAAGCGTGGAAAGCTGGAGCAACTTCATGTTGCTGCTGAGGAGGCAAATGTGCCGTGCGCTGTGCCCGAGAGTCTCAAAGAGCTCCGTGCTAAGTTCTTAGCACGTGAGGGTTCGGGCGCTAGCGATGATCGCAGCGCTCGTATTACTTCCGCTGTACCAGCGCGTACTGCTCCTCGTACGCCCTCACCATTTCCGGAACGTCCTCCAGCAAGACGTTCCGCGGCTCCCATGTATCTCGATGGGGAGGAAATCCTCTCCAACGAATACGAAAACGAGCCCCTTGAGGGTTCGTTTTCGGGATACTATGGTCAACAATCCGCTCAACAATCCAGCGGGTTGAGCCGCGGGCGTCACGGATCGGCGGTGGCGGGGGTGGGAACACGCCCCGGGTATGATCAGCCCCGGGCTGATCAGCACGCGTCCCTCCACGACCGGGTGACCGCCGTGGAGCGTCTGCAGGGCGCTGAGTTCGCTGCCCTGAAGCAGGGGCTAGCGAACCAGAAGGCCCGAATCGCGGCGGTCTCGCAGACCGCATCGAATATCCAGGTCGAGCTGGGGACCCAGATGAAGGGGTTACTCCAGCGCGCGGACGCGCTGGAGGAGAGGCGGCTCGTCGCCGAGGCCAAGTCCTCCGCTTCCGCCTCGGCTCCTGCCGAGGCTTCGGGTCAGCCGAGCTAGATGGCTCGTGCTGCAGGTATGGCTTCAGTCGTCCGACGTAAAAGGTCGGATGGAGGCGCATGCTAGACGGTATGTCTAGTGTGTAAGCGTTGCCGTGCTGTAACGGGGTTACACGCACAAGTGGCTACAAGTCACTTGTCAATTTAACAGATAGGTTATCTGTTAAAGGTTTTAGATACTTCCTCACATTGGTGTAAGGCACACCAATGGATACATTGAAGTGGGCCACCACAATGAGTGGTCCACACATACCCAAAAGATCCTATTGGTAGAAAGCAGCATCTTTCTACCAATCAGAGACATGCATATTAGCGGGGCTCTGACAGCCAGCCGGTGCCAACCCTTTCATAGATGATAAACAGTTTTTAGCAGATTTTAGAGGAAGATCAATTTACAAACAATACAGTTCTCATTTTACCTTAAACTAGCTACTTGGAGTCTTGTCTAAGTTAAATTATATTTGTGTATTCAAATATAATTAACCTAAGTAATTACTCAGTACCTACGCTTCCTCATACACGTTGCGCGACGTGTAAGCTAAAGTAGTGAGTCAAATTAGACCCACTACACCTGGTAGCACTTTGTAGTCCGTCCAACGACCGACTGCTTGACGTTCGTACGCGGTGTACGAACGCGGAGCCGAGAACCACATGGGCACGGAGGTGCCCATGGAGAGCTCCAACACGCCTGCAACGCATGTTGCACGCGCTGACTGCCCCCACCTGTCTGACCCAGAGTGGGAGGCCCTCCAACGACTGTCAACAGTCATTGGAGAAGCGGCGATAGCCACGATGCTGCGTACGCTATCGCCGACGGAGCAACATGGTGTTGCTCTGGGATTCATCATGAAGGAGCAGCGCGATGCTGCTTCCTCAACAACGGCGTCGTCGGGGACGACACCGCGTGCTCAATCATTAAAATTGAGCGTGAGTAATTATGTAGGAAGAGAGGGCGAGCCTCTCCTCCGATGGCTTGTCGAACTCGACACAGCCATAGCGGCTCGACGCATCGTCGACCCGCTGTCGAAGGTCGCGTTCGCCATGTCCTGCCTTGGCGGACGCGCAAGGAGTTGGGCGTATGGGCGCCGACTCTCCGATCCTACGTGCTTCAGCACGTACGAAGCGTTCAAAGAGGAGCTCAAACAAGCGTTTGAGCCCCCGCAAAACGAGTTCCGGTCGTGGGCGGAATTCCTCGACGTGCAGCAGGGTAAGCATGACGTCCATGCTTACGCGCAGCGCGCACGATACTTGGTATCAAATATCGTGACTAACCCGATTGACGAGGCGACCAAGGTCGTCACGTTCATGAAAGGACTTAGAGATGGGCCCGTGAAGACCTATCTCTTCCGAGAGTACCCGAGTACTCTCGAAGCTGCAATCACTCTTGCCATGCAAGAAGAGTTTAGCCTGCGGCAGGCTAAACTCCATGCAGATGTGCCGAGGCCGCAACCACGCCCGGTAGCGAGGACGGGAGGTCCGGAGCCAATGGACCTCTCGAACGCAACAACCGCTGGTTACCAGCAGCAGGTAGGTAACGTGCGATGCTTCCGTTGCGGAAGGATCGGTCACTTTGCACGGGAGTGCACAGCTCCCATGCCCCCTGGAGGTGGCCGTCGTGGCGATGCTAGGCATCGCCGCGGACCAACAAAAAACGCGAACATCCAGTAGGCGCGGGGCGCCCTACTGGTAATGCAGTCGCGCGTGCCGACATCGGGCACGCGACACTGAGGACTGCAGCCCCCAGTGAGACCAGCTCTCACTGCAAGAAACAAGATGACAGGCCGAACCTAGTCATCTTGAAGGTTTACTCGAAGAGAGCGAGTGACTCTCTTCGAGCTTTGGTAGATTCAGGCGCGTCGAACAACTTTGTTCGACTACGAAGCCTGCCGATACTTGACTTCGAGGAAGTAGATACGCCTCGATGTCTTCTGGAGGTACGACTGGCAACAGGTGCCATCGTGAAGACCGAGAAGCGCGTCGTGAACGTGCGCTTCTCGTACAAGCATCGGGTGTTTGTCGAACACTTTATCGTCCTGGACCTGGACGATAAATTCGACGTAGTAATGGGCATGCCGTGGCTTGCACGGCATGATCCGGTGATAGACTGAAAGAAGCGCACGCTCGTGCGCTTCGGACGCGACTGCGGAACAGAGAGCGATGGCCCTGTTACCGCAGCGCACGCACCAGCAGGTGCGCGCGGCTCGCCAGTCGAGACAGCGCTTTATACTGCTGTCCCGGAGTGCCCAAGAAGTGCGCGAGGGCGCGCACAAGTGAGACCAACGTCGGCAATGCTGCCGACGTCGGAAGAAAAAGATGTGTTGGTTCCGGGAACCAACACCCACGTTCAAGCGTGTAAGGGACAGTCCCTGACCCGAAGCGGTCAGGTCGACGACGACGCGTCGGCTCCGGGAGCCGACGCACCCTCGGTCATGAGGGGCTCCGCCAATGAATGGCGTCGAGGTGACGAAGGCGTGTCAACTCCGGGAGTTGACGCTGCAAACAGTGCGGACGGTTGCAAACGTACCGCACTGACGCAATTTGCATGCTGTCGTGCAAACGTACCGCACTGACGCAATTTGCATGCTGTCGTGCAGCCGGGCTGCACGACGAAGCGCCATGCGATCAAGCCGGGCTTGATATCGCGCGCCCGCAGACAGGGTCTGCCGGCGAAGGGACACATTACCGTGCAGCCGGGCTGCACGAAGGAAAATGCGGTCAAGCCGGGCTTGATACCGCGCGCCCGCGGACAGGGTCCGCCGGCGAACGACTGTCCACGGCCGGGCCTGGACAAGAAGAACAACTGTGCGGAGCCGGGCTCCGCACAACAAGAAGACGGCGCAAGCGGAAAACGCTGCGCAAGTCTCGGTCCGGGACCGAGACGCAACAAGAGCAGTCTGCTGCGCAGACTGCGGCGGTGACGCCGAATGTCATGACGATAAGCGTCTTGACGCGCACCGATACTGGATTCCAGTATCGTGAGATGGAACTCGCCAGTCCTCCGACGATGGCGTCGGAGTTGACTTCGCTTCCAGCCATGAGCTGGAAGCGCTTCACGCGCGACTTGCACGATGGACGCATCGAGCAAGTCTGCGTTCGTTCGGACAGCGAAAGAACGGAGAGCGAGAGCGAAGAGCTGAGGCAGCTCTTCATGGGAAGTACCACTGAGAGTGAAGACACTCTCAGTGCGAAGAAGAAGCGAGAAGGCTTCGAGGAACAAGGTTGGGACTCGCTGAAGTCGAGTTCCTATTACGAATTGTTGAGGGAGTACAAAGACGTACTCCCGGAAGAGATTTCTGCGGAGCTTCCGCAGGATAAGGGTATTCAGCACGAGATTGATCTCGTGCCGGGCACGAAGTACTGTGTCACGCGGCAGTGGCCACTACCGCGAGAGCAAGTAAAAGCAATCGACGACTTCTTTGAAAGTCGTCGCAAAGCAGGACAAGTGCGAGAATCAAAGTCCCCGCACAGTGCTCCGACGTTCTGTGTCAAAAACTCCACAGGGCGGATGGCGCATCGTTCATGCCTACAACAAGCTGAACGATGCGACGGTACCGGCGCAGACGCCGATACCGCGAAAAGATGTTATCATCGATTCGATGGCCGGGAGCACCGTTTACAGTGCTCTCGACTTGCGAGATGGATTTTATCAAATCCTAATGCGTGAGAGCGATATCCTTCTCACGGCAGTGAGCACGCCAAGCGGCATGCTCTGGGAATGGCTAGTAATGCCACAGGGGCTTAAGAACGCCCCTGCGACTTTCAACAGGTGCGTGACTTCGCACCGAGCTACTTCGATGATGTGTTCATCCACAGCCGGGCTGTGGACGGGAAGACCGACGTAGAGATGCACAGGGTGCATCTCCGGAAGCTACTTGAGCTTATGCGAAAGCATAAGCTCTACGCGAACCTGAAGAAGTGTATATTCGGGGCGAGCGAGATACCCGTCATCGGGTGTCTCGTAGGGAAGAATGGTGTTCGCCCTGACCCGGAAAAGGTCAGGGTGATCAATGAATGGCCAACGTCTTCAAGCGTCAAGGAACTGAGACAGTTTGTTATTTGGCCACGTACTTGTGCAAGTACGTGGAGGATTATGCGGGCATGATCCGCCCGCTGTCACAACTTCTTAAGAAAGAAGCCGTGTGGAATTGGACGCCCGATTGCCAAAGGCATTCGATGCAGTCAAGCGGGGCTTGACTGAGGCGCCGATCTTGGCCGTGGCTGACCAAGATCGCCCATTTCACGTAGTGTGTGACGCATCCGATTTCGCGATCGGATGCGCGTTGATGCAGCACGATCACGAGGGCCGTGATCGTGTCGTCTACTACCAATCGCGTCAGCTGAAGCCAGCTGAGCGCAACTATCCGGTGCATGACAAGGAACTCCTTGCCATGAAGTATGCACTCGCAAAGTTCCGAGTGTATTTGCTTGAGAGTAGACCATTTGTGGTCTACACCGACCATGCATCACTGCGCACCGCAGTGAAGTCGCCACACATTTCACAAAGAATGGCGAGATGGCTCTCATTCTTTGCGGAGTATAACTTCCGGGTCGAATACAAACCCGGAAGATTGAACGTGGTGGCCGACGCGTTATCACGTCGGCCGGACTACGCAGAAGCTGCTGACGTCAATGGCATTGACGCCATGCGATCGAGCAAACCCACATCATCTCTGTTGGATGATGTGAAGGCCGCGTGCGCGCACGACGCGGACGCGAAGCTCTTGCTGGCCTATGGCACAGCGCTTTCTGACAAGTCCCGTCAGAAGCTGCCCAAGCACCTTCGAGCGCGTGCACACCGCTTTCGTGTGCACGACGGACTACTGCTTTACAATGCAGTCGACGACAACGCGGATCGCGTTGTCGTGCCAAATGACCATGACCTGCGACTCAGGATCATGTACGAGTATCATGATGCCCCGACTGCGGGACATCTCGGACGTGAGAAGACTTACGTCTTTCTCACGCGCGACTTCTACTGGCACCACCAGTATAAGTGGGTGCGCAAGTGCATCCGTGCTTGTGAGGTATGTCAACGCGTAAAGCCTGCGCCATTCGCGCAGGCTCCGTTACAATCACTACCGACTCCGTCGGAGTGTTGGAAGTCCATGTCATTGGACTTCATCTTTGGTCTTCCTCCGGATAGCGGAGGGAATACCGGTGTTGTGGTCTTCGTCGACCGCTTCAGCAAGATGGTACATCTTGCTGCGGTGCCGGCAGAGGTGACCGCGAAGCAGACGGCCCGTCTGTTCGTCGACATGGTGTTCAAACACCATGGCATGCCGTCCGATATCGTGTCGGACAGAGACCCGCGCTTCACAGCGCACCTGTGGCAAGAAGTGTTACACTTCTTGGGATCCAGCTTTCCATGTCGACTGCGGATCATCCGCAGACGGACGGTCAAACCGAGCGCGTGAATCGCGTGCTCGTCGATATGTTGAAGAGCTACGCTCACTCGTTCCAATACTGGAGCGAGTGCTTATCGATGACAGAGTTTGCCATCAACAACTCAGTGCATGCCTCGACCGGGCATACACCGTTCTACGTGAATGCCATGCGGCATCCACGCCTACCGAGTTTACTCGGAGTGATGGCTCCCACTTTAAGTGGGGGAGGATCTACGACTGCAATACAGCAGCCGCAGAAAACCGCTGACACTTGCACAGTGTCAGCTGCTACAATGGATAAACCACATGAGTCTGCGCAGGGTGCAGACTCCCCCAACAACAAGGCCAACGACCACGGGTCTGCGCAGGGCGCAGACACCGCAAAGAACCACGCAGAGGCCGGGCCTCTAACGGAGAGCGAGCTGAATGACTTCAGCTCGGATGCAATCAGTTTCATCACCAAAAGAAAAGCCGTAATTCGGTTTGTCCAAGACACAATAGCAGCTTCTGTTGATCAACAGAAGCTGAACGCAAACAATGCGGGCAGAGGCAACACAAATGAATTTAAAGTTGGTTCATTGGTTTTGTTAGCTACACAAAACCTGCCTAGACATGCAGTTTCGGATTTCGGAGCAAGCAAGCTTGCTCCGCGCTTCATCGGGCCGTTCACTGTGTTGGCACGGCACGGCAACGCATACACGCTAGACATACCGTCTAGCATGCGCCTCCATCCGACCTTTTACGTCGGACGACTGAAGCCATACCTGCAGCACGAGCCATCTAGCTCGGCTGACCCGAAGCCTCGGCAGGAGCCGAGGCGGAAGCGGAGGACTTGGCCTCGGCGACGAGCCGCTTCTCCTCCAGCGCGTCCGCGCGCTGGAGTAACCCCTTCATCTGGGTCCCCAGCTCGACCTGGATATTCGATGCGGTCTGCGAGACCGCCGCGATTCGGGCCTTCTGGTTCGCTAGCCCCTGCTTCAGGGCAGCGAACTCAGCGCCCTGCAGACGCTCCACGGCGGTCACCCGGTCGTGGAGGGACGCGTGCTGATCAGCCCGGGGCTGATCATACCCGGGGCGTGTTCCCACCCCCGCCACCGCCGATCCGTGACGCCCGCGGCTCAACCCGCTGGATTGTTGAGCGGATTGTTGACCATAGTATCCCGAAAACGAACCCTCAAGGGGCTCGTTTTCGTATTCGTTGGAGAGGATTTCCTCCCCATCGAGATACATGGGAGCCGCGGAACGTCTTGCTGGAGGACGTTCCGGAAATGGTGAGGGCGTACGAGGAGCAGTACGCGCTGGTACAGCGGAAGTAATACGAGCGCTGCGATCATCGCTAGCGCCCGAACCCTCACGTGCTAAGAACTTAGCACGGAGCTCTTTGAGACTCTCGGGCACACGGAACGACGTGTACCCGTTCAGGTCGCGGTCGCTCAAGCGGACCGCGCCTGGGAAGCACTTCGTGCACTGAAAGCCCTCGGGCACAGCGCACGGCACATTTGCCTCCTCAGCAGCAACATGAAGTTGCTCCAGCTTTCCACGCTTCGAGTACGTCTCGAAGCGATCACGCGCTTGCTTAATCCGATCACGGTAAGCACTCGGTCTCTTGTTGAAGTTTTCAACAAAGGCGTTCCAACTTTGACAAAGTGCCTGCCACTCAGGCGCTTTGCTGCGAGAAGACGTCTTCTTGCTTTGAAACCATCGGAGCTCATGAAAGAGTCCGATGTAGTAATCGCGCCTTTGATGCGTTTCCGCATCAAAGTGCAGCTCGGCAGCCACAGCATCATCCTTGATGGCGCTGCATACGTACAACGGTACCTCATTCGGAGGTACCGAGTTCCCATACCGGTCCGCAATCTCGGATGCGGACGGCATCCACGGATCGCGCGCTGCAGGCGCAGCGCGCGGAGAGCCTTGAGCTTTGATATCACGCGCTGCAGCAGCAGCGCGCGGAGAACTGAGAGCCCCAGCGGAAGCGAGTGGGGTGTCGCTCTCAGTACGCGAACGCTTCGAACTCGAAGCGTCCGATTCGTCCCCTTCACGCGGACGAACGTTCTTGGCGTGAGGGTCGAGCGATTCGCTCGACACTGAGTCTTTACGCTTTGAGGGCGAGTCCTCCTCGCCCTCCAAATCTTCATCGTCGTCGTCGAAGTCGACGATGTCGCCGTACTTCGCCTTCTGGCGTTCGAAGTAGTCGTCGATGGAGAGATGACTCCCCACCGACTTTGTGGACTTCTTCTGAGGCGCGCTCATCGTTGAATGAGCGCGGATTTCTTCTCCTTACGCGGAGAATTGACGAATGGTCAATTCCAAAAGATTGACGTGCGGAGACCCCGCGCGTCTAACCTTAAGGGGGGGATGGTGTAACGGGGTTACACGCACAAGTGGCTACAAGTCACTTGTGAATTTAACAGATAGGTTATCTGTTAAAGGTTTTAGATACTTTCTCACATTGGTGTAAGGTACACCAATGGATACATTGAAGTGGGCCACCACAATGAGTGGTCCACACATACCCAAAAGATCCTATTGGTAGAAAGCAGCATCTTTCTACCAATCAGAGACATGCATATTAGCTGTAACGGGGTTACACGCACAAGTGACAACAATCACTTGTGCACGATAACGGTCACAAGTGACAACTGTCACTTGTGCATGACATTTGTCACTTATGGTTTAACAGATAAATATCTGTTAAAGGTTTTAGATACTTCCTCACATTGGTGTAAGACACACCAATGAATACATTGAAGTGGACCACCACAGTGAGTGGTCCACATATACCCAAAAGATCCTATTGGTAGAAATCAGCATCTTTCTACCAATCAGAGACATGCATATTAGCGGGGCTCTGACAGCCAGCCGCTGCCAACCCTTTCATAGATGATAAACAGTTTTTAGCAGATTTTAGAGGAAGATCAATTCACAAACAATACAGTTCTCATTTTACCTTAAACTACCTATTTGGTGTTTTATTTGATTTATATTATACTTGTGGACTCAAGTATAATTAATTCAAATTATTAATAAACTCCTACGCTTCCTCATACACGTAGCGCGACGTGTAAGCTAAAGTAGTGAGCCAAAGTAGGCCCACTACACCTGGTAGCACTTCGTAGTCCGTCCAACGACCGACTACTTGACGTTCGTACGAGGTGTACGAATGCGGAGCCGAGAACCACATGAGCACGGAGGTGCCCATGGAGAGCTCCAATACGCCTGCAACTCATGTTGCACGCGCGGACTGCCCCCACCTGTCGGATCCAGAGTGGGAGGCCCTCCAACGACTGTCAACAGTCATTGGAGAGGCGGCGATAGCTACAATGTTGCGTACGCTATCGCCGACAGAGCAACATGGTGTTGCTCTGGGATTCATCATGAAGGAGCAGCGCGATGCTGCTTCCTCAACAACGGCGTCGTCGGGGACGACACCGCGTGCTCAATCATTAAAATTGAGCGTGAGTAATTATGTAGGAAGAGAGGGCGAGCCTCTCCTCCGATGGCTTGTCGAACTCGACACAGCCATTGCGGCTCGACACATCGTCGACCCGTTGTCAAAGGTTGCGTTCGCCATGTCATGTCTTGGCGGACGAGCGAGGAGTTGGGCGTACGGACGCCGACTCTCAGATCCTACGTGCTTTAGCACGTACGAGATATTCAAAGAGGAGCTCAAACAAGCGTTTGAGCCCCCGCAAAATGAATTCCGGTCGAGGACGGAATTCCTCGACCTGCAGCAGGGTAAGCATGACGTCCATGCTTACGCGCAGCGTGCTCGGTACTTGGTCTCGAACATCGTGACCAACCCGATAGACGAGGCGACTAAAGTCGTCACGTTCATGAAGGGACTGAGAGATGGGCCCGTGAAGACCTATCTCTTCCGAGAGTACCCGAGTACTCTCGAAGCTGCGATTACTCTCGCAATGCAAGAAGAGTTTAGCCTGCGGCAGGCTAAACTCCATGCAGATGTGCCGAGGCCGCAACCACGCCCGGTAGTGAGCACGGGAGGTCCGGAACCAATGGACCTCTCGAATGCAACGGCTGCTGGTCACCAGCAGCACGGAAATAATGTGCGATGCTTCCGTTGCGGAAGGATCGGTCACTTTGCCAGAGAGTGCACGGCTCCCGTGCACTACAATAGTGGCCGTCGTGGCGATGCTGGGCATCGCCGCGAACAAACAAAAAACGTGAACATCCAGTAGGCGCGGGGCGCCCTACTGGTAATGCAGTCGCGCGTGCCGACATCGGGCACGCGACACTGAGGACTGCAGCCCCCAGTGAGACCAGCTCTCACTGCAAGAAACAAGATGACAGGCCAAACCTAGTCATCTTGAAGGTTTACTCGAAGAGAGCGAGTGACTCTCTTCGAGCTTTGGTGGATTCAGGCGCGTCGAACAACTTTGTTCGACTACGGAGCCTGCCGAGACTTGACTTCGAGGAAGTAGATACGCCTCGATGTCTTCTGGAGGTACGACTGGCAACAGGTGCCATCGTGAAGACCGAGAAGCGCGTCGTGAACGTGCGCTTCTCGTACAAGCATCGGGTGTTTGTCGAACGCTTTATCGTCCTGGACCTGGACGATAAGTTCGACGTAGTAATGGGCATGCCGTGGCTTGCACGGCATGATCCGGTGATAGACTGGAAGAAGCGCACGCTCGTGCGCTTCGGACGCGACTGCGGAACAGAGAGCGATGGCCCTGTTACCGCAGCGCACGCACCAGCAGGTGCGCGCGACTCGCCAGTCGAGACAGCGTTTAATGCCGCTGTCCCGGGGTGCCCAAGAAGTGCGCGAGGGCGCGCACAAGAGAAATCCACGTCGGCAATGCTGCCGACGTCGGAAGAAAAAGATGTGTTGGTTCCGGGAACCAACACCCACGTTCAAGCGTGTAAGGGACAGTCCCTGACCCGAAGCGGTCAGGTCGACGACGACGCGTCGGCTCCGGGAGCCGACGCACCCTCGGTCATGAGGGGCTCCGCCAATGAATGGCGTCGAGGTGACGAAGGCGTGTCAACTCCGGGAGTTGACGCTGCAAACAGTGCGGACGGTTGCAAACGTACCGCACTGACGCAATTTGCATGCTGTCGTGCAGCCGGGCTGCACGACGAAGCGCCATGCGATCAAGCCGGGCTTGATATCGCGCGCCCGCAGACAGGGTCTGCCGGCGAAGGGACACATTACCGTGCAGCCGGGCTGCACGAAGGAAAATGCGGTCAAGCCGGGCTTGATACCGCGCGCCCGCGGACAGGGTCCGCCGGCGAACGACTGTCCACGGCCGGGCCTGGACAAGAAGAACAACTGTGCGGAGCCGGGCTCCGCACAACAAGAAGACGGCGCAAGCGGAAAACGCTGCGCAAGTCTCGGTCCGGGACCGAGACGCAACAAGAGCAGTCTGCTGCGCAGACTGCGGCGGTGACGCCGAATGTCATGACGATAAGCGTCTTGACGTGCACCGATACTGGATTCCAGTATCGTGAGATGGAACTCGCCAGTCCTCCGACGATGGCGTCGGAGTTGACTTCGCTTCCAGCCATGAGCTGGAAGCGCTTCACGCGCGACTTGCACGATGGACGCATCGAGCAAGTCTGCGTTCGTTCGGACAGCGAAAGAACGGAGAGCGAGAGCGAAGAGCTGAGGCAGCTCTTCATGGGAAGTACCACTGAGAGTGAAGACACTCTCAGTGCGAAGAAGAAGCGAGAAGGCTTCGAGGAACAAGGTTGGGACTCGCTGAAGTCGAGTTCCTATTACGAATTGTTGAGGGAGTACAAAGACGTACTCCCGGAAGAGATTCCTGCGGAGCTTCCGCAGGATAAGGGTATTCAGCACGAGATTGATCTCGTGCCGGGCACGAAGTACTGTGTCACGCGGCAGTGGCCACTACCGCGAGAGCAAGTAAAAGCAATCGACGACTTCTTTGAAAGTCGTCGCAAAGCAGGACAAGTGCGAGAATCAAAGTCCCCGCACAGTGCTCCGACGTTCTGTGTCAAAACTCCACAGGGCGGATGGCGCATCGTTCATGCCTACAACAAGCTGAACGATGCGACGGTACCGGCGCAGACGCCGATACCGCGAAAAGATGTTATCATCGATTCGATGGCCGGGAGCACCGTTTACAGTGCTCTCGACTTGCGAGATGGATTTTATCAAATCCTAATGCGTGAGAGCGATATCCTTCTCACGGCAGTGAGCACGCCAAGCGGCATGCTCTGGGAATGGCTAGTAATGCCACAGGGGCTTAAGAACGCCCCTGCGACTTTCAACAGGTGCGTGACTTCGCACCGAGCTACTTCGATGATGTGTTCATCCACAGCCGGGCTGTGGACGGGAAGACCGACGTAGAGATGCACAGGG
The DNA here is from genome assembly GCF_018691715.1 of Phytophthora cinnamomi. NCBI lineage: Eukaryota > Oomycota > Peronosporomycetes > Peronosporales > Peronosporaceae > Phytophthora > Phytophthora cinnamomi. The sequence goes on from NW_027151025.1 coordinate 560,343, forward strand.
TGCATCTCCGGAAGCTACTTGAGCTTATGCGAAAGCATAAGCTCTACGCGAACCTGAAGAAGTGTATATTCGGGGCGAGCGAGATACCCGTCATCGGGTGTCTCGTAGGGAAGAATGGTGTTCGCCCTGACCCGGAAAAGGTCAGGGTGATCAATGAATGGCCAACGTCTTCAAGCGTCAAGGAACTGAGACAGTTTGTTGGCTTGGCCACGTACTTGTGCAAGTACGTGGAGGATTATGCGGGCAAGATCCGCCCGCTGTCACAACTTCTTAAGAAAGAAGCTGTGTGGAATTGGACACCCGATTGCCAAAAGGCATTCGATGCAGTCAAGCGGGGCTTGACTGAGGCGCCGATCTTGGCCGTGGCTGACCAAGATCGCCCATTTCACGTAGTGTGTGACGCATCCGATTTCGCGATCGGATGCGCGTTGATGCAGCACGATCACGAGGGCCGTGATCGTGTCGTCTACTACCAATCGCGTCAGCTGAAGCCAGCTGAGCGCAACTATCCGGTGCATGACAAGGAACTCCTTGCCATGAAGTATGCACTCGCAAAGTTCCGAGTGTATTTGCTTGAGAGTAGACCATTTGTGGTCTACACCGACCATGCATCACTGCGCACCGCAGTGAAGTCGCCACACATTTCACAAAGAATGGCGAGATGGCTCTCATTCTTTGCGGAGTATAACTTCCGGGTCGAATACAAACCCGGAAGATTGAACGTGGTGGCCGACGCGTTATCACGTCGGCCGGACTACGCAGAAGCTGCTGACGTCAATGGCATTGACGCCATGCGATCGAGCAAACCCACATCATCTCTGTTGGATGATGTGAAGGCTGCGTGCGCGCACGACGCGGACGCGAAGCTCTTGCTGGCCTATGGCACAGCGCCTTCTGACAAGTCCCGTCAGAAGCTGCCCAAGCACCTTCGAGCGCGTGCACACCGCTTTCGTGTGCACGACGGACTACTGCTTTACAATGCAGTCGACGACAACGCGGATCGCGTTGTCGTGCCAAATGACCATGACCTGCGACTCAGGATCATGTACGAGTATCATGATGCCCCGACTGCGGGACATCTCGGACGTGAGAAGACATACGTCCTTCTCACGCGTGACTTCTACTGGCACCACCAGTACAAGTGGGTGCGCAAGTACGTCCGTGCTTGCGAGGTGTGCCAACGCGTAAAGCCTGCGCCATTCGCGCAGGCTCCGTTACAATCACCACCGACTCCGTCGGAGTGTTGGAAGTCCATGTCATTGGACTTCATCTTTGGTCTTCCCCCGGACAGCGGAGGGAATACCGGTGTTGTGGTCTTCGTCGACCGCTTCAGCAAGATGGTACATCTTGCTGCGGTGCCGGCAGAGGTGACCGCGAAGCAGACGGCCCGTCTGTTCGTCGACATGGTGTTCAAACACCATGGCATGCCGTCCGACATCGTGTCGGACAGAGACCCGCCCTTCACAGCGCACCTGTGGCAAGAAGTGTTTGCACTTCTTGGGAGCCAGCTTTCCATGTCGACTGCGGACCATCCGCAGACGGACGGTCAAACCGAGCGCGTGAATCGCGTGCTCGTCGATATGTTGAAGAGCTACGCTCACTCGTTCCAATACTGGAGCGAGTGCTTATCGATGACAGAGTTTGCCATCAACAACTCAGTGCATGCCTCGACCGGGCATACACCGTTTTATGTGAATGCCATGCGGCATCCCCGTCTGCCGAGTTTACTCGGAGTGGTGGCTCCCACTTTAAGTGGGGGAGGATCTGCGACTGCAACACAGCAGTCGCAAAAAGCCGCTGACACCTGCACAGTGTCAGCCGCGACAACAAGGAACACGACAACCAGGTCTGCGCGGGGCGCAGACCTTGGCAGGAAGAACCAAGGGTCAGCGCAGTGCGCTGACCCCCAGAACAAGGAAAACGAGTCTGTGCAGAGCACAGACTCCACAAGGAACAAGGACCACGGGTCTGCGCAGGGCGCAGACACCGCGAAGAACCACGCAGAGGCCTGGCCTCTTGCGGAGAGCGAGCTGAACGAGTTCAGCTCGGATGCGATTGACTTTATCAATAAAAGACAAGCCGTAATTCGGTTTGTCCAGGACACGATTGCAGCTTCTGTGGATAAACAGAAGCTGAACGCCGATAATATTGGCATGGGCAACACAAATGAATTCAACGTGGATTCATTGGTTTTGTTATCTACTCAAAACCTGCCCAAACATGCAGTTTCGGATTTCGGAGCAAGCAAGCTTGCTCCGCGCTTCATCGGGCCATTCACGGTGATGGCACGCCACGGTAACGCATACACGCTAGACATACCGTCTAGCATGCGGCTCCACCCGACATTTTATGTCGGGCGGTTAAAGCCATACCTCCAGCACGAGCCAAGTGGCTCGTCTGACCCGAAGAGACAGCCTCGACAGGGGGAAACCCTCTCCAGCGCGTAGTCGCGCTGGAGCAGTTAATACAGTCGGGCCTACAGCCCGACCGGCACGTTCAAGGCGGTCTGGGAGACCGCCAGAGCCGGGACACGAAGGAACAGAGCGGCAACCGCCGCGCTCTGAAAGTACTCCACGACCGTCACTTGGTCGTGGAGCAACACGAGATGAAGGTCAACACGGCGTTGACCATCGGGGCGTGTTTCCACCACCTCCGCCACCGCTGCGAGACGCACGCGGAGAAATTCGCTGGATCGTCCAGCGAATTGTTGATCATAGGAAAACAATCCGAGGTCCGGATTGTTTTCGCATTCGTTGGAGAGGTTTCCCTCCCCAACACGACACGTGGGAACCACGGAACGTCCTGATGGAAGACGTTCCGGACATGGTGAAGGAGTACGAAACCCAACACGCACTACCAGCAAGAAGGTAGTGCGAGCGCTGTAGTAATCTACAACGCCTGACGACTCGCGTGCTAGATAATTAGCACGGAGATCATTGAAGCTCTCAGGTATACATATAGTATACCTGTTGTGGTCGCGGTTGCTAATATGCACCGCCACCTGGACGGACAGTGCGCACGGCGCACGGACACCAGCCTCCACCGCAACAGCGTGGAGTTGCTAATACTTGCCACTTCGAGAAGGACTCGAAGTGCTTTGGCGCTTGCTTACCCGATCACGGTAAGCAACAGATATTCGCTTAGAGATGTCGACGCATAGACGCGGTCGACATCGAAGAATCGTACACAGACACTGTGTTGTCTGTCCCCGTGGTAGCGGCGCACCTCGCGCTACCGCGCATTGTACACAGCAACAGAGAGTTTACACTCTGTTGCAATGGTGGTCTTCAGCTTGATCGTGCTCATTGCAGATGAGCACGGAAACCCCAGCACAAGCAATTGACAAGCAGTCAATATTAATTGACGTGTCGAGACCGACACGTCTAAGCTTAACGGGGGGATGGTGTAACGGGGTTACACACACAAGTGACAACAATCACTTGTGCACGATAACGGTCACAAGTGACAACTGTCACTTGTGCATGACATTTGTCACTTATGGTTTAACAGATAAATATCTGTTAAAGGTTCTAGATACTTCCTCACATTGGTGTAAGACACACCAATGAATACATTGAAGTGGACCACCACAGTGAGTGGTCCACATATACCCAAAAGATCCTATTGGTAGAAAGCAGCATCTTTCTACCAATCAGAGACATGCATATTAGCGGGGCTCTGACAGCCAGCCGCTGCCAACCCTTTCATAGATGATAAACAGTTTTTAGCAGATTTTAGAGGAAGATCAATTCACAAACAATACAGTTCTCATTTTACCTTAAACTACCTATTTGGTGTTTTATTTGATTTATATTATACTTGTGGACTCAAGTATAATTAATTCAAATTATTAATAAACTCCTACGCTTCCTCATACACGTAGCGCGACGTGTAAGCTAAAGTAGTGAGCCAAAGTAGGCCCACTACATTAGCGGGGCTCTGACAGCCAGCCGGTGCCAACCCTTTCATAGATGATAAACAGTTTTTAGCAGATTTTAGAGGAAGATCAATTTACAAACAATACAGTTCTCATTTTACCTTAAACTAGCTACTTGGAGTCTTGTCTAAGTTAAATTATATTTGTGTATTCAAATATAATTAACCTAAGTAATTACTAAGTACTTACGCTTCCTCATACACGTTGCGCAACGTGTAAGCTAAAGTAGTGAGTCAAATTAGACCCACTACACGTGCCGTGCCAACACAGTGAACGGCCCGGTGAAGCGCAGAGCAAGCTTGCTTGCCCCGAAGTCCGAAACTGCATGTTTAGGCAGGTTTTGAGTCGATAACAAAACCAATGAACTAACTTTAAATTCATTTGTGTTGCCTCTGCCCACATTGTCTGCGTTCAGCTTCTGTTGGTCAACAGAAGCTGCTATTGCATCTTCGACAAACCGAATTACGGTTTGTCTTTTGGTGATGAAATTGATTGCATCCGAGCTGAAGTCATTCAGCTCGTTCTCCGCTAGAGGTCCGGCCTCTGCGTGGTTCTTTGCGGTGTCTGCGCCCTGCGCAGACCCGTGGTCGTTGGCCTTGTTGTTGGGGGAGTCTGCACCCTGCGCAGACTCATGTGGTTTGTTCATTGTTGCAGCTGACACTGTGCAAGTGTCAGCGGTTTTCTGCGGCTGTTGTATTTGTGACAAGGTCCGAGCCAATTCTTGGCCAAGACCCATCAGTCAGAAGCCCAAACCCTACCACGTACCGGCCACATGTCACTGGAAACGTGGATATTTCTTGACCCAAGTCTGGGTTTTGCACATACTTCAAGTTGTGCTGGCTACATCTGGAAACTGAGCTCTGCGAACGTCGAGTTGCGGCGACCCCAGATCCCCAGGTCTGAGATTTGAATTCGGTCTGGAGTCCGAGGTCTGAGAATCACTCTAGAGGTCACAGATCTGAGGTTCCAGGCCTTGAATCGGACTCTGGGCAAAGAGCTGAGCCCTGGCCTTCTAGGTTTGTGATTTGAAGTCCCATGGTTGCTTAAGTCTCAGACCCCAGGTCTCAGATTGGTGACCTCACAGTTTGGAATGCCCGGAGTTCTGAGACCTGAGAGTGGTGGCAAAGTCTGAGACATGGTGATTTGGAGTTCGGTCTGAGGTTTGCCTGTGGACCAGACCCTGAGATGTGCAGTCTGGGGTCTGGGAAGAGGGCGTGGCGTGCGGCGTCTGATTTCATCTCGGCTTTGGGGTGCTACAACTGAGATATGGAGTCAACATCGTAATTTTGCCCCCAGCTCAGATTCCCGGCCTCAGAGTCCCAGAATTCGAGCCAGAATTGAGACATGTCAAATCGGTTGGACAGCCGGGGTATGGAATCAACATCGTATTTTTGCCGCCAGCTCAGGTTTTCAGCCCGGCAGTCCCTCAACTTGTGCCAAAACTGAGACACGGTGATTGTGGGCACAAGTTGGTGTCTGGATGCACGATGTTCGTGAGGAAAAGTGGCAACTGGTGAAAGACAGCTGACGCTCCAAGCCTAAGACGTGACTAAAAGCCTACAGCGTGCCTGCAGAGCCCGAAGTATGATTTCGTGGCCTCGCATATGAAGTGGGTACACAAGCGATGGCTACATTGCCGGTCTGGGAGCTGCGGTAGTTGCTCTTTGGAGTTGGCGGTTGCCGCTTGGAAGGTCGCTCTGAAGGGTCGTCCCGTTGTGGCTTTTCGGCCCCTGGTGTCGGGCACACAAGATTCGGCCTGACCAGTCGCCTATGGATTTGGGCCAACGTGAGCCGCAGAATCTTGGCGTCATCCTGATTACACACTGATTTGTACCCAGAGTAATCAGTGTAATCAGGTGATGACAACCAAGTCCGCCCAATCCCGGCCACAAGATCCTGGCGTAATCAGGATATCACTGATTTGCACCCAGGTGTAATCAGTGTAATCAAGTGATGACTGACCCAGACAGGCTAGCGGAAGGACGCCAAGGCAGCGACACGCATTCACGGGCGCCGCCAAGCCAGTAGCTTAGTGGGTGTCTCACCCTTGTTCAAGGTGTACCCAGGAGATGTTTGCACCCTTACTTGATAGGCCCTTTGTATGTGCATGTGCATGATAATAATCAGAGTTTGTTTTGCCCCGAAGACCGCAAGCTGCGGAGTTCGTCTTGCGCCGACGGGCGTGTTGCTACACAGGGACCAAGTCCCTGCCCCCGGCGGCGCGCGCAAGGTCAAGTGGAGTCGCTACGAGTGTTCTACGGTCAAGCTCAGCTAACTCCAAATAAATTCAAGTTCAACAACCAAGCCTTTTCGTGTTTCGGCCCGGTTTGCCTTCGTTGTTGTATTTCCACACGCGGGACATTGGTTTTGCTGGGTTTTCGTGCTGGTTGGCTGGTTTCCTGGCGGTGCTTCATATTTTCGGGCGGAAGGTGCTCCGCTCTGAGGTTTCGGCAGAGCAACACCTGGGATAGTGGTTTCTGGGGTTGCTAGTGGTATCCGTGTGGCGCGAATAGTCTGGGATAGTGGTTCCCAGCTTCGCTGTGTCGCCTACATCAAGGCGTGGTGCGCGGAAGTCCCAGGGTGCAGAGCGAGAACCCTGGATCAAGGCAGGCTCAGACCGAGCCAACTCTCGGGGCCACTCTGGTCTGAGGGGCGAGTGAAGACCGTTGTGCGGCTCTCAGTCTGAGCCACCGGAGGAAGTGTCGTGACTGGAAGCGACTCGAAGCCGGAGTCGCTGAGCAAGGAGGAGGCTGTTAAGGCCCAGAGTCCAAGGGCCTGAGAAGAGAAGTGGACTAAGTGTGTGTGGAGTGAACGTGTTTATATTCAAGAAAACGGGGCACAGCGGACTCAGCACGTGCGTACAAGGGCCCTCCAAGCAAGGAGCAAGCTTCGTCTGGGGGCATCTGGGAACTGTCGAGTTCGGAGGCAGCTGGTGTGGCCGACGCAAGTCTGGGCCCACAGCGTAGCCTTAGGAAGAACCAAGTCAAGGGATTGCAAGAGTGAGGAACACACGCCTCACCCAGCTTGGGATCTGAGATCTAATCTCAGATTCTGAGTTGAGTGGTCTGAGATCGAGGTCTAGCCGCGAGGCTATTCCCTGATTTTGGAGCCCGCATCGCCACATATTTCAGTCGTAGATCCCCCTCCACTTAAAGTGGGGGCCATCACTCCGAGTGAACTCGGTAGACGTGAATGCCGCATGGCATTCACGTAGAACGGTGTATGCCCGGTCGAGGCATGCACTGAGTTGTTGATGGCGAATTCCGCCATCGACAAACACTCGCTCCAGTATTGGAACGAGTGAGCGTAGCTCTTCAACATATCGACGAGCACGCGATTCACGCGCTCGGTTTGACCGTCCGTCTGCGGATGGTCCGCAGTCGACATGGAAAGCTGGCTCCCAAGAAGTGCAAACACTTCTTGCCACAGGTGCGCTGTGAAGCGCGGGTCTCTGTCCGACACGATGTCGGACGGCATGCCATGGTGTTTGAACACCATGTCGACGAACAGACGGGCCGTCTGCTTCGCGGTCACCTCTGTTGGCACCGCAGCAAGATGTACCATCTTGCTGAAGCGGTCTACAAAGACCACAACACCGGTATTCCCTCCGCTATCCGGAGGAAGACCAAAGATGAAGTCCAAAGACATGGACTTCCAACACTCCGACGGAGTCGGTAGTGATTGTAACGGAGCCTGCGCGAATGGCGCAGGCTTTACGCGTTGACATACCTCACAAGCACGGATGCACTTGCGCACCCACTTATACTGGTGGTGCCAGTAGAAGTCGCGCGTGAGAAAGACGTAAGTCTTCTCACGTCCGAGATGTCCCGCAGTCGGGGCATCATGATACTCGTACATGATCCTGAGTCGCAGGTCATGGTTATTTGGCACGACAACGCGATCCGCGTTGCCGTCGACTGCATTGTAAAGCAGTAGTCCGTCGTGCACACGAAAGCGGTGTGCACGCGCTCGAAGGTGCTTGGGCAGCTTCTGACGGGACTTGTCAGAAAGCGCTGTGCCATAGGCCAGCAAGAGCTTCGCGTCCGCGTCGTGCGCGCACGCGGCCTTCACATCATCCAACAGAGATGATGTGGGTTTGCTCGATCGCGTGACGTCAATGCCATTGACGTCAGCAGCTTCTGCGTAGTCCGGCCGACGTGATAACGCGTCGGCCACTACATTCAATCTTCCGGGTTTGTATTCGACCCGGAAGTCATATTCCGCAAAGAATGAGAGCCATCTCGCCATTCTTTGTGATATGTGTGGTGACTTCACTGCGGTGCGCAGTGATGCATGGTCGGTGTAGACCACGAACGGTCTACTTCCAAGCAAATACACTCGGAACTTTGCGAGTGCGTCTTTCATGGCAAGGAGTTCCTTGTCATGCACCGGATAGTTGCGCTCAGCTGGCTTCAGCTGACGCGATTGGTAGTAGACGACACGATCACGGCCCTCGTGATCGTGCTGCATTAACGCGCATCTGTGTCGCTGTGCTTAAATATCAACTGTAAATATCTGCTGCTAAAAATCAAGTAGCCAAGCGCCGCCGCACTACCGCTGCGAGTAGGCGTCACATCACTTTTCAATTTGACATCGATAGCCAAGGGGGTGGCGGGCCGAAGTACTGTGAACGCCACATTCACACCCCTGTAGAGCATTGTGGAGTTTAAGAGGGCGCGTGGTGTGGAATTAGTGGGCAACTGGCTTATGTGATTTCCGTGGTTTTCACCACTTCGAAGTTGCAGCCTAATCCTTTCTAGCTGCACGGATCTTGATTACATCCATTCGATGACAAGTTGGTTAGTCCGCATACTAGAGTGTAGTGAAGTAGATCCAACAGCAAGTACAGATAATTATATTCCTTTTCGCATTGCAAAGTAGAATCAAATCTAGAACATAGCAGTCCTTACAATGAGAGAGTGACCGACTTGTCCGAGTCGTACTGAGTCTCTAGCTGGGAAGCGGAAGGCTAGGTACTGTATGGCACTGGGCGTGAACTCAGTAGCCGGCGCATGCGGTAATGACGCTGGACCCTAGCCCGCGCCGTCCGAACGCGGTTACCCATAGACTGGTACCTCGCAAGCACCATGTCGTAGTGCTCACTGTCACGGGCACGGAGGAGCATCAGCCCCACATGAAAGTTGGTTAGATCAGAACACAGCCGCGCGACGCAGTCGAACCTGATCTCGTTCCACTTGAACGTCGCGTACGTAGCCTTTCACAACATGCACATCCGGCCAAAAAAAGTTGTTCTCGACGAGCGCTCGGTCCGGAGAAACGGCCTTGTTGCGAGCGAGGTCGTCCCTGTCGAGCGTTCCTCCCCGCGGCTTCTTCTTTGGTAGGATAGTGCGAAGCACTCGCCCTGCACCTTGGTACTCTTTGCCCACCAGCACCACCCACATCTCCGGGAACTCCGTAGGCTCACCTCCGATTTCGGGAGTCGACGTGTCCTCCTTCCACAGCATCGGCCGATGAACGGAAAGCCCGTCAAGCATCATCGTCACATCCGAGCACGATCCCGGTGAATGGTCGGATACATTGACTGCGGGACCTGGGGGCGCCACCGAGCACTCGATCTTGAAGCCGTAGAGCTTGTGCTTCGCCAAAACGTAGAGCTTCTGTTCCGCAAAACGACCACTTGGTCGATAGGCTGGTTGGAACTTGACATCGGTTGCGTAAAGCGCGTGGGGATAATTGACGAAGGTGTTACTATCCTCCATATGTCTTGACATCTAGACTTGACCACCGGAGGATACAGGACGGGCTCGACCGTCCGTATGACGCGATGGGCCCTCTTCTCGAGCGTCGACATGCCGATGTTGAAGTCGATAGCATGCTTCTACCATGTTTCGAAGTGTTTCAACACGGTCAGCGTGACGAAAAACGCATCCTTTCCCGAGATTAATGGTTTACCTCCGCGCCCTTGCATCCAAGCAATCGTTACTGCAGGCTCGATGAGAGCCCAGAGAGCATGCAGCTCCGGAGCGGAGAAGTTGGTCATCGCCTTGAGCGTATCATCACCCCCAGCGGCGGTGTACTCGGCGAGGATTGGCGACTGAGCGTCTGAAGCTTCGTCTTCCACATTGCGGGCGACCTCGCCGAAGTTCTCGTGGCTGGCGACAAGGTTGGCAACCTCGTCATCCCACTGGCGAGTAAGGCGGTCGAGGACTTGGTCGGCTGTGGTCGGAATCTTGTTTAGAAATGAGGCTCATTCGAGATGATCTTGTGCCGCGATTGTATCATCAGTAACTGGCTGTGGTTTTACAAGAGCTATGTACTTTTTAGATAAGGCTGTCTCGTAACAGATATCTACAGGAAAATATGGATAAACCACTATCGTATTTTTTCTGAGCTTTGCCTATGCAAGTCAGCTGCATACAAATTGAACGAGTTAGATGTGCTAATACCGCATCTTTGGGGCGAAGCCCCCCTATAATCATGGACTCTGTTTTATGGATTTGTGTGTGGTACATTACTCTGATCTCCATTCTGATTTACGTTTTTACGAAGGGACATCAGTTTTGATAATGGGTTAGGTGTACAATTTAGAACCTTGTCTACTATAGACCTTTTTTGCAAAAAAACCTCTGTTTACGAACATTGTGGAGTGGGACACTTTGCTGAAAATGTTGTACTCTTGAGCCAGCTGAACCGGCGACAGTGACCAGATGACGTTAACGCAAGGTTCGAAGTTATTAAACAGAAAAAAACGCCTTCACTATAGGGATCCACGGAAATGGTTTAAATCGCTAAGTTTAGCACAATTGAAGGTCTGTTAAGACCGCTTAATAGGACCTGATTTAGCAAAAAGAACTGCAATCCTTAATATATCTCGTAAAAACGGGCAGTGTAAGAAGTAGGCGTAAAAAGTCTGCGGCGACCGTCGTGCACGCTGGGCACTACGACTGAGGTGCGCCACTGTGCAACCTGCTCCAGGGAGGAGGGGTTGCGGCGGAGTACTGCCTGTGCGTGTAGGCCTGCCATTTCCACCGCGACAGCGCCCTGCATCAGTGAATGATTAGACCCACTAGAGACGACATTAGAATGCGGCTTGATCGACGAGAGTAATTCGATAGCAGCCGCGGGTGCTCTTGCGTCACGCAACACCGTATCACGCTACAGCCACATAGTACAAAGTACGCACCGCTAAGCTGTTCGCTGCCCCCTCCTTTGACAGACCGTTGCTTGCCTCCGCCTGTCGGTGTCGTCATCATTTTCGCCATGGCGGGGATGATGTTCTCTGGATTTTATCCAGAGTAGTTGGGGCGATACAAATGCGCGTACTAGTCCCTATACAAACACAGATCCCTGAATCACTTATAAGATGACAAAAGAATAAATAATGTATCGGGACGAACCTGTTAGGTTTTATACATGGGCGGATAGTATATTATCCGGTGCGTGTTGCCTGAGTCTTTTAGGGGCGACGTTCGCGTGACAATATAATCTGGACGTTGTTTGTAGTCACTTAGCCTTAACTTGCATGAGAGGCTCAAGTTACGAGGCCCGGCAGTAGAAATCCGCCCGACTACAAATAGATCGATGTCATTCTCAATTATACGATTCCATGCTCCCTAACCGAGGCTACGTTGTTGGTCGTATATGATCTCCCGTGCACCCGTAGCTGCAAGCAGGCGTCTCCGGGCTCAGCTATCTATGTTTTTGTTGCCCAATCCAAGCAACATCAGAATTGTGTGGCTATGATCACGCGTCTCAGGACCCATCTAGCTATCCAGGCTGTCTCGCCAAGTCCCAGCAACGCGTCTCAGGACTCAGCTATCTAGGCTTTCTTACCAGGTCCCAGCAACGCCACGCTGCTTCTCGCCGCAGAATAACTGGACGGTGAACGGCGGTGTGGACAATATCATCTCCGCGCTGGAGTCTGTGAAGGAGTCGTACCCAACGCTGTCGCAGGCCGACCTATTCGGTAACGTGGCCATCGATTTCCTGGGCGGACGCACGGACGCCAACAACGGAAACGCACGGAGCAGAAGGCGAAGGGCTACAGCGGCTCGTACAGCAACGGCTCGCTCACGCTGTCGAACGAGTAATTCCATGTGCTCGTGAACGAGGCATGGACGGAGGTGCCGGAGAAGGAGTACAAGGCTGAGGGAAAGGCGTGTACACAATGGACACGGACCTAGCGCTACTGGCGGCGCCCAAGCTGAAGGAGGCGGTGCAACTGTTCGCTTCGGAGAAGGGCATCTTCAGGCACTTGTTAAATTCGGCGTGAGCCAAGGTCATGGCACTCGACCACCTCAACGTGACCAACTACTAGGGCGAGTGTACGGTATCCTAGTCGATAAATGCAGTTGAACCTGCGCCTGGAAAAACAATTGTTGCACTCATCAATATATTGTGATCGTTAGATGAAAATATTGATTGTGCTGCGGTAGCGAGATTGAGATTGCATGGAGTCTCTCGTGCGAACTGCATGAGGATCTCATGGTGTTTGCGTATGCAACCCACCAACTTCAGGTACCACGCGGCACGTCCACGCCTCACGGTCGCAGACGTACGGGACCTGTTTGATATGTTGATAGTCCAGCATGGAAGTCCCAAGGAGCAGCTCGGAGCAAACGCAAACGTGGTTGAGCCGACGATATTCGAGCACGTGCTCGTCATGCTGCAGAACAAGAAGGTCTTCTCTCTTCACGAGCTTTCGAGAGCCACCATCGAGGCCAGGCACAATTCAGATGTGGAGTCCGACGAGAGTGACAATGAGTTTGACGACTAGACTGCTGTACATCTTGCGGATGTGTATTGTATGTTGGTTTGTTCGATAGATTTCAAAGATTGAAAAATTGATGCCCGGCAGCGACAATACAATTTTCAATATGTATTGTTCCAGCCCTGCATAATTATAGCGAAGTCTCTATCTATGATCGACTCTGGCTGTTTGTCTTCCTTTCACTTGACAGCGTGGTGACATTCTTCTCATTCGTACGAGGTTCTGTTCATAGTGGTTCGACATATACACCGTGGTTCGGGCGCCGTAATGTGACCCCAGTTAAAACGATGAAAGAACTCTATCTAACGGAATCGATTTCCTACGATGCTTCAAGATGTACTAGTACAAATAGAGAGGCTGTGTAGCTAAGAAGCAGCACTTGCTTCATGATAAAATCCAGAGCTTCTCCGTGCTTTAGCACGGCCTTGTTCCAGGAAACGTGAGGGGCGTCGTCCAAAAATATGTCCACATATTTTGAGGTGTCGCGCCATCAAGCAACACGTATTCGTGATGCTCCACTAGTATAATAATTATGGAAGTTTATCCATAAAAAGGAGCTGTTCGCGCCCTGCAGTATTGTCTCGTAAATAACATCGGTATCCACGATACACTCCCATAATTTACAGATACCCCTTGTTTTTACCCTGTGGTCTAGTACAAACTCTGCCATGTCGAACGAGCTCCTGGTGACGGTCGTGTTCGGCAAGCAGTCGACGTCCGTGGCCGTGTCCCCGCAGGCCCCGCAGGCGCTGGAGCAGCTCAAGAGCGCCATACACGAGAGTTTCCAGCTGGAGCCGCGGTTCCAGCGCCTGGTACTTCGCGGTCGCGACGTCCGCAGCGCCTCAACGCTCACGGACGGCTGCAAGCTGCTGCTGCTGCGCAATCGCGCCTTCCACGAGCAACCCGGCGCTTCTGAGCACATAGGGACTAGTGCAGCGTCTTCCTCCGTCGAGTCACCCCCTCGGACCAAGAATTCCGGGCCAAAACCGGCCCCTAGAGCCCCAGAAATCGACGTGAGCGAGCTGGAGGATGGTCTGCTGTTGGTGCAGGTGTTTAGAGGCAAAAGCCGCTACGACAGCATCTTCCCGCGCTCCGGTAGCGTGCTGGACGTGAAGCAGAAGGTGAGTGCAGTGCTGGGGCTGAGCTCGCCTCAAGCGCTGAGGCTGGTGGTCAAGGGGAAGACCCCAGTGGACGAGACTGTGCTGGAGTCCCTGGCCGGGACCAAGAGGTCGGTCAAGGCCATGGCGCTGCTGCACGCGCAGCAACACGTGGTGCAGGAGAAGGAGGAGGATCTGAGAGAGCTGCTCAATGAGCTGGCCAGCGCCCAGGCGGCGCTGCAGCGCGTGCAGAGGCAAATGGCGCGCAACTTCACGTCGAGAGACGAGAGTTTGTTCGAGCTGTCGAGGGTGCTGGACGAGGGCCAACGCATCGCTGGGAATTTGGAGATCGTGAAGCAGCACTTGGGTGGGGCCGTGAAAAGGGGGCCGCGTGCCAGTGAGCAGACTCTGGCTGCGGTGACGCAAGCGATTGAAGAGGCGAATGCTCTGGCGGAAGCAGCTCAGGGCTTGCTGGAGACGCACTCGACGTTCTAAGATCAGACGTCTGATCCAAGAAGGCGGAGATGAAGAATTGTTTTTAATGAAAGTGAGAGAGGTGCGCAGAGAACTGAAGTGGAGAGCAGGTGCTGAGTTATTTTTTGCGGATCGGGTCCTTATTTAGGTGGCTCAGGACGCGAGTGTCAATCAATGGCTGATGCCTCGAAATACCCGATGGCGAGGTCCAGTGTCATTTGACGGAGGCGCGCGGGAAGCAGTGGTGGTTCGGCGATTCGTTCAAGTAGTTAAGAGTCAGCAACGAAGGGCAGCTTGGCAACAACTTGCCAGGATGAGAGCAGTTCTGTGGGTGTTTGGAATGCTGGTAAGCACCTCGCAAGCTGTTTCAACCGCTTTAGACTCGCTGCAACTATTTACGACCCCACTGCCTGCACACTTTGGTGTCCTTGAATTTGTCCAAGGACTAGAACTTCGGCTGTATGTGACCGGAAACGATTTAACGGCAGTTCGAGTGACGCCAACGTGTGTTGGAGTGAGCTTTAATCCCAGCTCCGTGCTGTTTGATGCGAATGTTTCGGTTGCGAGCGGCATCAGTGCTACAGCAAAAACCACTGGAGACTTGACGATTGACTATGTGGCAACTCTGGAGAGCAACGCCTCGGACAGCGCAGTTCTTTATTCGCAAACAATTACGGTGCTTCCGGTTCCTACAGCGTACGGCGTCGAAGACCAGGCTTGGAATGGCGTCGTTCTCCAGAGCGATTCATTTGATAATTCAACTGCAATGCCCGTGACATCCCCATTCTGGAGCAAGCAACAGCATGGATATTCAAGCAGTGCGTGTGGTGGCTTCAATGGAACGAATTCGTTGTTCTTCACATCGTTGGGCGACCGACTGGCACTCACTGCACCACTGGAGCTCGAAGGTTTTCAAGGCAAGATGCACTTCTATCATGTTTATGGATTCGAGAAGGTTCAGGAGTACGACTCGCAAGGTGACAATCGTATCGCTTGCGAGATGACGGACATTGGTGAAGAAGTTAGATTTGGATACCTGCCGCAAGGCGCTGATCCTGGAAACCTCAGCACCTGGGAGGAAATTCTTGAAATCCCGCTCCCTTCCAACGCCACTGCTCGAACCAGTGACTTCACCATATATTCTGTCATTTTACCCCAGCTTTCAATGCGCCAAAATGCGCAGTTTTTCTGGATGCAGAAGAATCACTCGAGTTTCCCTATCGATGTGGCAACTGGGCTCACGAGAGATGAAGTCATTGCAGCTGAAAACGACCCGACTGGCTTTCAAGGTCAACTGGGGGTTAAAGAGCGAGAACTGTGGACATACAGGAACCTGTTTGACCAGTGGGCAATTGATGATGTGAGCCTGGAGGTTCGCTTAAATGTACCAACATTTTCTCTTGTACCTAGCGCGACTTTGAACAGCACTGCGGGCGTCGGAATCGGTGAAACGAGTGTTTTGGTGTCATCGCCTGTTCCTGGAAGTTGGGTCGCAGTGACGTCAGGAGATGGTACCCAGGCATTTCCAGATTGTACGTCCCCAGTCGTAGGTAATGCCGCAAACACAGCTACTGTTGTGCTTAGCAAGAGTGGGTACGTGCACGCTGTGGCATGCTTACTGGTTAATGGACTGGTTATCACTAGTTACCCTGTTCGGTCTCCTCGATTCTTGGTTCAAGCAGTTCAACCTACTGTTTCTAGTTCCGTGGACACCACAAAAAGTGTCGACACATGGGCAGTCAATCTACAGTGTACCAGTTGCGAGTTCATTCGATACATTGTGGTACCTCTGGGCGTTGACAGCGAAGGATCTTCGTTTATTCCAAGCTGTACATTTGGTACGAAGATTGATGCAGTAAGTGGGCAAATCTTGGTGACATACAACGCCAAAATTCGGACGGTGGCATGCGGATCAGACTTGCTGCAGAGCGAGCTAGTGGAATCGGAAAATCTCATTGTGCACCCTCGCGAGCCAACATTCAGTTACGTTGTTCCATCTACTACAATTACGGGATTCATAACCCTCGCGATAGTCCCCCCTCCAATCTCCAACGACCAGAAGTTTGGCATTGCCTACGCGGTCATATCAGAGGATAAAGACCCACCAACCTGCAACAACGCCTTATCATCCTCAGGAGAGATTGAGTTAGTCCTGAAGGTTTTTGATGTCGTTCGGGCAGTCGCATGCTGCGTTGGGGTAGTTTGTGGAGACAGCACAGTCGCGACGTGGGGGCCTATAGACGTTCAAGCGGTCAAGCCAACCTACAGCACAGGCTGCAGTACAATCAAGCCTCTGACTTTAGTCGTGAACCTTGCTGCGGTGACGGTGGGCGCTACTGTGCGCTACCAGATCTTGTCTGCTGGAGACGAGAAAGCTTTAAACTGCTCGTCTGGAAATCTGTACGAGACCCCGTTGGAAGTCGGCGCTGGAGCGTCGATGGTATCAGCTGTGAGCTGCTTAGACGGTCTGAAAATGAGCGATTCAACAGATATTTCCATCGCGCTAGATACATGCTGCTCAGGAAGATCGGCTTATCAGTATGATTCATGCGCACACGTACTTCTCATGCAAGACGACTTCACGAAATGTCCGGGTAATGGTGGTGTTGGCAACGTTCAGAACAATACGAACTGGCATGCTGTGACGAGTCAATGGGGTGGCAGCAATGTGAACGGTGGTGTAAGCTCGGACAATGTGCGTTGTGTAGCGGATGCTACACTCGGTAAAAGTGTGCTGGAGCTGACTGCTAATGGTGATCTCTACGCCGGAGTAGCACCGGTTGGTAAAACCCTGGGGAGCAATGGCGTTTTGACAAATCGCACTACGAGTGACCGATTCACGGAATGGGCTTTGGATGGCATTAGCCCGCTACCATGTAATCCTCTCGAGTGGTGTCCTGCTCGACGTGTTGGGTCAGCTGTGGAATCAGTGCTAGAACAGAATGCAGGCGTGATGGTCATGCGAATCAAACCGTGTGCAGCTTTTGGTACCCTCACACAGGTTTGGTGGGGAAGCTACGAAGCTGCCACCAGCAGTGCGATTCCGTTCCTTCCTCTTTGGAAATCTGCTTTGTACCAGGCGAAAACTACACCCGATATCGCCTTCGCATTGACGCCGCCACAACCCACAGACGACACCGCGTACACCGAGATTGTTATGCAGTGGAATGCAAGTGCAGCGCGCGCAAACCTCTATAAAGATGGCCAGCTCGTATTGAAGCAGGTGGGCACGGAGATGACGAGCAGTCAACCTGGTTCCAGCAGCTCTCTATCGATCGGAGTGTGGTTTCCCAATGCTGCTGCTGGTGAGCCGTTCTTCCATTCTTGCAACACGTATGTGGACGAAGTTCAAGTCTTCGATTTACAGATCACGGGGGGAAGGTGGTGCGACTACGAAGACGTAGTCGCAGATACGATACCTTGCTTGAGCGACGATGACTGCGAAGAATGGGTGCAGTTCAACTGCTTCATGGACATCTACGAAGCCGTCTGTACGTACAATCGTGCAACGGATGTGGACGATGGCAGCAGTTCTGCTTCTTCCAACTCAACGAAATTCTGTCAGTTCCGGCTGCAGCCGACGGCACAAACCACCGTATCAAGTACGGCGATGACCACACGAGAGCTAGAAATGGAGTGGGTAGAGGAAGAAGAGCCCAAACAAGAGGCAGAATAATTCTCAAATGGCAAATAGACTTGTAGATTCAATATCACCTCTAACACTGTCTTCACTGCCGTCATATCTAGCAGCAACCTACTTCACCGTAGCATGCAACCCGTCCACGATCTGCTCCAGTGCCGGATTGCCTCCCAGCGTAGCGATCTCGTCACGAATTTGCTGAACTGTGTCGTTCAGTTTTGCCAGCGTGAGTTCCACCGCGCCAGTTTCGCGGAGATACTGCACCGCATACTGCTTGAGCTTCGTACTCTTGGTGCGCTGCTTCAGGATGCTAAGCAACCGCGTGTCATGCGGGTTCTCCCGGATAGCCACAATGAGCGGGAAGGAGAACTTGCCCTCCGTCAGGTCTTCGCAGAAGCTCTTGTTCTCCATGTACGCCTCGTCCAGCAGGTTGACGTAGTCGTCTCGGATCTGGAAGTACACGGCCAGCGCGTTCACCAGCGGCGTGAAGTCCATCGTGCAGTCGCTAAAAGCCTGCATGAGTCCCACCGCGAGGCGAAAGAGTCCTCCCGTCTCTACAGTACAAGAAGGACAGTCATTAAAATGTTACATCAGATGGCGTAATCACCTTCTCCAAGAGTTGGCCACTTGACAAAAGGGTCCATCTCCGACATGTAAGAACACTCAACTGTTCTGCACCATCTCGAGGTACTCGTCCACCGTGGGGCACTGCAGATGGTCCCTCCAGAAGATGTCGAGCCCCTGGCCCTGGTGCAGCCGCAGCATCTCGTCCGTGTACACCTGCATGGCGCGCGGGTTGCCCAGCGCCTGGCACTTCTGCAGCGACAGGAAGTACACGTAGTTGGCGCAGTTGATGGTGGCCGGCACGCCGAAGATGTGGTGCGCCACGGGCTGGCCGCGGCGCATCTCCGAGTCGTCCTCGATGTCGTCGATGCTGGCGTCAAGAGGGGGGCAGTCACGTTTCAGTAGGTTGGGGGGAAGGGCGGTAGAACGGAGGGTAGGGCGCTCTACGCACAGGAGGCTGGCGTTGTGCAGCTGGTCCACGATGCTCTGGATGCTCTCGACGGCGGCCGCGGGCGCGCGCAGCCACGACTGGAAGGCGCCGATCATCTTGCCGCGCACGTTCTTGCCCGGCAGCTCGCTGATGTACGCGTAGGGCTCCAGCAGCTTGGACTCGTTCTCCTGCACGGTCGCCATTCGACTTGGACACTGCTGACGTACTTGGGTTGACGAAATGCGAAATGCGAAATGAAACGAAAGCTTTAGTACGGTATCGCTAGAAACCCGGCTAAGTGCGAGCGTTGCATTGACAAGTGTAGCCATGTTCATTGGAGACCTTCGTTGTTGCTGCTGCTGCTGCTGAGGTGCTTGCCTGCTTGCTCTCTGCTGCTGGTGGTTCGCTCTATCTCGGCCTGGAGCAGCACGTTTAGACCCACGTCGAGTGATTTTCTCCAACTAAAGCAGCCTCAATCAACCCGTCGCAGCCTCGTGCACTGGAACTTGTTCCACGACGCCAGCCTCCACTGTTGGATTGCTGTTTTCCAGCAGCAACCTCACCGTACATCCCCTGATCTCCTCCCAGCTCTTCTCCTCTCAGCTGAGTAGCTAGCAGAGCTCCTCGAACTATAACCGGACGATCTCCATCTTGCGTGGCTTGCTGGTCAGCAGCTGCGTCTTCTCGTTCTCCAGCGTCTGCTCGCACTGGTTCACCGCCGCGGCGTCTGCCGCCGCCTTCAGCGTCGCTAGCATCTCCTCGAACCTGCGACCACAATTCACCAAAAAGTTACGCCGCTGTCCGCCTAGAACCTAAAAAGTTACAGCGGGATGTAAACTAAACCAGACCTGCGCTGCGCCGCCTCCTGCGCCTCCTTCTGCTGCTTCAGCTGCTGCTCCAGCGCGTCCACCACATTCTTCTGGGCCTCCACCTTCTTCTTTAGCTCCTCGGGCGACGCAGCGAGGCCTCTGGGGGCCACAGGCGCGTCAACCGCCGCCTCCGCGCCGTCCAGCAGCTGCTGCGTCCACTGCGCGTTCTCCTGGTGCCGCTCGAAGGCGCGGTGGCGCGTCGCGCGCAGCTGCTGGCGTGTCTCCCGAGAGAGCTCCAGCGGCGCGGCGCTCGCCGGCGGGACGGGGACCTGCGGCGCGCGCGGCACGCGCACCTGCTGCATCTGCATGGGCTGCATCTGTACCAAGTGAAATTTGAAATTTAGTTTACACTTTTGTTTACTCTTGGTTTTTGTGAAGTGCATGATCTAAAACGGTACAGAGTCATTTTTAAAAGCACCAAAATCTGTATTTTTGTTTTGTTGCCTAAATCGCCTCTAAGCCGGCCGTCTGCCAACGGGACCATTAAATATTGATGCCCCGGAGCAGCGAGTACGTCATGAACCCACTAACGCCAGTTATCACGCACAGCATGAAGATCAGCATGAAAACTTTCGATCCGCTCACTCCAGTTGGGTCTTTCGCCGCGATTGTATTCAAACGCTTGACGTCTCGAGCCGTGATCCTGAGTCTGCTATTCCCCACCGCGGTTCCGAGCGTGTTGAGTTGCGGGTCGCTCTTCACCAGAGCCTTCACCTTGTTGGGATCCGGATTCCTCCGCAGCAGAGTCTGGTACTTGTCGACGGGAACTTGTTTGGAAAATGCCTTCAACTTTGTGAAGTGTGCAAGTCCTCTTTCTTCGTCTTCAACTTCCGTATCCGCGACTTTCTCGGTTCTGGACATGCCACCCTGCGCCGCGGAGGAGATAGGACCGGCATCAGTTTTGAGACGCGTGATCTTGTTGCTGCCTCGCAGACCAGGAAGGCCAAGGCAACAAACGGCAAGGCTGGCTACCAATAACAACAACAAGTAATTAGATCGCATGAATTAAACGTGGTGCTGGTGGCAGTGACGCTTTCGAGCACGAAAATATCCGAATGAGAATTGAAGGCTGTTTGTGAGGAGGAGGGCCCAGACGTGTCATTCACGATAACGTGGGATTCGGACGTAGATGTGCTTGGCGCAATTTGAGCAGCAGATTTAGCAGGTGGAAAACACGAGCTTCGTGAACAGAGGTATTATATACGATTCACGGCTGCAATGCGCATGAAAGTTGGTCTAGCTAATTATAATAGCCGTGCTTCGGAAGTCATACTCTCGTCACGCCTACCGAAAGCTTCCAGGAGCTTGCCAATGCTGAGGAAGTGTAGCATTCCCTAATTCCGTGAGCCGAAACTTTAGTCACTTCGACAACACGAGCTTCAGTACCGGGTGGAAACTTGAACGCCTAACAGTTTATGGCATTCCAGATTCACTTATTCTGAGCGTGATCGCAATCCTACTACATGCAGAATATCCGTAAGCCTCGTATGCGCCAAGATAGAAGAGTTTGTAGCGCCCAACCAAATCCACACCATTCAGTCTTCGTTGGTACGCATTGTCGAGCGACTGCATAGATACAGCGCAGTACAGCTTACCGAGTCGAATTGCGTGAGATAGCAAAGATGGATTTGGTCGCTGCCATGGCAGTGTCATCATTGCACATGACTTAACATCTTGAGCAAGCTCCCAGCCCCACGAACCTTTGACTCCACATTTATCGTCTTAGTTCCATCTCTCACTGTACTCACTAAAGAATTAGCCACCAACTGCTTCGTCTTGAAAACTCGATGAGCTGTACCACATTTTCGAAAGCTAGGCTGAATTTGGTGCCTTGTTTTTTGGGGCTAGTTCAAATTTATTTGAACGTACGCTTTTAAGCGTATTTATTATTATTAAAATATTCATACTCGTTGGAGATGCGATTGTTCAAGAGTTCATGACATTTATTTGTCGTTCATTGCCTGCTCCATCCCAACTACACATTTACTCAGTTTTCGTACGTACCAGACTCCTGACTCATAGGTATCAGATCATGCCGCGCGAGATAGCGTGAGAGAATAGTGCTTGATTTGGTAAAGTGGCGAGTCAACCTTATCAGATCAGCCACCAGCGCATCCAAATGTTATCTCACGCCACCAGAAACAAATGTCGCCCCATCATTCTTTCGAGCTATTTACTGCTACTGTGCCCTCTTGCTTCGTCTTCTTCACCAACATTCGCGACCTTGTCAGGTCTGGGATTGCTACCCTGAATGGATTAATGCACCTTAGCTGAGACATAGTTGACATCGGCCGTGACTTGGTTGCTGTCTCCCGCGACAGGGTAGCCGTGGCAACAAACGGCAAGGCTGACTTTGAACTCTTGACTAGGTTGAAGGTACTTTCCAAAAAGTTCCCTGCTCTCGACAAGTACCAGGTTCTGTTGCAGAAAATTCGCGACCCAGCAAGGTGAAGGCACTAGTGAAGAACGACCCACAACTCAGCAAGCTCAAGAGCGCGCGCGGGGGGGGGGAGGGGGGCAGAAAAATTATGGTAACTAAACGCAATGTCCAGCACTTGGAGTCTATCGTGGCAAAGAACCCCCTAGAAAGATCGTGGGTGTTGCAGATTTTGACTTTCCTGGCGTTGATAAGTGTCATCGGTATGGTGGCGTTGCGCTTGTTAGTATCCTGGTCTCACGTTTGAACAGAATTCCGAGTGCGTGAGAAAACATGGCGAGTTGATCACCTCTCTACTCTTCCGAGATTGCACGATGTACGATTTCGCTTGCTTTGCCAAAACAAATAAACTAAATAAAAATCACCAGAGGTGATAATATCCCGTGGGCATAGAACTATGTTGGTTCATCCAGCAACAAAACCAAGCTCCTTGCAACACACTCTCCAATGGGGTGTGAGAAGAGGTAGGACGATTGCTTTTAAGTTCTTAAAAAAAAGCAGACTCTTCTACTTTAAATGAGGTCGTTTAGACTCCGTCGACGGTGAAGCTTCGAGCGTGACGCTGGAGTGCAATCTTACTGAGTGAGAGCCGTGTGCTCCTGCAGGTGCTGGAACTCGTCGTTGTTTGCGAGTGACGACGCTCGGGTAGCGATACATATCACCTGCCGAGGCCATGTAAAGGTTACCTGTATTCGACTATGATAGCGATTGCCGCTCCAGTCAATGCACCCACTTTCTTTTGCTTGCTGCGAGGTCCTTCCTCGGTGGTCAGCTGGTCGATGAAGGGAAGCATGGAAGTGGTCGTTCGCTGCTGACCACAAAGCAAAGGAAAGCTCTTGTGTTAGCAACCGAGTGTTAGAACACGCACAGATGCACAAACACCTCAGGTTGGGTTCCCTCAGATCCACTGTTGGGCATCTCGAGCAGGGATGGCAAAAAAAATATTTAAATATTTTTATCCGTGATAAAAATATAATAAAAATATTTTTTCATTTTTATTCGTGTAAGTACGAAAATAAAACACTTCGGTTTTGTATCGGACACAATCTGACAACCGCGCTCTATTAGGTGGGGCCCTATATTTGCTGACGTGCGACGCGGTCATCTCGCCGTCCTTGCACACGCGCAAGGTGGGGAAGCAGTCCACGTCAATCTCCTTGCAGACGCTCTCCAGCTCCTCGGTGCTCACCTTTAGGAACTTGACGGCCAGGAACTCGTTCTCCGTCAGTTGCGTCACCTTGGGGGGTCACCATCTTGCAGCCACCGCACCGCGGCGCCGAGAACTGCACGGTGGCCGGCTGCTTCTCGCCGATGGCGCCGCTGAAGTCCTCAGGTGTCTTGACCTCGATCGGCATGGTCGGCTCCGCCACCTATGAAGCTGAAGTAGCCCTGCGGTTGCAGCCCACTCGTCAGTATGCGTTAAGGCCAGTATTCAGGTAGTTACTGTGTTATACGGTGCTCCAGGCGATCCGTTTCAGCGGGGTTTGATGTATAAAAATGGTAAAAATATCATAAAAATGGAAATAAAAATATTTTTTCGATATTTTTATTTTGAAAAAATCCTTCCATATTTTTTTTGCCATCCCTGTCTCGAGTGACCGACTCCCCGCGAAATGGAAAGTGCCGGCTAGAGGAGGGCAAGGAGCGTGATGCCGTACCGGTAGTTATTTCTTGCGTGATGGACGGTAACTCAGGATTCAGCAGCTACCCCCAGACTCATAAGGCCCACTGCTGAAGGTGCAACGGCGATCCGTAGCGATCGTTGGTGGCTTTCATTCAGGTATCGGCACTTGGTTTTGGGTGGATAACCGTTATGATATTGGGGCAACACAAACCCCCAGTTGTAGCGCTGCACACACGTTTCTACGAAGCTTGTCCCGCATGTGAACGGCGTTGTCGTTCGTGCAGCTATAACAGCAGCGCGACGATGCGAGCCCCCAACAAGCGTGAACATGGCTTCCTCCAATGCCGTGCAGTTTGCCAACCACTACTAGCGGCTCTCGTTCACGTACACCGGCGCTGGGTCCAGTATCTGGTCACCAAGGGGTCTGCACCGCAGACTCGCAGTCTGACGGGAACAGTTAGAACTCAAAAGGGTCAAAAGGAGCGGGTAGAGGTCGGTCGGCCCCGGCCCTGCGTTACCGTTAAGTAATCTCTCCGCATCGCCAGCCCATTGTGGATACCCAGCGGTAGTTTTTCAAGTCAAAGCTCGAGCTTTGACTCGATGTTAAGCTCGCAGCGGCCAGCGTTCCTTGCCTCTCTCATGACTCGCCCCACGCCACCCGCTCACGCGAAATCTTCTACAACAGCATCGACGCCGCCGTGCCAGCTAATGCGGGAACGGAGAGGGCGAAAGCACATCAGCATTTACCCAACGGGGAGGAGCACTGCGGTGACAGCAGCGCGTTTCGGTCTCCCGATTGGCCTTTCGGACCGAAAGTTTCGGTGCGGGCTGTCACACAGTGGCACGGTCAATTCGGCCTGACCCGCTTCCCCGGACGGTCGTCTCCGATCGTAGGCCGGTTCTCAACCGAAGCGTTTTTCTCGACGCGTGCGTTACATGCGTGCCCTACCCCGTATGCTCGGTTGAGAATGAAACTGACCAAATTTGATTGGCCCAGTGTTTGATCAATATTATCCAATCATTGTACTGTTACTCTGTGTGGTCTACGTGTGGTTCACGACTCAACAATATCTGAAGCGCTGACCAAGACTCCCCCGTCCGGCAATGGGGAGCGAAGCTGGTCCAACCTACCAAGCCCCTGTAGTATCTCTTGAAAGCTGAATCTCTAAGTAGCGTAGAAGCATGCACTCCCCACGAAATCCGCTCTCGAACTGTTGAATTTTTTTTTCGTGCTGCTTGGTGTCGCTTGATGGCTACCAAACAAACCAGAAGGCCGCACAGCTCATCTTCAGCTTTCCAGCGACGCCGTTACCTTGCGGTGGGGGTGAAGCGCGGGGGAGAAGCACGTTGAAGCCGGACCGACGCCATGTCAGAGGAGGGGGAGTGCTGTGAGGGGGAATGCAAATAATGCAGTGCACTGATTGGCCAAAAGTAGTTAACGCTTGCCAACGCACGAGTTGTGCAGTATCATTTTTGTAACGTCCTGTTAACCAATCAGATCACAAAGTGTCCGAAAACGCATGCGTCCGCCTCGGTTGAGAACCGGCCTTAGTCTCCCCATCAGTTGCTTCAGAACTCGTCCAAGTCCAAGTCAGCAGAAGCGCGCGGAAGTAGGCCCGGCGGAACCAGGGCACGCGAAGCTAATCCTCGGTGTCCTCACGGTCCGTGTGGTCACGTGAACCCACGTCACGGTTGAATTAAAAAAAAAAAAAAAAAAAGCTGCAGTGCTTTCAAGTCTCGACAATCCGTCAAGAGGTTCCGATGCAATTGCATGTACCGACGCCATGCCAGACATCAGCCGCGGTCGAGTGACAGCACACAGCAAGCGAGCACCAGCATGGCTGGATCGGCGCCGCAACTCCATCGGAGCGGTGCCTTACCGATCTCTATCGTACAGTATGTGCGCACCGACGTCCATGATGGCTCTGGCTCCAGTTCTTGAATCACAAGCAAGTGATGCCGGCGCTCCCACGTTTACGGTCACGCCAGTGACCTTTTGGACGCGCGGCGAGACATCTTGCCGCGCCTTAGCGGCGCATCCTCCAGTGCACGCCGCGCAATGTTCCTGTGGAGGCGTGCCACTGTCCCGGAACCATTTCGTTGGCGATGACTGCCGGAAGATCGCCGTCTTGAGCCCTTTAACAGAGACAGGAGAGCCCGAGAGCTCCGCTAACGCCCGCCAGTCGCCAATTCGCCGCCGCCCGCCCAGCATGGAGGACCTCGGGTCCATGCACCCCACCGCCGGGTACCTCTTCGCAGAGGAGCTGGACGTGCACTTCATGGACCTGCACTCGACGCTGCTGCTCGAGGACTTCCGGCCCGTGGCCGACAGCAACCCCTTCAGCTTCAGCTTCGGCGGCTGCGCGTCGCCCAGCTCGCCCTCGTCGGTGGCCTACCCGCCCGCCTACTACCCGCCGACCAAGCCCAAGGCCGTCTTCACGCCCTTGGACGACGCCGAGCTCTTCATCAAACCGGAGCCGCAGCACGACGTCACTGCGCAGAACGGCTTCTTGTCGCCGGTACCCGTCAACGTCCCCAGCCATGACCATGACACCCCCGTGGTGAACGAGCGAGAGCGTCTCCGCTGCCGCCAACGCGGCTACGAGAAGCGCTACCGAGGCCGCAAGAGAGTGAGTACAGCCTCTCTCCTCTCTTCTCCTCTCCTATTGCCGGCTCAAGGCCAACAACAACCAACGTGACTCTGTGTGTGTCCGCAGAAAAGCCTCGACCAGCAGCGAGACGCGTGGCTCAGTCTCGAGATGAAGCTGGCCGCCATCCGCAGGAAGCACTGCAAGCCGTTCGTCCAGCAGAGACGCAGCCTCCAGGAGCCCCTGCAGCTCAAGCTGCTGCTGCTGCAGGAGGAGGAGCGCGCGCTCGTCGAGGACCGCGTCGCCATCCAATCGCTCCAGGCCTGGGAGCGCATCTCGCGCATCCGCGAGTACTCCGACAAGGACGCGCTGCGCACCGTGACCGAGTGGCGGCACAGCGCCGTCAAGGTCATCGGCCCCTGCGGCGTGCTCACCCCGCGGCGCTTCCACCCGTACGCGCCCATGGAGCCGCTCCACTTCACGTGGTGAGGCACGAATCGTATCACCCACCGCCTCCCAGCCCCATTTCATTATTTTTTTATTCCCGCGAGAGTTGAACCCCGAGGACCAAGTAGCAGTAGATCACGCAGCGGAAGTACACTAAACCCAATAAGCACGAGACCTTCTTTAAACTGCAGTCGTCGTCTGAGGGTCTCCATCGGGTCTACGGAAAACCTGATGGACACCACTTCTGCGACTAGCGAGTTCAACCCCCACCTCTAAACGTTGAAGCGCACCCGTAGCGTTGTTCGGGGTGACGAAAACAAAAGGCAGTGGGTGAGGCAATGCGGCGGCATGGCCTGCTCGGAGCTGCAATTGCATCACTTCGTAGCAGATCGATCGAAATCCTTGAACGTGACGCACGGGTTCCGCTGCTGTCAAGCTAGCTATCCCCTCTTGACTCGAGAGGGGATAGCTAGCTGTTGCTCGTCGACGCGCCGCTGTCTCAGAGGTCAACTTCAAGCACTGTCTGAGCCGAATGGCGGTCGACGATTGTAGGCTCTCACGCTTCAACCGATGACGGTGCACTCCCCGATCACCAGGGGTCCTACATGGTTACAGGTCCGCTGCGGCCTAAGGCCCGGTCAAATGAAATCTCGCACCGCGCGGTCGTCACTGCGTCTAAGCCGGATATGCCATCGACCAGAGCGCGGATCTCGCATTTGACGCCTGCTGCGTTCGCTCCACTGCGACCCGAGAGAAAACCTCGTGCTTGCATGCGAAGGTTGATGGGGCCGCAAGCTGCTCTCGCCAGGAATTCGGGCGTTGGCCGGAACTTTTACGATCAGCGTCCACAAGTACCTGCCTAGGCCGTGGGACCGGGCGAGTCATAGCAGACGAGTCGCGTCTTCGAATCTGCTCCTCGCTGTCAAGCCGCCCTCGCGGGCTCCTCACCACCCGTGCTGCCGACCTGAAGAAGCCACCAGCATCGATGGATGCAGCAAACAACCGCCTCTCGATAGCGCTCGAACCGCCTTAAGACTCTTAAGTTAAAGCCTCCGTCGCCCACCCATCGTACGCAAGACGCCGCCACTAAGGTTTCAGTGGACGACGAGATCTATCGAGCTTCAACGTTTCGGGCGACAGCCCGTCTGCCTTGTCCAGCGATGTCCCCAGCGAGTCGGCCGTGGCAGGCCGTCTGCCTGCTGTCACTGGTACTGTAGCAGGCGCATAGGGCTTCCCGTCGAATGGGAAGTTCCCATTGGGAACCCACCCGACCTCCAGGCCAATCCGCGCGTGAAGGCACCGCAGAGTAGCTTGGCCCCAACTCAGTCGCCGAACAACAGCAAGCAGGAAGAAGAGTGAGAAGGCGAGGCCTCCACTCCAGACAATCGAACGAAAGCGGGATCGGCGTCCCCAGACCACCCGACGAATGTTGAAGGTTTGTTTCGAGGCAGCATTCGCCGATTTGCGCCGACCCAGCGACTTCCATGGCCATGGCCGCCGACCACGAGCTCACCGCTGTGTGCCAGTTCCTCAACGAGCTAAGTCTCGACGAGATCTACCGGTTGCAGTTGGCCACCACCAACGACGACGACGACATCACCCCCACCAAGCTCGAGCCTTCCATGTCAGACGACGACGGAACGGACGCGTCCACCGTAACGGGGGTCACCTCGGACGAGGGCAGCGACGTTGAAGACCCGCCGAGACCCGGTGGCGCCACTTCTTCCAAGAAGAGGGCCGCCAGTGAAACCGTGACCACGGCATCCCCGACCAAGAAGAAGCGGCTGCCCAAGAACGAGCTCCAGCGCGCGCGCCAGCGCATGTACGACCAGAAGTCCCGCTACAAGAAGCAGATGTCGCACAAGGCCCTGTGCCAGGCCTTCGTGCCGGCGCTCAAGCTCTTCATCCTGCTGATGGAGAAGCGGGTGGAGCAGACCGAGAGGCGGATCCAGCTGCTGCGCGTCGTGAACGAGAGCGACGCTGCCCTCGGTCACAATGAACAGCTACCCGTGAACGAAGAAGCGATCGAAGCTATCGACAAGTGGACGTCCAAGTGGAGCTACAAGAGGGAGAAGCACCGGGGCAAGTTCTTCATGCGCGAGCAGGCCATGGAGATTGAGCCGGAGATGAAAAAATTGGCTGACGTCGGGAAGCGTTTATCTCTGGTGACGGCCGAGCTCAAGTGGCGGCTCGGTGGGGAGGCCATCAGTGTGGTTCTTTAGTGTGGTGGGGTTCTTGGTTGTCTGTACATGGAAATACCTCGTAATAAGGTTTAGCTAAGCACTTTGAAAAAATATATTTACCCATCCGTACAACTGCTGGCTTGTTCGACACCACGATCAGTTTGACCCCTTTGACTGTGTCGCTAACTTCAGAGCACGTCGCCAAGAAATTACCTCGATCGTCCCTCTCCTTGCACGATTTGATTTGCCCTCGAACCACGGCCCCATCGGCAGGTGAGGGAGGAGCTACCCTGCGTTACCCCGACAACAGGACGATGCAGGCCTGCTACCCCAGACGTAGCACTTGACGGTAC
This sequence comes from Phytophthora cinnamomi, assembly GCF_018691715.1. Classification (NCBI taxonomy): domain Eukaryota; phylum Oomycota; class Peronosporomycetes; order Peronosporales; family Peronosporaceae; genus Phytophthora; species Phytophthora cinnamomi. Next base: position 589,717 of record NW_027151025.1, read on the forward strand.
CGAAGACGCCTGGAGACACCAGTCCTCACTCTTGAATTTGCGTCGCAACTCGAAAGATGGCCAACCCTGAAATATCTTCCGTCTGGGGATTCGTGGTCGACACCAACCTTGACGAAATCTTCAGCGCCAGCGACGCACCCAGGTTCCTGACTACCGTGATGGCGTGCCATTCGGGTTCCTCCTTCGTCAGCGTCGACGAGGCTGAGATCGTCGTCAAGACCGAGACGACTGCAGTGCCGTTCAACTCCGACGACGAGAGAACTTCCGACGAAGACGTCAAGCCCGTGACCAACGCCCCACCGACCAAACTAGAGATCAAACGATTACGGCAGCATGTGTACGACAAAAAATACCGAGAGAAGAGGAAGGTGAGGGGGGCCAATTTGCATGATGAGGCTGCCACGAAAACTCTAACGCTGAACTTGTAGGTTACGAAAGTTTCGCTGGGTAATGATTTCGTGGCCGGGTTGAAGCTGCTCAATTTGTTGCTAGAAGATCGCGTTCAAAGGACTAGAATGGTCGCGTTGACTATGAGACTGGTGGCGCTCGAGCAGGACAGTCAACCGATCGCCGCCTGCGAGCGAGACCGAAAAACGATCCTGAAGGAAGCCAAACAGCAGCTATCTCTCAATCGAACGGCGACCAAGTTCGCCAAGAAGTGGACGACGACCTGGACACGAGTCAAAGTTGAAAAGGGCAAGTTTTTCCTCAAGGGGAAAGCGGCCGACATCAACCTGCAGATCCAAGACCTCGTCAAGCATCGCGAGACACTAACAGAAGCGACGGCCGAGCTCGAGTGGTGCATGCAGCAGAAGGCCACTGGGGTGTGGCCGTAGTCTTCACTCATGCAGTTATAGTGGAATGTAGACGTAAATATGTAGCAGTACAATGGAACTCTCCGTGCACCTTCTATCGGCTCGGGGCTTCTGTGTCCCCAGATCGGATGTTTCGTCCGTATCAGGAGGAGATCCGCCCTCATTCTTCATTCTTCTCGAATCATGAGACCTCGAGGTCAGAAGCTGCCTACCCTGCACGGTAGGGCCTAGTTGCCCAAGCACCACCTTTGTTCCCTTTTCCGCCTGCTACTGATCGAGAGCACCATGACGATGACACGAGCTCAGCTACTCCATTTATTCCACTACGGCTAGCACAATACGAAAGATTCCGAGTTGGACGATCGGATTAAATGGGCAGATCGTGATTTTCGTGCACTGAAAGTGACGGTAAAACGTAGTACGTGGTACCCAAGCGTCTGGAAGTTGTCCAAAATGGCGTGGTCCGCGTCTTCATCTTCGTCACTATAAGGCACTGGATCGAAGTGATGACACGCGCGCTTGCTCGCGCGTAAACTCTCCAGCTCCTGGAGCTGTAAGAAACCCTGACGAGCATTGCGCCTCTCTTCCGAGGCTTCCTCGGGACGAAGAAAGCTCGAAGTCGGGCCAGAGCGGGCTGAAGAAAGCGAGGATCGGGTGCTGGGAGTGGAGCGAGCCATGATGATCGGTAGCGAGATGGGATTTTGAAGAATGACATGCAGCGACTGAGTGAAAAGCAGAGAGAATTCGCGCGATTCGTGCACGCACGAAGGAGACGACCAAGTGAACGACTGATCATATCTTCTCAGCTCTTTCAATATCGATCCCTTGGTCAGCTCTCGGCCGAGAGATGAATACCCTAAAATGTCGCACCTTCGTTTTCCCTGATTGCACAGCTCACCGCGTAGTTGTCAAATTCTGAATTGGAGGTCTATGGACGACGTTGAGCTGCAATCCATGTCAGCCTTCCTGCACGAATTAAACGACAGTGAAATCCTTGATCGTGAAACTTCCGCAGTCGTCGAAGAGGTCGTAAGCGTCGATGCAGCCACCATTCTGCTCGACAGCGTAGTGGAAGCTGTACTGGCACCATTTAACTCGGAAGAGGACATTGAAGAGAGCGATTCCAACGACGACATACCGCTGGCACTCATCATATCCCGGTCTCCCAGGAACATTTACTTACAACGACAACGGAAGTACAGTAAGAAATACTGCAAGAAAAGAGAGGTGCGTGGAGTTCGACTAAGCAGTACTCACAATGTACATGATATTAACTCGATGGCGAGTGCAGCGTAACCATACCGCGATGGCCCACACTTTTGTGGCCGGACTAAAACTGCTCAAGGTTCTGGTGGAAGATCGGATTCAACGCACCAAGATGGTTACGATGACGAGGAGACTGGTCGACGTCAATAAGAGCGACAAGTGGTACGAGGTGGATCTCCACACCATCGAGCAAGAAGCAACGCAGCAACTGGTGCTGATCCACGGAACGATGCAGTTCATCGACGTTTGGAAGGTGACTTGGTACCACTGCAAGAGCGAATACGGCAGATGCTTCCTCAAGTCGTGGGTACTGAAGGTCGAGAACGGCTTTGGGGAGTTGGTCGAGGTCGGGAAAAAACTGGCGGAAGAGATGATCGAGCTCGAGTTCTGCTTGCTGCAAAAGCCAAGTGGAGTGTGGATTTAATGTTCATCATGCATCGATTCTCTCTCCTAGATGCTATATACTGTTAACCGACTTCGTCATTAGTGTTGGACAGAGCCGCCAATTACGCTCCTTTTGCCTCGTCCTACTTGTTGCGGAATGTATCACCCATACTTGATGGCGATTCCACCACCCGTTGCGTCCAAGTCTTTGGTTATCGATTCGCTATCGTCGAACGTGCTGAAATTCATTTTCAACCACAAGTACGGTATTAGCCTGTCCGTAGCCGCAAGCTCTCCACGTTTTAGATGCCGCCGTCCGTGCCGTTCTCGATGAAGTGAGTTTTTGAACGCCGTGTAGTCGTGTTTCTCGCGGCGAGTGACCATAAGCTTAGACGAAGAGTTAACCGCCAAGTAACTCGCGCCACTTCTCGGGTTGGCCAGGATCCACACTCGGGGTCTGCTCTCCGTTTGCGCGCACACACATTATTGTCCCGATGACGGCCACCCAGGTTTTCTCGAACGTCTGTCGGAATCGGTAGGTCCGTTGAGTCACGCAGCCCGTTCCAGTAGAAGTTGTCGCCATTGTCAATGGCGACGGGCGAACGAAGTAGGGCTGCTGTAACGGCCTGGCCCAACCGAATGCAACATATTCCACGGCGTTGTCGTCTAGCACAGTGGAAGCTTTGTGGTGCGAACAGCGACTGTTTGGTTATGGCCCCCAATAACGAGGGCGAGACATCGAATAGTTCTCTTTCAACTACTATTTGTCGCCTGCTGAGCCACTACTGGATCCTCTTTATGAACTTGTGCAGTTTGTCACTCGCACTCGGCTTCGCATGTGAGTCTTTTCAATCGCCATAAGAGTCACACCGCCACGATAGCCGAGACGGGCAGTGCGAGAGCCGTGAGGATACTGATTAAGAGCGCACTCTTCAACCTTGTCCCACTCGTCGCCTCGAGCTACATGACGCAAGTGTGTTGTCCACTAGCACATTTGTTTTCATTTTGTAACGTCTAACAAGTAAGAGCAAACTTGTTCGCAAAATACTATCGAGTCGTCAAAAGTAGCCAAGTCTTTATTTGTCTGATGCCCGCTGCATCCCATGCCATCTCTCCACTCAGCTCAGCTTCTGCCTGTGCGGAAAGCACCATGAACCACGTGAGCTCTTTTCGAGAACCCAGACGGCGATCACGGCAATGTTTTCGCAGCCAAGAGTTGTTGAACTCGATCACGGTCTCGGCTGAAGCTATCACGCTGCGCGCCGATTCTGGAAATCCTGAAGAAGCAGCGGCACGAGCTGCATCACGACGAAGCAGCCGAGCACAATCGTTTAAAGCGGAAAAACATCAGGCTCCTGCTCCTGCCGATGCTGTTGAAGTTGTTGCAGCCGTGACAAATGCTAAGATCATGACCTTGAAAAAACTTAAGTCCATGCGCAAGTATCACCTCGGTGTCCACGGCCCCTTGAGGGAGGACGAAGAAGAGGAGGAGAAGGAGAGAGTGAAAATCGGCGGCTTTCCTATTAAAGCCCGACGGAAGTCGATGATGCCGATAGATCCCGCTATCTTGCCACGAATCAATCTAACATCCCCAACGCGAAAGAGTGCAGTAGGGACGTCGCATGAGAAACACGCCATTGGTAAGTTCGAGACGCGCGATAGCAAGTGGAAAGCTACCATTGACGGTGAGGTCGAGAAGTTCATGTACCCCAGTCTGAGGCTTGAGACGCTGTACTCACAAGAGGAGTCAAGTCCCGACGAAGCAGGCGATACCACCGATGAAATCGATGAGAAGCCGATGCCCTCCCCACGAACTATCGAGGAGGCTCTCACAAGCACGTCCAAAGTGAGTTGGGAGCTGGAGCACGTGGCTCCGAGCCCTGCTACACCCATTCCGGTGCAAGAAGTTGATAGTAAACGCTTGAGATTCGACCAGAAGCTTCAGGATGCCGAAGTGATATTGTGTAAGAGGGAAGCAGCTTCGTTGAGACTAAGCACGGCTCCATCTGCACTGGATCAGCATGCTGATGGCTTACCATCGAGAAAGTCTAGCTTGATGAACGGAGTAAACACGGATTCGACTGCACTAGAGAAACATCTAGCCACTCCGTCGCTGTACAAGGAATCCGACACACTCGGTCAGCAGCCAATTCCTCGCCTGCCACAAACACGGAAATTCATCAAGGAAATCCAAAGGCACACAACTAACGCCGGTCAGATTGAGTTCTATGCTGACAAGCAGCACCTCTTTCCGAAGTGGAAGAAGGTACAAGTATCGCAACACCATCAGCAGCTCAGTCCTCTACCTCTCCACAAACTTCATCGAAAGCACCACGACGACGATACGGACTCTTCACCTGATGAAAGAGATAACTATGAGCTGGAGCGATATGATCCAGACTGTGCAAACCAGCCATTCGGGAAACTGTCACCACGTTCACTGTTCTATCAAGAATGCGTCAAGAACCAAATTCTACCCGAACCAATCTTTTCGAGAATTAACGAGGTTGCCGCCCCAACATCTCAACCGCCCACAGCACGAGCATCGTTTTCAGTCCCTTCTTCATTTGCCGATGTTGCATCCTTGCTGATACATTCAAGGAGTAAAAACGCTGGTGATCGCCCTGGTCGTGGCAAGCGCCATCTCGCCCTTCAGCTGCAACAATTCGGACTAGGAGATGCCAAGATTATAGCACTATCCACCTCGCTTCGAGAGTTCCAAGCCATTCAGGTCTTAGATCTCAGCGACAACCGCCTCACCGACGCGTCCATCATCCCATTGTTGCAATCGCTTGCAGCAGCGGCTGCCACGAGCAACGGCATACAAACTCTTGACAATCGATCTCCGAAGGCCAAGCTTATTGCTGCCGCTACAATGTACACGAACAAGAAAAAGCGGAACAGCACCGATGGTTCTTCACCTGAACGGAAGAAAGCAGGGTACATGCTCACGGTGCTCAATCTGAGCAAGAATGAGATTGGTCGGGAAGGCTGCAAGCAGATTGCACACTTCCTTACTATCTGCAACACTCTCACGTACTTGGATTTATCTCACACAACATTGGGCGGTGATGACGAGGCCTTTGCCCCTGTTGCAGCCGCGATTGAATCACATCCGTCGCTTAAAAGAGTAAATCTCTCTCATAACTCGATCGGTGAGCGCGGAGGAAGCCTGCTCGGCTCAATGCTAACGAAGTCGACTTGCAATGTTCGTGTTCTGGACGTGTCCTGGAACAGCATTCGACGGAGTGGAGCTGTAGCGCTGGGTATTGCTATGCGCACGAACACCTCGTTGCGAACACTACATATGAGCATGAACAGATGCGGCGACGGCGGTGGAGAGCAGTTAGCGGCGGCACTTGCATGCAACACGACTCTGACACAGCTCGATTTATCGCACAATGCACTGACCGGGGCTAGCGCAGTGGCGTTCGGCTTCTTCTTGCGCCAAAACCACTCACTGCGAACTTTGGACATGAAAGACAACAGTCTTGGGGAAGTAGGCGCTCGTGCTCTTCTTCGAGCTATCGCGTTGGGTTCGCGTTGTGGAATCAACTTGTCTGTGCACGATCTGGAAACTTCATCGGTTGGTTCGACGCGAGCTGGCAACAGCTCTGCGATCTTCGACGCAAGGCTGCCTTCGTCATCGTCTCCATTCGAGCTCAAGATAGGAGAATCGCCCTACGCATTTGCCGTCGCAAGCGAATTGCTCGATGCCGCACTTGTTCAAGGGAGGTGCGTTCTCTCGGACATTAGCTACGAAGGCGATACAGGAAGAGGCGATGTTACCAGTACAGCGAGGACTAGATCCGCGAGGAGCAGATCAGCAAGAGCCAAGTCAGCCAAGAGAAGGTTTATCTTGGCTGTAGACCAAGAGCGTCGCTGCCTCTATAGCGTCGCGGACTCGAGCAAAACACCATGGCTACTGCCTGCGAGTGGAACTCTGCGTGCTGCAGCAACTTTCTTGCCCCCACCTCTTCCCCGTGGCCCCGTGTCTTGGCTGGATGAGGAGTCATGTCTCGGGCTCATTCATATCGTCAAGCGTGGATTCTCCTCGCGCGATATGATCAGTTTGCTGGACCTGGTGCTCGCTGACCTGCAGCTAACAACCACACAAGCCTCTTTCTTCGTATCCCATCTGCACCCTCCGCTGCCAAAGCTGGAGCTTCTTGGTAGACTGTGGCCATGTCTAATTGATGGTGAAAACGTCTTCGGGTTCTTGCAGCAGCACTTAACACAACCTGAACAGTGGAAACTCATCGATCGCTTTGGCCCAGTGACAATGCAGTTCTCGACAGCGAATCCAACGGGTCGCTGGACCTTGACACTCCGAGATACTCGCCACCGAAAGCTTGCGCTCTGGTTTGCCTCGTTAAACGCCCACCATGCAGCTACCCTGGCCCGAAATCATCCGAAGCGCACAGACTGCAGTCAGTACGGACATGGGTTCTACTGGCGCAATGCATTTTTCAACCAGAAGTCCATTCAGCTCACGTACTCCTTCTTTGACCACCTGCCGCACGAAGGTATACTCGAGTTCGACTACGTCTCGCCTCTCCGTCCGGAGGACAAGTACATAGAGGACCACAGTTTAGACTTCCCAGAAGGCTCAGACCTCGATCAGACTCTGATCCAGTCAACACAGACCGCTATGACGGACCAGGAACTGGCATCCTTGCTAGCACAGGTCGGCGCTGAAGTCTGCGCTATCTACGTGTCCGTCCACAAGCGGCAAAACCTCAAGTATCACCTGGTGTTGTTCCATCTCGCCATCGCCGGTCGACGCATACTAACACGGCAAGCTCACCACGTACTTCAGCACTTTCCAAAGAACTACGAGTCTGGGCGTTTGCGCGCGCTGGTTGCAATGCACCACGCGATTGTCGACTTGGAATACTTTGGCGAACTACTCGAGCGTCTTGCACTGACAGACCGACCACGAGTGTATATGGTTCTGGGCTATTTGAGCACGATCATGCCGCTGGACGTTGATATGGACTTTGAGGTGGACTTTACTCGAGACGACGAGAAAATGCTACTGCGCGCGCTCGTGGATTTGTCGATTTCGTGCCCCATGGACATGATCCGGATTGACAGCACGCGATCGACAGTCCTCATCATCTACTCCATGTACCAGACCAACACCATCCCCGCCACTGGCCGTATCTGCTTCCGCTACGTTACACATCAAGCCGCAAATCGACAAGAGTGGCTGCGAGCTCGTCAACAGATATACCGCCACTTCCTCTGCGGTGACCGCTTAAAGAGCTTGAGTGACTCTGCTGCGTTCGCACTAGCAGCAAGCGCAGGGAATAATGACAGTAGTAGCAACGCCACAGCTGGAGGTGCTGCAAACAGCAGCAACGTAACAGAGAGTGGAAATCCAGCTACATCTCCAGCCTAGTTCGAAGACTGTCTTCACCATTGAGTATATTTTCCCTGGAGCATCATCGATCGCCCGACCCAAGCGTCCTGACCTAGAAAATATCAATGTTAATGATCTTGATGTCCTTGAGAGGTTTGTCAGATTTGTCCACGCGTGCGTTTTCAATACTAGAGACAGTATCCTTGCCGTGTTCAACGCGGCCGAACACTGTGTGTTTGTTATCCAACCACGGGGTAGGCACGGTCGTGATGAAAAACTGCGAACCGTTAGTACCAGGGCCAGCGTTGGCCATCGACAGCGTGAATGGCCGATCGTGTCGCAAGTTGCGGTGGAACTCGTCTTCGAACTCTCCGCCCCAAATGGACTCGCCACCAGTACCATCCCCCAGCGGATCTCCCGTTTGCACCATGAAGTTCTTGATCACACGGTGGAAGATGAGGTTGTCGTAGTATCCATTGCGCGCATGAGTGCAGAAGTTCTCCACGGTCTTGGGGCATTCCTTGCCAAAGAGCTTCAGCGTGATATCTCCCATCGTCGTGTGCATGACTGCAGTCTCACCAAGCACCTTCGAGGTGCTGGACTCCGTGGCAACCTGCGCCTCCTCAAGCGTTGGCTTCTCGTTGAAAACGTCGCGACCGGTGCCAGCGCTGCCTTCTTCACCTTCGTCCTCGTCGGGCTCGCGGGAGGAGAAAAGGAAGAACCGGTTGCGCTTGAATGACGTGCAGAAGAGCGTGGGGTCGATATTATCGCGTTCCTTAGCAGCATCTGACATGACCTCAGCTTCGTGCTTGAGTCCAGACGCCGCCTTCAGATGTTTCTCGAACTGGGTGTTGACCTTGGGCTTGCCCTGGAACAGACTCAGCCGCAAGAAGCGATCTGAGCTCTCCACCTTACCCAGCACCTTCACAACCTTGTTCGTCTCGATGTTCAGCACCTTGATGCCCGCCAGCGTAGGGTACAAGATGAAATGGCCGGACTCATCAAACACGCAGTTGGAGACCACGTCCGAGTTGGCCAGCTCCCGCTCCACGGCGGCGCGTCGGCCAAAGTCGAGGGCATCAAGATTGAGCGTGCCGTCGGCCTGTGCGTCCTCGAACACCGCGAGACTCTCGTCGTACTTGCGGCGCATCTTGCCCGTGGCGAACCTGAAGACCCTGATGTGGTTGTCCTTGGCCGTGGCCACGAAGCTCTTCCCGTCGGCCGAGACGTCGATGGCCGTAGCATAGGTCTTGCTCTTGGCCAGCTCGTACAGGTCCGTCTCGCCTTTAAACTTGAACTTGGCCACGGCCCTGTCCTTGGGGAACTTGTACGAGTCCGCGTCCCAGTACTCGATGATGCCCTTCTGGTCGGCCGAGATGACGCAGTTGGCCGCGGGGTTGAAGGCCAGCGCCGTGACTGGGGCCGCGTGCAGCTGGCCGATCGTGTGCACAGGCTCGCTGGCCGCGCTCTCGGCCGTGTAGATCCGCATGGCCGGGCTGTTCCTGTCGGCCACCACGACCTTGGGCTCGATGGCCCCCTTGGCCGAGATCCAGCAGCACTCGGCCGGCGTGTAGGCCACGCTCAGCATGTTGACCATGTCGAAGGCCAGCACGTCGTAGAACTTGAGGCTGCGGTCGGCCGACGCGCTGCAGAGGCGCAGGCCGTCGGCCGACACGGCCAGGCCCGTCACCTCCTTCAGGTGGGCCTTGTAGTGCTTGACGAACTCGATGCCCCTGGCCATCTTCTTCCAGAACTTGACGTGGCCGTCCACGCTGGCCGTGACCACGAACTGCGTCTCCGGGGCCACCAGCACGTGCGAGACCGCGGCCCGGTGCATGAAGCTGCGCTCGTACATGGCCGCGCTCGGCAGGTTGCGCACGAACGCGGCCTCGAGCGGCAGCTTCTTGTGCTTCTTCCGGGCCGGCTGGGCCATGGGCATGGGCATGGGCATCGGGCCATCGTCGTCCGAGCTCGCGCCCTCGTCGCGCGCGTGGACCGGCATCGCTTCCTGTGGCCAATTGGGTGGACGAAGCTGATCGACTGGAGCCATATCGGTTAGGAGAGGGAGAGGTCATGTTAAAGTGAACTGGCCGTCGACAGCACGGGATCCTGTGCCAACCACGCGGCCATTTAGTCGGTTGGCTGCTTCGCACTTGAGGGGCTCTCATGGTCGGACTTTGGGCTCCGGTAACACCGTTTGCACTTGTTGCTGTCTTATACTTTCGGCTGCATACCCGCTGGATGACCTGGTCAATCTAGATCCACATCGACGTCCCAGCTTCGCCGTCAGCGAAAGCAGACGGCGAGGCAGTCATGGTGACCGGGGTAGGTACCAGTATGGTCGGGCAGGAGGCATCGTGCTAATGGCACGCCTCGCTCCTGCTTGATCCGAGTCATGCTGTAGACCTCCAGGTCCTGGGCATGTTCCACGTAGCATTGGGGCTCGTTGGGTCCGATCCACGTGTTACGTCATACTAACGTTGCTCCCAGTGTCACTACTGCCGCCTCGTCCTCTTCCCGTTGAGTTGCGCGGTCATTTCAATGCTCTCTTCGATGACCAGTGGCCCACCACTACCTGGGCCACGTTGAAGCCTGCCCTCCTCTTCGTTCCTGATTGGGCGCATTTCAACCAATCGCCTCCTCTTGTCCGTTGAAGAACCCCTCGGATCGCATTATCTGATCTGATCTGTCCAGGATGAAGGCCCCCCTCGTGCTGCTCTCCGCGCTGTGCTTCGCGGCCGCAGCCTCGTCCCCCGCGCCCGACGCAGGCTCGTGCCACGGCTTCACGTCCAAGGACGCGTGCGTGAAGAACCACTGCGCCTGGTGCGAGTGCGCGGCCGTGCCGTCGTCCTGCTACACGCCAGAGGAGGCGGACCAACTGCCGCCCGCCATCTTCCAGTGCGAGAAGGGCGCGCTCCAGGCGATGGCCTGGGACCTCACGAGCGTGCCGTCCACCTCCGCGGAGCTGCGCAGCCTGTTCGCGGCCTGGAAGCGCGCGCACGGCAAGAGCTACGACTCATCCGCACAGGACGAGCTGCGCCGCGGCGTCTTCGAGGTCAACGCGCGCTCCGTGGCCGCGCACAACAGCAAGCAGGACAGGAGCTTCACCATGGAGCTCAACGCCTTCGCGGACACCACGTGGGACGAGTTCCAGAGCTGGTACCTGGCCAAACCGCAGCAGTGCTCGGCCACGGACGAGAGCGGCGAGGAACACGCGTACGCAGAGGTGCCGACAGCCAAGGACTGGCGCGCCGACGGAGCCGTGTCCCCCGTTAAGAACCAGGGCAAGTGCGGCTCGTGCTGGAGCTTCTCCACCACGGGCTGCCTGGAGAGCCACCTGAAGCTCAAGCACGGCCAGTTCACGATCCTGTCGGAGCAGAACCTGCTGGACTGCGCGCAGGCCTTCGACAACCACGGCTGCAACGGCGGCCTGCCGTCGCACGCCTTCGAGTACGTCAAGTACAATGGGGGTCTGGACACGGAGGAGGTGAGGGGTGACGTGATGGACGGGTGCTAGCTGTGTGAACGGAGGGCTGACCGATGTTGTGTGTGGCTTTTTGACAGACGTACCCGTACGAGGCGAAGGAGGGCAAGTGCAAGTTCAACACGTACCATGTTGGCGCGCAGGTGGAGAAGGTGGTGAACATCACGTCGCGCAATGAGAAGGAGCTGAAGGCTGCGGTTGGCTCCACTGGTCCGGTTAGCATCGCGTTCCAGGTGGTCTCGGACTTCCGCTTCTACAAGTCGGGCGTGTACGAGTCGACGGAGTGCCACTCGGGCGAGAAGGACGTGAACCACGCCGTGCTGGCCGTGGGCTACGGCGTGGAGGACGGCAAGAACCACTGGATCGTCAAGAACAGTTGGGGCGCCGAGTGGGGCATGGACGGCTTCTTCCAGATCGCGCGCGGCAGCAACATGTGCGGCCTGGCGGACTGCGCCTCGTACCCCGTGGTGGCGTAGCGCGGCTGCCCGACCAACCTGAAACCGAGACCAACGCTATTACGGTTCGTCATCGATCCATGTATCCTGCATATGTCGGTGTGCTTGCGATAGGCTCCACATGACGTGTTCGCGCTTCAAGTCGCCGCCGTCGGACAAGGTGGACCATTATCCCGAGGAGAATAAGAAATAAAATGCAGCAGTGAAAGATCACCGGAATGTACACATGGAACCTCCGTGTCCCGTCGCCGACGGCGCTGGCGATCCTGCACCTTCACGTCGGCGAAAGCGTCAAGCGCATGCAGTGCATGACATCATGAGCGTGGTCCAGAGGGATTCCATGTGTGGCCGGCGGGCGGGAATGAGGCGGGAGCTGAAGCATGTCGCGCCTGTGGTGCTCTTGTCCGCCCTGAAATTCGCCTCGCAGCGCAAAGTCCTGGCCGCATTGAGTGGCGGGGAGGCGAGCTCCTCACGTGCAGGAAGTGTCCAGCCTGCAGCGTGGACAGCGCATGGACGTTGCCGTCCAATTGGCCCGGAGGCACGTGCGCAGTCAAGTTGTCCTCCGACTCGATTCGAGTGCGCCCACCATCCGTCATCCGCATGCCGGCCGACAGTGCGTCCCCACACTTGCGTTCAGTATACTACAGCTCATCCGATCTTTTCGCCTGACGTCTGACGTCCGGGCCACTCGCCCGCGGCCGCTCACAAAGGATTTCGCCTTGCGGCCATCGGATTTCGCCTTGCGGACATGACGCAGCGCAGCTACAACAGCATGGACGAGACGATGCCGCTCAAGGGCCCGCCGGCCGCGGACCGCAAGGCGGCGCGCCGCATCCCGCTGACCGACGGGGCCAAGCGGGCCCAGCGCAAGCTGCAGCTGGCCTGCCTGTGCTCGCTGCTCTTCATGTGCGCCGAGATCGTGGGCGGCTTCCTGGCCGGCAGCCTGGCCATCATGACGGACGCGGCCCACCTGCTGTCGGACGTGGCCGGCTTCTGCATCTCGCTGTTCGCCATCTGGGTGGGCACGCTGCCGGCCTCGGGCCGCCTGAGCTTCGGCTTCCAGCGGGCCGAGGTCATCGGCGCCGTCACGAGCGTGCTGGTCATCTGGGTGCTCACGGGCGTGCTGGTGTACGCGGCCGTGGAGCGCTTCATGGAGTGCCTGCAGCCCAACCCGACGGAGCACGTCAACGGCAAGCTCATGTTCATCGTGGCCTGCATCGGCCTGGTGGTCAACCTCATCCTCATGCAGATCCTGGGCCACGGCCACTCGCACGGGGGCGGCGGCGGCCACGGCCACTCGCACGGAGACAGCAGCAGCCACGGCCACGGCCACGGAGGCAGCGCCTCCTCCAGTGACGAGGAGGGCCACGGCCACGCACATGGCGGCCACGGCCACGCGCACGGCGAAGGCCACGGCCATTCGCACGGCGCGGACCTGGAGAAGGGCGAGAAGGCCCAGCAGCAGCAGAAGAAGAAGAAGCTGGAGAACCTCAACGTCCAGGCCGCCTACATCCACGCACTCGGAGACTTCATCCAGAGCGTGGGCGTGTGCATCGCCGGCGGGCTCATCTGGTACAAGCCCGAGTGGCAGATCGCCGACCCCATCGCCACCTTCATCTTCTCGGTGCTGGTGCTGGCCACGACCATCGGCATCGTGCGCGACAGTATCCACGTGCTGATGGAGGGCACGCCCGACGGCATCCACGCCGACGAGATCGAGCGCGGCCTGCAGAGCTGCTCGTCGGTCGTGGCCGTGCACGACCTGCACATCTGGTCGCTGAGCGCCGGCCTGCCCTCGCTCAGCGTGCACCTCGTGTCGGACGACGCCGAGACGGCGCTCCACGCGGCGCAGCGCTACCTCATGTCCAAGGGCATCACGCACACGACCATCCAGATCGAGAAGACCGCCACGCTCTACCCGCGCGACTGCGCGTCCGACCTCAAGTGCGGCCAGGACTCCCCGCAAAACAGCGACTAGATGACTGGGAGGCGCTGGAGACTTAAAAGCAGGCTCCGAGCAAGGCTACAGTGAATAACGGGGGAATAAAGTGCCTATAAATGCGTTCGTTGCATTTGCTGCGTCGATCGAGTAGAACGAGGAGATAAGGATTAGAAAGTAGTATTGTCATGAAGCCTTGTGTAAGTTGTGCGTGATCAATCTTTTCGTACCCAGCTGTGACGAGTATTAATCATCAACTGCCGTCTACCCAGCTCAGATTTTCAGTATGAAATGACTGCGAATTGTTTTTCCATCGCTGTTCCCCACACTTCACAACACAGTTACGCTTGAGAAACTAAAACTGCAGGTCATATATTATCCAACCAGTTTAACTGAAAGTGGGTACTTCGCCACAACGATTTTTTTTTCTATTGGACTGCAGAAAGCGAAAGCGCTCTTTTCCGTCAGGAAACGTCCATTTGGCGATCGCATTAACCGTTCCGCGCAGACTGGTTTCAGAGATCCAGTAGTCCATCTCCGACGGTTTGTTGTTCATCGCTCCATCGCTGCATGTCAGCTCTTCAGCCCTTCAGATCTTCAATTTCACATTTGACTTTCAGAGGTCGGTCAACTACGATATCCCGACCACACGTTATCATACTGGGATCCTAGCCTGCCCTTCAATTCACGTGGTCGTACTTCCAGTAGCTCAAGACCAACTACCGTTGCTGTCGAACTAATGCATGGAAGTGCCCTTCACGCGCAGCTTCTTCGAGACGATCATCCTTCATTGATTTTGCAATCCCGATGAGCTTTTCAAAGAAACTCGGGCTCATCGTAGGTGCAAGACGCAGCAGCACGATCATCGAAGAAACATAAGACGTCCGACGTTCTGGGCTGGTGTAGTGCTCCACATTGTGCATATCCGTCACACCCCGCATACGTACGTGGTCGATCTGCCGGTCTGAAGTATATAGACTCAATGACAAAGAGCAACCTTTCTGCATCATAACGCTTGCATGTGTACATCAACACTCGTCTGACTATATTTCTTACACCAGCGCCCAAAAACCCACGAAGACATTCGCCTCCCACAAAATATCGACTGCTGACATCGCTCTTCTCCGGATATCCAAACTTATTGGCGAAATCTTCCAAGTCTTCTTGCTTCCAGTACGGTAGCATGCAGAGCACTTGCCCGCCATTCGCCTCAAACTCTTCAGAAGTGGTAAGTAGTCGGTAGGATGATTGCCAGCCTTGAGCATTGATCTGTTGCCGATCCCTCCCGTCAAGACAAAGACAAAACCAGCAATCGAGGAGATTGACGTTCTTGTCCCGCCTGCCTCGATACAGAGAGGTGTATTTGGCGCCCGTAATGTCTTCCCACTCGTAGTATTTACCTTGGTGAAACAGACGCGACGTAGCATCCATTCCAAACCCACCTTCAGTAGCACGGTGCCACACGACCAGCCTCCCCTTCTGAATTGCTATTTCAAAGCGCCAAAAGCAGCTCTTATCTGTCTCTGGACTCCCCACCAAAAGGAACTGCTCGGAGCCCCATATACTGGTTTCGAGATCCCCCCGAAAATTCCTCTGAAAAACCTTCAGCACACTCAGGATTTCTTTCCGTACGTAGAACTTGGATGAACACCATAACGTCTGCGACTGCTTCCTATATCCTTGACTTCCTTGCAGGTGTCGTAAGTCCATTCAAATAACTCCTGCCTGCTGTAAATTGCCACATTTCACGCTTGTTTCCAAAAGTTTGGGTAAATCCAGTAGTTTCCGCCTAGTTATCTGCCCCTCCGCTTCATCCTCCTATCGCGGTCTTTCAGGCTCCCAGGACGTAAACGAACGAGCACGTGAATTTGTCCGGCCTTCGGATCTCTTTGGTTCCTGCGAGTCGTGTGGTTCTCCATCAACACGTCTTCGATTGTCTTGGCCGGGTCAAATAGTTCACCACTCATCGCCTGCTCAATTTCCGCGTCGATCTCCCCCTACTTCAGTTTACGCGCAGCGGGGCCGTCGCTTGACAGGCAGGCGTCGCCCTTCTTCACTATAAAGAGATGCATGAGTCGCGGAGGACATGTAATGTCATCATTCATCGCCTTGATCGCAACCATCAATGCATCCATCAATTTGCTTCTGTCGATGTCGACATGAAATACGCCGACGAGCGCACAGATTAGCTAGCTCCACCATCGTTGTCGGGAAATTCCGGAATTGATTCCGAGTTTGCAGACGACAAACCAGAAATATGATCACTACATCGTATGCGCAGGGAAGTCATCATTCGCGACATTAAAGCATCCATGTTGATTTACTCATATCCACGATTGGCAAGACTATATCATTTTTTTATGACGTTACAGACACGAGGTTTCGTATTCCTCACGCGGTGGCGACATCTGACCACACTAGAGATCTGCTGCGCAGTCACGAGGATATTTTGTGAAAGGCATCTCGATCTGGATCGTCGAGTGAGTGATTCCCTTCGACAAAAGGAACTGCTGGGTTGCTCGAAGCGCAGTCTCCGAGTCGTTTGAAACCAGGTGCACTGGTAACCCGGCGCTTAGTGACCAAATGTGCAGGTCGTGTATGTCCAGAACAGCCATGCAGTTTTGTAGACCTTCCTCGATTTCCTTGATTTGTGTACCAAAGGGGGTGCCCTCCATCAGCATGTGGATACTATCTCGGACGATGGAGAAAGTTGTGGTCATGACCAGGATGGAGAAGATGAAGGTCACAATCGGATCAGCGATTTGCCACTCGGGCTTGAACCAAATGAGACCACCCGCAACGCAAACGCCAAGACTTTGTATGAAGTCGCCCAGTGCGTGGATGTGGGCCGAGCGAATGTTGAGGTTCTCCAAGCTCTTTTCTTTCTTCATCGGAGAAGATGCGGCATCACCCGCATTGACCTTCAGGTCTCCGCCCACCCAGCTCTCACAGTTTTCAAGTGCGCGGTAGCTTGCATGGCGGGGACTGCGTTTGTCTTCGTGTACGATGTGCACTTCGTCGGCTTCCTTGCTCCCTGGAGAGTGTCTGTGCCCATGCGCTCCGTGGGAGTGGCCATGTCCTCCGTGAGAGTGCCCATGTCCTTCATGAGCGTGTCCGTGTCCTCCGTGAGCGTGTCCGTGTCCTCCATGAGAGTGCCCATATCCTCCGTGAGAGTGCCCATGGCCGAGGATTTTCATCAAGATGAGGTTCACGACCAGGCCGATCGCAGCGACGACGAACATCAGTTTGCCATCGACGCGAGTCGTTGGATCGGGCTCCAGTCAGTCGATGAACCGCACCACCGCTTCGTACAGCAGCACACCGGCGAGCACCCAGATCACCAGCACACTCGTGATGGCACCGATGACCTCCGAGCGTTGAAAGCCGAAGCTCAGTCGATCGGTGGCAGGTCGTTGGTCCATCCAGATCGCGAAAAGCGAGATGCAGATGCCCGCCACGTCCGACAGCACGTGCGCCGCGTCCGTCATGATGGCCAGACTGCCGGCCAGGTAGCCTCCGACGACCTCGGCGCACATGAAAAGCAGCGAAAACAAGCAGGCGAGTTGCAGTTTGCGTTGAGCTCGCTGGTCGCTCTCGGACATTCAAATCGGCGCGAGACCTCGTCATCCTTGGTCTGGCGCTTCTTGAAACACGGAAGAAGCAGCTTGCTGGTACACCCGCTTGGACTTGGGTTGTCGGTCATGCTACCGAGTGTGCGGTACGAGGTTGCTCGTGAAGTGAACTGTTAAATGAGCCGAGAGGACTGTGCAGGACGCCTTGCATACCGCATTCTCGTCGCCTCTACCTCATAGTTCTTTTCATTCGACGACCATCAACTTATCTTCGTATGATGTCAACCAGGATAGCAGGTAATCTTACATCTCCTTGTTTACCGCATTAATGCCTTTGTACAGCTACAAGCTGACCTCTGTACTTCAACTATCAACAATGAGGACTGATGAAGTATCTGTGCGTGGTGTGACGGGATATTGTCCCTAGACGCCATGTGCTGGCGAAACCTGCCCGCACTTCAGGTCAGACTGGCAGTCCCGAGGGTACGACGTCGACGTCCTCTCCGTCTGAATTGTAGTGTGCGTGATGCCCTTGCTTAGGAGGTAGCTCTGAGCTGAGTGAAGCGCGGTCTCAACATCGTTCGACACAAGGTGGACACTCAGCGAAGGTAGTCCCGCGCTCAGCGACCAAATGTGCAGGTCGTGCACAGCTACTACAGAGGAGCACTGGCGCAGTCCTTGCTCGATCTCTTGGACGTCGATGCCTCTAGGGGTGCCCTCCATGAGGATGTGGACGCTCTCGCGAATGATCCCCACCGTAGTTAACAGAACTAGCACCGAAAAGATAAACGTAGCGATCGGATCGGCGATCTGCCACTCAGGCTTGAGCCAGATGAGTCCACCGGCGATGCAAACGCCAAGACTCTGGATGAAGTCGCCAAGCGCGTGGATGTATGCCGACTCAATGTTGAGGTTCTCCAAATTTTTCTTTGTCTTCGGCTTGGAAGAGGAGACAGCTTCTATATCTTGGTCGGTCACATTGTTGTGCTCATCGTGCGCATGGTAATGTCCGTGGTCGAGGTCTTCCTCCTCGTGGGAGTGACTGTCCTGGTTTTCCTGAACCAAACCTTCGGTGCTAGCGCCAGTTTCGAGATCTCCCCCAACCCAATTATTGTGTTCACCGTGCGCATGATAATCTCCGTGGCTGTGTTCTACCTCGTCATGGTTTTCTTCATGTCCATGAGAGTGATGCGAGTGATCATGAATCTCATCAACTCCGTGTGAATGTCCGTGGTGATTGTCTTCACCGTGCGAATGACCGTGCCCTCCTCCCCCACCGTGCGAGTGACCGTGGCCACTGCTCGAATGCCCGTGACTGCCGTCACCGTTGGAGTGGCCGTGGCCTCCATGAGAGTGTCCGTGGCTACCCCCGCCGTGCGAATGTCCATGACCGCCGGCGCCTCCGTGCGAGTGACCGTGGCCTAAGATCTGCATCAGGACTATATTCACGAGCAGACCGATGCAGGCCACGATGAACATGAGTTTCCCGTCGACATGCTCCTTCGGGTGAGGTTTCAGACACTCAATGAACCGATTCACGGCAGCGTACAGCAGCACTCCCGTCAGCACCCAGATGAGCAGAACGCTGATCACTGCGCCGATGACTTCCGCTCGCTGGAAACCGAAGCTCAAGTGGTTGGACGCTGGTAACGTGCCCATCCAGATAGCGAACAGCGAGATGCAGAAGCCCGCCACGTCCGACAGCAAGTGCGCCGCGTCCGTCATGATGGCCAGACTGCCGGCGAAGGATCCCCCGACGACCTCGGCGCACATGAACAGCACCGAGCACAGGCAGGCGAGCTGCAGCTTCCGTTGAGCTCGTCGTGCGCTCTCGGTCAACGGGATGCGGCGAGGCGAGTCAATCAGAGCGTCGTCCCCTGGTGAACATTTGTCCGAGCCCGTGCCGAGCAGCATGCGGACGCAACTCCGGGTCGTCGATCTGCTGGCCTTGTCGTGCGTTGCCGGAGGCATTTTGCAAAGTGAACGCAGCGAGGCCGATTGAATCGCGTCAGTTGCGATTTACACGTCGCGGCTGGTAATACACTTCAGAGCTGGTTGGTTTCTCGACCACGTTGCAGTATCCGAGACAACTGCGTGCGCAAGGGAAACGCCGATAGCCTCGAGGGCGATTTGTCTCCCCTCTAACCTGCCAAATAATTGGAATTAGCCTAGTGCGCCACTCGATCGAGGAGTTGTTGAAGTTGCCTTTCTTTCGTCTACAAATAGCTACATCCCCGTTTCAGTGACCTTAGTGACCGAGGCGCCATTCCAGTGATCGACCGAAGCGACGTGACCAGCCTAGTGATACCGGTAGCATGGACGCCGAGCGCGAGCGCATCGAGCGCGCCCGCGCCAGGAACCTCGCCTACATCCAGCAGTGAGGAGCTAGGGCTGCTCTCTCCAGCTCCGCATCTGCCACTAACGCGTCAATGCTGCAGACAGGACGAGCGCCAGGCGTCGCAGGCAGCGGACGAGCTGCTGGCCTCCGTCCTCGGGTCTCCGTCCCCCAGCGCCAAGCGGCCCACGCCCACCAAGGGCAACAGCAGCGTCTACGTCACGGGCCTCACCACGTACATGGCGTGCAGGCAGCTCGGTCGGTGCAGGCGCAGCTGGAGGATGAGAGAGCTGAATGTACACTTACAGATGACTGATGGAGGCGGGTGCGTGTGCTGCAGAGGGCGTGTGCGCCAAGATCGGCAAGGTGCGGCGCATCAAGTTCTACAAGGACGGGCGTGGAGGGCTCAAGGTTGGCTGGGAGGCTGGTTGTGCAGCGCTGCTGGATATGAAGTTGATCAGATATTGGTATTGTTGTGTGGGGGGAATGTAGGGCGATGCAGTCGTCACGTTCAGCTCGCGAGCTACGATGGCCAAGGCCATTGACAGGGTAAAGTCGCGGTATTTACGTGATATGTGATGGTTTGGGGTTGATGTTCATCCTTCACTACGCCGAGGATGAAGCTGCTTTCGGATCCGCTACACTTGAGCTCGACTGCTGATTCGCGTCTCGTACCATGTCTTACAGCTGAACCACTTCGAAGTCAAGCCCGGGGTGATCATCACGTACGACACGCTACGTGAGCTTTGGGGTATTGCTGAGTGCTAACGAGGCTAAGGTGATACAGGGCGACAGAGGCGACGTTCTCAAACAAGAAAGACCAGGGCACAAAGGAAGCCCCGGATGATGCTGCTGTTGATCAAGCTGGTACTCAAACGGCGGTGGAAAAGAAAGGTAAAACTGCAGCTTCGGCGCCACTGGCGATCACTTCGGCTGAGGACACGGCACGCTTGGACTTGCCGTCGCGGTCCGTTACATTGAAGCACATCTGGGACCCAATTGAGGGAAGCGATGCTGAATTTTTCGACGAGTTGGAGGACGACATGCGCTCGGAGTGCTGCAAGCACGGAGCAGTGGAGCACGTTCAAATTATAGCGGACGGATCGGTGGTCGTGCGCTTTGCAGAACTGAACGCGGCTATCGCGTGCCTGAAGGTGATGAATGGGCGGTGGTTTGCTGGACGGCAGATCGAGGCGCAATTCGACCAGGCCACGGCCGAGAATCCGAGCGACGCTGACACCAAGGTCGAGGCGTTCCTGGCCTCCCTTGGCGAATAAGCTCAGCAACATGAGGTACGTTAAATTCAATCTCAGAAGACACACGCGCAGGCAGTCGTTATCGCAGCAGCAGCAGCGAGGTGCTTTGTATTTGTTGTGCTTTACTGACGAGAATGGAAATACGCATCGAACACGACGAAGCGGTTGGGCTGCGGGAAGTACTCGGTCAGGCCGGCGTGTTTCTCCAAGAAGGCGAAGAGCTTGGGCGAAGGGCGATCGTACGCGAGCTGGGCGGGCGTCACCTGCTCGTCCTGCAGCAGGCGTTGAAAGAGCTGCAGCCCCACGCCGCGACGCTGCCAGGCCTCGTCCACGTAGAAGTCCAGCACGCAGATCGGATCCATCTCGATGTATTGGCCCGTATGGCTCTAGAGGCAGCAGCAACCGGCATGTAACACGTGAGCGTCCACAAGATGTAGCCATCTGGCCCCGAGAGACACTCTTCTTATTACCACGTAGAACAGGTGCTTGACGCCGGTCTTCAGGAAGCCGACGACGCAGCCGCCATCGTCCTTAGCCAGCAGCAGCCGCTGTCGCTGCTGAGCCGCCCCGGGCGACGCGAACAGCGCAGCGGAGGTGATCGCATGGGAGAGAGCTTGCGCCTGGAGCAGACAAGATGCGCGGCAGGACAGTAAATGCGCGAGCACCACCACGTCAATCGGAGCCCATCGTCGCGAGTGTCAACACCGGCGATGGGCGGCAGAGGATGGACACGCACGAGGGCGGACTGCCAGCCGAGCTCGTCCACTGCTTCAGCCAGCGCGGGGCCCAGCGGCTCGGGCGCACGCAGCACTTCAATCTCGTTCCACATGGCGGTCGGCGCGAACGGGACGCCTGGTCTCTAGCGTTACATAGGCCAGCGTTTCTATCTGCGGTCCCCAAGCCGCCTCCGCCAGCAGCAGCAGCCTCGAATCATGGGCGCCGAACTGTCCAAGCCAGCCGAGCCGAACCCGTGCGCGGGCGAGATGGACGCCTACGTGAAGTGAGTGCCACGCTTCTGCTTCTGCTTCTGCTGGTGCTTCTATCTCTGCGGGCTAGATTCACGAGGGTTCCCGAGGAGGAGACTCAACCGATTGACTCACGACGTGCAGGTGCGTGGAAGCCAAGAACGCCGAGAGCGGCGGCCTGCGCGACGGCGAGGAGTGCGAGCAGGAGAGCGAGGCCTACCGCGAGTGCCGACGGAAGGTCAAGGAGCTCAAGGCCGCTGTCCAGAAGCAGGAGCGCTAGCGTTGGACGTTCTGCCGGCCGCATCACGGCGTAAGGAGATGAACGAACGCGTCGTCGCAAATACAGCCTCCGTGCTTGTTCATACACCTCGCCACCCGATCTACCTACATGTACTTCCCTCCGTCTTCGCCCCCCATAGCCATCTACCAGCTACGTGCGTCTCTAACTACTGGTACACTACTTTATACACTGCTGCTCCTGCTGGCCCCCCCCCTTGCCGCTGGCTCTACTTGACCCGCAGCTCTTGCACCGGCAGGCGGCTGCCGCCCGTGGCCGCCGGGTTGCCCTCGTCGTCGCTGTAGCCGAAGCTGGAGGACGCCGTCTTGACGCCGAACTGCAGCTGCTTGCGCAGGCCCGGCGAGCAGTCGGCGGCGTCGGCGTTGCGCACCACGCGCACGACGCCAGCGCCCCTGGACGAGGCGCTGCCGACCTTGGACGAGCCCCAGGACGAGCGCGAGTGGTGGTGGCCCAGCCGCTGGCGGCACTGCGACAGCACCTGGATGTCCTTGGGCAGGAAGGCGTCCGGCACGAGCTGCTCCGAGTTGGACAGGATGGAGGCCACCGACGAGTCCGTGGCCGTGGACAGCGAGCGCCCGCGCGCCTGCGCCGGCCGCTCCAGCTGGTCGCGCGCGAAGTCCTTGCTCTGGGCGTGCTGCACACACACCGTCGACAGTTTAGAGGAGGAGGAGGAGGAGGTGAGTACGTTGCTGCTCACCAGTTGCGCGTCGCGGTCGCCCGCGCCCAGGCCGCACACGGAGAGAGTGCCGCCCATGCTGTCGGTGGCGCTGTTGTGCAACTGCAGCGAGTTGGCTTCTGAGCCCCTAGCGCCACCTGTTGGTTTGGGGAAGATGGGACCACTTCGCACGTCGCTGCGACCGGCCTTTATTCGAGGGGCAACTGTACGCGTATGGGCGAAACCTAGCACCTTCTAGTTGGAATAAAGAACAAAAATGGGTTGTCGGGGGCGGGTAGATAGGCGAAAAGGAGGTTGTGGAATGGACACTCGACGTTGGTTTTCTCGACAACAACAACCCGCGACTTGCTGTCTGCGCTTGCAGACTGCTTGTGCCGGTAGCTTCCAGTGCGGGATGAAAGGTGTGGGTGGCAAGGCGTTCACGCACGTAATGTTCCACGAGACCATGCGGCCTCACAGGCATCGGTTGATCTGGTGTAGTCAGGAGCAACGTTGGGCCCACTTCAAGTCTGACGTGTGGCGAATGTGACAGTGCCTTACGAATGCAGCAGTAACGCGTGCCTGCATTGAGTGGTTGTTTCTTGTTGATGAAGGCATTGGTCTCACTACGATAACCGTTTCACGACAATCGTTGTGCAGGGGTGCACCTTGTGCTGAAGATGAAATCTAGTCCTACGTCCTACGCAAAACTATTGCGAACCGTAAGCAGTAATTCTGCAGCCAGAGATAAAGCATTACGATTCCTGATCAGTTCACGACGATAAGGCTACATCCTGTGTAGAAGACGTGAAAAATGTGATGGATTCTTCCCTAAAACCCTGGTATTAAAATGCAATGTACCTTGTTATTGGTACATTTTACAATAAGAATCCCCTTCTCTAGGAATACCCGCATTCAGACTGGATTCTGTTCCATCGCACAACCCAAGAAGACCGACCGGCACCGTAGCTGCCCGCTTCGAGCATGGCGGTGCGCGTGCGGCGCTGGAGCGACGTGGAGGCGCGGCGGCGGCCGATGCACCGCGCCGCGTACGCGAACAGCACGCCGAGCCCCGCGCCCGTGGCGCCCGCGTCCGCCG
This sequence comes from Phytophthora cinnamomi, assembly GCF_018691715.1. Classification (NCBI taxonomy): domain Eukaryota; phylum Oomycota; class Peronosporomycetes; order Peronosporales; family Peronosporaceae; genus Phytophthora; species Phytophthora cinnamomi. Next base: position 613,605 of record NW_027151025.1, read on the forward strand.
AGCCGGCGCCGAGCGCGACGAGCGTGCCGCTGGCCGTGATGGAGGACGCGCCCGAGTGCGTCATCTGCCTGGACGAGCTGGCGCTGGGGCGCGCGCTGTTCACGGCCGAGTGCGGCCACCGCTTCCACTTCAGCTGCCTGCTGGAGAACGTCAACCACGACGAGGCCAACTCGGACAAGTGCCCGATCTGCCGCAAGGCGCAGACGCAGTGGCCCGAGCAGACCGAGGGGCTGGTCAAGGCGCACCCGTACTGTGAGTTCCCGGCTACAAGAACCTCATTTCTCAAAATTTATATAAGACACACCGTCTAACTCAGGTCTATTTCTGGAACAGGTACAAATTGCGGCAAGCGCGGGTCAGGAGGACAGTTTTGCGACGGATGTGGACAGTCGCTGGCGCACACACCCACGGCCCAGGAGCGCGCCCGCGCGGCAGCAGCAGCGGCGGCGGCGCGCAGCAACGTGGTGGTGGAGTGCCCCACGTGCCGCATCCGCTGCCTGGTGAGCACCACGGCGCGCGGCACGCTTCAGTGCCCCAACGGCCACCTCTTCCAGCTGCGCATGCCGCCGAGCATGGGCAACTCGCAGGGGCTGCGGCAGAGCTTCAACGGGGGCGGGCCCATGACGTCGGGGCCCAGACCCATCATGCGCCAATGCCCCACGTGCTACACGCGCGTGCAGATGCCCCCGGGCAGCCAGGCCGGCCAGTACATGTGTCCGCACGGACACACGTTTTACTTTTCCCCGTTCCAATAGATTGATGCGTGTTTGGCTTTGCTCTTCTTCACCTTTTGTGTTGTTTTGAGTTTTGGTGTGTGTATTCAAGGTAGGGAGGGGGGGCTGGACTCGTGACGTACTCGAGTGTCTGGGTGTGGCTAACGTGCAGATTGGTGCGAGCAGCGTAGTGGGTGTATGTTAGGCTGTCCGAGCTTGCGAGATCAACATCTCGCCGGAAAGGAACGCGTCGGCGCGACGCAGAGTGTTCTGTGAAGACAGGTCTACTGGGTACTTGTACATTTCGGCGGTGAGAGCGGAGCTGTTGGCGGTGCGCTGGTCGACTTGCAGGTACGTCCAGCATTCGGGTACGAGCACGCTCGCGCCAAGAGTTGGAGACGTAGGACCGTCGTTCGTTGGTGAGACCGACGATGTGCTGGTGGTGGCGAGCTCGAGCACGACGCAGGCCCCGTGTGGCAAGTTCTCCAACGGTGTCTGCATATGCCAAGTGAACCCCCAGAGAAGCGCGTTAGACGACGCAACAGGCTGCACCGACACTTGCTGCCGCATTTCCACGAGGTTGCGCTGTCCGTCCATCACTGAGATCACTATCCGCGGCCGCCGGGCGCCTACCAGTCCCGCGTCGCTCAGTCCAATGAGCTCAACAAAAAGTGACACATACGAGCTGTGCCGCACTTTTCCAGGCTGCTTGACCAGGAAAAGCAGGGGGAGTTCTTCTTCGCTCGCGCTCAAGCGCCGAGTCAGCTTGTTGGGCCGTTTCAGCAGAGCACTCCCAGCTGCCAGCAGCGAGTTCGCCGCACCACTAGATGGCTGGGGGGCGTGCGAGATCCCTACGGACGCACACGCCGCAGAAGATATGCTCGTAATAGCAGTCTTCGCCAACTCGGCCTTCAAGCAGCGGACAAGTATCAACTGAGGCTCCGAGAGACCCGATGCGAGAGCCCCTCGGTCTAGAAGTAGCTTCGCCAGCATCAGATGCCCGGCTTGTAATGCGAACTGCAGCGGCGTTTCTTGTCGAATTGTCATCGCATTGACATCGGCGCCATTCTCCAGTAGCCATTGTGCCGTCTTCACAAGCTCTAGCTCCGCGTCGAGCAAGGATTTGGACTTCGAATTGGAGCTAGCCACTGCTGTAGCTATGTCGAGCTGGATCTCGCTTGTGGTACTGTTCTTGTTGTTGTCACCATCGTCATCAATCGCTGCCAAAATGACAAGACTACTGCAGCTGGCGACCAAGTGCAGCGGCGTTTCCTGTCGTGGTGACTCGCTTCGCAAATTGCAGGCGTCCTGACGCGCCTTGAAGTCTACGAACTCGAGTTTACTGTTTTGCGCGGACCGATGCATCGCAAATATACGGGACTCGATACTGCTCGGAATGATGTTACGCAAGTGCGCGAGCCAGCACTGAATTTCAAGCGCTCCTGATGCTGCGAAGTAAAGTCGTCCTTCCTTGTTGCGACCACCAAGCAGTTGCGGGGAATGCAGTTCAAACGCAAAAGGCAAGTCCACACTCGTCTTAAGCAAAGCTGTGGCCAAGTCGATCTGCAGTGAACTGGGTCCGGCCAACGTCAATTTGCGGTCGTTAGGATAGTACTCGAGCTGTGGATGGTCCTGTTTGTCTGCTGTCACGCTGAGTACTACAAATCGCCGCATCCACCGTGATGTCTCTCGTCGTTTCCGAAGAAATCCACTGTAGACAATGGTTCGCTCAGGTATCGTGCTTTCAGGCTCAATTTCTTGCTGGTTACCAGCTTCATCAGAAGTGGCTTCGTTGGCCTCTGTCGCCTCGGGCCCATCGGTTGGGCTCACCTTCGTGGACTGCTCGGGCGCTTTTGCAGTCGATGAAATATTGCCCTGAGCTCCGGTAGCTGCCATGGATGTCGCTTGCAGCACTAGGTATTTCACCATTGCATGCTGGCCGTTCACACAGGCTTCATGGAAGGCCGTAAAACCCCGTCCGTTCTTGAGAGGAAGCAGCTCGTCGCTGGAACGCTCGTTGAGCATGTACTTGACGACGTGGAAGTCCCCGCATGCTGCAGCCTCGTGGAACAGCGAATTATACCCAAAGGCCCGTGGTTGCAACTCAAAGAAAACGTCTGGTTGATTGCGCAGCTTCGCCATTCTGCGGTCCGAGTCCTCCATGCGAGTATGTTGGGTCCACGATGTTGACAAACCTCCACTTCCTGGTGCAACGGTGTTTGTTCCACTCGCACTACGACCAACAAACACGCTAGCCACCTCGACTTCCCATCGATTTCGTCGGTGGTGCGATCGCCATGCCTTTTGGATGCGCCTTGAGGCTTTGCGCATGCGCCGGAATTGCCGACAAAGCAGCCAACTAGTTACGCAGTACTGCAGCATCCGGGTGCTCCGCTTCAACATGAGATACTGGCGCCTAGCAATCCAGCCGACCATAGCGTGCTGAAGGCGAGCCACCGCAGTTTTTCGAGCAACAAATACTCGTCGAGCTGCATGTTGACGACGAAGACTCTGGATGCAAACAACCCCACATCGTAGCGTGACAAAGCGTCGGCGAGCTTGCCACTTCCGCACCAAAGCCTGAGTCTTCACGATGCATGCTTTAAGCTTTTTGAAGCGTCTTCGCTGCAGGAACTGGCGAACGAAGGCTGCCAGCACGATTTCAGCCCTCTTCTCAAGCAGGAATCGACGACGCTGGGTCCGAGATCGGTACTTCGTTTGAACACGAATTGCTGCGCGTCGCTGAATCAGGAAAACTCGACGATGAGCATGCATTCGTTGCCACGACTGTAACTTCAGCGTAGATCGAAGACGCAGCTTCCGTTCTCGCTCTGCGGCAGTGCGCAGCATGAAACCACGCACATGACGCTGGATCTCAGTTGCTGCCCGAGTAGCCTTTAGAAATCGCAAGAAATTGCAGCGCGTTACATATCGGCGCGACGCTCGCGTCAAGATACAAGCAGCGCGCTTTTTCTTCTGAAACAAAGTGGTGAGCTGGAAGGACCGGAGTTGTGCTTGGATTTTAATGGCAGCACTCCGTTGTATCAGATATTTCGTACGCTGCGCTCGCATGCGCCAGAGCGCCTGCCATTTCAATGTCGCTCGCCGAAGTTTGTGAAACTTCTTGAACGCGAGTCGAGCTCGGACCAGCTTGGACTGCAGGATGACGATACTTTCTTGTCGAATAGTGGCCAACGATCCTTCAAGCCTCTCCACCTGACCATAACGGAGGAATATCTCGTTCTTGCCCATAGCAAAGATTTGTCGAGCGGGCGCTCGTGTGGGCTTTGGATCGGTCTCATCCTTCTCGGTCTCGGGTGATTCATCGTCTTCCTTTGTGGGCTCTGCTTCACATTCGAGTTCTTTATCCTTAAGCCACTCGCGAGCAATGGACTCACATGCCTCTCGAATTTTGCTGGGATTGTTCCGCGTAGCAGCAACGCCATATTTCGCGATCGCTAGCGGCCAGAAAAGCTCGTAGAAGACGCCGTATTGCTTACGGATCGGGAATCCTTCCTGCCGGATTCGAACTACCTCGAGCACGCCGCTGTAAATGAGTTGGTCGCGCACAAGCTCACAGCTAAATCCACCCGGGAACTTGAGGTTGTTCGGCTTGATGCATTTGATGTAGCTGGGTGTAGTACTCCACAGAACTTCCATGAGCTCAGCTAGCTGCGTGCGGAAGCGACTTGACACTGTTGTTGTCCCAGTGAGCGATGCGCTCTGTGTACGCTTGTGCAATCCTCCTGTCGGTGTGGAGGGACCACCACGTTTAGTTGCAGCGCCACCAACTGCAGTTGCAATTGGGGAGCTGAACATCGCTTGCAGAAGCGGCTGGGAACTGCGGCGCAGCAAGTCAAGTAAGTCATCATGCAGGTTATCGGTGTTCTTGGCGATGAAGTCGTGAATGTCGTAGACGACATCGCCTGCGTAGTGGCGGATGATAAACTCGTCACACTCAAACCGCGGCTTCGCATAGCTCGGGTGCTTTTCAAGGTGGTTCCCGTGGTAAATCGTGAGTAGCTGTTTGTCCGTGGTCTTGCGCTTGAGCAGCATTTGCTCCTCGAGCAAAGGCAAAAGTCCGAGGGGTGGCTTTTGAATGAGGTCCAGACAGCGCTGATTGTCCTGGAATTCCACAGGAGACACTGCGATACCTTCTCGAGCGTATCTCTCCTGTTCTAGCACGAACACGTGCTTGTTGAACTGCTGCTGCAGCGTCTCGTTGGTGAAGTTGATACATAACTGCTCCAAGCTGTTGCGCTTCATCACCTCGAAGCCAAAAATGTCAAGAATTCCGATAAATGGAGCTGCCGATGGTGCTGTCGCACCGCCCTGGGCACGAGGCTTGGGTGTCTTTTTGTCCGTTGCTGGGATCAAGGATGTCTGTTGTTTGGCACAGGCGTTGATGCGCGTGATAACGTGATGGAAGAGCTCGCCGTACAGGTATTTGCAGAAGGCATCCATCGCATTTTTGGCCTGCTCTGGAGTGAGCTTGATCTCGAGAATACTTCCACGACCTGTGACGGTGGTTTGTGTCACCATTTTGCTCGCGAACTCAGCGGCATCGACACCTAGTAGCATGGATACATGCTTCAGGTTCACTCCAGCATCGCTTTCTGGGAACACAATGCGAGTTGGCTCATTCTCGCGGCTATCATCTCCATTTCTGCCATCTTGTGTTGTTGGGCTCTCGAATTGCACGTTACCAAGGTGTAGAATGACTGCAAGCACTTCAAACATGGGGCGCTGGAAACTAGCGTTATCCATTCCGAGCTGCTCCAAACAACGACGTAGCTGCTCAAACTCTGTGGCGTCGTCCACTCCATCCACCTCAACACAATCTCCACGGGTGAGATAGGTGTAGTTCCACACGTCATTCCGCAGCAACAGTGGTCGGTCGGAGTCCGCGGGGTCCGGCGACACTGTTGCCAACGTGTCAAGACCAGCCAGCAGCTGGTAGAAGATGTGGTAGTTGCGCTCGTTTACTTCCGGCCGCACGAGCCGCGTCTTCTCCAGCAAGAAGTGGCGAATGGAAACGCCTGCCATGCGGCCTTCGCTGCTGTAGTGGATCTGGATGTACTTGCCGAAGCGACTGGAGTTATCGTTGCGCGACGTTTTCGCGTTACCAAACGACTCGAGAATCAAGTTCGAGAGCACCACGCACTCCTCGATCTGTTCGTGTACACCTGCAGCAACTGTACTGGTGCTGGCGGCGTGCTTGCTCGCAGTGGCGAGGTATTTCATGATGTACTTTGAGGCTTCGGTTTTGCCGGCCCCACTCTCACCGCTGATGACAATGGACTGCGGAGTGCCGGAACCGGGAACGACGCCTTTCATGCCCGTGTAGGCCTTTTCAGCGATGGAGAATAAGTGTGGTGGAGCACTGCTATCGCTGGTAGACCCGTCTCCCGTAGCTGTAGCAGCCTCCTCGCGGCCCTTCATGAAGCCCACGACGTCGTACAGCAGCGGAATTGACTTGTACGGGTTGATTGACAGCAGGATATCCGCCGTGAAGGTGTAGATCTCGTCGCGCTCGAAGCGTTGTCGCAGCACATTGAGCAGAGGCGCCTCGTGCATGTTGTTCATGAGCGCCACGTCGGCGTGATCCACAATGTGCGACGCGTCGAAGGTGAAGAGCTGGTCCATGCGCAGGGTCTGCACCTGGTCATCCGCCGCGTCGGGAAGGTACACCTGCGCCGTCTTCCGGTCGTCGGCGATGGCCTGCACCTCGCCGATCCGCCAGAGCACTTTGGCGTCGGCCACCCACACTTTGGCGCCGACCTGCAGGTGCTTGGCGTCGATCTGTCCAAGCAGAGCGGGGCGTCCTGCATGGCTGGCGTTGTTGCTCTGCTGCTGGTTGTTGCTGGGGCTGTCGAGCGCCTTTCCCGGTGCCTTGGAGCTCGGCGGCCGCGTCGAGATCGCCGGGGGCGTCTTGCGAGCGAGCATCTTCACGGCAATAGCAGCTCCCTCCTCTGCGATCGAGGTGGGGCGCGTCGTCCTGGGCCGGATGATCAAGTAAGTGCCACCTTTAGTGGCTCTAGCGTCCCTTGCCCTTGCAGTCGTTTCGAAACGATTTGGTGGCGGACGGTTATCGTGCCGAGTATCACCAAGTGGTGCTTGACTTGCACGAGCGCGCTGCCAGCGTCAGCAGGCCGCACTTGGGATTTGCAGCCACCAAGGAGTGAGCTCGTGCCCTGTGCTGGTCGAAGTTGGTCCTCGTTGGATCGTAGAGGTCTTGAATCAACACTCTTGATAGCTTGTCGGCTCTTCTGGATCAGAGTTACAGGTACTAGGAGAGCGAGCCGTCTTGCTCGAGCGCAGCAGCTCTTAGCCCGCCCTGGGGTAGGACGATGGGTCGGAGCAACTAGCAGTAGTAGCAAGTTGGTGATGCTTGCAAGTTGAAGTTTCCGGAGTGATGGTCGTCGTACTTCCTCGAAACAGCACCGTGCTCTCTATTGCCACTTAATATTGACACTTCACTCTAAAACTACTTCACTGCGCTACTTCAACACGCCGAGCCTCAATTACGTGGCCGTCTATCCGGTATTATCGCCCCAAGATGCACGGCGACCTGCGCGGCTTCTGTGCGTGCTGTGCTGCCCCCTGCTGCTGCTGCATCGGCCTCTAACCCGCCTAATTGCGCTGCAGATGGCGCGCCCGTGACCTACGCCTTCTCGCTCGCCGTGGGCGCCGCCAGCTCCGCCAGTCTGCTGCTGGACCGCGGCCACCTGCTGGCGCTGGACCGGGACGCCGTGCTCGCCCGCGCGCAGTACTGGCGGCTGCTGTCGAGCCAGCTCACTTTCCACCAGTTGCGTCATTTTACTTAACTTTATTATTTCTTAAATATTGTTCCCCATAAATGTTTTTTACTAACATTATTTTTTTTCTTATTAAAACGCAGTGGGCTGGCCGTGTCGCTCGGACTCTACGTCGTGTTCCAGTTCCGCGTGCTGGAGAGGCAGATGGGCTCGCGCAAGTTCGGCAGCGTGCTGGTGTTCGTGCTGCTGATCTCGGGGGCCCTGCAGCTGCTGGCGCTCTCGTCCGCCCCCTGGCTGGCCAAGATGATCCCGGGAGGGGCCTACCCCGTCATCGGAGCCTTCGCAGTCTACTTCAACAGTACGAGACTGTTGTCTGGTGTTGGCTGCAGGAGGTGATACGGTGCTAATTGTTGCTGCTGTTGCTGTCTTAGGATTTATTCCCAAGATGCAGCCGCGGTCGCTGAGTGTGATGGGGCTGCACTTCTCGGACAAGTCGAGCACGTATCTGCTCATGCTGGTGGTACGACGTCAGACGCGGGCGCTTTTTGCTGATGGTGAAGAGTTGGGCGGGTGGACTGACGCGTTGGTGCACTGGTGTGCTCTGTCTGTACTGCTGGTAGATACTCGCACGGGACTACCGCGCCCTGATCCCGTTCCTGGGTGGGTCGTTCCTGGGACTGCTATTCAGCTCGACACCGCTTGGACGACTGCGACTGCCGTCGTTCGTGTGCTCGATTTTCGGTCTGCTGCACCCGCTGTTCGACGTGGTTCCTGCGAGCACGCTGGCGCTTCAGCGGCAACGACGTGCCCTCGAAGCGCAGCGACGATTGAACGCACGGTTCAATCGGGGCCGCCCGGCGGCACCGGCTGCGGAAGGCCAAGGCTTCCGAGACCAGTTACTGCCGGGTGCAGGGGGCATGATGCCTGGTGGGGTTCCTGCTGCGGCTGCCGCGGCAGGAGGCATGCTGCCACCTCATCTCGCCGCTGCACCACCGTCTGAAGATGCTATCCAGCAACTTATGGTAAGCATTTACTGTGCTTGGATGTCAACCGCACAATGACTAACTCGTGTCTCTGATTCCAGGCCCTCGGGTTTGATAGAGAGCGCGCACTGCAAGCGCTTCAGTCCACGGACAACAACGTGGAGGCGGCCGCAAATCGCCTCCTAAACGGATTGTAGAGGAAGCAGGCGTCGCATACAGAGATAAAGACGGAGTGAGGCACCGCAAGCCGATTTTCCAAGTAAGTACATACAGCCCCAGTGAGCTAGCTCCTTGTTGACTGTCCTGCCCCTGAGATCGCCACTTCATTTCAACAAAAATGAACCGCATCCTGTATCCACGACCAGGTGTCGGCACACACATCATATCAAGCGAAGACGCCAACCTGACAGCACTAGCATGCCCCTTGTCGCGCGTGGCGTAGGATCGTGCCTGAACACTGCCCGCCCAACGGTGCCACGCCACCCAGGAGATTGGCTACATGACGTTGTGCGGAACGCTAGTCGGCACTAGTTAAATCCAGACTTCTGGACACATCGAGGCACTCTTGGCGAGGATGATAAGCCACTCGCACGCACGTAGAGGTCTGGTCACTGATGGATGAGGCTCGGATTTCCTAACCCATGGCTGGATCCACAGCCACGTATAGATGGCTGCGAGGGGTCATTGTCCTAAAGACGCCGCTGCGTGAACGTCTCCGTTGCAATGGCCGAATCCCACGCAACGTTGCGGTGGCTATCGATGCTCGCTGTCCTTTGGACGGCGCAGGTGGTGGCTATGACGCCGCCCGTATGCATGGACTCGACGGGTCTGTGGGGCGGAGGCACGCTTCTGTCGTCGTGCAGTGGGCAATGCCGCGGTGGATTGCTCTGTGACGTGGCTGTCGACGGAGACTACACGTGCTTCAACTACACAGACTCAGCGTTTGTCCTGCTCATCCGAGATTCAGGCTACCAGAGTGACGAGGACGCAGCCGCACGAGTGGCCGACGCGTCTTACGTTTCGAAGGTGGCCAAGCTCCCGGATGACACTGACAAATACCCTCACATCGACAACTGCTACCTGTACGACGTCTCTAAGCTCGAGATCGAGTCGAACATTGACCAAGTGTAAGTACTGCCGTCCTGAATCGTTGTAGTTTATCGAACCTAACAAGTGCTGTGGGTGCTGGTGGAACTGCAGAGTCCTTGCTGGTGGCAACAGCTACAGAGCTTACTACAAGGGACGAGTGGGCTATCTCACATTAAACTCGGACTTCATTGCCAATCAGTCCCAGATCACGAGGGTGTCGCTCATCAATCTCAACCTGAAAGACGTCATGCACGACCTGCCGTCGAAGCTGCCTGTGAACACCACGCAGCTGGATTTGAAAAATACGTTGATCTACGCATTCCCAACCCAACTCGCAGCGCTGGCGAGCCTTGAAGACCTGTGAGTATCCCCTGCGTTATACGTTTGTGAGAGCTATTCTCATATAACTTCTTGTTTTGCAATGCATTCAGATCACTGGAGGGAAACTACATCTCGAGTCTCAACGAGAGTGACGTGATACCAACTCTAAAAAAACTGTACATGATTGACTTCGCCTAGCTAGCTGTGCTTTTTGCGGGGACTTACGTTCGAGTTGTTTGCTTTGGCCAGGAATCTTGCGGCAAACAATCTTACATCCATGCCTGCTTCCCTTATGAACCACGCAAATCTCGAAAACCTGTACGTGTGCGTACTTCGAGAACCCTTTTCAAAGAGTACTGTCTAACCGAACTTGAGATATCGGCAGGAACTTAGGCTCCAACAAAATCGAGACAGTGACGACGTTGGATTCATCCAACACGCTGACAACGCTGTACGTTTACGTTTAGCGTGTGACGGAGTATATTCACACTCACTGATCATCTATCTGCGCATGTTTTGGTCTGTATAGGAATTTGAGTGATAACAACATCGCAACCTTTGACGCTACGTACCCAAACCTAGAAACACTGTACGTGGCGAATGCTTGACTTGATTTGCTCGTGGTAGTACTTACTATTTTTCAGGTATCTGGGTAGCAACAATTTAACCGAGATTCCAGCAACTGTGTACAATTGCACAAAGCTCAAGAACCTGTACGTACCGTCGGAACCCATTCATTGGCAATGGTTGACTCGCAGTCATCTCATCCTTGTGTGCGGCGAACAGATACCTGTCCGGCAGTGGTTCGTCCCTCTTGTCGCCTGTGTTCACGGACGACCAATTTCAGTTTTTGCAAAACCTGGATACGTTGGACGTCACTGACGCTGATTTCGACACTCAAACGGCGTGCCAGACAAACAACACGCAGCAACTTCGCGATACGATTCCAGTTTGCCTGACATCGGAAGCAGTCCCCGTGGCTGCAACGATAGACTCGAGCAGTGGAGGGATGTCTACTGGGGTCATTATCGCAATCACTGCTGGTGGGGCAGTTTTACTTCTGATCCTGCTTGTGATCGGGATTTGCGTGTGCCTCCGGCGTCGCCGGGCGGCAAAGTTTATCACAGCGGAGCTGGATGACCCACAACTTGTGCCTCTCATGCTGAAGCCGGGGGATATCAAAAACGTCAAGAAGATTGGTGCTGGTGTTCATTGCGTCGTGTGGCTCGTCAGATACCGCAAATCGCAATTGTTGGCCTCAAAGCGTCTCCGAAAGGACTTGGCACGTCGACGAATCACCAAGGCCTTCATCGAAGAGATTAAGCTGGCTGCGCCATTCGATCACCCGAGTGTGGTAAAGCTCGTTGGAATCGCGTGGACCGTGAAGACAGACATCCAAGCTCTATACGAATACGTGGACAATGGGAACGTGAGTGACTACCTGACCAGGCCCGGAACGCTGCGTGAGTGGACCCAACAAAAACTGCAGATTGCCCTGGAGGTGGCGGAAGCTTTAGTCTACCTCCATTCTTTTGCGCCTCCTGTCTTGCATCGAGATCTGAGGGCGAGCAACGTGCTGCTTACTAGCGATATGAAGGCGAAAGTGAGCAAGGTTGGCGTTTCCCATCTGAGGGCCATTGCTAGCGGCGACAACGACCAACAAACCACCATGGGTCCGTGGCAAGCTCCGGAAGTGTTGATGGGGTCTGATGACCGCGATCCGGCAGTTGACATCTTCAGCTTCGGTGTGCTGCTTTCCGAGTTGGATACCCATGCGCCGCCCTACAATGACGCTCGGAGTTTGAGTGGCACCCAGTTGGCAGATGCGGTGGTTCTTCAGATGATTGCTGCGGGCGCCATTCGCCTTCGGTTTGGTGAAGACTGTCCGCCCGACTTAAGATCTCTGGCCGATTCTTGTCTTGCCAAGAATCCACGGATGCGCCCTGCAGCATCGGAGGTAGTGTATGCATTGCGGACGATCAAGAAGCTGGTATAGTTGTTAGGAGACAGCGTTGTCAGCACTGTGAAAAGGTGTTCATTACGTGCTGTTTGCGTTGGTAAATGTCATTGTGATGCTCACTTAGGTCTCTCGAAATTTTGCTGCTAGTACAACAAGTTCGGTAAATGAAAAAGAGTGGAGGAATTTGGGCGTGAGAGAACAGGGTAGCCACGTGCGCTTAGCAGTAGGTTCCGAGGTCACCTTGGGTAGGAGCAGGAGTTGGTTCCGAAGTAGAGTTGGTATCCGTCGCGGGCGGTGCTGTGGTCGAGGCAGGTGGACTCATGGGGGACGCCGGAGGACTGGTTGTGGACGGCTCCTCCGTAGCTTCCTCTGGGCTCAGGACGACGTTGATGGCGTAGGAAGTGTCGTCTCCGGTGCATCCGTCGAGTTGCTTAAGCAAATCGGCTTTCAGGTTTTCAGATTGGTATCCATAGTAGCAGTTGGGCAGTGAGGTGGCAAGCTCCTCGAGTTTCGAGGCACATGCGGAGCCGCAGAACGTGGTGATGACGATGCTGGTGCTGGAGACGCTCGAGTCGTCGGCACACTCATCGCTGGAACCAACAGCGGTGTACAGATCCACCATGTCACTGATCTCGGAGGCCACGCAGTTCGTGTTGGAAGCTGTAGTGGCCGGTATTGGAGCCGTCGTCGATGGGACCTCGGTGGATGGGGAGCCAGGGTCCGTGGTGTCGCCCCCAGTGCAGACGGTGATGGCGTTTTGCACCTCGACCTTGTTGCTCACCCCGTTGTAAGTGCAGTCCGACATGGAGGCGGCCATGCTCGCCAAGACTGCGGTGCAGTCCGTGGCGTTGCAGGGCCAATTGAAGTACGAAGTGCCCGAGGCGTACGGTGCACAGGCCGTTTGCGTTGCGGCCCAGGCCCACAGCTCGTCGTCGTGTGTCATCTCCGCGTCGGTGCATTCGGCTGCATGAGCACCGAGCGGCGACAGGGTAAAAGTGACGACGGCGAGCAGCGAGGCGAGGTGATGCATGGGAATTGGGTCGAGTGCGTAACTGGTCAAGAAGGACTTGGGCGACGCCGGACAAGTTTGAGAATGGCTGCAGCGGCGGAAAGCGATGCATTGAGGAGTGCTCCACGTTGAAGTTGCCCCGCTTTGGGTGCAAATGCCGGTTTTCGGACAGCAACGACTATTAGCCAGAGCTTGATGCCCGAGTGGCACAAAGTGGGCATGGCGCCAGCAGATTCACTTCGGGCCCATCGATGGCGGCGGACAGGTGGTTCGGCGCCTTGGTGGTGCAGCATGAGTATTTTTTCTCCTCGAACACCAGATCGACGTGACAATCGATGGCGAGCTGTCTCAAAGCAAAGCCGAACATAGGGACTGTCAGTCACCTTGGGCAGCACGAAGGCTGTCCTAGTTTTTGCGTTGGTAAAAATTTCTCACGAGTTCATGCTTTTCTTTTCTAGTGTTACAGGGTTTCGATGCTCCGCGCTTTGGTGGCCTTCTAGCCATCGCTGCGCTATGATAGGGGCCAACTCGACCGAGTCGGGGCTTTTGGCTCAAGGAGCAAGACCGGAGCAAAAAGTATGGTAGCCACGGTCTCCGCAGCTGGGTCTACTGATTGACAGACATACATGACGGGTTGCAGGGTAGCGTCACCGAGTCGCAGAGCTGTCCGTCGGGCAGGTCGGGGCGCCTACTTGCCGAAGTAGTGCAGCTCGATGGGCCGCGTGACCAGGTACGACACGATGGCGAAGACCCAGGCGAGTTCCACGCCGACGTCTCCGCCGTACGGGGCCTCGCCGCACAGTTTGGCGATGGGGCCGACGTACCATGTCTGGCTCATGCCCAGCACGGCGCCGACGATGCCCACGCAGAAGGAGAAAACGGCGGCGATGCCGTGCGGCAGCTTCTCACGGTTGTCGTAGTCGGCCGGGTTGTAACCTGAGTAGCCCTTGCGGAAGTAGAAGTGCTCGGTGAGGCCGATGGAGGCGTACACGGACATCCAGTAGCCGATGACGTTCATGAAGTTCTCGAGCACGCTCTCAAAGTGCGAGTAGCCCGGGAAGGCCACGACGGCGTAGATGACCGAGCCCACCAGTGTCCATACGAAGCGCGGGATGGCGCGCGTCCACTCGCCGAAGACCTGCACGGTGATGGCGAACGAGTAGATGTTGGGGCAGTTGTTGGCGATGATGGACAGCGCCAGCAGCACGAGGCAGAACTGGCCGAAGCCGCCGAGCGGGCCGACGATCACCGCGCTGATCAAGCCGCCGGAGCCGGCCTCATTGTAGCCGTCGCGGTACTTACTGTCCGGGTTGCTCTCGTCCGTGGCCGTCATGACGGCCACGCCAAGGAACTGCGTGAACAGCAGTGGCACGATCAAACCGGCGTACGCGGACAGGAAGACCTTGAGCTTGCTCTGGTTGACCGGGTGGTACACCGTGTAGTCGGCGGCGTACGACGTCCAGCCGATGGCGAAACCGAACACGGTGGCGCCGAAGCTCAGCACGCTGCCGACCTCGGAGGTGCCCGTGCCCATGGGGATGTTGACGTAGGCGCCCGAGATGGCGAACTCGATGAGCACGATCATGAAGACGATGAAGGCCGGGATCCAGGACCAGAACTCGTAGGCGTGCACCACCTTGTAGCCGAAGAGCGTGACGACGAAGGTGCAGGCGGTGATGATGATGATCCCGGCCCAGCCGGGCACGTCGTTGTTGACCGCGTTGATGACCTGCGCGCCGACGATGACGTTGATGCAGGACCAGCCCAGGCAGGCGATCACGTTGAAGATGGCCACGATCTTGACTCCGTGCCAGCCGTACCAGAAGCGCGAGAGCACGATCTGGCGCAGGCCGAAGATGGGGCCGAAGGTGGAGAAGTAGCACACGGGCAGGATGCCCACCATGTTGAAGAAGAGCACGACCAGGAAGGCGTCGGCCGAGCCCAGGTAGAACAGCGACTTGCCCAGAACGCCGATGGCGAAGGAGCTGATGACCATGTTGGCGGCCAGCCACATGCTGCCCACGTTCAGCAGCGAGTCGTCATGGCGCTCGTCCTCGGGCACGCGCTCGATGCCGCGCTGCTCGATCTTGAGCTTGCCGGCCCAGCGCTGCAGGCGCGCGTAGAGCGAGTCGCCGTCCTCGAAGTTCTGCTGCTCCGCGGCCTGCAGCGGGACGTCGCCGTCCAGCTTGGCGTAGGCCGCCTTGGGCGACTTCTCCAGGTCTGGCAGGTGGCTGTCGGTCTTGTCCATGGCGGAGCTCGACGGAGGAGACGAACGAACGCAGTGAGGGATGCCACGCAAAACGGGGAATGAGACCCTGGACACATGCGGCCCGGCCGGCCGGCGGCCGTGACCACCGATCTCGCCGATGAGATGATGCAAAGATGGCACCAACACGGAGGCGAGTGCGATGCGCGACGCGGGCGAAAAAGAACCCGGCGCCGTGCAGAGAGCGAGCCGCGGCCGGCCAGCTGCCCACCGCCACGCAGGACTCGCGGCGCGGGTTTCGCTAGGTGTGCGCGCATTGCACACGCTCCGGCAGCGCAATAGCAAGCGAAGAGAGCGGCGAATCCCGTGGACGAAGTGATCGGGCCGAGTTTCGGTCGGCCAAGCTGTCGCCGCCAGCGCAGCAAGGCAAGAGCAAGGGCGCTGCAACCCCAGCGAGTCGCTGGTGCGTGTTGGGCCGATGGATGATGGCGTCTAGAGTGGGAGCGCATCGTCGGGCCAACTCTACCAGCGGATACTTTGTGTCGGTTTGACACGCCCCCTAATAGCCACCACTTTTGGCCGCTCCGCCCGTCGACGACTACGACTGGCAAACTAGCACGAGCAAATGCAGTCGAGCAGGGCAGGACGGCACACGCGAGTCGCCACGGGACCATGGGCGCTGCAAGAACTCCCGGTTGGCGGTGAGTGAGCTCAACTCCGCCGACCCGGAGCATCATCGGTCACGCTTCAAGCGCGTGAGACCGGGCGTCCAAGCAGCAGCGAGTCAAGAGCGACCACGGCGCGGCGGTCACGCGTCCCTCGGAACCGTATGTTCCGGTATGTTACATGTACAATACCAAGCGAGCAGGTCATTAGACGACGCCGAGTCGGCGTCGCCGAGGCGGCGACCTGTACCACCAGCAGCGCAGAGATTAAAATCGCCCGCGTTGCCCAAGCGAACACTGTAGTGACTCCCTACTAGTGAGGCCTTGCGCGCATTCAGCATTAATTCCCGTCAGATGGACGAGCAGCGCGTCAGTCTAGTCGCGCCCAATCACCGGGCGACCCGAACAGCAACTTGCTGTCAGCAAGTAGGGGAGGGTCAGTGTCATGTAGCTGCGATTTATCGAGTAGTACTGTACTTCGCAATAACGCAGACTTGGAGCAACTCCGACAACTTGCAACCGCAAGATCTCAGTGGAAAGCCCTGGAGAGGGCTATCGTCGACGCGCTGCCGGCGAAGGGAGACCCGACGTATGCGGACACCACTCGATGCCGCCGACTAGCAAAGCTGAGCCTAGCGCAGGCTACGCGATAACGTAATAGATTACATTACATTACTGCACTTATTCGACGCACAACGCCTTTTGTAAGAGGTTTTAGGATTTACTCGGGCTTGTAAAACAACTAACGGGGTTTGCCAAATAGTATACGGATGAATGTCGTGACGGTGCCGACATATATTATTTTGCCTTGGGCACTGTATGTCCTCCGAGGCCCAATCAGATGTTTAAGATATCTTTATAGCGAATAAGGAGCCCGTTGAATCAAATTTAGGCCAATCATCATGTTTCGGGATAGGTTTATTTGTTGTCGACACCGTATAATGCCGGCAATGCATCAAAATATGTATCTAGCCCATAGTGAATTTAAGTGATTAAGATATAGTACGAATATCTGCCCTGTAGCCGACAATTTACTTAGCTTTTGTATTGACTGTCAGACTGCTTTGAGAAATTTGTAATGGCGTTTCCACTACTATCGCGAATTTAAACCGAGTTTCCTGGACATGCCCTCCAACTCTCCCAGAACGACATGAACGAGCAGCATTCAACCGGAGTTAGCTACATACAAGCGCACCACTTAAACCACGAAGAGGATAAAGAAAGAAAGAAACAACTTATTACGACTTATTCGTATTTAACTTGTGCAATAGTGGTGGGGTGCCCCTGTGGGACATCCCACCAGCAGCAGCACCCCGCCAGGGCTGGTGGCTACATAGCAGACAGCGACAGCAGGTCTTCCTCCCTCTCGCCGTCGTCCTCGCACTCAACACCGTAGTCCTGCTCACCACCCTCTTTTCGCCCGCGGTCCTCCTTCCCCTTGCCGCTGTCCCCACACTCTCCTCCAGGCCGCCGCTTCCTCGCCCTCCTTCTTCATGCTCGCTGTCCTCCAGGCCACCGCCCCATGTCATCCTACTCCCCCCCCCCTCCTCCAGCTCCCCACCCTCCTTCAGCTCCAAGCTGTAGTGGGGCTACTTTGGCTCACTACTTTAGCTTACACGTCGCGCTACGTGTATGAGGAAGCGTAGGAGTTTATTAATAATTTGAATTAATTATACGTGAGTCCACAAGTATAATATAAATCAAATAAAACACCAAGTAGCTAGTTTAAGAACTGTATTGTTTGTAAATTGATCTTCCTCCTAAATCTGCTAAAACTGTTTATCATCTATGAAAGGGGTTGACAGCGGCTGGCTGTCAGAGCCCCGCCACTATGCACGTCTCTAATTGGTAGAAAGATGCTGCTTTCTACCAATAGGATCTTTGGGTAGGTGTGAACCACTCATTGTGGTGGCCCACTTCAATGTATCCATTGGTGTGATTTACACCAAGGTGAGGAAGTATCAAAAACCTTTAACAGATATTTATTTGTTAAACCATAAGTGACAAATGTCATGCACAAGTGACAGTTGTCACTTGTGTCTCGACACGTCAATTAATATTGACTGCTTGTCAATTGTTTGTGCTGGGGGTTTCCGTGCTCATCCGCAATGAGCACGATCAAGCTGAAGACTGCCATTGCAACAGAGGGTAAGCTCTCTGTTGCCGAGTACCGTGCGAGGCAGGGCGAGGTGCGCCGCTACCACGGGAACAGACAACGCAGTGTCTGTGTACGATTCTTCGATGTCGACCGCGTCTGTGAGTCGACATCTCTAAGCGAATTTATGTTGCTTACCGTGATCGGGTAAGCAAGCGCCAAAGCACTTCGATGACTTCTCGAAGCGAGGCAAGTATTAGCAACTCCACGCTGTTGCGGTGGAGGCTGGTGTCCGTGCGCCGTGCGCACTGTCCGTCCAGGTGGCGGTGCGTATTGGCTACCGCGACCACAACAGGTATACTGTATGTATACCTGAAAGCTTCAATGGTCTCCGTGCTAATTATCTAGCACGCGAGTCGTCAGGCGTTGTAGATTACTACAGCGCTCGCACTACCTTCTTGCTGGTAGTGCGTGTTGGGCTTCGTATTCCTTCACCATGTCCGGAACGTCTTCCATCAGGACGTTCCGTGGTTCCCACGTGTCGTGCTGGGGAGGGAAACCTCTCCAGCGAATGCGAAAATAATCCGGACCTCGGATTGTTTTCCTATGATCAACAATTCGCTGGACGATCCAGCGAATTTCTCCGCGTGTGTCTCGCAGCGGTGGCGGAGGTGGTGGAAACACGCCCCGATGGTCAACGCCGTGTTGACCTTCATCTCGTGTCGCTCCACGACCAGGTGACGGTCGTGGAGTACCTTCAGAACGCGGAGGTTGCCACTCTGTACCATCGTGTCCCGGCTGTGGCGGTCTCCCAGACCGCCTTGAACGTGCCGGTCGGGTTGTAGGCCCGACTGTATTAACTACTCCAGCGCGTAGTCGCGCTGGAGAGGAGGGTTTCCCCTGCCGAGTCTGTCTCTTCGGGTCAGACGAGCCATGTGGCTCGTGCTGGAGGTATGGCATTAACCCCTTCAGTACCACAATTTTGATCGTTTTTATCCTGTTGCCTACAGGTTTGTATAGTCTTGGTCCTAGTATTTGCTTGGTTTTGAAGCGGCAAAGGGAATCCCGCCTGATCCCACTGATGTAGCGTATCCTACAGGATATCGACAACGCAATATATACCAATATCCTGTAGATGAGCTGTTACGATCAAAATGTTGGTGTTTGTAACGGGGTTACACGTACAAGTGGCTGCAAGCCACTTGTGAATTTAACAGATAGGTTATCTGTTAAACGTTTTGGATACTTCCTCACATTGGTGTAAGACACACCGATGGATACATTGAAGTGGACCACCACAGTGAGTGGTCCACACATACCCAAAAGATTCTATTGGTAGAAAGCAGCATCTTTCTACCAATCAGAGACATGCATATTAGCGGGGCTCTGACAGCCAGCCGCTGCCAACCCTTTCATAGATGATAAACAGTTTTAGCAGATTTTAGAGGAAGATCAATTTACAAACAATACAGTTCTCATTTTACCTAATCTAAGTCACTTGGAATCCTTTCTTACTTAACTTATATTTGTGTATTCAAATATAATTAACCTAAGTAATTACTAAGTACTTACGCTTCCTCGTACACGTTGCGCAACGTGTAAGCTAAAGTAGTGAGTCAAGTTAGACCCACTACACCTGGTAGCACTTTGTAGTCCGTCCAACGACCGACTGCTTGACGTTCGTACGCGGTGTACGAACGCGGAGCCGAGAACCACATGAGCACGGAGGTGCCCATGGAGAGCTCCAACACGCCTGCAACGCATGTTGCACGCGCTGACTGCCCCCACCTGTCTGACCCAGAGTGGGAGGCCCTCCAACGACTGTCAACAGTCATTGGAGAAGCGGCGATAGCTACAATGCTGCGTACGCTATCGCCGACGGAGCAACATGGTGTTGCTCTGGGATTCATCATGAAGGAGCAGCGTGACGCTGCTTCCTCAGTGACGGCGTCGTCAGGGACGACACCGCGTGCTCAACCATTAAAGTTGAGCGTAAGCAATTACGTGGGAAGAGAGGGCGAGCCTCTCCTCCGATGGCTTGTCGAACTCGACACAGCCATAGCGGCTCGACGCATCGTCGACCCGCTGTCGAAGGTCGCGTTCGCCATGTCCTGCCTTGGCGGACGCGCAAGGAGTTGGGCGTATGGACGCCGACTCTCCGATCCTACGTGCTTCAGCACGTACGAAGTGTTCAAAGAGGAGCTCAAACAAGCGTTTGAGCCCCCGCAAACGAGTTCCGGTCGAGGGCGGAGTTCCTCGACCTTCAGCAGGGTAAGCATGACGTCCATGCTTACGCGCAGCGCGCACGATATTTGGTATCAAATATCGTGACTAACCCGATTGACGAGGCGACCAAGGTCGTCACGTTCATGAAGGGGCTTAGAGATGGGCCCGTGAAGACCTATCTCTTCCGAGAGTACCCGAGTACTCTCGAAGCTGCAATCACTCTTGCCATGCAAGAAGAGTTTAGCCTGCGGCAGGCTAAACTCCATGTAAACGTACCGAGGCCGCAACCGCGCCCGGTAGCGAGGACGGGAGGTCCGGAGCCAATGGACCTCTCGAGCGCAACAACGGCTGGTTACCAGCAGCAGGGAGGTAACGTGCGATGCTTCCGCTGCGGAAGGATCGGTCACTTTGCACGGGAGTGTACAGCTCCCATGCCCCCTGGAGGTGGCCGTCGTGGCGATGCTAGGCATCGCCGCGGACCAACAAAAAACGCGAACATCCAGTAGGCGCGGGGCGCCCTACTGGTAATGCAGTCGCGCGTGCCGACATCGGGCACGCGACACTGAGGCTGCAGCCCCCAGTGAGACCAGCTCTCACTGCAAGAAACAAGATGACAGGCCAAACCTAGTCATCTTGAAGGTTTACTCGAAGAGAGCGAGTGACTCTCTTCGAGCATTGGTAGACTCAGGCGCGTCGAACAACTTTGTTCGACTACGAAGCCTGTCGAGACTTGACTTCGAGGAGGTAGATACACCTCGAAGTCTTCTGGAGGTACGACTGGCAACAGGTGCCATCGTGAAGACCGAGAAGCGCGTCGTGAACGTGCGCTTCTCGTACAAACAACGAGTGTTTGTCGAACACTTTATCGTCCTGGACCTGGACGATAAGTTCGACGTGGTAATGGGCATGCCGTGGCTTGCACGGCATCATCCGGTGATAGACTGGAAGAAGCGCACGCTCGTGCGCTTCGGACGCGACAGCGGAACAGAGAGCGATGGCCCTGTTACCGCAGCGCGCGCACCAGCAGGTGCGCGCGGCTCACCAGTCGAGACAGCGCTTTATGCTGCTATCCCGGAGTGCCCAAGAAGTGCGCGAGGGCGCGCACAAGTGAGACCCACGTCGGCAATGCTGCCGACGTCAGAAGAAAAAGATATGTTGGTTCCGGGAACCAACACCCACGTTCAAGCGTGTAAGGGACAGTCCCTGACCCGAAGCGGTCAGGTCGACAACGACGCGTCGGCTCCGGGAGCCGACGCACCCTCAGTCATGAGGGGCTCCGCCAATGAATGGCGTCGAGGTGACGAAGGCGTGTCAACTCCGGGAGTTGACGCTGCAAACAGTGCGGACGGTTGCAAACGTACCGCACTGACGCAATTTGCATGCTGTCGTGCAGCCGGGCTGCACGACGAAGCGCCATGCGATCAAGCCGGGCTTGATATCGCGCGCCCGCAGACAGGGTCTGCCGGCGAAGGGACACATTACCGTGCAGCCGGGCTGCACGAAGGAAAATGCGGTCAAGCCGGGCTTGATACCGCGCGCCCGCGGACAGGGTCCGCCGGCGAACGACTGTCCACGGCCGGGCCTGGACAAGAAGAACAACTGTGCGGAGCCGGGCTCCGCACAACAAGAAGAGGCGCAAGCGAAAAACGCTGCGCAAGTCTCGGTCCGGGACCGAGACGCAACGAGAGCAGTCTGCTGGGCAGACTGCGGCGGTGACGCCGAATGTCAAGACGCTAAGCGTCTTGACGCGCACCGATACTGGATTCCAGTATCGTGACATGGAACTCGCTAGTCCTCCGACGACGGCGTCGGAGTTGACTTCGCTTCCAGCCATGAGCTGGAAGCGCTTCACGCGCGACTTGCACGATGGACGCATCGAACAAGTCTGCGTTCTTTCGGACAGCGAAAGAACGGCGAGCGAGAGCGAAGAGCT
This sequence comes from Phytophthora cinnamomi, assembly GCF_018691715.1. NCBI lineage: Eukaryota > Oomycota > Peronosporomycetes > Peronosporales > Peronosporaceae > Phytophthora > Phytophthora cinnamomi. The sequence goes on from NW_027151025.1 coordinate 635,563, forward strand.
GAGGCAGCTCTTCATGGGAAGTACCACTGAGAGTGAAGACACTCTCAGTGCGAAGACGAAGCGAGAGCGCTTCGAGGAACAAGGTTGGGACTCGCTGAAGTCGAGTCCCTATTACAAATTGTTTAGGGAGTACAAAGACGTACTCCCGGAAGAGATTCCTGCGGAGCTTCCGCAGGATAAGGGCATTCAGCACGAGATTGATCTCGTGCCGGGCACGAAGTACTGTGTCACGCGGCAGTGGCCACTGCCGCGAGAGCAAGTGAAAGCGATCGACGACTTCTTTGAAAGTCGTCGTAAAGCAGGACAAGTGCGGGAATCAAAGTCCCCGCACAGTGCTCCGACGTTCTGTGTCAAGAAGCCACAGGGCGGATGGCGCATCGTTCATGCCTACAACAAGCTGAATGATGCGACGGTACCGGCGCAGACGCCGATACCACGAAAAGATGTTATCATCGATTCGATGGCCGGGAGCACCGTTTACAGTGCTCTCGACTTGCGAGATGGATTTTATCAAATCCTAATGCGTGAGAGCGATATCCCTCTCACGGCAGTGAGCACGCCAAGCGGCATGCTCTGGGAATGGCTAGTAATGCCACAGGGGCTTAAGAATGCCCCTGCGACTTTCAACAGGTGCGTGACGCACTTGTTGCGCTCGGTGCGCGACTTCGCACCGAGCTACTTCGATGATGTATTCATCCACAGCCGGGCTGTGGACGGGAAGACCGACGTAGAGATGCACAGGGTGCATCTCCGGCAGCTACTTGAGCTCATGCGAAAGCATAAGCTCTACGCGAACCTGAAGAAGTGTATCTTCGGGGCGAGCGAGATACCCGTCCTCGGGTGTCTCGTAGGGAAGAATGGTGTCCGCCCTGACCCAGAAAAGGTCAGAGTGATTAACGAATGGCCAACGCCTTCAAGTGTCAAGGAACTGAGGCAGTTCCTTGGCCACGTACTTGTGCAAGTACGTGGAGGACTATGCGGGCAAGATCCGCCCGCTGTCACAGCTTCTTAAGAAAGAAGCTGTGTGGAATTGGACACCCGATTGCCAAAAGGCATTCGATACAGTCAAGCGGGGCTTGACTGAGGCGCCGATCTTGGCAGTGGCTGACCAAGATCGCCCATTTCACGTAGTGTGTGACGCATCCGATTTCGCGATCGGATGCGCGTTATCGCAGCACGATCACGAGGGCCGTGATCGTGTCGTCTACTACCAATCGCGTCAGCTGAAGCCAGCTGAGCGCAACTATCCGGTGCATGACAAGGAACTCCTTGCCATGAAGTATGCACTCGCAAAGTTCCGAGTGTATTTGCTTGGGAGTAGACCATTTGTGGTCTACACCGACCATGCATCACTGCGCACCGCAGTGAAGTCGCCACATATCACAAAGAATGGCGAGATGGCTCTCATTCTTTGCGGAGTATAACTTCCGGGTCGAATACAAACCCGGAAGATTGAATGTGGTGGCCGACGCGTTATCACGTCGGCCGGACTATGCAGAAGCTGTTGACGTCAATGCCATTGACGCCATGCGATCGAGCAAACCCACATCATCTCTGTTGGATGATGTGAAGGCCGCGTACGCGCACGACGCGGACGCGAAGCTCTTGCTGGCCTATGGCACAGCGCCTTCTGACAAGTCCCGTCAGAAGCTGCCCAAGCACCTTCGAGCGCGTGCACACCGCTTTCGTGTGCACGAAGGACTGCTACTTTACAACGCAGTCGACGACAACGCGGATCGCGTTGTCGTGCCAAATGACCATGACCTGCGACTCAGGATCATGTACGAGTATCACGATGCCCCGACTGCGGGACATCTTGGACGTGAGAAGACATACGTCCTTCTCACGCGCGACTTCTACTGGCACCACCAGTACAAGTGGGTGCGCAAGTACATCCGTGCTTACGAGGTATGCCAACGCGTAAAGCCTGCGCCATTCGCGCAGGCTCCACTGCAATCACTACCGACTCCGTCGGAGTGTTGGAAGTCCATGTCTTTGGACTTCATCTTTGGTCTTCCCCCGGACAGCGGAGGGAACACCGGTGTTGTGGTCTTTGTAGACCGTTTCAGCAAGATGGTACATCTTGCTGCGGTGCCAGCAGAGGTGACCGCGAAGCAGACGGCCCGTCTGCTCGTCGACATGGTGTTCAAACACCATGGCATGCCGTCCGACATCGTGTCGGACAGAGACCCGCGCTTCACAGCGCACCTGTGGCAAGAAGTGTTTACACTTCTTGGGAGCCAGCTTTCCATGTCGACTGCGGATCATCCGCAGACGGACGGTCAAACCGAGCGCGTGAATCGCGTGCTCGTCGATATGTTGAAGAGCTACGCTCACTCGTTCCACTACTGGAGCGAGTGCTTACCGATGGCAGAGTTTGCCATCAATAACTCAGTGCATGCCTCGACAGGGCATACACCGTTCTACGTGAATGCCATGCGGCATCCACGTCTACCGAGTTTACTCGGAGTGATGGCTCCCACTTTAAGTGGGGGAGGATCTACGACTGCAATACAGCAGCCGCAGAAAACCGCTGACACTTGCACAGTGTCAGCTGCAACAATGGACAAACCACATGAGTCTGCGCAGGGCGCAGACTCCCCCAACAACATGGCCAACGACCACGGGTCTGCGCAGGGCGCAGACACCGCAAGGAACCACGCAGAGGCCGGGCCTCTAGCGGAGAGCGAGCTGAATGACTTCAGCTCGGATGCAATCAGTTTCATCACCAAAAGACAAGCCGTGATTCGGTTTGTCCAAGACACAATAGCAGCTTCTGTTGATCAACAGAAGCTGAACGCAGACAATGCGGGCAGAGGCAACACAAATGAATTTAAAGTTGGTTCATTAGTTTTGTTAGCTACACAAAACCTGCCTAGACATGCAGTTTCGGATTTCGGAGCAAGCAAGCTTGCTCCGCGCTTCATCGGGCCGTTCACTGTGTTGGCACGGCACGGCAACGCATACACGCTAGACATACCGTCTAGCATGCGCCTCCATCCGACCTTTTACGTCGGACGGCTGAAGCCATACCGGCAGCACGAGCCATCTAGCTCGGCTGACCCGAAGCCTCGGCAGGAGCCGAGGCAGAAGCGGAGGACTTGGCCTCGGCGACGAGCAACCTCTCCTCCAGCGCGCGGACGCGCTGGAGCAACCCCTTCATCTGGGTCCCCAGATCGACCTGGATATTCGAGGCGGTCTGCGAGACCGCAACGACTTGGGCCTTCTGGTTCGCCAGCTCCTGCTTCAGGGCGGCGAACTCAGCGCCCTGCAGACGCTCCACGACGGCCACCCGGTCGTGGAGAGGCGCATACTGATCAGCCCGGGGCTGATCATACCCGGGGCGTGTTCCCACCCCCGCCACCGCCGATCCGTGACGCCCGCGGCTCAACCCGCTGGATTGTTGAGCGGATTGTTGACCATAGTATCCCGAAAACGAACCCTCAAGGGGCTCGTTTTCGTATTCGTTGGAGAGGATTTCCTCCCCATCGAGATACATGGGAGCCGCGGAACGTCTTGCTGGAGGACGTTCCGGAAATGGTGAGGGCGTACGAAGAGCAGTACGCGCTGGCGCAGCGGAAGTAACACGAGCGCTGCGATCATCGCTAGCGCCCGAACCCTCACGTGCTAAGAACTTAGCACGGAGCTCTTGAGACTCTCGGGCACACGGAACGACGTGTACCCGTTCAGGTCGCGGTCGCTCAAGCGGACCGCGCCTGAAAGCACTTCGTGCACTGAAAGCCCTCGGGCACAGCGCACGGCACATTAGCCTCCTCAGCAGCAACATGAAGTTGCTCCAGCTTTCCACGCTTCGAGTACGTCTCGAAGCGATCACGCGCTTGCTTAATCCGATCACGGTAAGCACTCGGCCTCTTGTTGAAGTTCTCAACAAAGGCGTTCCAGCTTTGACAAAGTGCCTGCCATTCGGGCACTTTGCTGCGAGAAGAGGTCTTCTTGCTTTGAAACCATCGGAGCTCATGAAAGAGTCCGATGTAGTAATCGCGCCTTTGATGCGTTTCCGCATCAAAGTGCAGCTCGGCAGCCACAGCGTCATCTTTGATGGCGCTGCATACGTACAGCGGCACCTCATTCGGAGGTACCGAGTTCCCAAACCGGTCCGCGATCTCGGACGCGGACGGCATCCATGGATCGCGCGCTGCAGGCGCAGCGCGCGGAGAGCCTTGAGCTTTAACATCACGCGCTGCAGCAGCAGCGCGCGGAGTACTGAGAGCCCAGCGGAAGCGAGTGGGGTATCGCTCTCAGTTCGCGAACGCTTCGAACTCGAAGCGTCCGATTCGTCCCCTTCACGCGGGCGGATGTTCTTCGCATGAGGGTCGAGCGATTCGCTCGACACTGAGTCCTTGCGCTTTGAGGACGAGTCCTCCTCGCCCTCCATGTCTTCATCGTCGTCGTCGAAGTCGACGGCGTCACCGTACTTCGCCTTCTGGCGTTCGAAGTAGTCGTCGATGGAGAGATGACTCCCCATCGACTTTGCGGACTTCTTCTGAGGCGCGCTCATCGTTGAATGAGCGCGGATTTCTTCTCCAAACGCGAAGAATTGACGAATGGTCAATTCCAAAGATTGACGTGCGGGGACCCCGCGCGTCTAACCTTAAGGGGGGATGGTGTAACGGGGTTACACGTACAAGTGGCTGCAAGCCACTTGTGAATTTAACAGATAGGTTATCTGTTAAACGTTTTGGATACTTCCTCACATTGGTGTAAGACACACCGATGGATACATTGAAGTGGACCACCACAGTGAGTGGTCCACACATACCCAAAAGATTCTATTGGTAGAAAGCAGCATCTTTCTACCAATCAGAGACATGCATATTAGCGGGGCTCTGACAGCCAGCCGCTGCCAACCCTTTCATAGATGATAAACAGTTTTAGCAGATTTTAGAGGAAGATCAATTTACAAACAATACAGTTCTCATTTTACCTAATCTAAGTCACTTGGAATCCTTTCTTACTTAACTTATATTTGTGTATTCAAATATAATTAACCTAAGTAATTACTAAGTACTTACGCTTCCTCGTACACGTTGCGCAACGTGTAAGCTAAAGTAGTGAGTCAAGTTAGACCCACTACAGTGTTGAAGGTGATGAGCTGACTGTGAACAAGCCAATTTCACCCTTAACACGCAATCAATCCGCGCAGTCTTTGTGCACTGCAAACATTCGGTGGTGGTATGGTACTACTGTATTACTAGCATTCATTGTGGCTCCGCTTCCTCACTATCCTCGCTATTCGAATTTGCAGCGGTGTCTTCATTCTGCGGAGCTCTGCGGCGATACCGGACTCCTTCCGGAGTGTCCGAGCCGTTTCGCCACATTTCGTGCCAGATCTGGCTGCAAGTGGCTGTGTTCACGGGGCCAGTAGGGTCGTGCTGGCGGGAGCGCTGACAGCGCTGACAGAGGTAGATGATGCCGCTACCATGTGCATTTGAGCACGTCCGGCAAAGATACGTCGTCTCCCATGCAGGCTTGTGCACGGTACGTCGTAAGATGGAACACACATTACATGCATACTGACGCCTTTTTCGCTGTATCTTGTCTCCAACACGAACAAGTCGAAAGCTTTCAACCTGCTCAAGCACGTGTCGTGACGGTACCGCAGAACGAGGGCGTGCGTGTGCTCATGGTGGACTACCAAATAATGCTTCTATCGAAAGATCGCCCTCGAAGTCGCTCGGGCCGACAGCCAGCAGCGTGGTCTGCATCTCTTCCATAAAGTCACAATGCGTTGGCGTCGATTTGTCAGGGTACTTGCGTGCAAACAGCTGCGTGTATATGATGTACATGTTCACCAGCGCCATGTCGACCAACCCGACAAAAATGGTGTGGTAATACTTCTTGAAGCGCATAGCCCTTTGAATTGAAAAGCGCTGAACGCGTTTTTGATCATGCGTATCAGCGCCCCCCATGCCCTCATTGTAGTCTCGAACCAGTTGGGGGGCCGGAATTTTCTCAACACGCGCGCCATCGCGCCACCCCACTGTTGTAAGGGCGGTTGAGCATCCTGTTGCGAGGAAGTAGACTGGTTTATTATCCATCCACGTGACCGCAACCATATTCGAAAATACGCGCGACTGCGCAATCCGATAAGATCCCCTGGGGCGTCTGGACTCTTTCTTTTTGTAGACAATACCCGTGCAGAAGCCCAGGCGATCTGTGCGAATGGTCCCAACGTGGAAGAGCCCACGGTCAAGAAGCATCGTCGATCGGGCGGTGGCAGCGGGTAGCGTGTGTCCGTGGTAGCGCGTGTGTGAGGGTCGGGCGTGCGCAGCGTGCGCAGGGTGTCCAGAAATCGGTCGCAAAAATGGAGGTTAGGTTTTCTATTTTGCTGGGCGCATAGCGCAGTGGTAGCGCGTCCGCTTTGCAAGCGGAAGGCCCCGGGTTCAATCCCCGGTGTGTCCAACTCTTTGTTTGACTCACCTCCTCTTGCACGCCTGCCTACAGCCTGCCTGCGACGGCTCCCAACGCCACCGCCTTATGCTCCGCCAACGGCCGTTCGAGAGCGCGACACCCAATCCAAAGACCGCTCGGAGCTGTCACTCGCGGGGGACGAACGGTGCGCACGTCCAGCTCCATGGCGCACGAGAGTCACGTCGAGGAAGCAGTGCGTTGTCTGGCGTCACCACGCTGGGCCGAACTGGGGGCTGGTCCGAGTGGAAATGTACGTGGCTGACTTGGACTCGGGTGTGTGACCACGAGAAGCGACGTGTTCCAGCGAAGGGGTAGCAGTCGATAAACGGCAGTGGTGCGTGCGAGAAGAGGTTTGGAGTCGATCGGGCGGTGGCAGCGGGTAGCGTGTGTCCGTGATAGCGCGTGTGTGAGGGTCGGGCGTGCGCAGCGTGCGCAGGGTGTCCAGAAATCGGTCGCAAAATGGAGGTTAGGTTTTCTATTTTGCTGGGCGCATAGCGCAGTGGTAGCGCGTCCGCTTTGCAAGCGGAAGGCCCCGGGTTCAATCCCCGGTGTGTCCAACTCTTTGTTTGACTCACCTCCTCTTGCACGCCTGCCTACAGCCTGCCTGCGACGGCTCCCAACGCCACCGCCTTATGCTCCGCCAACGGCCGTTCGAGAGCGCGACACCCAATCCAAAGACCGCTCGGAGCTGTCACTCGCGGGGGACGAACGGTGCGCACGTCCAGCTCCATGGCGCACGAGAGTCACGTCGAGGAAGCAGTGCGTTGTCTGGCGTCACCACGCTGGGCCGAACTGGGGGCTGGTCCGAGTGGAAATGTACGTGGCTGACTTGGACTCGGGTGTGTGACCACGAGAAGCGACGTGTTCCAGCGAAGGGGTAGCAGTCGATAAACGGCCGTGGTGCGTGCGAGAAGAGGTTTGGAGTCGATCGGGCGGTGGCAGCGGGTAGCGTGTGTCCGTGATAGCGCGTGTGTGAGGGTCGGGCGTGCGCAGCGTGCGCAGGGTGTCCAGAAATCGGTCGCAAAAATGGAGGTTAGGTTTTCTATTTTGCTGGGCGCATAGCGCAGTGGTAGCGCGTCCGCTTTGCAAGCGGAAGGCCCCGGGTTCAATCCCCGGTGTGTCCAACTCTTTGTTTGACTCACCTCCTCTTGCACGCCTGCCTACAGCCTGCCTGCGACGGCTCCCAACGCCACCGCCTTATGCTCCGCCAACGGCCGTTCGAGAGCGCGACACCCAATCCAAAGACCGCTCGGAGCTGTCACTCGCGGGGGACGAACGGTGCGCACGTCCAGCTCCATGGCGCACGAGAGTCACGTCGAGGAAGCAGTGCGTTGTCTGGCGTCACCACGCTGGGCCGAACTGGGGGCTGGTCCGAGTGGAAATGTACGTGGCTGACTTGGACTCGGGTGTGTGACCACGAGAAGCGACGTGTTCCAGCGAAGGGGTAGCAGTCGATAAACGGCCGTGGTGCGTGCGAGAAGAGGTTTGGAGTCGATCGGGCGGTGGCAGCGGGTAGCGTGTGTCCGTGATAGCGCGTGTGTGAGGGTCGGGCGTGCGCAGCGTGCGCAGGGTGTCCAGAAATCGGTCGCAAAAATGGAGGTTAGGTTTTCTATTTTGCTGGGCGCATAGCGCAGTGGTAGCGCGTCCGCTTTGCAAGCGGAAGGCCCCGGGTTCAATCCCGGTGTGTCCAACTCTTTGTTTGACTCACCTCCTCTTGCACGCCTGCCTACAGCCTGCCTGCGACGGCTCCCAACGCCACCGCCTTATGCTCCGCCAACGGCCGTTCGAGAGCGCGACACCCAATCCAAAGACCGCTCGGAGCTGTCACTCGCGGGGGACGAACGGTGCGCACGTCCAGCTCCATGGCGCACGAGAGTCACGTCGAGGAAGCAGTGCGTTGTCTGGCGTCACCACGCTGGGCCGAACTGGGGGCTGGTCCGAGTGGAAATGTACGTGGCTGACTTGGACTCGGGTGTGTGACCACGAGAAGCGACGTGTTCCAGCGAAGGGGTAGCAGTCGATAAACGGCCGTGGTGCGTGCGAGAAGAGGTTTGGAGTCGATCGGGCGGTGGCAGCGGGTAGCGTGTGTCCGTGATAGCGCGTGTGTGAGGGTCGGGCGTGCGCAGCGTGCGCAGGGTGTCCAGAAATCGGTCGCAAAAATGGAGGTTAGGTTTTCTATTTTGCTGGGCGCATAGCGCAGTGGTAGCGCGTCCGCTTTGCAAGCGGAAGGCCCCGGGTTCAATCCCCGGTGTGTCCAACTCTTTGTTTGACTCACCTCCTCTTGCACGCCTGCCTACAGCCTGCCTGCGACGGCTCCCAACGCCACCGCCTTATGCTCCGCCAACGGCCGTTCGAGAGCGCGACACCCAATCCAAAGACCGCTCGGAGCTGTCACTCGCGGGGGACGAACGGTGCGCACGTCCAGCTCCATGGCGCACGAGAGTCACGTCGAGGAAGCAGTGCGTTGTCTGGCGTCACCACGCTGGGCCGAACTGGGGGCTGGTCCGAGTGGAAATGTACGTGGCTGACTTGGACTCGGGTGTGTGACCACGAGAAGCGACGTGTTCCAGCGAAGGGGGTAGCAGTCGATAAACGGCCGTGGTGCGTGCGAGAAGAGGTTTGGAGTCGATCGGGCGGTGGCAGCGGGTAGCGTGTGTCCGTGATAGCGCGTGTGTGAGGGTCGGGCGTGCGCAGCGTGCGCAGGGTGTCCAGAAATCGGTCGCAAAATGGAGGTTAGGTTTTCTATTTTGCTGGGCGCATAGCGCAGTGGTAGCGCGTCCGCTTTGCAAGCGGAAGGCCCCGGGTTCAATCCCCGGTGTGTCCAACTCTTTGTTTGACTCACCTCCTCTTGCACGCCTGCCTACAGCCTGCCTGCGACGGCTCCCAACGCCACCGCCTTATGCTCCGCCAACGGCCGTTCGAGAGCGCGACACCCAATCCAAAGACCGCTCGGAGCTGTCACTCGCGGGGACGAACGGTGCGCACGTCCAGCTCCATGGCGCACGAGAGTCACGTCGAGGAAGCAGTGCGTTGTCTGGCGTCACCACGCTGGGCCGAACTGGGGGCTGGTCCGAGTGGAAATGTACGTGGCTGACTTGGACTCGGGTGTGTGACCACGAGAAGCGACGTGTTCCAGCGAAGGGGTAGCAGTCGATAAACGGCCGTGGTGCGTGCGAGAAGAGGTTTGGAGTCGATCGGGCGGTGGCAGCGGGTAGCGTGTGTCCGTGATAGCGCGTGTGTGAGGGTCGGGCGTGCGCAGCGTGCGCAGGGTGTCCAGAAATCGGTCGCAAAATGGAGGTTAGGTTTTCTATTTTGCTGGGCGCATAGCGCAGTGGTAGCGCGTCCGCTTTGCAAGCGGAAGGCCCCGGGTTCAATCCCCGGTGTGTCCAACTCTTTGTTTGACTCACCTCCTCTTGCACGCCTGCCTACAGCCTGCCTGCGACGGCTCCCAACGCCACCGCCTTATGCTCCGCCAACGGCCGTTCGAGAGCGCGACACCCAATCCAAAGACCGCTCGGAGCTGTCACTCGCGGGGGACGAACGGTGCGCACGTCCAGCTCCATGGCGCACGAGAGTCACGTCGAGGAAGCAGTGCGTTGTCTGGCGTCACCACGCTGGGCCGAACTGGGGGCTGGTCCGAGTGGAAATGTACGTGGCTGACTTGGACTCGGGTGTGTGACCACGAGAAGCGACGTGTTCCAGCGAAGGGGTAGCAGTCGATAAACGGCCGTGGTGCGTGCGAGAAGAGGTTTGGAGTCGATCGGGCGGTGGCAGCGGGTAGCGTGTGTCCGTGATAGCGCGTGTGTGAGGGTCGGGCGTGCGCAGCGTGCGCAGGGTGTCCAGAAATCGGTCGCAAAAATGGAGGTTAGGTTTTCTATTTTGCTGGGCGCATAGCGCAGTGGTAGCGCGTCCGCTTTGCAAGCGGAAGGCCCCGGGTTCAATCCCCGGTGTGTCCAACTCTTTGTTTGACTCACCTCCTCTTGCACGCCTGCCTACAGCCTGCCTGCGACGGCTCCCAACGCCACCGCCTTATGCTCCGCCAACGGCCGTTCGAGAGCGCGACACCCAATCCAAAGACCGCTCGGAGCTGTCACTCGCGGGGGACGAACGGTGCGCACGTCCAGCTCCATGGCGCACGAGAGTCACGTCGAGGAAGCAGTGCGTTGTCTGGCGTCACCACGCTGGGCCGAACTGGGGCTGGTCCGAGTGGAAATGTACGTGGCTGACTTGGACTCGGGTGTGTGACCACGAGAAGCGACGTGTTCCAGCGAAGGGGTAGCAGTCGATAAACGGCCGTGGTGCGTGCGAGAAGAGGTTTGGAGTCGATCGGGCGGTGGCAGCGGGTAGCGTGTGTCCGTGATAGCGCGTGTGTGAGGGTCGGGCGTGCGCAGCGTGCGCAGGGTGTCCAGAAATCGGTCGCAAAAATGGAGGTTAGGTTTTCTATTTTGCTGGGCGCATAGCGCAGTGGTAGCGCGTCCGCTTTGCAAGCGGAAGGCCCCGGGTTCAATCCCCGGTGTGTCCAACTCTTTGTTTGACTCACCTCCTCTTGCACGCCTGCCTACAGCCTGCCTGCGACGGCTCCCAACGCCACCGCCTTATGCTCCGCCAACGGCCGTTCGAGAGCGCGACACCCAATCCAAAGACCGCTCGGAGCTGTCACTCGCGGGGACGAACGGTGCGCACGTCCAGCTCCATGGCGCACGAGAGTCACGTCGAGGAAGCAGTGCGTTGTCTGGCGTCACCACGCTGGGCCGAACTGGGGGCTGGTCCGAGTGGAAATGTACGTGGCTGACTTGGACTCGGGTGTGTGACCACGAGAAGCGACGTGTTCCAGCGAAGGGGTAGCAGTCGATAAACGGCCGTGGTGCGTGCGAGAAGAGGTTTGGAGTCGATCGGGCGGTGGCAGCGGGTAGCGTGTGTCCGTGATAGCGCGTGTGTGAGGGTCGGGCGTGCGCAGCGTGCGCAGGGTGTCCAGAAATCGGTCGCAAAATGGAGGTTAGGTTTTCTATTTTGCTGGGCGCATAGCGCAGTGGTAGCGCGTCCGCTTTGCAAGCGGAAGGCCCGGGTTCAATCCCCGGTGTGTCCAACTCTTTGTTTGACTCACCTCCTCTTGCACGCCTGCCTACAGCCTGCCTGCGACGGCTCCCAACGCCACCGCCTTATGCTCCGCCAACGGCCGTTCGAGAGCGCGACACCCAATCCAAAGACCGCTCGGAGCTGTCACTCGCGGGGACGAACGGTGCGCACGTCCAGCTCCATGGCGCACGAGAGTCACGTCGAGGAAGCAGTGCGTTGTCTGGCGTCACCACGCTGGGCCGAACTGGGGCTGGTCCGAGTGGAAATGTACGTGGCTGACTTGGACTCGGGTGTGTGACCACGAGAAGCGACGTGTTCCAGCGAAGGGGGTAGCAGTCGATAAACGGCCGTGGTGCGTGCGAGAAGAGGTTTGGAGTCGATCGGGCGGTGGCAGCGGGTAGCGTGTGTCCGTGATAGCGCGTGTGAGGGTCGGGCGTGCGCAGCGTGCGCAGGGTGTCCAGAAATCGGTCGCAAAAATGGAGGTTAGGTTTTCTATTTTGCTGGGCGCATAGCGCAGTGGTAGCGCGTCCGCTTTGCAAGCGGAAGGCCCGGGTTCAATCCCCGGTGTGTCCAACTCTTTGTTTGACTCACCTCCTCTTGCACGCCTGCCTACAGCCTGCCTGCGACGGCTCCCAACGCCACCGCCTTATGCTCCGCCAACGGCCGTTCGAGAGCGCGACACCCAATCCAAAGACCGCTCGGAGCTGTCACTCGCGGGGACGAACGGTGCGCACGTCCAGCTCCATGGCGCACGAGAGTCACGTCGAGGAAGCAGTGCGTTGTCTGGCGTCACCACGCTGGGCCGAACTGGGGGCTGGTCCGAGTGGAAATGTACGTGGCTGACTTGGACTCGGGTGTGTGACCACGAGAAGCGACGTGTTCCAGCGAAGGGGTAGCAGTCGATAAACGGCCGTGGTGCGTGCGAGAAGAGGTTTGGAGTCGATCGGGCGGTGGCAGCGGGTAGCGTGTGTCCGTGATAGCGCGTGTGTGAGGGTCGGGCGTGCGCAGCGTGCGCAGGGTGTCCAGAAATCGGTCGCAAAATGGAGGTTAGGTTTTCTATTTTGCTGGGCGCATAGCGCAGTGGTAGCGCGTCCGCTTTGCAAGCGGAAGGCCCCGGGTTCAATCCCCGGTGTGTCCAACTCTTTGTTTGACTCACCTCCTCTTGCACGCCTGCCTACAGCCTGCCTGCGACGGCTCCCAACGCCACCGCCTTATGCTCCGCCAACGGCCGTTCGAGAGCGCGACACCCAATCCAAAGACCGCTCGGAGCTGTCACTCGCGGGGGACGAACGGTGCGCACGTCCAGCTCCATGGCGCACGAGAGTCACGTCGAGGAAGCAGTGCGTTGTCTGGCGTCACCACGCTGGGCCGAACTGGGGGCTGGTCCGAGTGGAAATGTACGTGGCTGACTTGGACTCGGGTGTGTGACCACGAGAAGCGACGTGTTCCAGCGAAGGGGTAGCAGTCGATAAACGGCCGTGGTGCGTGCGAGAAGAGGTTTGGAGTCGATCGGGCGGTGGCAGCGGGTAGCGTGTGTCCGTGATAGCGCGTGTGTGAGGGTCGGGCGTGCGCAGCGTGCGCAGGGTGTCCAGAAATCGGTCGCAAAAATGGAGGTTAGGTTTTCTATTTTGCTGGGCGCATAGCGCAGTGGTAGCGCGTCCGCTTTGCAAGCGGAAGGCCCCGGGTTCAATCCCCGGTGTGTCCAACTCTTTGTTTGACTCACCTCCTCTTGCACGCCTGCCTACAGCCTGCCTGCGACGGCTCCCAACGCCACCGCCTTATGCTCCGCCAACGGCCGTTCGAGAGCGCGACACCCAATCCAAAGACCGCTCGGAGCTGTCACTCGCGGGGGACGAACGGTGCGCACGTCCAGCTCCATGGCGCACGAGAGTCACGTCGAGGAAGCAGTGCGTTGTCTGGCGTCACCACGCTGGGCCGAACTGGGGGCTGGTCCGAGTGGAAATGTACGTGGCTGACTTGGACTCGGGTGTGTGACCACGAGAAGCGACGTGTTCCAGCGAAGGGGTAGCAGTCGATAAACGGCCGTGGTGCGTGCGAGAAGAGGTTTGGAGTCGATCGGGCGGTGGCAGCGGGTAGCGTGTGTCCGTGATAGCGCGTGTGTGAGGGTCGGGCGTGCGCAGCGTGCGCAGGGTGTCCAGAAATCGGTCGCAAAAATGGAGGTTAGGTTTTCTATTTTGCTGGGCGCATAGCGCAGTGGTAGCGCGTCCGCTTTGCAAGCGGAAGGCCCCGGGTTCAATCCCCGGTGTGTCCAACTCTTTGTTTGACTCACCTCCTCTTGCACGCCTGCCTACAGCCTGCCTGCGACGGCTCCCAACGCCACCGCCTTATGCTCCGCCAACGGCCGTTCGAGAGCGCGACACCCAATCCAAAGACCGCTCGGAGCTGTCACTCGCGGGGGACGAACGGTGCGCACGTCCAGCTCCATGGCGCACGAGAGTCACGTCGAGGAAGCAGTGCGTTGTCTGGCGTCACCACGCTGGGCCGAACTGGGGCTGGTCCGAGTGGAAATGTACGTGGCTGACTTGGACTCGGGTGTGTGACCACGAGAAGCGACGTGTTCCAGCGAAGGGGTAGCAGTCGATAAACGGCCGTGGTGCGTGCGAGAAGAGGTTTGGAGTCGATCGGGCGGTGGCAGCGGGTAGCGTGTGTCCGTGATAGCGCGTGTGTGAGGGTCGGGCGTGCGCAGCGTGCGCAGGGTGTCCAGAAATCGGTCGCAAAATGGAGGTTAGGTTTTCTATTTTGCTGGGCGCATAGCGCAGTGGTAGCGCGTCCGCTTTGCAAGCGGAAGGCCCCGGGTTCAATCCCCGGTGTGTCCAACTCTTTGTTTGACTCACCTCCTCTTGCACGCCTGCCTACAGCCTGCCTGCGACGGCTCCCAACGCCACCGCCTTATGCTCCGCCAACGGCCGTTCGAGAGCGCGACACCCAATCCAAAGACCGCTCGGAGCTGTCACTCGCGGGGGACGAACGGTGCGCACGTCCAGCTCCATGGCGCACGAGAGTCACGTCGAGGAAGCAGTGCGTTGTCTGGCGTCACCACGCTGGGCCGAACTGGGGGCTGGTCCGAGTGGAAATGTACGTGGCTGACTTGGACTCGGGTGTGTGACCACGAGAAGCGACGTGTTCCAGCGAAGGGGGTAGCAGTCGATAAACGGCCGTGGTGCGTGCGAGAAGAGGTTTGGAGTCGATCGGGCGGTGGCAGCGGGTAGCGTGTGTCCGTGATAGCGCGTGTGTGAGGGTCGGGCGTGCGCAGCGTGCGCAGGGTGTCCAGAAATCGGTCGCAAAAATGGAGGTTAGGTTTTCTATTTTGCTGGGCGCATAGCGCAGTGGTAGCGCGTCCGCTTTGCAAGCGGAAGGCCCCGGGTTCAATCCCCGGTGTGTCCAACTCTTTGTTTGACTCACCTCCTCTTGCACGCCTGCCTACAGCCTGCCTGCGACGGCTCCCAACGCCACCGCCTTATGCTCCGCCAACGGCCGTTCGAGAGCGCGACACCCAATCCAAAGACCGCTCGGAGCTGTCACTCGCGGGGGACGAACGGTGCGCACGTCCAGCTCCATGGCGCACGAGAGTCACGTCGAGGAAGCAGTGCGTTGTCTGGCGTCACCACGCTGGGCCGAACTGGGGGCTGGTCCGAGTGGAAATGTACGTGGCTGACTTGGACTCGGGTGTGTGACCACGAGAAGCGACGTGTTCCAGCGAAGGGGGTAGCAGTCGATAAACGGCCGTGGTGCGTGCGAGAAGAGGTTTGGAGTCGATCGGGCGGTGGCAGCGGGTAGCGTGTGTCCGTGATAGCGCGTGTGTGAGGGTCGGGCGTGCGCAGCGTGCGCAGGGTGTCCAGAAATCGGTCGCAAAAAGGGAGGTTAGGTTTTCTATTTTGCTGGGCGCATAGCGCAGTGGTAGCGCGTCCGCTTTGCAAGCGGAAGGCCCCGGGTTCAATCCCCGGTGTGTCCAACTCTTTGTTTGACTCACCTCCTCTTGCACGCCTGCCTACAGCCTGCCTGCGATGGCACCCAACAGTGTTGGCACGATGGACGTTATGATTCTGCCACTTACTTGTCGAAACCCAGTTTAGGCTCAGCCTTTAGACTAAACGGGCGTGGCCACATTACACAAAGCACATAAACACGTGGCGGGTCTCCTTACCCAGACCGAAATCTTCGTGATGGCAGGGCGCCACTGAGGGCGTCCTGGCTGCAATGAAAGCGCGCATTTTGTGGTATCGGGATGGCTCCAGGTGGCTACTGGTACTACGAATGCAGGCTTTGCTGGGCTGCATTTGATGATGATATCACCGAAAGTGAGCCGACAAGGATCATCGGCAGACCTCGCAATTACCGAAGCCATCTCTCGCGATGCCGTCATTTTCAGGCTACAGAGCTCCAGCCAGCTTCAGCCGTGTCAGCAACCCCAACAAAAAGCACAACTGCTACTCCAGTAGCGCCGCCCATGACAACACCGGCGGCTACTTCTCCACCAAGTCCACCTTCATCTGCCCCACGAACAAGGTCACAGCGCACGGCTGCGCAGTCCACGTTCCCGGATATTCGCATCTAACGGCAATCTCAAGCTCGACGATGGTTGGTGCTTGGAAAGCGCTCTTAATTGGGCTCGAAGAAGCAAGGCTCAACTAAAAAGGAGAAGAAACGGCATTTTTCCAAGAGCAAAATTAAGTAGATCGAATGCTCTCTCGTCGAGATGCACTCTGACAACCATCTTTCCGATCGATTCATTGGGTAGGACACAGTGCTGCGGTTTTTGAAGTTGACTTGGCCAGGCATAACAGCGATTCTTACTCCCCGCCGAGTAATGGGCGTACGCCTATTAAAAGAACAAGCTAATCGCTGCCCCAAGAAAGATACTGACAATCTTAGCAGCATGCACGCAAGAATTGGAGGTCGCATCAATCTGTTAGCTGATGTCTGGCAAAATATTTCCAAGGATCATCTTTTGGGAGTGGTGCTGTCTCTTTTTGGCGTTACACTGACTTACGCATTACCTGTCGCCGGCGATCGACACGACGGCGTTGCGCAGGCCGAAGAGCTTGAAAAGGTGTTGGTTCAAGCGCTCTACGACGATTGGGATGTTGGTGCTATTGGCACTGATAATGCCGGTCAATGCGGACGCGCCCGACGAATTCTAGTGCTTCGATGGTCCCAAATCTTCTTCGTGTTTTGTTTTGCACATGCTATCAACAACCTGGTCAAGGCTGTACTGAAATCTACTTTCCGCGACGTAGCCGGTCAAGCGGCAGCTACTGTTAAATGTCTGAACTCGCCTTCGGCTAAGTGATTGAAGCGTGTAAGGCAGCTCATGGAACAATTATACGGCAGATCATCTGGATTGCGTTCGCTCTGTGAGACTAGATGGAACTCCATGCAAGACTACTTTGCCTATCTGCTTTGCGTGCAATCGTCGCTTCAAATGCTCCATCGTCAGTACAGGAACGACGCTGACTTTCCAAGCGATCTCCATGTTTTGGTGACCAATCCTTTTGGAGTAATTTGAAAATCGCTAAAGCTGCTACTGCACCACTGTCGTATGCATCATACAGACTACAGCGGAGTGAGAACACTGTGGGTGATGTAGTGATCTCATACCGATATATATTCATTGGTTTAGACAAGATATTATGCATCAGGAAGTGCTTGTTAAATGCGTCGAAGCGCGCTGGCTGCAATGCGAAAACCACTACTTATGTTAGGATATGCACTCCACCCTACATACGCTACTGCTGCGCGAACACTACCTAACACAAAAGTGTCGGGGATCGGTCGGCTTCCTAGAATTGCTGTCTACTACTACCGATTACTATTTCAGACGGAGGACGTTAGCACCATAAGGATGGACATGATTGCGTGGATGGGAGGCACGTTTACGAGAACGAAGGCTGGCGAATTTAATGGTTTACCTTTCGAGTACTGGATATATCTCGCAAAGGAGAAACTCGATAGCCTTCTTCCACGGCTTGCGATGGTGGTGCCATCCGTGGCAGTGAACACGGCAACATGGGAACGCGTGGTGAAAGCCACGTATCCTAATCGCATATACTGTTTGGGAGAGCTAACCCTACGCCCAACCAGCGCCCATTGCACCACAACCACCACCCGCACGCCCAAGCATTGCGCACGACCGATATACTCATGCCCACGGGCATCTCTGTGGCGCACACACCAGTCCGAGCGAAGCGATACAACGACGAATCACGTCCCGGCGGAGCTAGTCTGCACTACCAACTACATCACAAAGTAATCCAACTAACTTCGCCATCGATGGCCATCATTCTGTGGGCATGCTGCTGAGTCTAACCGAACAAAGTACATCCTCGACGCTGGCTATAAAATAATTTTTGTGAGTTTTCAATGGGCGGGCAAGCCTACGTTTATCCTACCCTCGCGTGAAACACCCCCCTGCAATTATCGCCCTCGTCGTCGTTCCCTTCGTCCCCAAGAGACGCAGCAGCACCAACCATGGACGAAGGCGACGGAGTGAGCTCGCTAGGCTTGTTGTAAACCACTGCGAGCGAGTTGAACAGCGGGTTCAACCCACTCCGCCGGTATTCAGTAATCCTCCTTCGATGGGTCTTCAGGCCATTCCTCCATTATCGTCATGCACGTTTCGATGTTATCCTCTGTGAACATGGCGTTCCTCGCCTCCACGCAGTTGATCGAACCTGTCTCGTGAATCACATTTTTCTGTTGCACAACGCTCTCGTAGTACCGCAATTTCTGCCTCCCCATCCTCATTTTCGTTTTGGAATAAGTATCCATTTCCCCCCGTATTTGCTGGCAACAGCGCGTTATCAACCCACAATTGCTTCCCCCCTGCGTCGCACAACCGTTACGCACGTCTCTGCAGGCATTACACACGCGTAGACTGAGCGGCTTTTGGGAACAACGGACGCGCCACCTCTGCCGAGGACATTAAGACCCATGAACACGTCAATATGATTACCTTTATACTCCTTTACAAAACCGAAAGGTGGTCGGTCACACCTTTGATGGAGGTTTTGTTTGAAATATCGGGCTCGCACTTCTGTTGACTGCCGTGTTCGTCGTTTCAGCGTCCCCACCTGTCGTGGTCGAGGTGTAGCCGATGTAAAATATTTACTGACGTGCCATACTAATTCGTTGTCTGATCAACACACCAACTGACGGGGATTCGTCGGCTAAGTCTGCTGGTATCGCGAGGTGAAACAAAGCAATATGGTAATAGCCAGCAACGGAGATCTCTATCATCCCCCCCCCCCCTCTCTATTTGATAGCACTCGCATATCCGGACTTATGATCTTACGTTAGTGAGGCAGAGATCACCCGGTCGTTTGCACACACAACTCCAACCGGTTCTTTGGCTGGATCAAAGCGAGGAAAGGCGTCGTTTCAATCTTTTCTTTCCGCACACAAAAGGCCCCAAATCTCACGCGCAGCCAAATTACCCCCCCCCCCATGAAGCGGAGGTCAACAAAGGACGTGTAGCTCGTAATGCTAACAGCGATAACATCGCGGGTACTCCGTGGATATTAACCCCTTAGTAGTTACGAGGTGTATATATTTTCCTGTCTCATATACTAATGCATATGAATTCGTATAGGCTCAACTATCACAGCCTCTATGCCACCGGGATAGTACAGGGTTAGTTGCGGATACATATTTGGCAAATCCAACACAACAGGCGATGCGTAGGCTCTATTTTGGGATGCTGGGTCTCATGTGATGGCAGAGCCAACATAACACCTGGCCTGGCTATCGAGTAGCCCCATTTTTGAAATATTGCTCACGATCAGCGTGATGAGTTGAGGTCAGTAACCCAATGAAAAGAAAGCAAATAGTAGTTTCAATTGATTGCATCCTAGTCTGTACCGAATACCTAGCCTACGCTTCGCTACCAGCCAGTTCTTCATCTCTGTGCACACTGCCATGCGCCCCTTCCGCGGCGCTTACTAAGGAGTGCCTCGCGGCAGTGCCGGCGCTTCTGCTCAGTGAGCTCATGCTGCAGAGCTTTGGGCATCGGCGCGACCATATTCCTCTCGGACCGCCATTTTGAAGAATAAGAACTTTGGTGGCTGTGGGGCCACTCGAAAAATGGTGATGCGCTGCACTGTTTTTATCCCGTTCAACCAAAGACCAGCAACGGACCCCTACGCCTGTGCATCTGTACGATTTTACACCCCAAAATATCTTCGTTTCGGTATAACTCGACATAGACGTATACCCCATACAAATGCTAAGTATAAATTCCGCTTATGGTGGATCTCCAACATAACCGATACGCTGCGACACAACTGAACGAAGCGATACACCTCTTATGTTCTACAGTACAACATATGGGGACTAAGGAGTTAAATTGAGGCGGAATGCAAGAAGACAACATGACAAGACACGGGCTGAGAGAGAGGTTCTAGCTTCAGCCGGACAGGACTGAGCTACGATCACCGCGTTCATGGCGCCATTCGTGGGGCGTATCCAGATAACATGTCAATCCTGTTGAACAGCTTCAAAGAACATGTAGAACACATGCGCATTGTACTACAGCGCCTGCGCGACAATGGACTGACGAACCATTCGATCAAGTCAAAGATGTGGGCTACTGCGGTCGAGTACTTGAACTACATCAGCAGCTACGATGAGATTTCGACGATACACTAAAAGATGGACGCCATCCAGCGCATTGCTACGCCACGCTACCTGTGAGAACTTCAGCGGTTCGTGGTCATGGTGAATACTACTATTGCGACGTGTGACTGAGACGGGCGCGCTTGTTCGCACCGGTACACGGCGCTCACGTCGTCCCAGCGTCGGTTTGACTGGGGTGCCACTGAGGCGAAGGCGTTTGACGATGTGTAAACAGCTATGGGTCAAGCGATTGAGCTTGTATTCCCTGACTACAGTCCCAGCTTGGTGTTGTGATCTCGCAACGAGATCGGCCTGTGGTATTCTGGTCGAAGGCGTGTAACGACAGCCAGCGCAAATGTTCTGCCAACAAGTTGGAGTTATGCAGCATTGTGCTGGTACGGATAGAGTACCATAACAGGCTTTTGAGTCAGGACTTGAGGATTCACGCGGACCACCCACCCCAACCTGACTTACAGCACGTTCAATAACTGGCTGATGCTGCGATGGAAGTTGAAAATAGTAGAAATTGGATTGATCCTGCTGTATAAGCCCCCGTAATATTCTATCGGTACGTCAAATCGTGCCGTCACAAATGCAGCCTTACGGAGCTTCTCAGGATCCCCGCGATCTTCGGCAAAGGGTAGAAGCGCCGATCTAGCGCCGATCTAGAGTGCGGTTCAGCCGACGAAAATCACACACGACCCGAAGACTGATCCGTCCACCTTTGGCACCATGAAGGTCGGTGAGTCCAAGTCTGGAATGAGCACGCCCAACTTCACCAAGCGCATAATCTCCTTCTTGAGGGAAGGTAATACGCTTGCGGCACTGGAAGGAGGTGGCACGCAAATAGGATAACTCCATCTATAACCAGCAGCACGTACAAGTTGCCAGTGATCAGTTCGAGGCAGCCGCTGCAAATAAGCTGTAATTAGTTGAAGAGCTCCGCCAGAACAGGCTGTTCATCCTCGACTGAGGCTGTGCTGTTCAGCGAGGATGCCACGGCGTCGTCAATCTCCGTTGGGCAGTGCGACCAACGCTACCGCTGCAACACACCCGCAGTTCTACGTCACCATGGTACGGTCACTCCACCCCACCCCAACGGCTTAGTCGCAAACATCAAATTGATACCTTGGCGCGAAAGAAAATCTTTGGATCACGGGGCACAAAGCGTCAGCGTCATGTGAACGTCATACGCCACGCAGCGGTTGGACGAGGCACTGTGAATGTGAGCCGCGTCGTTGCCACTGACCAATTCACATGTCAAACGTTGGCTCGCTGAGCGTATATCGCTACGAATGTATGGTAAGTTAGTTTTGTGTGTGTCACACATTGAATATCATTGGTCAACTGACGATGGTTAGGGCAAAAATTGGGTTTTGAGCAATCATATGATATGTCAATAAAAACCCTCGTGAAGTTTGAGGCGTGGTATCTCGCTTACTGACGCCTTTTACGAGCTGTCATTGGTTAAGCAGAATAATATTGGTAACAACTAGCCACCTTGAAATTCTGGTGGATTGTCGCCAAGTTATAACCGAATCACGAAAAAAGACTACACTGTGCAAAATTTTGGCGACGACAAAGTGGTGCACCCGCTTCAGTTCTAGCAGGATGCAAACAGCAAATTCTGGAGCGAACGCCTGCCGAAAAGCTTTACAACAAGGTCTCACTCGCTCAAGAATCATAAGCAGAAGCCAAATTATTGCCTATTCTATGGACTACCTATACTTTTGTGGGACAGAAACGTAAGCTTCATTAACTTGCAAAATGCGGACGTTAGGATGACCCATTCGTGTGTGCCAAAACAGAACATTGTCAGACGTGCCTGAGGTGGCCACATGGACTTTTTGTCAGAACCCGTTGATTTGGCTTGGATCTGGTAGAGGGACTTGCCGTTTCTAGTCTTAGCTTCGATCGTGATGCGGTGAGCGAAGAACAGAATGCACTTCTTGGCGATAAGGAAGTTGATCTTGAGGTCGTTTCCAAAATATTGGCGGATGAGAGCAGGTTAAACTTCCGCTCGGGTGCGTACAGCACGTCAGTGAGAACGGTGAATCGCTCCTTCCTCTTGGTTTCCTTAATTTTCATATCAACATCTCCAGTTCCCTTGATGGTAATCTGGTGATTTCCACCGACCGTGATGGCTTTTTCAACAATGGGCTTGAGCATCTTGAACCACTTCGGGGTGGATGTGATATGACTGGTGCAGCCAAAGTCGACAGTCCACATGGGATCATGGTCGGACTCGAAGGCAGTGAGGATCAGCTCTTCTGATCCTTGGCTGAGGTCCAGCGTCATGATTACAACGATGCCATAGTCGCTGTTGTCGTCGTCACGGTTTCGGCGGCCATGATACCTGTTGCGCCCTTGGGAACTGCCATTGTTGCCATGGTTTCCATTGCGCAAGCCCTTGTTCTTGTTGCGGGACTGGTTTCCGCCCTTGCCGCCATTGTAGTTGCTCTTGTAGAGGAGCTGGCGTTGCGACGTGTGCTACTGCAATTGTTGTTGCTCTTGTTGCTGCTGGGGTGGCTTCAGCTGAAATTGGCTGGAATACTGTGCTTGCCTTAACTCGGCCGTTGTAGAGGTGGCGTAGCACTCAGCCGTGTCGTCGTTGTCGCGGTGGCAGTAAGTGCGCTTGAGCGATGATACCAGTGCCGTGTCTGCCTTTGGTGGGGCTGCCACGGGTACATGTTCGGGTGCTGAGGCTTGCATAGCCGTTTCAGCGCGAGTTCTCCGAGATTCTGGGGTCCCTTGCTTGAACACATAGCAGCTGCGCGCGAGCTCGTCCTGGACGTGGTCTCGATATTGCGATTGAGGTCTTCGTACACAATGTACTTCCAGTAGCGAATTATACAAGTAGAACGATTTCTTCTCATCGCTGAGCAACTGATCGTTGAGCTAACATGGCACTCATCAAGTCGAAGATGAAGATTGCGAGGCCGATTCCTTCTTCGTACTTCAAGACCATGAGGTAGTACGGGTCACTGTGTACGTCTGCACTCTCGTACTTCCTACAGCACATCTGGTAGATCTCATACGCCGTAGTCTTGGCCATAAGTTTGTGTTTGTCGTCGATGGTCGTGATCAACAACGTCTTGGCTTTCGTTTCCATGAGGCGTAGCTTCCTGGAGGCCAGCTTTTGGCAGTTGACCGTCGGTTTCGCAGCTCGGTCCAACTCCGTTTGTTCTTGGGCAGTGAAGGACTGGATCACCGCTTGTTCCATGTCCACACCGCCGTCGACTCCAGTGGAACCATCCGAACATCAGAAGCCTCGCTCGATGAGGAATCTTGTTGCGAGCCGGGCTTGGGCGCGTCGTGTTGCTCGGCGAGGGCCGGGTCAAGATTTTCGTCCGGGCCGAGGTCGATATCGCAGCCCTCAGCGTAGTCGGGTTGAGTGGCGAAGCCGAAGAAAGTATTGCCGTCAAGGGCAGCGGTGACGCGGGTCTTCCAAATGACGAAGTTCGTGCCGTTCACGCGAGGAAAGTCACGGGCGTTCACGAGCAAGGCTTGCGATGAGCTCATAACCTGTCCAGGTGTTAGCCAGTGGCGATGAAGGAGAAGCGGGTCTTGAGCTTTAGAAGGCAAAAAGAGCTGTGGTCATTGAAAGAATTGTCGGCACCGGCGGTGGTACCGGGGAGAGTAACCATGGGAACCTGTTGAAATTTAAACTAAAGTACACGGGTTGTGTGGGCTTACACAGATAGTACCCTTCGTAACAATATACAAACTGTGTGAAATCGTACCATCATTTGAGGCACTGAATTTAACAATCATCAAACCAAGAATCGAAGAAACCTGACTAATGCCCGTTTTGTCACGTTCCACTCCTCAATCATGATTATTGGGTGCTGTAATCATCGTCAGCGAGGATTTGGTTGGAACGTTAGTTGCAAAATAGGCGAAAAAACGATGAGACTGCACAAAAAACATAAAAATGGTTCTTGGTTTCATCCGTTTGATTCATCAAACCACTTTCAGTGTCACCGTGTGAAGGCCCGCTCGTGAACATGTACACCTTTTCTAGCCTAATCCATCAAGAGCGAAACTCTCTCGGTGACACCAAAGCCAATATCGTAAAGAGCAAGCTCAAGTTCATTTTGTTCTTTGAAAATAAATAACTGTCAAAGCTAATTCAAGCGAAAAATACATATTGTGGCACACGCCGCAAATTGGAAATTCAGGTTCCAACCGGCATGTTTTGGATGTCGCTCGCTACGGTGTGAAAGCGAGGCATGTGGCGGCAATACGCCTGACAGTTCCCCGTGTTGGTCACTTGAGGGAGGTAGCGATGAGTCGCCGCCTGTAGGAACGATTGTCTGCCGTCACACCCGCGGGAACATCGAGGATGTCCATGCGGTGGTCAGTCATGCACGCTTTCACCGCGCTCTTGAAGGTAGAGAATACATTCTTGATCGGATTAATCATTGACGAATATGGCCTCAGATGTAGCAACTTCGCCTTTAGGAACTCAGCCTCATCGAAGATCTCTTCGGCCCGGTAGCGACAACGCGCGTCGTGTCCGCCACTGGTGTCGAGCATGACAAATACAGGAGTGTACCACTGAGCTGGTACCACCGAGAACAGACAAACATCTTCTTCACTGCACGCCGTCCGCGTGGACTGCGACCACGAGTTCGTGTAGCCCAGAGGTTGAAATTTGTTTCGTCCGTATACAAAATTGCTTCCCCATGGCCTGGCATTTCTGCAGCTGGACCAGGTAGTCACGGCGCTTTTGATTGCTGGCAATCGTGTTCATATACTAAGGCTCCTTGTGTGTTGCTGCACCGTGAAGCAGGCTCCGTCGACGTGGTGCTTTACGGTCTATGGCACCACCGAAATGCGAATCCCCTGCTTTGGTAGGTCCACTAACTGACGCAGCGCGAAATCTGGGGCCCCACGAAACTTGTCCAGCAAAACATCGAGCGCCGCCGGAGTTGTCTTGTTGCCCCTCTTGCCACCACTCTTGAGAGCGCGCACCGATTCTTCGTGAGCCACGGGTGGCAGCCCACCCAGTACCTGGAGGTGTTGTACTTGGCTCCAATCTCCTCGGTGACTGCTTCCCACACATCACCTCGGCGTGTGGCTTCAATGACGCGAAGCTTGATCTCAAGGTCGTAGCGCTCGTACTTCCTTGCTAATATCTTCGGGTGATCGGTCGTGAAGGCGGCAAAAGCGAAATTGAGAGCTTGAGAGCGCTTGGTCCTGTTTTGGTGCGCAGCGCAGCCCCATCACCCGTTGCTCATGGGCTCCAATGGCGCCAAATGACGAACTAGGTGACCTTGCTTGTACTTTTTGGGAGCGAACTGAGTGTTTGGCGCTTCTGCTTGTAGTTCAACTAGTATATTACTTCTATGATATAGGATATGTGTCTTCAAGAGAAATGATAAGTTATCAGGACTATTGTGCCGATTTTGAGCTTGCTCTTTCCTACCGCATTCGTCAAAAAGTTGGACCCCCCCCAAAGTTCATCGAAAAGCTGAGCCTCCCTCGAAATTTTGTAGTATTTTGCTTTTCTGTAATTTTGCGCTCCGTTTTAACCCTCTTCATCGAACTCGAAGCCTCGCTTGGGGTATTCTAATCTGTCTTCGCGACCCTACCAAATCACTCGGGGATAGGACAACCAGCCCACTGCCAGCCACTCAGAGTGCAGTGGCTTACTCGTCGGGTGGATATCACGAGCCGTTGTCACCGGTTCTGCCGCTGCCCAAGCGGCTACGAGCAGACCAGGTAAACCAGCTAGAGCACTTGGGGGTATTCTTTTGCTACTGTGCACAGCTTAAGCTTGGTACCTGTATGCGTGCTGTGGTCTGCAGATGACAGAGAGGCCGAGAGCTGCAACAACGACGATATCTAGCAGTATGCCTTGGCATCTCTGCTGACGGACACGAGCGTATGCGAGCCGCTGGTGCTGCAGCGACAAAGGCGAGTAGATCGGTCACCACAACGATACGGTGACACCCTTCAGGACGCAGTAGCTACAACAGGAGCTGGGCAAGACGATACCTAGCACACCTCTGAAGCTCCCGCCGCAAAGTCACGCCCATGCGGGCAGTATGTGCTGCAGCGGTGACGGCGAATAGACCAGCTACTATAGCAATGCACGGCAAATGGTGGAGTCGGAGAGGTTGCGTAGACTGCTAAAATTTGCTCGAAGCTCGAGCCTCAGCTCTTCAAAGTAAAAGCAAGGGTTAGCTTTAACGTAGCTTTTGACAAAACTACACCGTTTGCTGGCCATCGCGATGTCTTGTTCTTGTGTAGCTGATGGCTTGCAACATTGCCGGTAGTCTTAAAAAGTTTGTACCAACGTTCTAGGCTACGTACCGACATTCCTAATACTATGCTCACCGTGCTCAAATCCACGCTGTATACGTAGACAAGAACTATAGCACGCCATCGCATGTCGGTTGAAAAGGTCATGAATTCTGCTGTCCGCTTACACCAGTCCTCTGATCGCAATTTCCCGAATGTCGTCAAAATGCGCGCCAATCAGACAAATTCGCCTACAGCGGTAGCTCCGTCGGTACTGCCAGAGTCCCCTCACACCAGTGGATGCAGTGTAATCTGATTGGTCGAATTTCTACTAAATACCTGTTGTTTGATCAGTAATTCGTAGCTGTATACCTATCCCTCTGATGAGCGGAGGCACTTCACAGAGTCCGATTTGCCAAAAGAGCTGCAAAGCACAATATAATGTGATGGGACCGAGAGCTGGACCTCCGTGTTATTTATCCAATCACAATCGAGGATGAGGTGGCAACCACTTTGTTTTACTGATTTTCTGCCAATGACATTGAAAGCGACAAAGCCGTGCGACGCACGAAGGCCTAAATTTGAAGAAGCAGATGAAACAAAGCTACGTCCTGCCTCAATTTTGTTAATTTCTCGTAGACTACGCGGTGTGAGTGCGGTTACAGGCAAGCTCGAACAAAGCCGTGCTTCGCCCGAAACGGCTCTGGGTTTTAATTTACGCACTCGTGTTTACTTGACCATGGCATGCATTCTCTTATTTTTCATTTTATTTTCCGCTGATAATGCCGTTTGCTCCCAAGGTGCACTCTAGTTCTCCTCCGTACCTGCAGTTACGGTTGTATTTTTTTCCGATTTAGTGGAATGTATATAACATAATATCCATTTACAGAGCTACAGCTATAGTATCCCTGACACTCCCGGATTGAAACTCATGTTGCGCACCTTAGCTTTCCTACGTTGGACATCGTTACTTTTAAGTTCACCAAATAAAACATTCACAGCCTCAACGATAAAAGTGTTGCTTCCAGTGGCCACCGAATGTGAATATCGTATCCCGTGTTCTCTGTTGGAGAATGGACCTCACAGAGGAATTAGGACAGAGGAGGACAGTATGGAATGTAGTTCTCAAATTTCCAAGTCAGCCTAACCCGCCCCGTCATCTGAAGAGCCAAACCATGACATTTCTGCCCTCCATCGTCGTTCTCCTTGCTGTCGTGGCTGCCGTGCCCAGCTCTGCCACGCGGGACATGGGAGAACAAGCTGGTCCGCGTTCCAGGTTTGTGAGGCCATGAGACGCGGATGCTTGTGGCCCAGCCAACTCCGACAAAAACATTAACACCAGCAAATGCTGCAACTCTCTCAGCGATCATCCTGTACACAAAAACTTTAAGCTCTGCTGTGTCCAAAGCTGCACGATCAACCCCCCGTGCATTGTGAAGTAGGTATCAAGTGGGCGGCTGAACAAGCAAATCAAATCAAGGCATACATCGCATTGGAGCAACCAATTTGAGTCTCTTTTCAACACAAACAATACAAAGCATGCACTCGACAGCTCAATCAATCATCAAAATGAACGTGTCAGAAAACATATATTATTGTGTTACTTTCATTTAATGAAGTCCGCGCGGAGCGGGACGGTGTACCAGACCTTGGAAAAATAATTATTTTATTTTACTGAGAGGGTGGGCCAACTGTCGCTGGACTCGGTAGCACCCGCGGCCACGACAGGATCACCCGTCACCCCCATCCTTAGCTCCACGCCATTTGACGAGCAAAATCATCTCTGCAGTTAGAGCCCTTGTTCGACTCCAGGTACTGCGCGATCAGCTTGCTTGGAGCGGCATCGCATGGGTTAACCTTCGTGCAACATCTGATTAATGCGATTGGCTAATAGATTTCAAGGATACGAGCTTACCACTCCGTCTCAAAATTGATGTCCCATTGTTGTAGAACACATGCGCGTTTTGTCAATATTTCGTCTTTTGCAGCGCGGTTGGCTAATACGACGCGACGCGTTCTCACGGTTTGAACAGTGTGCTTATTTACTCAGCACGATTAGTTTTGACAGCAGAGTGACGAAATGAATGGCCACGGAGGTGATTTAAGAGCTGGGACAGTGCGGCAGATCGCAGATGTCGCCCTTCCTCCTCAAACCAAGCGTCCAACTCCGCCCATTTTCCTGCTTTCCCAGTTCAATGGAGGTTTCGAGCATGCCGCGAAGGCGGGAGCTCACTTTGATGAGCTCGTTGATGCCGTTACAGCAGCGTACTGGGAGCTGCGGCCATCGACAATTAATGCCGCGTTCTTAAGCCTGCAGGGGTCGATGGACTTGTGCATTCAGGATACAGGAGGCAACACGTTCAAGCCTCTTCACATGGCCAAAGCGAAGCTTCAGCGGGAGGCAAGACTGCCTCTGAGCCTTCAGTGCTCCCCCCCAAAACAGCCGTAATTGTGTGGCAGCATTACAGGGAGCAGACTACTCACCATAGTTAAATCAAATACAGTTTGAGGACATCATCTTCGAGACTAAAAAAGAGTGGGATGGGACATCAATTTTGAGACGGAGTATTGGCTAATAAATTTCGCACTTAGCTGAGGTGGACGACACAGGTAACATCCAAGTAATTTATGGTTTTGTGCAAATTATTATATCCAACAGGAAAACCAAACGGTAATCTGTTCATAATTAATATGCGATTTTCAAGGGTATTTGATTTGGCAAAATTGCACACCCGCTGGCACCGCCTCTTAGCTCTGACTGACTGAAACAAATTTCAGAGAACTACTCAGCTTTTC
The DNA here is from genome assembly GCF_018691715.1 of Phytophthora cinnamomi. NCBI lineage: Eukaryota > Oomycota > Peronosporomycetes > Peronosporales > Peronosporaceae > Phytophthora > Phytophthora cinnamomi. The sequence continues at coordinate 664,747 of NW_027151025.1, forward strand.
GACGAATGCGGTAGTACAATATTGGATTTGCTGTTGCTGGAAGAGTTTGCTCTTGACGAATTAGGGCTGGAAAAGGTGTAATCTTGTCGTATACAGGTATTCCCGCCTAATTTGCGAGGTATTATCTTAAGTGAGTGGAAGTCCACTCACTTGTTTCCTGGACGGGAGTTCTGTTCCTTAACCAGTGACCACCATTTGGCGATGTGAAATTTCACACTAGAGCGCAGTTTAGGGCTTCACGAAGTATTAATAGTCACTGGCTAGCACAACAGAATTCCTTCTTAGCTATGGGCAAAAGCAAGACGAAGCCTGACTTCGGGTCGGTGCCCTTCGTTCTAGATGCAGCCGATTTGACCGCAGCACGATCGTTCGGGCTACTTGACGATGCTGCACCCGTGAATACGACTGACTCGAAATCTTCTCTGTAGGGTGTTGCTCACAATAAAATGACGATACAGTAGTGAGGACGAACTTGAATCACAACCAGCTATTCAACAACGACGCGAGGATTTTGCCAGTTCGTGTGGCTTTTAGCGGATTGTACATGGCAGTAGCTCAGCAAACGCCAAATATACGTGCAAGCGCCTACCGGACAGCAATTTTTCGATAATGAAAACCTTGCGCAATGCCCATTTTACCTAAACACATTGATTTGTACGAGAAATGATCGAAAAAGCCTGCTCTCCTGCACCGCTCTCATTTCCCGATACGTCTGCGTTTTCTAGCTGAGCTAATTTGCATATTCTAACTGAACTAACCATTAAAGTGCAGCATGGTAGCGAGCAATATCCCGTTTGCTCGGAAACTCGGATTGCCACGCACCCAAATGAATTCCAAGCTTCTTCCGCGCATAGTAGCTTTTACTCGCAACGCGGCGAGATACCTTCCGGGCAGCAGTACGAGCGAATACGGAGCGACGATCACACTTAAACTTCTTTGCAAGATGGTTCTTGAGTCCCTGCGACGTCTTTAACTTGCGCCGGCACTTCGGACACGTCGTGGTTGCGTACAGTTTAGGGCTACCGACCTTCTTCCGCCCCGTGCCGCTGACCTTCGTGGTGCCAACTACCGTGTCGTTGGCCTTCTGAGCGCCAACAACTTCACCGCTGCGGAGCTTCATTATGCCATGTCTGCGACGAGTTGTTCTTTGAGAATATTGCCTTGATATTTTAACCTAGTCCTACAAAAGTGAGTGCTTCTTACACGAGCCTGTCCAGGAAACGAGTGAGTGGACTTCCACTAACTTATTTAAATAAGATAATTCCTCCCTAATTTGCCATTGCATTTCTTGATGTTCCTCGAACAGGAACTGCCGCTCTTGCTCAAGATTTGCACAGCCACTTACCATAGTGTACTGACGTAGGTGAGATCTGCGGAGATCTACAGGGGCAAGTGGCACTTTGCGCGAAGAACGTCAATGGTGCACTTAACTAACTTTCAGTGCATTTGCGTCTATGTGCGTGCAAGCTGTGCGAATTTTGTAATCTCTCAGCACCACTCCAAGTTGGAGTCCAACACATTAGGGATGTCTGTACCTACCCCTTGAGAAACGGTCGCAGCCGATTACGAATGCCGCAGATTTCGCTGCAGGGCTCGGGCGTGCAGCACAGCAGGAGGCTGTGCTGCTGAGCAGGAGGCTGCTTGAAGCAGAGGGTCAACCACCAACACCTCTTCGAGATAGTGTAGATTCACTCCCCGCATGCTTCCCGATGCGAAGCACCGTAACTATGACCGTATGTATTCGCGTTGCACGCACAAAGCCCTATGCTTTCCGCTAGCGGTTTTTCGGCAAATGATCGCGGCGGGATGTTTCAGCTAGTCGCCCTTTCTTCGTGCATCATGATGATGCGTGCATCGGTATGATCCGGCTCGCCTCCGACTCGGAGTCCGAGTCGGCCAGCGCTTGTGCGGCCTCAACTTGCTCACTTTGCAAGAGTCGCTCTGTTGCACAAGCGCCTCTAGCCACCACCATCACCACCATCACCACCGCAGCCACTGCCATGACGCCCGCCGGAGCCGAGAAGGCCGGCGCCTTCCAGATGCGCTCGCTGCGCCCCGTGTCGGCGCGGATCGTCTCGTACGGGCGCGAGAACCAGTCGCGCCGCCGCCCCACGCTCTACGTGCTGCGCGTGAGCCGCAGCGGCGCCGCCGACTGGTACGTGGCCAAGCGCTACTCGGAGTTCCGCGCGCTGCACGACGCGCTGCAGCGCCAGTTCAGCGGCAGCGGCAGCGGGCGCCACCCGAGCTGCGCCGCCTGCGAGGAGCTCGAGAGCTTCTATGACCGCGTGCGCTTCCCGGAGCGGCACGTCCTGCAGTCCAACCTGGGCTTCTCCAAGAAGCGCCTGGACGCCACGCGGATGGAGGAGCTGGACAGCTACGTGCGCTTCCTGCTGGAGACGACGCAAGGCTTGCTGGGAGACGAGGACGACGACGAGGAGGAGGACGCGCCCGAGAGCGACGCCAACGACTGCGCCAGGTGCCTGCCGCTGGACCTCATCCGGGAGTTCTTGATGGTGAACGAGGACCGAGGGGCGGCGGGTGCCACCGCGCCCGCCGCGCCCAGACGCCAGCTGCGCCGCCTCACGAGACGCAGCTCGTCCGTGACCAGCTTCCACGTGCGCGAGCTGGACCTCGTGTCGGCCGAGAAGAAGAGCTCGCCCACGGGCGACTCGATGCGCAACCTGTTCGCCGAGGACTGGTGGGACCCCAGCTTCGCCGACGTGTTCGACGAGTGCGCCGCGCCGCCCGAGGACGCCTTCATCCACCGCCAGGTCGAGGACGCGCCCACGCGCACCCACCCGCTGCGCCTCATCGAGAGCTTCCCTCGCCGCTGAAGGGAGGAAACGAGCACGTAGGACGGGGCGGCCCGCAGCGCGAGCAACGGAACCAGGCACAAGGGCCGCCGTCCCTCCACCACTTCGATCGGCAGAGCACGGCACTGCCTCTGATTTATTTGTAAAAAAAGTTTCGCTATCTAACGCTAAAGAAATTATCACCCCCACAAATTTCACGCAAATGCAGTCTGCTGCCGCCTACCAGCGACAGCTCCGTGCTCACCGCTATGGCCAGCGTTGCAGCCGCCGGTGACCTCCGAGGTCGCCGACCTCAGCTCGGCTTTTGTCGTGCACATCGGACATGCAACGAAGAGGGGAAACGCCAGACTGCCGACGCCAGACGATCTTTCTTCCCCATCTCTAGGGAGCCCACGCAAGTCGCTGCGTTCAACCACACACCGGAAGCTGGCGGGCGCATCCTCCCCGACTCGTCTCGCATGGAGAGCGGCCGCAACGCACATGCACATGTCATGCCGGTCACATTTTCAAGCACTTATGCGTCCATTTACACCTGAAAGCAGCAGCTTGCGCTGCAACTTGCGCTGTAATGCATTGCGCCAGTCGCACTGCGCGGATTAAGATTAATAGATTCTGAAGAGGCATTTCTTATTTCCAGTCAAAGGCATTAGCAGTGCTGATTCAGCAGTGAAGTTCAAGAGAAAGAGAACCCTGGCGACTCGCTGAGCGATGAAAATCATTCCTGATTCAAATGACACGGCTGCCACAGACTCGACACATGCGGACACCACGCTATAGCAAATTTGAGCCTAGCACACGCATATGTAACTGGCAACGCTCATTTCATAACCAACTTGGTCGATCCATCGTAGACCTTCAAGGTGTTGCGTAGCGTCAAGTGCAGTCAGCAGGGTGGTGCGTGGGCGGCCACGCCATGTGCCTGTCGAGCTTGGGGGCGAAGTTTGCGGCCAAGTGGGTGTAAGGAGGGATGCCAGGGCGGCGTAAGATGCGGCCGAATAAGCTCCAGTGCGCTGCCTTGATCCGATAGCGCAAGGGTCGTTCTGCACAGAGCTCGTAGAGAGTGGAGTTAGGGACACGTCTGGGTACCTGATGTTGAGAATGCTGCGGAACTGGCGGCGGTGAAAGCTCTCGAGGCTAAGGAGCTCCGAAGCCGTGGGCGCCCAGGCACCGCAATTGCACAGGAGGACGGGCAGCACGTAGCAGTTGTAGAGGCGCACGCGGGTCTTGCTGGTCGTGTGTTGGAGCCATACCATCCATAGGCGACGGAGCGCTGCTTCAATTAGTTGGTTATTTACCAAGCGAAAATGCAAAAATGCATCAACGGTGATGCATGAAATGCCCACGAAACTGTCGGTACCGAAGACCTTATCGTAATATGCACTACTCGAATTGCGCGCGTAAAACTACCACAACTACTACAGTAGAGCATAACGCGTTAATTAACTAGCTTTCCGCAATGAAGAACGGAAACCACTCGAGCACTACTGGAACCGAGGACAAGCGTGCAACTCGTCTGGAATTTAGTGCAACTCCGTCATCTCAAACTTCACAACAGCCTTATACTTTCAGCTTCTACAGGAAGGTCTGCAACTCAACCGCTAGCACTTTTGCTCTCCACATGTTCGTCACCGAAAACGAGCTCAAGCATAAATGTATTCCATCTTTCCAGCACTGTAGTGCGCCGCACCCAGAGGTGATCGTGTAGAATACCTTCTCGTACAGGACGGCTCAAATCTCACCTCATTGCGCGAGCAAGCTTCATTATGATTGCTTCACGACGAGCCATATCGGATGTTCGCTGTCCTGCGCTCGTTGGCACCCCAGTCGTAGAGCTCGAAATACGCACACTGTATCTTCAATAGGTCAAAGCGATCCAAATACTGATACACGTAGGCTGTAGTTGATATCCATTCAACTCAACGAAGCATCAATTCCACATGACAGCCGTAGTTAGTAGAGATCACGAGGTCTTGTACTGGGTCGATGGTGTCCTGCAGTTGGTGGCCCCTCCAAACACGTAGTAATTGTTTGAGCACTCGGGAAGAGTACAGGTGCGCCCGTATTGAACGCAGTTTATCATTTAATCGTATCGCCTGTCCGCCGTGTACGTGGTCTACAACGTGAAGTTTAAAAACAATCGCCGCCCAGCAACTGATATCAATTGTGGAGCAGGTCGCCTTGAGTCCTACTGTGTACTACCACGTAGTACGGAGTAAGCGACCGCACTTTACCCGCCCAAAAGATACTATCGCCTTCATATTTGAAATTGTCCAAGGTCCATATTACAGAACGGAGCACAGTTACGCCTTCGCAGCCTCAAGCGCCTTGGGACCAGCATTTCTGCGCAGCATGTAGAGCACGCGCATGGTGTACTTGGTAATCTGCTCTTTGGTCATCACCAGCAGAGCACTCTTGAGGACGGTGTTGAAAAGCTGTGCCGAGCAGCCCTTGAAGTAGCCGCTGGGACCCTCGAGCTCGCCAATGCGCTTGAGTACCTGCACCATGGAGTTGCCCATCTCAGCATGGTGGTGGCCGTGCGAGCTCTTCTGCTGACCGGAAATCTGTTTCTTCTGTGCCTGCATCAGCACCTTGGCGCGGATGACGGGGTACGTGACGATCGTAGCCACGGCCTTCGCGATGGCCGCGAGAATAAAAGCCTCGAGCGCCGTGAGAGAGCTGACCCGCTTGGCACCGCTGGCCGCCATCTTGGAGTTCTGCAGTTGCAGCTTGAGCTTGTCGAAGATGGTGTAGTTGATCGACGGGTTGCTCACGAGCACGAGTGACGGGATGAAGCCCTTCCAGAAGGACAGCAGGCCGTCCTCGGCGTAGATCTCCTTGGCCAGGCCCCACATGGTGCGTCGGCCGGCGCCCTTCTCCTCGGCCTTTTCGTCGGCGTCGCTGGCCTCATCGTCGCTGGGCAGGATCTGCGCGCGTGTGTTGATCATCTCCAGCGGGAGCGTCATGGACATGTTGAGCGCGCCCGCCGTGGAGGCCATGAGCAGGCTCATGCCCGTGGTGATGGGCGTGTTCGAGTGCTTCTCCACCGCCGTCTTGAGGAACGAGTACCAGTAGAAGTAGGCGAAGTTGGACGACACCGTGTGCACGACCTTGGAGCTGAGCCCGGCGAAGAGGCCCTCCACGCCCTCCTGGCGGTAGATGAGCCACACGGCCACGAGCAGGTTGTGCGCCTTCTTCTTGCGGGCCGCCAGCGCCTGCGCCTTGGCCTCGGCGTCCTCCTCCTCCTTGCTGTTGTCCACGTCCACCTGACGCCGCGTCTTCACCACGTCCAGCGGGTACAGCAGCACGGCGGCGAACAGCGCGCCCATGGCGCCGGCCTGCAATAAATAAAAAGACACATAAATACATAAATAAAAATGTTTAGTAAAACAAACGATCCTGACGAAACACCGTCCAAGCGGCCCGTGTGGCTCGCAGGTGTAAGGTGTGTGGTAGGAGGCTGGAGCGACGTACGGAGGCGTCGACGAAGGCCTTGAAGGCGGGGGACGTGGGGCTCTTGACGTCGGCCATGGCAGCAGCGGAGCGGGTCTTGAGCACGGGCCAGTAATTGCGCGAATGTTGACTCGAAGTTGGTGCAGGCAGGCGCCCCGTCGGGTTCAGCTCGGCTACCCCGTCGAAATGAGTGTGATTGATTTGGAGAGGGGAAGTGTCTGCGACATGTGGCGAGGTGATGGGGACGCTCGCAATACAGTCTGTATGGGCAAAAGGTTTTTGCTGGCAGCGATAGTGCATGGTGGACAGCAATGGAAATGCTGGTGCGCTTGCTGGCAAAGCGTACGCTCGTGCGTCTTTGTCGGGTGCTGCGAAATTTCAGTGGGAAACATGGGGATCTGTCGCCAGCGTGCGTCGCTGAGGCTTTCGGCCTGGCGGATCTGCCGAGGCAGCGTCGTGGTCGCTGAGCGAGAAAGGCAGGCGTGACTAGCGAAGTCGGGAGTTAGCTTTTCAGCAGCTCGGCGTCGGCACCACTGACGGGCGGTGCCAGATCCTAAGGGATCATTCACTCGCGCATCAGCGCAAATTGTTAAAGCTGTCGGTGGTCGCGGAGCAGTCCCACCACGTTGGACGGGGAGTACATAAGATCAGGAGGGTGCAGCCTCGTTGGAATTCCTTTGGTGAAGGCTCTCAACCAGGGGTAAGATGACAAAGCTAACGCGAGTAGCGCGGTGCCACTGAGACGGTGGCACAACTTGCTATCAGAGTCTGGTGATCAGACTAAGCAAGTTGTCCTCACGAGACCAATGGCAGCCAGTGTTACAGTCAGTGTTGCAGATAACTGACAGAATACAGCCTCTGCAGCCAGGGTTGAGGCAAAGCTGTCTCCAGCCTGTGTGTCGTCGACTGCAAAGTTGAAGCCATTTGTGGTGTGAAGAGGAACCGTAAGTTAGACCCACCCGCGACTATACTAGGAAAATGCCTAAACCGTCCACTTAGTGGACTCAAGAGTGGACCGTCCGCTCGGAGGGATGCGTCGGACGGCGCTTTTCGCCAAATCCCGTCATATTTGAACGGCAGCGCGGCGGGACCGACCAGAGCAGAGCGGAGAAGCACCTCCCCTCCACGCACAGCAGCACCATGGTGAGCACGCGGCCTTGTCCCCCCTCGCCCCCCTCCGCTGCAATGCGCGCAGCTCCTCGCTCGCTCTCCCCCTGGCCCCGGTCGCTCGTCGCTAACTCTGCGCTCTGTGTGTGTCCGCGCCCCCAGGACGACCGCGACGATCTCTACGTCATGGACGAAGGTAAGGCGGCTCTAGACCGACAGGGATGGCGCTCCCAGTCGACGCGACGGCACTGACGCGTCCTTGTGCCCCCGCAGAGCTGGAGGACGGCGGCCGCTACTACGACGACGTGGACGAGCTGAGCCCGCAGCAGCGCCTCAAGCGCGTCATGTACCCGCCGCGGCTCATGGTGGACTTCAAGAGCTTGGGCGTACGTAGCTGTCGTATATATAGCGGTTGGCTGGCTGTCTGCCTGGCTGGGTGCATGCGCATTATGTGGTGTGGTGTGTCCGGACCTCTGGCTGTCTGGACGTTACGCTTGGACTAATCGCTGGCTGGCTGGCTCGACTGTGGACAGGAGAAGGCCCTGAAGCGCTACGCCAAGTTCTACCACCTCAAGGTGGACGAGGACTCGGTGAAGGAGGACCTGGCGGCGCAGGTGGCGCGCCACTTCGACATGTCGCTGGAGGTGGAGGAGGACGACTCGATCGTCGCCTTCATGCAGCGCCTGCGTAACGGCGAGCGGACGGCGGTCAAGCGCTCCACCGCTCGCGAGAAGGAGCGCAAGGCGCAGGCGGCGGCCGAGAAGGCCAAGCGCAAGTCCAACAGCCGCAAGCGCCAGCGCGACCACTCGGTGTCCGTCTCGTCGGGGCGCAACACGGCCAACAGCTCGAGCCACAGCACGAGTAACGGCAACGCCGCCAGCAGCGCGTCCAGCCACGGACACGGCAACAACCACTCGAGCGGCTCGAGCAACGGCCACAGCAGCCGGAATCACGCGAGCGAAGGGCGCAAGGCGCCGCCCCACTCGAGCACCTCCAAGCCCACCAACTCGTCGGGCGCCAAGGCCAAGAAGAGCAAGAAGGACGCAGACACGGGCGAGGACAACGAGCTCTACTGCATCTGCAACCTGCCGAGCTACGGCAACATGATCGCGTGCGACGGCAAGACGTGCCCCAACCCATCGCAGTGGTACCACCTCGAGTGTGTCGGCCTGGCCGACGGGCGTCATCCGGACACGTGGTTGTGTCCGGAGTGCGACCCCAAGGGCTTCTCCGGCGGCTCCTCTAACAGCCACAAGAAGAAGAAAAACAAACGCTCCAAGTCCCCCGGCAACAAGTGAAGGCTCTGTCTAGTCCAGCGTGTACCTGGCGACAGTGAACCTTCGCCGTTCGAGCTTGCTCGTCGCTGCCGCTTCTATGGCTGCGTGCTCATGATGCCTTCTACCACCGCGCTCTGCTTGTCTTCGATTCAAATATACCTATATTGTTGGTCGCTTATGCCTGCGTCTTGAGCTTTGTCTGTGAACAGTAGCTGCCACCGTCGTGGGTCCCTCTTTGCAAGCGATCTTACATGTAAAGGTGCTAGACGTTGCACATCCTGTAGACGAAAACGTTGCGCTAATCGGGTCTCACTGTACGTTTCGTCGTCGCATTGCAACTGAAATGGCTACAGTACAGCGGATCCACGGGTGGCAGAGCCCTGTACGGTCTCACGCAAAGGCCCAGAGCTTCACGCGCTTGTCAGCTCCCGAGGATACAAAGGCTGGCTCGGTCGGATGCCACTGCGCCTGTAGCACCTTGCCGTAGTGCTTGTGGTAGCTGGCAACGGGTTGAACAGAGGAACCGGTCACTTGCATGATGCACAGAGTACCATCAAAGGCTGCGCTGAGCAGCCACTGCCCCCCGGGAGACCAGCGCGCAGATCGGCACTCATCTTGGTGGGGAACCACAACCTGCAAAGCCTCGCGAGCTGTCGATCGTAGATCCCAAAGAGCGACGCCACCGTCTTGGTGGCCCGAGACGACCAACTTCTCATCCGTCGGGTGAAAGTGCAGCGAGAAAGCTGCGTGAGCTCCAGACGTCACCAAGCGCTCGCACCGCCTACTCCGCGTATCCCAAAGCCGAACAGTCTTGTCTAGCGCTGCACTAAGCAGCAACGTATTCGCCGACGCTAAATTCAAAGGCTGAGGCATAGCAATCGCTTGGATTTCGCCAACGTGGCCGTCGAGCGTTTGAAAAGGACTCGAGCTCGAGCTCTTTTGCGTACGTCGAACATCCCAACAACGCAACCGGCGGTCGGTTGTTGAGGCCGCCCAGAGATGATGCGGGGACCCAAACTCGAGAGCGCGCGTCTTCCCCATCGAGCCATTGACATCCCCACGCTGTATCCAGAGCTCGTCGATTTGCTGCCTCTGCAACGGATCCTTATCCCTCGTTACCAGCACCTTGACCGATCCATCAGCTGCGCCGGATGCGATCATTGAAGTAGCTCCAGCACTGTGCAGGAGATGGTGGTTGTAAGACACGCAGTAAAGGCCTGAATCGTGATGCTTGTGCCTCTCGAGCGCCACAGGAAGTAATGGCAAGATGAGGTTAAGAGAGGACGACCAGGACAATTGGTGCTGTCGTTGTTCCAGTGGAGTAGACAAGTCGAGAACTCGTAGTGCGCGTGCATTCGTACCGACTGCTAAATGTGTGCCATTTGGATGTACATCCAACGCGCGTACAGCTTGGGGTTCTTTGACCTCGGCAACGACGCTGGCACAAACTACGTGGTCAAGTGTGAGACCGTCGTAACATCGCGGGGTCTGCTTCTGAACAGGGAGTTTACGGTCAATTTCCAAGTCGTCGTGCTGGGGTTCATCCGTGTTTTTGACTTCCTCCGGTGTAATCTCAAATGGTATTCCTTTCTCGTCAAGCTGAACGTCTTGGTGGATATTTGAGGTCGTAGACGTGCTCAAAACAAGACTATGCGAACTCTTTTGAGCCCAGCTTGCAGTAAAGCGACGGTTTGAGGAAGTTGAACCAGCGAGAGTGCTTCTTCTAGCTTGTACGGTCTGCTCGTCTCGTTCTTGCTCGAAAAGTTGGTTGTCGAATGCAGCCTGACCTTCAGCGATTTCCCACACTGCAGAAATGCTAGTCGCCGATTCAACTTGGTTTTCTGCTTCTTCATCAATTTCGCCGTCTTTCGTCACACGACATTTCTCTTCTATATGCACTCCATCGAATTGGTGTAGATTTAGAAGCTCGGTTTGTGTGGCCGCTTCACTCCACTCGTTTGTCCCACAGCCCACGGCGACTTCAGCATTCTCTTTGATATTTTGTTGGCAATTCACAGCCATATCCTTCACTTCTGGTCTGCAGCTCACAGCAGCATCAGCAGTCTCCTTGATTTGTAGCTCACAGCTCACAGCAGCATCAGCGGCCTCTTTAACATCAACCTCCCAGTCGCTTTGGTTGTCTCTTTCTTGACCTTCTATCCACTGATCCTTGCGCAGACTCATGGATAGCGCCAACGAGTTGAGTTGTCTACCCCGCCACCTCGACCAATCTACAGAGTGCGCTACGCTATCAATTTCAGTCGAGTAGTGATCATTCTCGCGGAGCAACACAGAATCGCTCGGTGCATCTAGAACTAGTGGTTCATCCTTTCCCTCATCTTTCTCGCCAGTATTGTCGTATTCATGGACACTGCACGCCACCGAAATGCAGTCGTGAGCTCTGTAGTCACCACTTTGTCGGTGAAAAAGAACAGCGTCGTGGATCAGCCCAACCAGTTGCAGCTTAGGCATTATAACATACTTAAACACGTCACTCTCCTCACCACCAACAGGAGCTCGAAACAGAGGCACCAGTCGCTCGAAGCACTTCAACTTGGCTCTCGCTAGCCGCGATTTGTCCCTTGAAGTGATCCCCGCACGAGTCTGCACCATCAGCAGTTCGAGTTCGTCCAAAGCCAATCGAGCAGTTTGCAACTCGTGAGGAACCTCATCGAGACTCTGCAAGGGGAGCAACAAGGCGCGAGCTCTCTGCACGTCCCCGTCGAATACCCATTGCCGAAGCAGCGCCAGTTCCCGCGTAGAACCTCTCAGCCAAGTCACATCCAGTCCGCTCTCCTGCTGCAAGGCTAAGGAGCTGGAGTACAGCCCTTTTGCCTGCAAATACTGCGCGATGAGGTACAGCACGTCGGTGTGGTGAGGCATCGACGACATCGCTGGCGTCGCTTCACGCGCATCGAGCCGAAACTGTGGCCGAACGCAAAGTATACCAGGGAGCAGGCACGGACATCAAACGCTCTTGACATTGTCTCGTAACTTGTAAGGCGAAGTTCGCTCTAGACGAGGTAACGAGCTCGCGGACACGCGGCTCGGTGAAGGTACAACACCGTTGCATAACATAAGGATAGTTTGTTCGTATGTCTCTGGGGAAACATCATGGGGTCCTGTCTGTCTACATAACGACGATGCTGCTCTTGGGCGTGTCGGCCCCTGTGCCGCCGCCGAGTTCGCTGTCGCCCCCGGCAGTCGCCCCCAGAGCCGCAGCTCCGCCGAAGCCGCCGGCCTCCGCCTCCTGCTCACGCTTCTTCTTCCTCGAGTACATGGCGAACATGAGCGCGCCGACGATAATACAGGCGGCCAGCACGCCAATAATGATGAACACGGCCGAGCTGGTGCCGCCCGAGTCCGAGTGTGACGCCACGGAGCCGCTGGTGGCCGACGCCGGATCTGCCCTGTTGCTGGCGCCAGCCTCCTGCGACGACGCAGTCGACGACGAGTTGCTGAGCGACCCGTTGACCGACGCCGACAAGCTGCCGGAGCCGCTCACAGACGCCAACATGGAGCCGGACGTGCTGCTGGAGCCTGAAACACTAGAGGGCGTCGCCTTGGACGACGACGTGGAGGAGCTGGCCGACGTCGACGCCCTGGACGAGCTGGTGGAAGAAGAGCTGGCTGTACTGGAAGACGATCTGCTGGAAGTCTTGGAGGAGGAGCTGGAGCCTGCACTCGACGCCTTCGTGGAGCTGGAGCCCGAGCCGGACTCGCACTTGGCGCCGCTGAAGCCGGCGTTGCACGTGCAGCCGAAGCTGGGCGTGCCGTCCGCGCCCGTGGACAGCAGCGAGCACGATCCCTGGCCGCTGCACTGCACGCCGTCCACGCTGCAGCCCTCTGCACAGCAGCACAACAAGGCCAGTTAGTTAGTTCTAGCCCCCCGTGCATCATCGATCAACATCCAGCGAGCGCTAGCTCACCGCTGCAGGACGAGCCGCCGAAGTACTGGTCGCAGCGGCCGATGGACAGGCACTTGTAGATGCCGTCGCGCTGGATGCAGGCCAGCTGGCCGCTCACGGCGTCCGCGGGGCAGCCGCCGCTCGTGGCGCCGCCGCACACGGCGCCCGCCACGCAGGCCTGGATGGCCGTGGCCGAGTCGCCGGCCACGCACGTCTCGCCCGCGCCGCAGTCCGCCGTGCTGGTGCAGTTGATGGCCGCGTCCGCCAGCGCCAACGCCAGCGCCGAGCACAGCGCCGCTAACAGTCGCATATTGTCTCCCTCGCCTTCCTCTCCGGTTCTGTCGGACTGTCTGTATGTACCGCGGGCTGGCCGCTCTTTGGTGTGTGGCTCCACAACTTTCGCGGCGACAATATTCTCGCATGTCCCATACAGGGGCCAAGTGAGAAGGGCCAGAGACCGACGCTCGCACTTAGCCGGATCGGCACCAAATCCTCCAGTCGCTGAACCTCGCGGCGTTGCTCACGGCGCGTGCAATCTCCCAGGACCAGGGCTGTGGCTCAATAGTGGGGGCGCTGGGGCGCCCTCTCCCGGCGGGGTCTTCTCGGAGGCCGGCTGCGGAGACCGAGGCGAGGCCCATTTGGTGACCGAATTGGCCGCAGCGCGAGGGTGGACTGTCGGCAATATGATTCGCACCCACGCGCTGGATTCTGCGTGCCCGAGGAAGCATCGGGGTAAAGAGGCATAACAAGTCGTAGGTCCCAAGAAATTGACCGCATTTAAGGTTGTCAGTATGCGATACACGACTACGCTGCAGCTGACGGAACAATTCGAAGATGCAGGAATATTGTCACACAAAGGTAAATTAGTGGCGTGAATCATGTATCCGAGACATGATTCGGCGAGCTGGTCGACGTTGCAGGCACCTGAGCGCTAGCCTGCTGTCGAGCGCTGTCCCACGAAGATCAAGCCGCGGCAGCATTTTCAGCAACATCCAGCGCTCGACGAGCAGAGACTCTCATAATGAGGCAGGTGGCCACCCCAATGAGGCTCATTGGGGTGGCCATTTGCTAACGTCACCGAAAAGATACGCTCGACTCGTCTGAAGGTGGACCGAGGAGGACGCCTGCTCGGTCGTTTCAAGGCGAAAGGCGTCGCTTGACAACAGGCTGTCCACGCGTTTGTTTTCGTGATATCTATTATTAATAATAATACGTGTGAGCATGGGGTTCACTGTTGCCGACGGCAGGTGCTGCACGAATTGCACGTCATGGAGTGTGACAGGTTGAGAGCAAACTGCAGGCAAGGAATGTAGCTCATTCTCACTAACTTAAGTGTACGCTACCTGTGTGATGGATTAATCTTGGGCCTATCGTTGACGGCACACCCGAAACACGCTGGGTGCTGCAGCGAACTCTTCAACTCTTGTCAGCGCAGATCCACCACCACAAAGTAAGAATAACATGGACTCTATTTTGCGAGTGTTCGCTAGTGTCGGGGAGCCTGAGCCACCATAGTATAGTTGATACTGCTAGTTTGTAGGGGGAACGCGTCTGCTTACATCGTGGCGATGTTCGCTCGCGGTGTGCGGCCGGTGTGGCCGGCGGCAAGGTCTCTCTCGCCTACAGCGCCGACGCCGCGCGATGAAGCGAGTGCGCTAGCGTACTCCTCCGCCTCCTGCTGCTTCCTCCTGCGCGAGTAGGCAACTAGCAGGACCGTGCCGATCAGGAAGAAGGCAGCCATCACGAGAACGAGGATAAGAACTCCGGCGCGGATGCCACCGCGAGAAGCGCTGGATACCGACGCACTGTTGGCCACCCCGTCCGATGACGAAGAATTCGAGGAGCTAGAGGCACTGGCATCATTGTCACCATCGTCCGAAGTAGCATTGTTCTTCCCGCAGCCAACGTATCCGTTGGCAGCGCACCACAAGTCCACGGATGCATCGTTCGACGAATCCTTCAAGGCGCTCTTTTTTGATTTCTTGGACGTAGCGGTGGACGAATCCTGCTGCTCGGCGTTGGTGGACGCAGCGTCCGAGGTGTCCGCAGCAGAGTCGTCCGACTGGTCGGTAGATTTATTGGCCGCGTCCGAAGCGGAGTCCTCGTCGTCCAGCGACCCCCAGAACGAGTCGTCATCGTCGTTCGTGGTCGATGAAGAGTTCGACACCGTCGAGCCAGGAGCCACCTCGCACTTGGAGCCGCTGTAGCCGTTGTCGCAGGTGCAGCCGAAGCTCGGCGTTCCGTCAGCGTTCGTCGACATCATGTTGCACGAGCCCTGGCCATTGCATCGCACTCCGTTCACGCTGCAGCCGTCTGCATAAAACGCCACAAGCCTGTCAGCCACTCGATCACTACACCACCATTTCTTGCATAACGTATCACTTACCACTGCAAGAAGAGCCCCCGTAGTACGCATCGCACCTCGCAATGGACACACACTTGTAGATGCCCTTGTTCCCGTTCAGAATCGCGCAGCCTTCGCTGCAGTCGTTGTACGGTCTCCACAGACACGCGAGCTTGCCGCTGTCGTCCGAGGGGCAGTTGCCCATCGACGAACCTCCGCACACCGTAGGGGGCACACAGGCCTGCACGGACGTGTCCGAGTCGCCTGCCACGCAGGTTTCACCCCAGGCGCAGTCCGCCGTGGTGGTGCACGTAATAGCAGCCTGCACCGAGCCCTGGAAGGCCACGAACGCCAGCGCGGAAGCGCCGAGGAGCTGCATGACGTCGTGAATTCCTTGACTAAGGTAAAATTCACAACTGAGCCGGCATGGCTTGAGGGATGTGGTGAGACTTTCGGAGGTGGTCCAGCGGCACTGGAACAGTGCCTACCACCGAGCAGGAAGGAGACACGGAGCCGGGAACTTTCAGTGGCCGCACGTGGTTCCATACAAAGTGGCCGAGAGCAGCGCAGAGCGCGGCGTTCGAGCAGCAAAAACCAGCCAAGTCAAATCCCGCATTTAGCCTGCAGCACGCGCTCTGCCAGGCATGCAGCGTTTTTTTCGAGGCCTTGCAGGCCGGATGGCTGGCTCCGGCACGCGGTAGGCAGTGCACAGCCGCAGCGACGGTCGGCTCCCTCGTCGGCGGCGTCCAGCGAGAGAAAAAGCCGTTTGATATGGCTTCGAGATGAACCAGTTGGCGGAGTTGTAGGGGCACTCGTCATGTTCGCATCGCGGACTGATTGGAGCACTGACGTTATGATACAAGCCGCCGTCGCACCAAAGGTGCCCGCACGAGTGCACGACCCCGGGAAGACACAAAGTTTTGAGGCTACAGTAGGGTGTAGGTCCATGTTGAAGCCTCGTTACGTGTGGACATGTACTAATACATGTAGTGGGACTCACCGAATGGAAACGGGGGCTGGCCGCTTCGTGAGGACATGAAGTTGATCACCGCGCTCGACTACGCAACTGAAGGGCGAGTCGGGGCATGTGACCACGTACGGAAGCGCGTTGCCTCGACCCCCGGCTTGTGCTCGTCGGTATACACTCAGCACCAACATGTGCTGACTCAGCGCCTTCGAAAACACCTCGGCGAAAGGTGCACCTTCCAATTCGCGCGAAATAGTCGCCACCCGAAGCACCGGGCACGAATTGCTTGCACCTCCTTGCTGTGGTGGTGATGTTACGTCAGCTGACGCACTCGCAGTCGGAGACGCTGTCGCGGGTGTGAAGTAGCGCATCATGGACGCCTTGAACGTCGCCTGGGGGGAAGAATATCGACTCGCGTCGGAATGGTAGTCGCCAGCCAGAGCTCGCACCAGGTCGACCACGTACGGATTGAAGAACGACTGGCACAGGAGCGTGTCCAACACGCAGTCGACGAACACCTCGCCAGCCGCGTACGTCGGCGTGAAGCAGGGGGACGACAGATAGTCAACCTGAACTGAAGAGGGCCTGTGAAGCCGCTTGAGAGAGTTCTTCCAGCGTCGGCGATGGTCATGGATCCTCTCGTTCTGGTACTCGTTACGAGGGACATCCGAGACCCCTGCAATGGAGTCTTCGTCATCGTCTCGCGAGCTCTGGGTGTCTTCGGGTGCTCGAATCCCTCCGTGGCTCTTGTAGGCGAAGAATTTGATGCTGTTGTGAGACCTCACGACCGAGCACCCGGAAGTTCCGTCCACGTTGAGTGAACCTCTATCAAAGCGAACCTCTGGTGGTTGCTGCTGAAGATGTTCGCGGTGAAGATCATCCATCGTACGCAGCGCCAGCGTCGACATGATCACTTGGTAGTCCTCGAGATGGGAACACAAATCGTCGGAGGCGACATCCACACTGTCCTTATTCGAGACGCCAGGCAGAAGCAATACGCAACGAGCTTCGTACGCGCGGACGCGCAGCAAGTCCTCCACGTTTTCAGACATTCCGCTCTCGATGAAAACGTTAGGAGGCAGCGATCGGGACGAAGCTGCAATTTCCTCGGCACTTGGCAAGGTTTTGACCAGCAACACAATTTTTGGTCTCGCGTCGGAACTCTCTGCGTGCACTGGTGAGGTTTCTTGGGTGTAAAGCTCGTTTAGATAGCATGCCAGTTGACTTCCGTGGTCGAACGGCCCGCAGATGAGGATGTGGCCAAACAACGTCTGGCGCATAGTGAAATCAAGCGACGAACTCATTCGTGGCAGCAGCTTCCGCTTCACCCCTGACCGAAAGCCCAACTGGTGATGCTTTTGCACAACTGGGGGAGACGAGAACTCGGAGGACGTGATTGTGGAGATACTCGAAGACTCAATGGTTGTCGGTGAAGCATCAAAGACACCGGCGACTTCATTGTGCAAGTCGTTGACGTCCAGAGCACTAAAACCACCTTCAGCATTCATCGACTGCCGATCCAGAACTGTGTCCGAGGAAAATACGAGAACAGGTGCTGTCTTTTCGCCAGATTGTTCATTTCCACCAGCCACTGTCGTCGACACAGGACCATGGACAAAAGGTGGCATCGCGACAAAAGATGAGGAGGCGTGAGAATTCTGGCGGCACCCGTTTTCGCAGTCCCATTCCTCCAGTGAATCAACCGCTTGCTTTGCAATCGATGAGCTTGGTGCGATCGCGAAAACCAGATCACTGCAGCAACAGAACAGTAGAGTGGTCAAAGCATGCACTTGAGAACGGCTGACAGATGCGACTCACTTTTCTTCGAGGTGCTCACCAAACGGGCACAAACGAATACTCTTTTCGCCCCGCTGCATTGCCGATCGATCGTACAGCGCAATAAGCATGACATGGAAACTGCTCGAATCACGACCCAAACAGAAACAACCAGAATGAGAAAACAACACACCCATTTTGAAGACGACGTTACGTACCGAAGGTAGAGTTTCTCAGCAGCGTGCTCGAACAACAGTCCGTCGAAGTGCGCGGGAAGCACAACTGGAAAAAGCAAGTTCTGGAGACCACCAGCGTATTCAGCCACCCATGGAGTGTGCGAGCGACGACCTACAGCTAAATAGCGCTCGGTGGGCGAGTAAATGAGATTGAGGAGCAGAGCAGTGGCACCGGGACACACCACGTTGCGCGCCAGAATCGCAGTTCGTAGTTGTGACGTATTGAGAGCGACTTCTACCCCAGTGATGGTACGCAAGCCACGCGCATGCTTCAACGAGAGTATCTCCGTGAAACAGCGGATGCGACGTGGGTGACCTTGGTGCAATATCTGATCGTCATCACTACACAAACTGTACCCGTCGTCAATGCTGTCTCTGCTGTTGTCTTCATCGTCACTATCTCCACCCGGGCGAGGCTCAAATTGCTGCTGGTACTCCATCGTAGCGCGGAAACGAAACTTGTCAATGGCTAATGCTTGCAAAATGGAGAGCGCGTCCGTGGCTTCTACCTGCTGTGGGTCACTCTTGTTTGCCAAGATGAACACAGCTGCGGCCTCCGCGATATGAGCACGCTTGGCGTCCCGGTCGTGCAGCAAATTCCCCTTCAAATACATGGTTCGACGCCTGTAGCGAACGTTCAGTAGCAATGCCTGCAGGCCTGACGATGGCACGTCGTCAGCTAGAAACACAACGTCCATGTTGACACGACCTTGGCGAGGCCGGTAGAACTCTTTCAGAAACGCGGAGGCGTTCTCCAAACGCACGTGACCTGTGACTATCACATGGCCGCCGTTGTGAATACTTCGCCGACGCAGTGAGTAGTTCTGCATGTAATCGTGTTGTAGTGCTGAGAGCTCAATGAGGCGCGTTATTTGTTTCGGGATCACCGTCACGACCACTACAATGATGAATATAACGAAAAATTGACCTGTAAGACGCACGAACACTATGTTAGTTCTGGAAATGTCTTCGGTAGCATATGCGAGCGAGACTGTACCTCCAGTTGTGTGGGGTGAAATATCACCGTAGCCGACAGTGGAAAGTGTGACGAAGACAAAGTACATGGCTTGGTGAAATTCGAGAGGATCAAGGCCCTGATCTGTGTAGTAGCTTTCCTCAAGAATCTGGAAAACGCCGGCAGCTACAAGGATGAGGCTTAGCAGCAGAAAGATCAGCACACTGAGCCGATACTCAAAGCCTCGGTGCGACTGCATCACTCGGTAGAGCCTCAGCACAGCGAGGATTCTGAAAATGCGTGCAATGCGCAGAATTGGCAGCACACTGTTCAGCGTCAAGCGTTTGATGGCGAGCTACAGGGTTCCAGACGCAAATGAGATCAATAAACCAAGGTCCATTCAGAGAGAATACGCTTGCGTCGCCTTACCGTCAGAAATATGGGCACGATGGTGATGAAGTCGACGATGCTGACAGGCGATAAGAAGTAGCTGAGGCGATTCTGGGCGGCGTAAAGGTGCATGATCTTCGAAATGACGTCGCAGCAAAAGCAGTGAAAATATTAACCACCTTTCTTCTTTCGTAGTGTTTCAAGTGCGGCAACGTACATAGTCTGCTGCGAAAAGAGCTGTGCACACGATTTCGAAGACTTGGTACGTGGCGCTGTCAGCATCGAGTTCCGGATCATAGTACGTCTGCGAAGGACCAATAGATGATAAGTGACAAATCAAGCATTTACTTTTTGGTGGGGACAGAATCTTACATCGGCAATGGCGACCGCCACGAGCACCAAACTCAGCAGCACATTAACACCTTCGATCGTAATACCCGCAGGCCTGCAACGAAAGAGAGCTTCAGCAAAATCAAATGTACAACAGCTGTCCCTGCACCTTCGATATCAATACCCGTCCAGGAAAGTCTGCAGCCTCTCTTTGAGCGTCCAGACATGAACGTCCCCAATTTTGGCTGGAACTGGTCGTCGTAAGCTGTGACGTCGTCGTAACTCGCCACTCGGAGACTGTAGGCCCCGATAATCGCACGCTGGCTCCGCAGACTTCATCTCATCGTAGTCGGCCATCTCCCACCCTACAGTTTACGGTTTAAAATACACACTGGCGCCGTGATGTCCGATGGAAAATGGAGAACGAGGCCTCGACATGGCACCACGCTCGTTGGGTCGTGATTGGCTCGACGACGAACATTTGATTATGCGCGAATCGCGCAATGCGACGTGAACTTCATGGCCATGAATTTCAACGGTTGTGGAGCTGTGACTGTCTATTAGATGATGTTGAACTCCGGGTGCTTGGCCCTGTACTTCATGACCAACTCGAGGTACTTGGCGCCAATCTTGTCCGGGAGTTTCTGGAAAAAGGCCTTCAGCTTGGCCAAGTTGGACATCCCCCGCTCTTCGTCCTCTCCGATCGCCTTATTGCTGCCCTTGAGGTAGCGGCCGGTGCCCTCTTTGCTGGTGATCGCAGGGTTTGAGCGTTGTTGACCTGGACGGAGTTGTCGGCGATGGAGAGGCCGTTGGTGCTTGCAATGAGGGTGGTTGCCGCCAGCAGTACAAGGAAGGTCACACGCATGGTCAGTGTACTGTATCTCTTGTCGGGCGCAGGCACTTGAGCAAATCTGGGAATGAACTTGCGGCGCAGGCTTCTATCGGATACCTCCTCGCTCTGCGAGTCGTGGTTCTGGAAAGTCGTGTGAGATGGGGGCGTCATTTCTACCTGCGCGACTTGTTTCTCGCTCAGGTACCTGCATCATTGAGCTGTGCCGGGAAGTACTGGTCTACTTAGTGATGGGCACCTGCCACTGGTGGTTCGTGAGTCATGACCCATGACTCAGCCCCGCGAAATCAACGCATGGCATCCGTCACAAACTCCAAGACGTTTGCACCGTTCAAAGAACCTGGATACCCCCAGCCTAGCAAATGAAAAAGTACATCCTGATAACCACAACACGGGTATCCGTTTGTATAATAAGAAATGGTCACTTAAACTTCCGACTAGCTAGCGATTCACAATGAAAGACAACCATTACCACTGCTAGTACGTGTAGCTGGATTGTATTCGTACTTGCAAGTTGTCGCATTGCACCACGCAGGACCAGGAGCATACGGCGCCATTCGCAGGTCTTAGATCTGGGATCAGTCTGCCTGCTGCATGTCCGGCTACATGCATGCAAACGAGGACGAAATTTCTGACGTTCCGCGCAAGCCGCGATCGCGTATAGTACGACGACACTCCCGTCGTGTACACGCCACAGCTGGTGAAGATCACCAGGTGGACTCCGCTATGTACTGGATGTGTATTGTGGGAAGTGGCAGCCTGCATGCACCACCTCCTCGTTGACTACTGGCAAAAATAAGATAATACAATCGTAGGCGTCGGTACGGAGGATAGAGAAATTCGGTAAGCGGGGTTGAATCGGAGGCCACCCTGAGCGCAGATGGCGTTAACCACGGCAAATAAAATGAAACGTACGAGAATCTAAGTCAAGGTCAAGTGAAAACGACCGTACGTGACACGTGTAATAGCAGATGCATTGAACGAACCCTGGAAAAACAAATTTACCTTAGTCTAGCTCGTAATTAAATTCCTGCTGCGAAATGCTGGCATTCGAGATGTTTCAACCATTTGACTGCAAATTTCAGTAGATGAGAAACGGCGAATTTCGTTGGAGAACCTACAGTCGTAACCCACGAGCCGAAGTTGGCAAACCTGGCGTCGGTAACGCTGATTCCACCGAGCAAAGTTAACAACTTGCGCTGCTTGCTCATATCGATGCCCCCCCCCCCCCCCGGAAATATTGGTGATCATTATGTTCGTCTGGCATTATCGCGGACTTCGTTCGTGCTGGCATTATGATACGACTTGAAGGTAAAAAGTGATTTCAATGTGTTTTGATGGTCTGAGTTCATGCACATTATTAACTGTGCACGAACGTTGATGAAGTGTTTCCATATCTATCCTCAGGCAAGAAAAGCTTGACATAATTGGCCACCGCATTCCCTTCTTCCGAAGTCGGTACTATATATATGTAGTAGCACCCGCCTAAATATTAGCTGTGAAGCGCCAACAAGTGTTAGTTTAGTAAATCTGGGATACTTAATACATGGTAGTAATTCTAGGCTATGTCTAACTCCTAGTTGCCATTACCATTCACTCCGCAACATTATTGAATCTTACAATAGACTAATAATCGTGGGTTCTGTGCAGCGCATTGTTTGTTTGCAGTTCCTAATAAAAACGCCTTTGCTCGAGACCACTACTTTTTCATACGAATTCATGTTTGGTTTGGCAAATTGCCAATCGTTTTTGCAAAGAATTGGTTGGATCGTAAATTACGCGAATTACTGAACCAAAATTAACGCTTACACGAGTTTCCTTCCAGCTTTCGAACCACAACCTCGAATAGGGAACAGGTAAAAACTAAATTGTGATAAAATATGAGACCAGTGCTAAAGCGCCCGCTGCATGCTAAGCGTCTGCAAATTAAATTCCAGAGCTGTTCCGGGCGAACAACGCCTTTGTTTTTAATATTAATTTTTGGTATCCCTGACGTTGAAATGACTACTTGCTTGTCGTAGCTGTCAAGTCCAACTACACAGCTCGCTTCTTGCCCACTATTGCTAGCGTGCTGTCTTGGAATAGGAATTTTCGGCACCCTGTAACACACATGTAATTGCAGCATAAAAATATGAACCGCACTACGTCAAGTAAAATAATTGCGTTGAAATATATCCTTCGCAAAAGCAGTGCTCTCTTGTCAGCTAAACCTCAACACGAGTGAAGGTACTGTGTACCGATTGTGGTGAAGTGTCATACTTGTCTTAGTGACTTTCAATCAACGACGTGAAGGAGTCTTCACTATTTTGATTGTATTAATCCATCATAGAAATACATTGTTACTACCTCATCTTTGCTTAAGGTAATGCTCTCAGCTCATTGTTTTGCTTCAGCTGAACTTAGCTGAGTTAATCGAGTTCAAGGCGCCATGTTGCCAGAACTAACGAACATTTCCTCCTCCTCGAATCGTCTCTCCCTGATATCTACAAATAATATTGATCAATGCAATGCAATACGTTGTTGCCATCACCGGAACTATGCATCTATTGTCTAATTCGTACTTGTGGCTTGCTTGCCTGCTCAACGCTCGACAGCTTAGCGCTTCCGATGCTAATTTGTTTGTTTTGGTTTTCAGTAAGGTGCATTGTTGTCACTTAACGGTTCGGATATACTGTAGCTAATTTGAACGAACGTCTTTCACAAATTCCATGAAGTCCTAACAGAGAAGCCCGGGGTTTGTAAACGATTTTTGCTCTGAGCTCGACGTCAGAGCATAGGTGAAATTTTGTGGATCGTCCTCATAGCGTTTCTTCGCCCACTGCAGGTAGAGGTCGCCAACCTTCTTGCCGAATCGCTTTCGATCCGCGTTGGCTTGCTTGACGATAGGAAGTTTCGATAAGTCTTGAAACTTGGGAAGTTTGAAAACTACGGTAAGCTTGGCGAAACTATGAGACACAGCAGCTCTCTCTTCGTTATCAGCATCCGTGGTTGCAACATTCTTGCCCCCTGAAGATTACGGCGGCCTTCACTGGAGATTTTTCGGGTGGAATCAATCGTATGTTTGTTGACCTGGGCGGAATTTTCGCCGGCGGTGAAGGTGGCGCAACAGGCGATAAAGATGACGATCACCAGTAGAAAGATCTGGCTGTGACGCATAGTAGAGATTCCAAGCGATTGATTGTTGTCTAGTGTTTCTTGCTGGGGCTTTGGCGCTTAGGGGCCAGTCGTGAAATGGTCAGTAAAATTGCCCCCATCTCAAAGCTAGCGAAGGATATGGGCATGTTGGTGTTCGGGTGCATATTTGTATATTAACGTTAATTTTGCTGTGCGTAATGCTGGTACTTTTGTGGCTGTGTGCAATCTTTTCCATGAGTATGGGTATTGGTTGACGGAATAACCTCGAGCAACAAATTCGTAGCTGACTTGGAGGCTATAACTAGCAAACGGACAATCACTTGTACGAACAGCACTTACAGTTGGTTAGTGTGTGGTAAAATTCACAAGTATGTCTGCGGAGCACACTAAGCACACCCAACTTTATTTAATTGTTTCACGAAAGCATATACTACGTACTTCAAAGCAGTATGTAGGATTTGCGAGCAAATATCACTAGTCAAGTTATAAGTTGTTGGATAGTTGTTTCGGTTTCATCGGTCAAACCCATAGTTCCCGTAATTACTGGAAGTATCACGAACGTCGTGACACGAAGAATGAATTGAAAGGCAGCACGAACAGCGCTGCCCCGAACCACAACAATCGTGGACTTTCGTCACGGTGGTGTCATCCAACCGGCCTATCGGCAACCGCTTTCATTATTGCTACTTCGACGTGCAATTACGTGGTCACAGTACTAACTTGCACTTCTCGTTTCCTTAGACATTGTTTGGAATGATATTTTACGAATCAATGATCGGCTGTCGTCTATGAGTCCTACCCTATGTAGCTTCGTGAAGTTCGGCTCTAAGTATGCTGGCCAATAATCCTAGCAAGGAGATAGGTCCCAATAGCAAACACCGCGATACCTCCAACGAACTTCAGTTCCTTCACCACGGCGGGGTTCTGGAGGTTGAAGCCGCGGTCCTCCACGACTTGGTTCTTCTTGAACGCCTGGGCTAGTTCTGGATTCTTCCGAAGCATGGATCGTAGCTCGCCGGCAGCTAGCCTTACATCTGGATCGGCCATTCTCTCTTTAAGCGTCGCCTTGATCTCGGCCTTGGTGATCTTCTTGTTATCTTGGAGACCGCGGTGCGCGTCAACATTATCAACTAAGTTGGTTTTAACCTCGAGGTGGTTAACCAGCTGTGCGTTGGCAAACCCATCGCCCCACGCGACGAAGATAGCGGCAACAAGAAGTAGGAGGTAGCCCCCACTCATCCTTTCCAGCGACCCAGTCTGTTGTTGAAGGTCAATCAGGAAATGAAAGGCTGCCGAATGTTTCGGTAGGCGGAGATGGGAGGGACTCGTTTTCCGTACATCTGAAATCTCGCCGTCCGAACAGCTTCTGCAGCATACACTTGGCAAGTAACTTGGGATAATACAGAGGCGGAGACTCGGTTTTGTCCTGAACATTGTCTGGTTCCGCTGCGGGTATCTATGATTGGCCATAATAGTCCACGTCATGAAGGCTGGAGCCAATTAGGAATAATGGTGCCCTGGCGTCTACTTTTCACGATCTCATGATGAAACAGATGAAATTAAAGCGAGGTACAGATGGGTATGTACTCAGAAATATTACCGTATTGATTGGCAATACATAAAGAAAATAGGTATTGTTGACCATAGGCAAATTGAAACTTGTATTATTGTGTCGAAACGAACTGAATTGATGAAGTCGCGGGACCGACGCGTTTTCATAGCGTACCACCAGCTCAGTGGTGCATTCGTCTTTGTGAGGCTACTTCAACTTCGCTATTGGTAGTGTCTCATTTTGCCGTCATTGCGACGGTACGCTATTAAACGAACTCTTCTTCGTCGTCCACGTCGTTTTATGGGAATCTGTATGAAATTTGTACAAAACTACGAGAATCAGTCCAGTTTTAGCATTGAGCACAGGAATAACAGGTTTTTCAAGTCAATTCCAGCTTGGTAGCGGTGTACACTGTACTAAAGTATTTGAGTGCTATATTGTTATGTATGCAACAATATATATTAAACACTTTAGTGCGCCGCAACGCGGTGCACCAGCCTACTACTTATAAGATGCGCCAGTACTTTTAAGGCTCCTTGAGTTCAAGCTTTTTTGCAATAAAAGTCTAATGGAATGCTATTGGATACATAAATATCGATAGACAAAAAAAGCAAGAATCGCGGGCTCGAATGAATGCACCAAATATGAATGTTTTTTTATTTACTCAGCGCGTTGGTGTACTAGAATCTCAGTCCATAGAGTAAAACAGTCTCAGCATCTACAATCGTGAATAACAGCAAGCAGACATCGCCGCAACGATAGCACCTCCTAGAGAGTAGAGTGAATTAATGGCTGTGGGCACCCAAGTTTGACCAAAGGTGAATCGGGGCTTTCTTGGTAGGAAGCAGCATCAAATTTAGTGTTTGCATAAACACTGGCTGTATAGCTGACGCCGAGTAGGTGTTTGCAAGCGAGGAAGGATTAAAACCACGTCGAAAAGGGATGACTTCCGCGTGTGTCATTCATTCGGATTACCAGAGCGTGATGTTTAATATAGAAATTAATTGTACGTCGATCCATTCAGGAGCATTCTTACAACGACGCCTACTTAAGCCCCAACGGCATGGCGAGGCAGCTAAAGCTCGGGAAAAATATGTTGGGTCGCCTAAATATCTCCCTGACCTCGTCACCTTCACCTTCAGCTTTTGAACGGCAGGCAAGGAGCTTCTATCTACTAGCGCGTCAATATCCTACAGGCAAGTGCGATGCGGGAGTACAAATATATGCAATCGCATGCCAGGACATGCATGTTGTGGCTTCAGTCACCGACCGGTCGTACCAATGCGTTGTGTCGCGTATGCTGCGTATGCTCACGTCTTCCTCGTCTGCTCTCGCTCAGTAAACGTGGTAATACATGTTGTGCATTCTGTACCTAACCACCAGCACGAAACCCGCGGCAGGCTATGAGAAGGACGTTCTATCGGAGTCTGCGTGGATAAGGATGTGCCGGGTTGGCGGTTAATTCGTTTTAGCAAATGATGCGGAACTAATTCGCAACCTTTGCAAACTGTTTATTGGTGTATAGTAAAAAGTACTAACATGCTGATGAAGTTAGGCGAATTTATCCAAGACATAATGATCGAGTTAAACAAGTTTATGTTTAAAAAGCGGTATTACGTGAACTCATATTTGCAAATCAATTTTGCTACGTATTGCAATGTTTTCCATGAGCACGGATTTCGATTGACGAAGTACATACATGTAGTGACCTCGAACAACGATTTCGTAGCTGATTTGGAGGTTATAACATGGTGCAAACGGACAACACGTCTGCAAACAACACTTACAGTTAGTGCACTCAGGGTGAGCTCCCGCTGAACGGGCCCACGGTGGCACCAGGGTCCCCGCGACTGTGGAAGGTGTCAACATCATTCTTAATCATATCCTTTAGGCGTGCTATCATAGATTCACCCATGCCGAATACTGCACGAACTTGAAGAGCAGGAAGGCCTTGACGAGGCAAGGCCAGAACTATGCCCTCGGCCTGGCCCCACCCCACGTGGAGTCCAGCGATCTATACGGCGCTTGAAGCTGCAGCACGACATCTTCTCCAAGAGTAGCCTTAGCACGGTCGAGAGTGCTCACATGTGTACGAGTGGATGGGCATCTGCTTGGAGTAGTCTGTCGCGGTCCGCCTGAGCCGCTAGAGCGTCTTTGCACTGGCGGGGGTCTGCCATGGTTCTGGCAAATGGAGATGTGGAAGTTGTAAGTCTACCTGGATAAAAATAATTAATTCGAACTTGCTTCATTTTGTTTGCAGTGACCCGGGTCGTCGCCAATCGCTTCATATAAGGCCCGAGAACACAGGCGACTTCTCGCCAGTACTGACTTGCCCGCCGTAGCCCCCGG